>NC_090830.1:118603011-119239574 GCF_028021215.1 Eschrichtius robustus
CCAAGACTTTGAATATTTAATATGCATTGACATCTGTTTTTGGAGCTTTTCCCAAAACTCATTTTGTTTGACTAAATTCTGAACTGCTGTTTGCTTTGATCTCTTATACTTATATATTTCTGCACAATATCTTTGCTTTCAATCTTATGCAAACACATAGTGACCCATACTTCAAAATTTTATTTGAAAACAACAGTGATAATTCAGGGTAAGAACCAGATTTTATTCTCTACCTGGTTGGATTTTCCACTATCTCTGGGGAGGAAATCTCAAAGAAAAAAATAAAAAGCCAACTGGCATTTTTCAATTAACATTCATTGGATTTTGATCAACTTGAAAGGACTGATACCTTAATATGGAGTTTTCTGATCCACGAACACAGTATCCATCTACATTTATTTAGGTGTTCTCTAATTCTCTAAACAGTAATTTGTTGTTTTCAGTGCATAGCACTTTCAAATATTTTTATCAGGTTTATTTCAAAGCATCTCTTAACAAAAAATATCTGACATTTGTTACTACTATGTAGAAATATGATAGATTTTTGTACATTGATCTTGTAACCTTGTTAAACTCATGTATTAACTCTATGAGTTTTTATTGATTTTTGAGATTCTGTGTGATGTTCTATAAATAATGACAGTTTTACTTCTCCCTTTCTAATCTGGATGACTTTCATTTCATTTTCTTGTACTATTTTACTATACCTTCTAATCTGATGTTGAATAGAAGTGGTGATAGTGGAAACCCTTGCTGTGATTTCGATTTTATAAGAAAACTATGAGATAGTTATCATTTCACATGATGTTAGCTATAGTTCTTTTCATTCATACCATTCATTAGTCTGAGTACATTTTCTATTGCTAGTTTGCTGATAGTTTTTATTATTGAATACATCTGTGAGTTTGTCCAAAGTTTTTTTTTTTTTTTTTTGCACTTATTGAAGTAACCATGTGGCTTTTATGGTAAAAATGATAACATAGTGAATTACAATAATTGGTTCTCATATGTTACACCAACATTGACTTCCTGGTGTAAACTCCATTGGTCATAATATATTATCTATTTATCATTATATGACCCTATTTATTCCTGGTAATATTCTTTGCTCTAACACTTTCTGATATTAATATAGCTACTACAGATTTATTATTATTAATGTTAGCATGGTATATCTTTTCCCACCTACTTTTAAACTGTTAGTGTGTTTATATTTAAAGTAGGCTTCTTATAAGCAGAATATAAGTGAGTCAATTTTTAAATACACCTGAATTTTTTTTTTTTTACGTTCAGCAAAATTCTTTTTAAATTCATCTGTGTTACAGTGTTTTCCTAGGTGAGTGGGATTTTACAGTATGAATGAGCCAGTCACAACTGATTTCTTATCCATTCATCAGTTCATGAGCATTTAGACTGTTTCCAATTTCTGATATTAAGAATAAAGTTGAGAGGGTGGAGAAGATGGTGGAAGAGTAAGACACGGAGATCACCTTCCTTCTCACAGATACAGTAGAAATACATCTACACGTGGAACTGCTCCTACAGAACACCCACTGAACGCTGGCAGAAAACGTCAGACCTCCCAAAAGGCAAGAAACTCCCCCCGTACTTGGGTAGGGCAAAAGAAAAAAGAAATAACAGAGACAAAAGAATAGGGACGGCACCTGCACCAGTGGGAGGGAGCTGTGAAGGAGGAAAGATTTCCACACACTAGGAAACCCCTTCGCGGGCAGAGACTGTGGGTGGCAGAGGGGGGAAGCTTCGGAGCCACGGAGGAGAGCGCAGCCACAGGGGTGCAGAGGGCAAAGCAGAGAGATTCCCGCATGGAGGATCGGCGCCGAGTAGCACTCACCAGCCCGAGAGGCTTGTCTGCTCCCCCGCCGGGGTGGGCGGGGCTGGGAGCTGAGGCTCGGGCTTCGGTCGGATCGCAGGGAGAGGACTGGGGTTGGCGGCGTGAGCACAGCCTGAAGGGGTTAGTGCACCACAGCTAGCCCGGAGGGAGTCCGGGAAAAAGTCTGCAGCTGCCGAAGAGGCAAGAGACTTTTTCTTGCCTCTTTGTTTCGCGGCGCGCAAGGAGAGGGGATTCAGAGCGCCGCCTAAATGAACTCCAGAGACGGGCGCGAGCCGCGGCGATCAGCGCGGACCCCAGAGACAGGCGTGAGACGCTGGGGCTGCTGCTGCCGCCTCCAAAAATCCTGTGTGCGAGCACAGGTCACTCTCCACACCGCCCCTCCCGGGAGCCGGTGCAGCCCGCCACTGCCAGGGTCCCGTGATCCAGGGACAACCTCCCCGGGAGAACGCACTGCGCGCCTCAGGCTGGTGCAACGTCACGCCGGCCTCTGACGCCGCAGGCTCGCCCCGCATCTGTACACCTCCCTCCCTGCGGCCTGAGTGAGCCAGAGCTCCCGAAGCAGCTGCTCCTTTAACCCCGTTTTATCTGGGCGGGGAACAGACGCCCTCAGGCGACCTACACGCAGAGGCGGGTCCAAATCCAAAGCTGATCCCCAGGAGCTGTGTGAACAGAGAAGAGAAGGGGAAATCTCTCCCAGCAGCCTCAGAAGCAGCGGATTAAAACTCCACAAACAACTTGATGTGATGCATCTGTTGAATACCTGAATAGACAACGAATCATCCCAAATTCAGGAGGTGGACTTTGGGAGCAGGATATATTAATTTTTCCCCTTTTCCTTTTTTTGTGAGTGTATACGTATATGCTTCTGGGTGAGATTTTGTCTGTATAGCTTTCCTTTATAATAGCTTTATTTTACTTCACTATATTATAGCCTCTTTCTTCCTTTCTTTCTTTCTTTCTTTCTTTCTTTCTTTCTTTCTTTTCTTTCTCTCTCTCTTTCTCTCTTTCTCTCTTTCTCTCTTTCTCTCTTTCTTTCTTATTTTTTCTCCCTTTTACCCTGAGCCATGTGGACGAAAGGCTCTTGGTGCTCCAGCCAGGCATCAGGGCCGTACCTCTGAGGTGGGAGAGCCAACTTCAGGACACTGGTCCACAAGAGACCTCCCAGCTCCACGTAATACCAAACGGCAAAAATCTCTCAGAGATCTCCATCTCAACATCAAGACCCAGCATCACTCAATGACCAGCAAGCTACAGTGCTGAACACCCTATGCCAAACAACTAGCAAGACAGGAACACAGCCCCATCCATTAGCAGAGAGGCTGCCTAAAATCATAATAAGGCCACAGACACCCCAAAATACACCACCAGACGTGGACGTGCCCACCAGAAAGACAAGATCCAGCCTCATCCACCAGAAATCAGGCACTAGTTCCCTCCACCAGGAAGCCTACACAACCCACTGAACCAACCTTAGCCACTGGCGACAGATACCAAAAACAATGGGAACTATGAACCTGCAGCCTGTGAAAAGGAGACCCCAAACACAGTAAGATAAGCAAAATGAGACGACAGAAAAACACACAGCAGATGAAGGAGCAGGGTCAAAACACACCAGACTTAACAAATGAAGAGGAAATAGGTAGTCTACCTGAAAAAGAATTCAGAATAATGATAGTAAGGATGATCCAAAATCTGGGAAATAGAATAGACAAAATGCAAGAAACATTTAACAAGGACGTAGAAGAACTAAAGAGGAACCAAGCAACGATGAAAAACACAATAAATGAAATTAAAAATACTCTAGATGGGATCAATAGCAGAATAACTGAGGCAGAAGAAAGCATAAGTGACCTGGAAGATAAAATGGTGGAAATAACTACTGCAGAGCAGGATAAAGAAAAAAGAATAAAAAGAACTGAGGACAGTCTCAGAGACCTCTGGGACAACATTAAACACACCAACATTCGAATTATAGGGGTCCCAGAAGAAGAAGAGAAAAAGAAAGGGACTGAGAAAATATTTGAAGAGATTATAGTTGAAAACTTCCCTAATATGGGAAAGGAAATAGTTAATCAAGTCCTGGAAGCACAGAGAGTCCCATACAGGATAAACCCAAGGAGAAACACGCCAAGACACATATTAATCAAACTGTCAAAAATTAAATATAAGGAAAACATATTAAAAGCAGCAAGGGAAAAACAACAAATAACACACAAGGGAATCCCCATAAGGTTAACATCTGATCTTTCAGCAGAAACTCTGCAAGCCAGAAGGGAGTGGCAGGATATACTTAAAGTGATGAAGGAGAAAAACCTACAACCAAGATTACTCTACCCAGCAAGGATCTCATTCAGATGTGATGGAGAAATTAAAACCTTTACAGACAAGCAAAAGCTGAGAGAGTTCAGCACCACCAAACCAGCTTTACAACAAATGCTAAAGGAACTTCTCTAGGCAAGAAACACAAGAGAAGGAAAACACCTACAATAACAAACCCAAAACATTTAAGAAAATGGGAATAGGAACATATATATAGATAATTACCTTGAATGTAAATGGATTAAATGCTCCCACCAAAAGACACAGGCTGGCTGAATGGATACAAAAACAAGACCCATATATATGCTGTCTACAAGAGACCCACTTCAGACCTAGAGACACATACAGACTGAAAGTGAGGGGATGGAAAAAGATATTCCATGCAAATGGAAATCAAAAGAAAGCTGGAGTAGCAATTCTCATATCAGACAAAATAGACTTTAAAATAAAGACTATTACAAGAGACAAAGAAGGACACTATATAATGATCAAGGGATCGATCCAAGAGGAAGGTATAACAATTGTAAATATTTATGCACCCAACATAGGAGCACCTCAATACATAAGGCAAATACTAACAGCCATAAAAGGGGAAATCGACAGCAACACAATCATAGTAGGGGACTTTAACACCCCACTTTCACCAATGGACAGATCATCCAAAAGGAAAATAAATAAGGAAACACAAGCTTTAAATGATACATTAAACAAGATGGACTTAATTGATATTTATAGGACATTCCACCCAAAAACAACAGAATACACCTTCTTCTCAAGTGCTCATGGAACATTCTCCAGGATAGATCATATCTTGGGTCACAAATCAAGCCTTGGTAAATTTAAGAAAATTGAAATCGTATCAAGTATCTTTTCCGACCACAATGCTATGAGACTAGATATCAATTACAGGAAAAGATCTGTAAAAAATACAAACACATGGAGGCTACACAATACACTACTTAATAACGAAGTGATCACTGAAGAAATCAAAGGGGAAATCAAAAAATACCTAGAAACAAATGACAATGGAGATACGACGACCCAAAACCTATGGGACGCAGCAAAAGCAGTGCTAAGAGGGAAGTTTATACCAATACAAGCCTACCTCAAGAAACAGGAAACATCTCGAATAAACAACCTAACCTTGCACCTAAAGCAATTAGAGAAAGAAGAACAAAAAAACCCCAAAGCCAGCAGAAGGAAAGAAATCATAAAGATCAGATCAGAAATAAATGAAAAAGAAATGAAGGAAACAATAGCAAAAATCAATGAAACTAAAAGCTGGTTCTTCGAGAAGATAAACAAAATTGATAAACCATTACCCAGACTCATCAAGAGAAAAAGGGAGAAGACTCAAATCAATAGAATTAGAAATGAAAAAGGAGAAGTAACCACTGACACTGCAGAAATACAAAAGATCATGAGAGATTACTACAAGCAACTCTATGCCAATAAAATGAACAACCTGGAAGAAATGGACAGATTCTTAGAAATGCACAAACTGCCGAGACTGAACCAGGAAGAAATAGAAAATATGAACAGACCAATCACAAGCACTGAAATTGAAACTGTGATTAAAAACCTTCCAACAAACAAAAGCCCAGGACCAGATGGCTTCACAGGCGAATTCTATCAAACATTTAGAGAACAGCTAACACCTATCCTTCTCAAACTCTTCCAAAATATTGCAGAGGGAGGAACACTCCCCAACTCATTCTACGAGGCCACCATCACCCTGATACCAAAACCAGACAAAGATGTCACAAAGAAAGAAAACTACAGGCCAATATCACTGATGAACATAGATGCAAAAATCCTCAACAAAATACTAGCAAACAGAATCCAACAGCACATTAAAAGGATCATACACCATGATCAAGTGGGGTTTATCCCAGGAATGCAAGGATTCTTCAATATACGCAAATCAATCAACATGATACACCATATTAACAAAATGAAGGAGAAAAACCACATGATCATCTCAATCGATGCAGAGCAAGCTTTCGACAAAATTCAACACCCATTTATGATAAAAGCCCTGCAGAAAGTAGGCATAGAGGGAACTTTCCTCAACATAATAAAGGCCATATATGACAAACCCACAGCCAACATTGTCCTCAATGGTGAAAAACTGAAACCATTTTCACTAAGATCAGGAACAAGACAAGGTTGCCCACTCTCACCACTATTATTCAACATAGTTTTGGAAGTGTTAGCCACAGCAATCAGAGAAGACAAAGAAATAAAAGGAATCCAAATCGGAAAAGAAGAAGTAAAGCTGTCACTATTTGTAGATGACATGATACTATACATAGAGAATCCTAAAGATGCTACCAGAAAACTCCTAGAGCTAATCAATGAATTTGGTAAAGTAGCAGGATACAAAATTAATGCACAGAAATCTCTTGCATTTCTATACACTAATGACGAAAAATCTGAAAGTGAAATTAAGAAAACACTCCCGTTTACCACTGCAACAAAAAGAATAAAATATCTAGGAATAAACCTACCTAAGGAGACAAAAGACCTGTATGCAGAAAATTATAAGACACTGATGAAAGAAATTAAAGATGATACAAATAGATGGAGAGAAATACCATGTTCCTGGATTGGAAGAATCAACATTGTGAAAATGACTCTACTACCCAAAGCAATACACAGATTCAATGCAATCCCTATCAAACTACCACTGGCATTTTTCACAGAACTAGAACAAAAAATTTCACAATTTGTATGGAAACACAAAAGACCCCGAATAGCCAAAGCAATCTTGAGAACGAAAAATGGAGCTGGGGGAATCAGGCTCCCTGACTTCAGACTCTATTACAAAGCTTCAGTAATCAAGACAGTTTGGTACTGGCACAAAGACAGACATATAGATCAATGGAACAGGATAGAAAGCCCAGAGATAAACCCACACACATATGGTCACCTTATCTTTGATAAAGGAGGCAAGCATATACAGTGGAGAAGAGACAGCCTCTTCAATAAGTGATGCTGGGAAAATTGGACAGGTACATGTAAAAGTATGAAATTAGAACACTCCCTGACACCATGCACAAAAATAAACTCAAAATGGATTAAAGACCTAAGTGTAAGGGCAGACACTATCAAACTCTTTGAGGAAAACATAGGCAGAACACTCTATGACATACATCACAGCAAGATTCTTTTTGACCCAGCTCCCAGAGAAATGGAAATAAGAACACAAATAAACAAATGGGACCTAATGAAACTTAAAAGCTTTTGCACAGCAAAGGAAACCATAAACAAGACCAAAAGACAACCCTCAGAATGGGAGAAAATATTTGCAAATGAAGCAACTGACAAAGGATTAATCTCCAAGATTTACAAGCAGCTCATGCACCTCAATAACAAAAAAACCAACAACCCAATCCAAAAATGGGCAGAAGACCTAAATAGACATTTCTCCAAAGAAGATATACAGATGGCCTACAGACACATGAAAGAATGCTCAACATCATTAATCATTAGAGAAATGCAAATCAAAACTACAATGAGATATCATCTCACACCGGTCAGAATGGCCATCATCAAAAAATCTAGAAACAATAAATGCTGGAGAGGGTGTGGAGGAAAGGGAACACTCTTGCACTGTTGGTGGGAATGTAAATTGATACAGCCACTATGGAGAACAGTATGGAGGTTCCTTAAAAAACTACAAATAGAACTACCATACGACCCAGCAATCCCACTACTGGGCATATACCCTGAGAAAACCATAGGTCAAAAAGAGTCATGTACCAAAATGTTCATTGCAGCTCTATTTACAATAGCCAGGACATGGAAGCAACCTAAATGTCCATCGACAGATGAATGGATAAAGAAGATGTGGCACATATATACAATGGAATATTACTCACCCTTAAAAAGAAATGAAATGGAGGTATTTGTAATGAGGTGGATGGAGTTAGAGTCTGTCATACAGAGTGAAGTAAGTCAGAAAGAGAAAAACAAATACAGTATGCTAACACATATATACGGAATCTAAGGGAAGAACAAAGAAAAAAAGGCCATGAAGAACCTAGTGGCAAGACGGGAATAAAGACACAGACCTACTAGAGAATGGACTTGAGGATATGGGGAGGGGGTGGGGTGAGATGTGACAGGGTAAGAGAGTGTCATGGACATATATACACTACCAAATGTAAAATAGATAGCTAGTGGGAAGCAGTCGCATAGCACAGGGAGATCAGCTCGGTGCTTTGTGACCACCTAGAGGGGTGGGATGGGGAGGGTGGAAGGGAGGGAGATGCAAGAGGGAAGAGAAATGGGAACATATTGTATATGTATAACTGATTCATTTTGTTATAAAGCAGAAACTAACACACCATTGTAAGGCAATTATACTTCAATAAAGATGTTTAAAAAAAAAAAAAAAAAGAACATACCAGAGGCTTTGATGAACTTATGTGGAAATGTAAAAATATAATTTTTTAAATCTCTGTTCTTAAAAAAAAAAGAAAAAGAAAAAGAATAAAGTTGCTATGAAAATTCAATGAGTCTTTAACTTCTCTTGTGTAAATATCTAGGAATTTTCTTGGTCTTATGTTAGGTGTATATTTACATTTAAAAATTTGTTTACCTCTTTTTCAAAGTGGCTCTTCTATTTTGCAATGCTACCGGAGATGTATGAGAGTGTCAGTTGTTTTATATCCTTGTTAACACTTGGCTTTGCCTTTCTTTTTAAAGTTTAGTTATTCTAATGAATGTGTAATGGTATCTCACAGCAGTTTTTAATTTGATTTCCCCTAATGACTGAGGATGTTCAGCATCTTTGTATATGCTTATTTGTCATTTGTATATTTTCTTTAATGAAGTGGCCATTCAAATCTTATCCCTACTTCTTAACTTTCAGAAGTTAACTTTTTAACAATTAAAAAGTTTTAGACTAAAAAATACAATGATAATACAGAAAGTTTCCATATACCCTACAGCCAGTTATACCTATTATTAACATCTTACATTAGTATGTTACACATGTCACAACTAATAAGCAAATACTGAGACATTATTCTTAACTAAAGTTCACATTTTATTAAGATTTCCTTGGTATTTACCTAACGGTCACTCACTGTTCTGGGATCTCAACCAGGATACCATATTATATTTAGTTGTCATGTCTCCTTAGGCTCTTAGGAGTTACAGTCTCTTTGCCTTGCCTTGTTTCTGTTGGCCTTGACAGTTTTGAACAGTTCTGACCAGGTATGTTATTGAATGGCCCTCAATTAAAAATTGTCTAATCTATTTCTCATCATTAGACTGGGGGTATAAGTTTCTGGGAGGAAGATGACAGAGGCAAAGTGCCATATTCATCACATCATACCAAGGGTACATATGCTATCCACACACCTTATCACTGTTGATGTTGACCTTGGTCACATGGCCAAGGTAGTGTTGGTTAGGTTTCTCCACTACACTTTTGTACTTTTTTCCTTTACTTCTCCATATTATACTCTTTAGAAAGAAGTTACTGTGCACAGCTCACACTTAAGGAATTGGGGAGTGTGTTTCCCCTCAATGAGGATGGAGTATCTACATACATTATTTGCAGTTCTTCAGCATGGGAAATTTGTTTATTCTCCCTCAAATATTTATTCATTTATTTATACCATTACAGATTCATGGATATTTATTTCATACTTTAGATTATAATCCAAAACAATTTTATTTTATTGTTCAAATTGTTCAACGTTGGCCTTTGGAAGCTCTTTCATTTGACTCCTGTGTTCCTTTGATATACACCCATCATTATGTTTTTGTTTTGGCTTTTTTTTTTTTTTTTGAGCACTTCATTACTTCCTGGCACTATAAGATGCTCCAGCTTTATCTTGTATATTTCCTGCCGCAATCCTAGAATCAGGCCTTTCTCTAACGAACCCTGGTTGCTTTCAATGAAGAATGGTATTGAAAGCAAGATATGGGTGCTGTGTATGCTTGCTATTTCTAGCCCCTCTCAGCTGACATAGTAAGAAAACATGTACGTAGTAAGAAAACATGTATCATCTAGATACACATCTCTATAAATATTTATATATGTAATTATCTCTATCTAAATTAAGCTAAACATTAATTCATACTGAGGTCTCCAACTCTAATCCATTGCTATAATGGTTATTCCAGTCTCCTCTAATCACATGTCTGTAAATTTTACTCCAATAATGAGAAAATTGACTTCCACCATCCACCATTTATTTACTTTTCATTTTCAGTATACAGAATTGTTATCCAGTATGCTTGTGGGAAACCACTTTACCAACTAGAAAACAGTCTTTCGTATAGTTTATTTTTCCCGTCGTCTTACAGACCCCACTGGATTCCAAAGTTACTTAGGTCAGACTTCCTCCATGATTGCCTTCAATTTGGTTGCTTCATACACTTGTAGTAGAGTTAGACTGTTGTGGCACATTCTGAATTCCATCTTGGAATTCTCTTTATTTATTAAATGAATTTTTCAAACTTTGCATACCTCAAGGTTCACTCTTTGAGTTAAAAAGTTCAATGTGTTTTGACAAAAATGGGTTTCACCATCCTAAAAAATCCATTGTGTTTCAACATTCAACCCTACCATTCTCCTGAACCACTGGAAACCACTAATACTTTTACTGCCTCTATAGTTTTGCATTTTCCAGAATATTATGTAATCAAAATCATACAGTCTTTTGCCTTATCAGATTAGCTTCTCTCTTTTAGCAATATGCATTTGAGTCACTCTTTTTTTTACATTATTTTATTTTTTTAATAAATTTATTTATTTATTTTTGGCTGCTTTGCTGCGCGCAGGCTTTCTCTAGTTGCGGCGAGCGGGGGCTACTCTTTGTTGCGGTGCATGGGCTTTTCATTGCGGTGGAGAAGCATGGGCTCTAGGCGCATGGTCTTCAGTAGTTATGGCACATGGGTTTCAGTAGTTGTGGCTTGCAGGCTCTAGAGCACAGGCTCAGTAGTTGTGGCGCACAAGCTTAGTTGCTCCGTGACATGTGGGATCTTCCTGGACCAAGGCTCAAACCCGTGTCCCCTGCATTGGCAGGCAGATTCTTAACCCTCTGCCACCAGGAAAACCTAATTCACTCATTTTTATTGAATTGATAGCTCAATCGTTTTGATTACTAAAAATATTCCATTATATAGATATACTGTAGTTTGTTTATCTACACAACTAGGGGAGTGTATCTTAGTTGCTTCCAGTTTTTGGCAATTATAAATAGGTCTGCTATAAATGTCCACGTGTGCATTTTTGTGTGGATATAAGTTTTTTTAATTAGTTGGGTAAATATCTAGGAGTACAATTACCGGAATGTATGATAAGAAAATGTTTAGCTTTGTAAGAAATTGCAAAACTGTCTTCCAAATTGGGTGTATCATTTTACATTCCAACCAGCGATGAATGATAGTTCTGTAGCTCTGCATCTTCCCCAAAAGCTGGTATTGTCAGCTTTTGGATTTTAGAAATTCTAATATGTACAGGAATCTCATTGTTGTTTTAATTTGCAGTTCTGTAATGACAAACGCTATTGGGCATCTCTTACATACTTATTTCCCATCTGTGTATCTTCTTTGGTGAGGTGACTGCTCAGATCAGTAGCCCATTTTTAATGCAATTGTCTTTTTTTAATGTTGAGCTTTAGGAATTCTTTTTATAATATTGATACAAGTTATTTACCTATATGCATTTTGCAAATATTTTCTCCCAGTCTGTGGATTATTTTTTTCACTCTTAGTGTTTGACAGAATGGATTTTTTGATTCAATAAGGTCTAACTTATGAACTTTTTTCTTTCATTAATCATGATTTTGATATATCTAAAACTCATTGACAAACCCAAAGTCACCTAGATTTTCTCCTATAATGTTTTCTTCTATGTTTATAATTTGGTGTCTTACATCTAGACCTATGATCCATTATGAATAAATTATGGTGAAAGGTATGAGCTCTATGTCTAGGTTCACTGTTTTGCCCATGGTCATCCAATTGATCTAGTACTATTTATCGAAAAGACTATCTTTTCCTCACGGAATTGTCTTTGCTCCAATGTGAAAAATCAGCAGATTATATTTGTGTGGCTCTATCTATGGGTTCTCTATCCTATTTCATTGATCTGTGTGTCTATTCTGTAAATAATACTATGCTGTCTCGATTTCAGTAACTTTGTAATAAATTATGAAATTGGGTAGTGTGTATACTTGAAGTTATTTTTATTCTCAAGTACTGTGCTTGCTATCCTAAGTTTTTTGTCTTTTCTATAAACAGTAGAGTCAGTTTGTCTATATCTACAAAATAGTTTGCTGGGATTATTACTGCAATTACATGGATTCCACAGGTCATATTTGGAACAACTGACACCTTAAAACATTGAGATTTCAAATCCATAATCATGGGGTATCTCTCCATTTATTTAGATCAATGTTGATTTCTTTCATCAGAGTTTTATAGCTTTCAGCATAAAATCATGTATGTATTTTGTTAGATTTATATTTAGGTACTACTTTCTTTATTTTGGGCGACTGTTTTAAATGTTATGTATTTTTATTTCAAGTTCCAATTGCTCACTACACTTACATAGGGAAGTAGCTGATTTTTGTATTAATAGAGTGTTCTGCAATCTTGATATACTAAACTGTCTATCATAAGAATGAATTAAAATGGAAGTAATCATGGATGATTATTTTATGCAAGTGAGTCAAAGTTATATCTCAATTATAACTCATCATTCCTCTCACTGTCTACAAAGGAAAGGAAGCAAGTCATCAAACATCATTGAGTGAGCAACTCTTTCAGGCTGTCCTGAAAGTTTTATAGAAATAAAAATAAACAAGGTATTCTTATCAATATTATCAATAATCTCATAATTCTTTTTTTAGTTATACTGCCATGGGCCAGGCATTATAGTTAGTATATGTTACTTAGCTCAGTTTTTACCATGGCCTTACAACATAAAGCATTAGTCAAGAAACTATAAGACACTGATGAAAGAATCAAAGATGACACAGATGGAAAGATATACCATGTTCTTGGATTGGAAGAATCAATATTGTCAAAATGACTATACTACCCGAGGCAATATACAGATTCAGTGCAATTCCTATCAAATTACCAGTGGCATTTTTCACAGAACTAGAACAAAAAAAATTTTAATTTGTATGGAAACACAAAGGAGCTTGAATAGCCAAAGCAATCCTGAGAAAGAAAAACAGAGCTGGCGAAATTAGGCTTCCTGGCTTCAGACCATACTACAAAGTTACACTAATCAAAACAATATGGTACTGGCACAAAAACAGAAATATAGATCAATAGAACAGGATAGAAAGTCCATAAGTAAACCCACGCCCCTATGGTCAACTTATCTATGACAAAGGAGGCAAGAATATACAATGGAGAAAAGACAGTCTCTTCAATAAGTGCTGCTGGAAAAACTGGACAGCTACATGTAAAAGAATGAAATTAGAACACTCTCTAACACCATACACAAAAGTAAACTCAAAATGGATTAAAGACCTAAATGTAAGACTGGATACTATAAGATTCTTAGAGGAAAACATAGGCAGAACACTCTTTGACATAAATCACAGCAATATCTTTTTGGATCCACCTCCTAGAGTAATAAAAATAAAAGCAAAAATAAACAAACGGGATGTAATTAAACTTAAAAGCTTTTGCACAGCTAAGGAAACCATAAAATGAAAAGACAACACACAGAATGGGAGAAAATATTTGCAAATGAAATGACTGACAAGGAATTAATCTCCAAAATACATAAACAGCTCATGCAGCTCAACATAAAAAAAAAAAAAATCAAAAAATGAGTAGAAGATCTAAATAGGCATTTCTCCAAAGAAGACATACAGATGTCCAAGAGGCACATGAAAAGATGCTCAACATCGCTAACTATTAGAGAAATGCAAATCAAATGAGGTATCACCTCACACCAGTCAGAATGACCATCATCAAAAAGTCTACAAACAGTAAATGCTGGAGAGGGTGTGGAGAAAAGGGAACCCTCCTACACCACTGATGGGAATGTAAATTGGTACAACCACTATGGAGAACAGTATGGAGGTTCCTTAAAAAACTAAAAATAGAACTACCATATGATCCAGCAATCCCACTCCTGGGCATATATCTGGAGAAAACCATAATTCAAAAAGATACATGCACCCCAATGCTCATTGCAGCACTATTTACAATAACCAAGACATGGAAGCAACCTAAATGTCCATTGACAGAGGAATGGATAAAGAAGATATGGTACATACATACAATGGAATATTACTCAGCATAAAAAAGAATGAAATAATGCCATTTGCAGCAATGTGGATGGCTCTAGAGATTATCATACTAAGTGAAGTAGTCAGTCAGAGAAAGACAAGTATCATATGATATCACTTATATGTGGAATCTAAAAAAAATGATACAAATGAGCTTACTTACAAAACAGGCATAGAAAACAAACTTATGGTTACCAAAGGGGAAAGATGGTAGAGGGAGGGATAGATTAGGAGTTTGGGATTAACATATACACACTACTATATATAAAATAGATCATCAACAAGGAACTACTGTATAGAACAGGGAACTCTACTCAATATTCTGTAATAACCTATATGGGAAAAGAATCTGAAAAATAATGGATATATATATATATATATATGGTATATATATATATATTTATATAATAGTATATATATATTTTTTATATATATATAACTGAATCACTCTGCTGTACACCTGAAACTAACAACATTGTAAATTAACTATACTCCCATATAAAATAAAAAGTAAATTTAAGAAAAGATTCTCCAAAATGCAATCAAAAGAAGCCAAATTCTAGCTATATTATATAAAATAAAATCATAATAAAAGCAATAGGAGGTTTTTATTATGTCAAGGCACTGGGAAGGGTGGGTGAAAATGGATTAGGCATTACATGCAGCACCTACTTACTCTTTTTTTTTTCTCCTTACTTATCTTTATGTTTTGACCTTAAAGAAGGGGATTTCCATTGTAAGAACAGGATTCCTCCATGTGACAGAGAAGATAAATACTTAAAACTATCAAGGAGAATCTCCCTTGCATTTTTAAGCAAGGAAGTTTCAAGGCAGTGTCTTGATCCATGTTGCTTGCATCACATGTCTATCCTTTAGCCAACTGTCATAACTGGGAGAATGAAGCTCCGTTATCGGCCAGTTCAGGTCATATGCCCAACTCTGAGGGTCAAAAAGTAAGGTTCCATGATTGACAGCCCACCAAAATGAGTGGTGGGTGGGGAATTTTCAAAATATAATGTTAATTACAGGCCGGTATTACTTTATAGATGAGGTATATGAAGCTTAGAGTTTATATAACTTATAAAACGTTATCCATGTAAAGTGTCAGAATGGGCTTTAATTCTAGGTTTAATTGAATTATATACCCAAGCTCTAAATACCTAAGCTACATTGCCTTCTCCATTCTTGCTTTGTGGTGGTCACAAGCTATGGAAGAGGAGGAAGAGGAGATGGGGGAAGAGGAGGAAGGGGGGTTGGGGGGAGGGGGTAGGAGGAGAAGAAAGCAAAACTGGGTAATCAATAATAGTAAAACAAGGTGTTCCCGAATATCCTCATCAATTATGGGAGATATCATGCAATAAGAGAACTTACAAGAATCTTGCAGAAATGAAATTTCAAGTAACTTTGAAGAAAGTTAAAGGATTGGCTAATGAAAAAGGAGAATGTGATGCTGTGTTTTTTCCAGCTACAAATGGAGCTTTATTTCTTATAAAAATATCATAGAGATGAGGGATAAAGAAAAATGGATTCTAGTCTAGGCTTAGTTACTGATTCATTTGTGACTATGAACAAGTCATTCAGTCTGTGAAACTTATCTACAAAATATGGACACACATATTAGCTCCATTTCATGGAGGTCTCATGAGATTCAAATTGGAGACTAAATATGAAAGCATGTTGAAAATAGTAAAAAAAGAACCTATTCAAGTAAAAGAGCATATTTTTCATGTCATATGCTTCCTCCTGTGCATAAAGCCGTAGTCACTTTCTATCAACATTCTTTATAAAATCCTGGAGAAATTAAGCCCCTATTACAAGAGCAGCTTTTAAATAGCTAAAAGGATGATTTTACACCAGCTAATGTATCCCTTAATTAATATTTTATCCTAAACTTTTAATTTGATGAAGGTGTTTTTGCTAAGCTTTCCTCTATAGCAGAATTCTTATAAATTAAAATAGGTGCCTCAAGAATTTTTTTGCTTGCATCCAGGTGAAATATTTATTTCTTTGTATTGAGTAATTTTCAGTAAATAGGGCTATCCTACTTTCTCCACAATGGTCATTAATTTTCCCTGACTCTTTTCTTGCATAATTTAAACCATCCTTTCATTTCTCCTTATGAAAACGTTTCCCCCCCACCCCAATTCTTCCAGGTCTAAAGGGATCCTCTTCTTATGCAATTCCAGGTAAAAATAAGGCATAGATTGATGCCACGTCTTTATCCACTTAGCCCTAAGGAAAACAGTGAAAGGCCACATTTTGTGAATAATTGGTTTCTAAAACAAACCAGAGGCAACAGGAGAAACAATAAAATTTGTGTTTCATCTCATTTATTTTGATAGTTACAGGAATTCAAGTCCAAATATGTATGTTAATATTGGTAACTAGAGGTACAAAAATGAAAAAAAAAAATTAAGTCAAAGAAGACTCAGACTCACTGAAGCTCAAAAACCATCAAATTGTGACTAATTTAATGTGCAGCAAATTTCTCATATGACTTTGGGATATACTTTTCAGAAGGTTCTGACTGGTTTTTCACATTCTGTCTCACAATAGTATAAATAAACAACCTATTGAAGGCATTCTCTCAAAGGGCCCGAAGTTACTGAGAGCAGCAGGCTGCCCTTTGGTTTCAGAGAAATGCTGTTCCTGCACCAGATCCCTGGATCTCAGAAATAAAAGAAGAAAATGTCTCTATTTTTTTCAGACTCAGTTTCTTTGTGTTGCTATAGGGGGAAGAAGGGCATTTTAAAAAACATGTATAGGAAAATATAGAATATAAATAGAATGAATGAAGTTAATCAAGACGTAGAGACATAGAAAAACTATAGTAATGTTGTGATATAGACATAAAAAAAAGAAAAATAGTTAAAATTGATTGCATCCAGGTAGTGAGGTTACAGCTGGGGTTCAATGTGGTGGGGACTTTTTATCATGCAGCTTTTGGTATTATTGGATTTGCTTTATTATGCATGATGATAACAATAACAACAATATCAATAATGATAACAAATATGGTTATAGACCAAAAGGATTAAAGTTGAGATGAAATGGCATCCATGTCTGTGAAATAATAAAATTATCTTTCACAATTATTAGTCTCTTGAGGCATCATAATAACTCTGAGTTACACAAATCAGGTTTATTGTCTCACTGTTCAGATAAAGATCTTGAGAAAAACAAATATCATATATTAATGCATATATGTGGAATCTAGAAAAATTCTATAGATGATCATACTTGCAAAGCAGAAATAGAGACACAGGCATAGAGAACAAATGTGTAGATACCAAGGGGGAATGGGGGGCAGGATGCATTGGCAGATTGGGATTGACACACATACACTATTAGGTATAAAACAGATAACTAAGAACCTGCTATATAACACAGGTAACTCTGCTTGGTGCTCTGTGGTGACCTAAATGGGAAGGAAATCCAAAAAAGAGGGAATATATGTATACGTATGGCTGATTCACTTTGCTGTACAGCAGAAACTGACACATGAAGGTAAAGCAACTATGATCCAATAAAAAATTTTTAAAAAAAGATCTTGAAGTTCACAAATTTAGAGACTATCTCCCAAAACCACCCAGCAAGTTGAGGATAGAATAACTGGGAGACAACTTGTCTCCTGAATTACACACTAGTGCTCATTCCCGCTCACCAGATTCAAAGAGATGTTCCCAAGATACCAGTCACTGGAGCAAGAGAGATTTAGGGCAAAGGGAAGGAGTGAGCATACCACTTTAGCCAGAGAAACACCAATCTGACAGGTGACAGAGTCAAAGTGTCAACTTATTCAGTAAATTTTTAAATAACAAATATGAGAGCAACTGGTCCATACAGATTATGAGAAATTGTATGTAACTGGGCAGATGTTTTAAGGATAAGTGTGTTTTCCCATAAATTAAACCCTTCCAAACATAAAAGCACAAGAACATACAAACACAGGAATAAGTGAACCATATCCTGACATAGTGGGGTAATGTGTTTGTTTCTAGATTTACAGATCAGAAAAAGCAAGCAATACATCACCTCCACTAAAGTAAGATCAGTGAAACTGTGTAAGCAGATACTGACTTGTATAAATTCCGTAGCTCAATAGCAGTAGTAGATCCTTAGCAACTCACATCATGGCCCCATTGTTCATCCAGCCCTCCATGCAGGAGGAGAAAGACCACAATATTGTTCTGATTGTGGTGAGTATTTAAAGGCATTTCCAGCCAAAGAAAACTATCACAGCTAGACTTATCCAAAAGATTTGTGTTGGGGCGGGGGTGGGGTGGGGTGGATATTCAAGCAGAAGAAAGTGGGAAGAGCATGAAAAAAAATATGAAATACAAAGCACAGAACTCAGTGAAGAACAAGACACATTCATTCTAGGTTAGAGCATGAGGGGAGAATAGAATGGCATGGGACTTCAGAGGTGGCCCAGGGCCAGCTTCTACAGGACAGAATATGCCATGTTAATGAATCTCACCCTCCAGATGCCTTCATGGTTCACTCACTGGATTCATTCAACTCTCTGTGCAAAAAGTCATGTACATAGAGAGGCCTTCCCTGACCACCGCATCCAAAGTAACATGTGGAGTCTACCACTCTCTAGCTCTTTCTCTTCCTGTTATTCTTTCCACAGAGCTTATTTATGCGTTGCTTTTTTTTATTGAGACACCATTTGTTTTCCCCACTAGAATGTAGATTCTAACAAGACAGAAACTGTTTCTGTTTTGCTCACAGCTCTATCCCCAGCACCTAGAATAATGGCATATATGTTCCAGAAGTATCTGGGAGATGAATGAATGAATGAATGAGTGAACAAACAATCTTGCTTTCCTAGTCTAACTGGGTAATTTAGGCAATTCATTCAGCCTCTTCATTTTTACATATCTCACTGAGCTCTTATGAGATTAAAGAAAATGTACATAAAGTACTTAGTCCAGGCCTGACACATGCACATGGTAAATTCTCAATGAAAGTAAGTTTTAGAATCAGACACAGAAAAAGGAGAAGCAAATAGTCGACCAAAATATGCACCCATTATATATTTCAGAGACAACACCTCCATTGCTTTAAATCTCTCTGTCCAAATGTCACAAAAAGATCTTTTATATCTTTGTCTTTCCTTAAAGAAAGAAGGGAGGGAGGGAGGGAGGGGAAGTTCAGTGTTGAAAACTACCAGAATTTAGCCTATTATTTTATAGAACCAGATAAGATAGTTCTGTCACAAATCTTTCTTTCCCACAATAATACATCAGATTCTACACAGGAAGAATATGAATGTTTGTATGTGTAAATGAGTGTGTGTTTGTATGTAAACACATAGCTACAAAACCACATATAGTGTAAATGTGAAAATAAGCCTCTTCCCTCTGCCTTTCCTGCAGTCTCTATATAACCAGAATCATGAAAAAATGAGAAATCCTCTCTCCTTTTGGTTTTGCAAGAGGATTTCAATCCTGACTCTGAGGCGTTTGGGTCTAATTTATGACACATTTATTGTATGATTCTTATCCAACGTAAAAACAAAAATCAATAATGCAGGACTGATCAATGGGGCTCAAGTACTGAAAAAGAAATATATCTTGCAGGTGTTAAACATATAAAAGTGTGAATAGTTATTATGGTGCTTCAAAGCTAGGTATCTGCTTGTAAGTAGTAAAGATATTATATTACCCCTGTTACCACCTGTAAAAAACTTTATTTTTCACCTACTTTGCAGAACTGATGATATTTCTAAGGCTACTGAGCTTCCTGATGGCCCATGGATCAGAGAGTTGGAGGCCTGAAGCTTCTAGAATGCCCTTGATTTTGCTGTTTATCTAGTTTATTTGTTTATAAGCAATGGCCTATTCACCAAAAAGATTTAAAGAACACTTGTTTTGTACTAAGGCTGTGTCTCACACTGTCCCAGTTCTTTCGGGGAAGCTGAAGGTAGCCCTGTTTATCCCACCCAAGTGCACCTGTGAGTGAGGGAGAAGGGAGGAGAGGGTTGGAGAGGGAGGGTAGAGATTATCAATTACTGTTTCAAAAGTAAAATATAGTAATAGCAGCTGAATTATTACATATTTGTATTTTCTTGAAAACTACCACAGTGATAGACCTATCCTAGGCCAGTGGTTCTCAAATTCCTGTCCTTCAAGATCACTCTGGAAGCTTGTAAAAAACGTAGGTTCCCAGGACTAGCCCCCAAGGATGTGTGATTCAGGGGAACTTGAGTGAGAACAAGGAATCTCAATGTTTCACAAGCACCTGAGGTGCATCTGATGGGCTGAGGGCCACATTTTCAGTAACACCAAAGTAATCAATATCCTCTAAACCAATTGTTTATTATCTTGCATATGACTTGTTTATTGACACCTGTTCCTTTTTTTCCATTGATCTTCTGCCCCACCCTCCACCCTCCCTAAATTTGTTCTTAGTCTATTATGTAAGGCTAAGCTGGTCCCATTGTAAAGGTCACTTTACAAGATGGCAAAACACCTGTAGCTGGTGCTCCCTGGAATTAATAGTGATGGGAAAAGAAGCAGACATGGCAGGAATAAAGGAAAATTATCATTCCACTTAATCATGACAGGACGTTGATGAACATTGTTATTACAGCCCCTCTTGTTAGTAGTTGAAGAAACTGATATTCAGAAAGTTTAAGTTATTGGGTCAAGGTCACACAAATGGTGTAGGAAAGGCAGAAAGATCAAAAATGGGGAGGGAAGATTATTGTAAATTGGAAAGTCTGTCAAGTCTCAGTTTGAGGGGGGCTCATTATGGATATTAATGAATCATTATTCCCTGAGGGATCAAAGTAGGCCAATAAGCTGGCTGTGCTAATAATATGACGTTGGAAATAAATGAAAGAAAACCGTAGTTCTTGTTACCCAATCCCAAATGAAAGCAATTAAAAAGTAAATCTAAAAGAAAAGAGTGGGGTCTTATATCCACTTACATCAGGCCATGAGTGAAAGAGCCTTGCCAAAAGGGGGTGTGCCTGTGCGTATGCATGTGTATACCCACGCGCATGCGATAACCTCTGGGCAAGGAGATTATTTTCTTTTCCTAATAGAGAACAGCTTAGATGGTGCTGATCAAAAGCTGGCACCAGGCATGCAGCCTCAATCATTAAAACTTCCATTTATAACCTCTCTTTTAAGAGAAGACAGGTTGATTATAAGTTTCTCAAGTCAAATGAATTAACTTCATGTAATTCTAATTTCCAAGCCCCAGCCCCTCTCCAACCCATCTTTCCAGGTCATCAGGAAGCTAGTTTGTAATTTAACCCTGTGTTGTCTGCATGAGGATGAGAATCATGTGTTCTCAGTCAGATGGAGAAGTGTAGGCCACTTTGTCCTAAAACCTCAGCCATAAGTATGACTGGCATTAAGCGATCAGCATGAACAGAAAATAGCATTTCATAAATTTTAACTCTTACCTCTATGTAAACTTAACCAACATATTTTAAATAATAATTTATGAATATTTATATTTATACTATTTGTATATGAGGATTTTTTAAAATTATATTTAAAATAATGGTTTATGAGCCATTATTTCATTTTATAAAACCCAGTAGTTGGCTGTCTGTGGAGCTACAAAACAGAGATCCAATCTATCTCCTATTTAAAGAAAACTAACCACTCAAACTCCTCTAAGCTAAGAAAGGAGTGATGCCAAGCATAAAGGTACCAATATTAAAAAGTATTTTGAAATATTAAAATGAGTCTACAAAATGCACGTTTTTTTAATGACTGCATATTTGAACAATATAAAATATAAAATCAACATGACTGAAATGTTAATATTTATTCATAATTGGGGTATTTTGTAAACACCAAACAAATGATAGTCTATTCCTTTCCTCCTCAGGGTCTAGTACGACCTCCATTATATATTGAATGAACTATATGTATACGTTTATGATGATGAAGACACATTTTATCAAGCATCTTCTGAAGAATACAGACTCTGTGTCAGCCAGGGTTCTCCAGAGACACAGAATCAATAGGATATACATGTGTATATGGATAATTATTATGGGAACTAGAAATTCTGAAATCTATAGGTTGGGCCAGCAGCTTGGAAACTCTGGAAGGATTTCTATGTTATAGTCTTGAGGTAGAATTCCTTCTCCAGGAAATCTCAGTTTTGCTCCTAAGGCCTTCAGCTGATTGGATGAGGCTCATCCACATCATCTACCATAATCTTACTTAAAGTAAATTGATTGTAGGTGTTAAACACATCTATCGATATAAAATATCTTACAGCAATATCTAGACTAATTTTGACCAAAGGTCTGGGTACCATAGTCTAACCAAGGTGATACATAAAATTTAACCATCACAGACTTGGAGAGAAATGCCTCATGTTGAAAACCACTGAGTGTAACAGAAGTTTCTGTAACAAACATGCCCCGCTATTTTCATGATTTAATGAAATAGAAGCTTAATATTTATCCTTATTATAGCCCTATGTGATACAGGTTTGGTAAGCACTCTTCCTGCACACCACTGTCCAAAGACTCAGGCTTCTTCCATCTTTTGCATCCAATATCACCTCGGGCCTCATCATCCTCTGCAGCTAGTCAGCAAGACAGAAAAACACTGAATATGAACAGCTACTTCTTCATAGCTTTGCCCCAGAAATTACATTACTTCTACCCACATTTCAATGGCAAGAAATAGTCACATGGCCATACTTAGATGCAAAGGGGCTTGTAAATGTGATTAGTGTATACACAGCTTATTTTTAGCAGAAATTCTCTACTCTGAAAGGGGGAGCACGCATTTAGACACTTAAAGTGCAAAAGGAATCTCAAGACATCATCTAAATAAAGTCATTTAATTGTTTAACAATTAGGCTGTGGGTCAGGATATCACTAAGTACATAGAAAATTTCTTTTCAAATACATATTCCTGTGGCTCTTGATTCATATATTATGGCTTAGAAAGTCTGTGATAGTATCCAGAAATGGGTATTTTAAAAGTTCCCTCAGGTCACACTTCTGGTTAGAGATACACTCTAACCAGAATGACTTAATTAAAATACATTATCTATGGAGAAAAGACAGCCTCTTCAGTAAGTGGTGCTGGGAAAACTGGACAGCTACATGTAAGAGAAAGAAATTAGAACACTCCCTAACACCATACACTAAAATAAACTCAAAATGGATTAAAGACCTACATGTAAGGCCAGACACTAAAAAACTCTTAGAGGAAAACATAGGCAGAACACTCTATGACATAAATCACAGCAAGATCCTTTTTGACCCAGCTCCTAGAGAAATGGAAATAAAAACAAAAATAAACAAATGGGACCCAATGAAACTTAAAAGCTTTTGCACAGCAGAGGAAACCATAAACAAGACCAAAAGACAACCCTCAGAATGGGAGAAAATATTTGCAAATGAAGCAACTGACAAAGGATTAATCTCCAAAATATACAAGCAGCTCATGCAGCTCAATACCAAAAAAACCAATCCAAAAATGGGCAGAAGACCTAAATAGACATTTCTCCAAAGAAGATATACAGATTGCCAACAAACACATGAAAGGATGCTCAATGTCACTAATCATTAGAGAAATGCAAATCAAAACTACAATGATGTATTACCTCACACCGGTCAGAATGGCCATCATCAAAAAGTCTACAAACAAAATGCTGGAGAGGGTTTGGAGAAAAGGGAACACTCTTGCACTGTCGGTGGGAATGTAAATTGATACAGCCACTATGGAGAACAGTATGGAGGTTCCTTAAAACACTAAAAATAAAACTACCATACGATCCAGCAATTCCACTGCTGGGCATATACCCTGAGAAAACCATAATTCAAAAGGAGTCATGTACCACAATGTTCATTGCAGCACTATTTACAATATCCAGGACATGGAAGCAACCTAAGTGTCCATCAACAGATGAATGGATAAAGAAGATGTGGCACATATATACAATGGAGTATTACTCGGCCGTAAAAAGAAACGAAATTGAGTTATTTGTAGTGAGGTGGATGGACGTAGAGTCTGTCATACAGAGTGAAGTAAGTCAGAAAGAGAAAAATAAATACCATATGCTCACACATATATATGGAATCTAAAAAAAAAACCAAAAATGTTCTGAAGAACCTGGGGCAGGACAGGAATACTCTTGGACATGGGGAGGGGGAAGGGTAAGCTGGGATGAAGTGAGAGAGTGGCATGGACATATATACACTACCAAATGTAAAACAGATAGCTAGTGGGAAGCAGCTGCATAGCACAGGGATCAGCTAGATGCTTTGTGACCACCTAGAGGGGTGGGATAGGGAGGGTGGGAGGGAGACACAAGAGGGAGGGGATATGGGGATATGTGTATACGTATGGCTGATTCACTTTGTTATACAGCAGAAGCTAACGCACCATTGTAGAGCAATTATACTCCAATAAAGATGTTGAAAAACATAAAAAATCCATTATCTACCTCCAAGCAGGGGCACAGTCAGACTAATTCACGAAGGGATACCTATCTTGGAACTCAGTGGTTCTCAAAATTAGTGAGCATGCAAATCCTAGTCTGAGCTCCAGAAATACTCATTTTAACAACTCCTTGGCTAATAATGTTAGCTAATCTTTACTGGGCATTTAAGATGTACTAAGAACTGTTTTGGGAGCATTGCATCAGTTACCTAATTTGCACTTCACAGAAACATTAAAAGTTAGCTATTATGTCCAACTTTATAGATGAGGAAACTGAGGCACAGAAAGATTAAATTAATTTATAAGCATTATACTAGGAGATGACAGAGATGGGATTATGGGATTTAAACCTAGGCAGTGTGACTCTCAATCTTGCATCTTTCCCACTGTATTATTTATTATCCAGGTGATTCTGATACACCTTAAGTTCCAGCATGAATCAAGTTAAGGATAAACATGAAGAGGCTTAAGATTGAGCAGAGTTTGCAAATCACTGTGACAAATAATATGTGTTCCTTACTTTTCCTCTCTCAGTTAAATCTCCATCCAAACAACTCTGAACTCGAAGTCTGTACATCCAACCACCTATTCTGAATGTCTCAAAGGCAATCAAAATATCCTAAAACTAACTGACAATCTTTTTCTGAAAATTTGGTTTTTTCCCACTGTTACAAATCTCAACAGATGTTAAGAGTATTGCAAGCCTGTACCTGGGAATTATGCTCAATACATTCTTCACCAACATTTCCCACCATCTCCTTACAATTATAAATTAGTTCTATCATTTTATCTCCAAAATCCCTCTCCAACCAAGTATTCTCCACTTCCACTAACAACTCCCGAGTCCACACCGCTATCATGTTGCTTTGGTGACTCCACGAACCTTCTAAATAGGCTCTGCTACTTGCACCCTCCACTATGTCTATCATACCATGGCAAGAGTGAAACCGAGCAGGACCCTGTGGGGCTTCTAGGCACAGAAGCCTTTCCGTGTCCCACATTTCTTGTTTGTAGGGCATAGGTTTCAACCTCCATAACCTTCCCTGAGTTCTAAAGGGCAGGTTCAAACAGTTGCTAATTAGAGAAGGAAGGGGATGCAGAGACAAGGGAGGAGAAGTCAAGAAACAATAGTGCAGCCTTGAGACAGGATCCTGGTTCTGCCTCAAGGGATACACATAACAATATCTTTGAGCTCTTCTGCAGAACTAAACCCCCAACAAATGGAAGATGTTAACTACTTGATGAAGCTTTCTTCATTCCAGAGAGAAGCTCATCAGGAGACTACCTGAGGCCAGATTAAAGGAATGCAGGGCCTACACACACCCCGATCCTTATCAGCAACCCCACCCTTGAGCCATTGCTATAAAACACCTCACCAAATCCTCCCCAGTGTGGGACACACAGTTTTGAAGGGCATGAGCCCTCTGTGTCCCCCTTTGCCTGGGAAAGCAGTAAAGCTATTCTTTTCTACTTCACCCAAAACTGTCTCTGAGATTCAATTTGGCATCAGTGCACAGAGGCTGAGTTTCTGGCATCAAGAGTGACCCTTCCAATGTGTAATGCCTGAAGCCCCAAATACTTAGCATTTCCTGGAAGATCCTCCATACACCAGCCCTGTCTATCTCACAGCCCTCTGCTCAGACCACTCTTCCCATTTTTCCAACTTTCAGCCACTTCCTTTCTAGGTTAAGTCTTTGCACATATGGGCCTTGGTGCCTGCAGTTCTCCCCTTAATCCACCTTGGACGGTTACTTGACCACTCCCAGACTTATCTATAAAATGGGACTAAAATGCTGCCAATTGGAAGCCATATAAAGATGAAATAAGGGGCTTCCCTGGTGGCGCAGTGGCTGAGAATCCGCCTGCCAATGCAGGGGACACGGGTTCCAGCCCTGGTCTGGGAAGATCCCACATGCCGCGGAGCGGCTGGGCCCGTGAGCCACAATTACTGAGCCTGCGCGTCTGGAGCCTGTGCTCCGCGACAAGAGAGGCCGCGATAGTGAGAGGCCCGCGCGCCGCGATGAAGAGTGGCCCCCGTTCGCCGCAACTAGAGAAAGCCCTCGCACAGAAACGAAGACCCAACACAGCCAAAAATAAATAAATAATTAATTAATTTAAAAAAAAAAAAAAGATGAAATAAAACAAGTCATTGGCACATAAAATGTTTAACATTTTTTTTTCTAAAAAGTTCCAACTTTTAAAATTTTATCCAACATCCTAAAAAGATATATCCATTTTCTTGTTCCTCAAAGTGTATTGAATCTCTAGGTTGGAAAGAACCTTTAAAGAATTTATCTATCTCAATTCAGATAATTGTTAAAATCAGAGTGCATCTTCATCTCAAGGAGGCTATAGCAGTTTAAATTACTATCAAGTTAACAATACCGCTAGGATGTTGCATCTTTGCCAAATAAAGGTGTTGAACTGTTATAACTTTCAACACTACTGCTTTGTTTCAGAATCATTAATGAAATACATATGCCTTCAGAGGCACTGACATGAAAAAAAGAAAGAGTTCAAATAAATGAGCAAGTAAAAGAATAATAACTAGGGTCTAATTTTAGAGAGCAGAGTGCAGCACTCAATAATTTGAAAATGAATTGAACCTTCATATTGGTGTAAAAGTTGGAAGCATAGCCAAGTTCTCAATGAGGTGAGATTAATGTTAACTTAATAAATATATTGTTAAAAACTGGCTTGTTGAAGGAACAAAAGTGTACTATATAAGGAAGATCTATATCAGAGCACATCCAACTTTGTATAGCAAGAAAGTAGAGTGTTTGAAGGATATTACACACTTGTGAAAATGGAAATGCTGGGAGATTCTGGAGATAATAGCAAAGACAACAACAATGTTATTTATGTTGAGTTTAAATTATTAGAAAATTAGATTAGAATATTAGTTGCTTGTAGACAAATCAAAATAAACAAGTTTATGATATTAATAAATGAAAGAATTGGTGACATGAGAGTAATTTTTTAAAAATTATCTTTACAAATTGAAATTATTAAAACTCAATATTCAATAAGTTATTAAACTCCCTTGGGGGACCTCTAATTCTCCGTTGCGCTTACTAGGAAGAGTTTTAGGCGGTCAGCATTATAATTTTATCCAGGAGTACTGTGCAGAGATTATAGAGACAAAGGACTGATCATCAGGCATCCTTTGTACAGTGCCACGGCTAAGAGCTAGGCTTTACACTCAGACATGGGTTCAATTCCACCATTAACCCTTAAAGCCTGTGCAAATTTGACCAACTACATAGGCTTTCTTAGCCTCGGTTTCTTCATCTGGGAAACGGGGGTAATACCATCTACTCACTGGTTTATTTGAGGAATCAAATAAGGTGATTATGTAAAGTGGCAGAACCAGGATTCCAACCCAAGTATTCTAACTCCAGAACCCCAAATCTTAAAAGGAAAATGCTATACCCACCCTTCCACTCTGTCAACATGGTTTGGATGATTTGGTTGCACACAAATGTGTCTAGAACATAGTAAGTGCTCAGTACAGGTCATCATAATCCAGAATAATAGTCCCTTTCACATTTTTTTTTGACATTTGACCATATTGATCAAGAAGATAAATATCAGACTTCAGCCTAGCTTGCCATCTTCAAAGACTGAAAACGGCATGTGAGACCCAGCAGGAAATCAGGTGAGACTGGGGCGAAGGAAGAAAATGAGCAGTGTGAACAACAGCAAGACATCCATTTCCTGGAGGCACTTGCAGAGATAATATGATGTGCTACAAGCTGGAGCTGTATATTTTTTGTCTTTTGATTGCTTTACTCGTCACACACAAATGCCAGCTTCTCAAACTAGCACTTGTATAGGGAATCAATGCAATTTAGCCCAGACAAGTTGATCCCTGCCCTGTGATGAAGGCTGACTTTTCCACACATCTAGACCTGGGGAGAAATTTATGGTTTATGAGCCAATCTCCTTACTTATACTAACTGCAAAGGGGAAAAATAAAAGCTTTGCCCCTAAATTAAGTTTGAATTTTTTGAAAAATTGTACTTTAAATACACTAGAGGTCACTATTTTAAAATATCCTCAGATAAAATATTTTTTAATTAACCAATGTTTTAACAGAAATTACATAATGGGTTTTATCCAGTTGATTACTGTATTTCTACTCTCTAGTACTGTTTGACACACAGGACATGCTATAAATATTTGTAGAATGAATGAATATGTCTGTAAGATGGTGATCATAATCCTACCTGCCTCACATATTTGTTATGAATAACATGATTTATTTAAAGCATTAAGTGCTTAGATTATAGGAAGGGCTCCATAGGTTAGTAATTATTACTAACAAATAAGTTTGACTAGAGATCGCAGTATGTAGTGCTGTGAGATTACATTTAAGAAGGGTAGAAACAGTTAAAGAAAAATATCACAGGAGTCTGTAGTTTTTTCCATTGGCAGTGGGGGGAGGTTTAAGGAGAGGAGGGACATATTTGTAGTACATAACATTATTTGGGCATTAGTGTGCAAAATGATTTCCAGGAATGAGAGATGAAAAGAAGGGCAACTCTAATTCCTCCAAGCCTCAGTTTCCTCATGTATAAAATGGAGATGATAATACTTGCAAAACCTATCTCATGATATTCTATGGATGAAAAATAAGAGGTGTAATTATTCATGAAGACAAATGTAATGTGCTATATAGAAAAATATACAACATGGTCATCCTGTGTGGTTGTGTTCATGAATATCAGTTGTGACTCAGAGAAACATATTCTCATTAGCAAACTGGCCCACCCTTTTCTCTCCTGGACCTCATTTGTAGGAGCCTCCATGAACAGTGTAAAGGCTGGGAGTGATATGGCTATAGACAAATTAGCATTTTCCTGAAGAGAAAGGAGGAGGAGGGGAAGGAGGGAAAGGAGGATATGAAGCTCAAAGGAGGAAGATAAACTGTTACAGGGAGAAAAAGATACTTGAAAATATCTTGCTGACCCTGGTCCTTGACTTCTAGATGTCTTATCTTCTTATCAAGTTTCTTTGAGCCCCAGGGCATTTCAATTAAAAAAAAAAAAAAAAGGGGGCCTGAAATGATAGCCTGAGATAGCCTAAACAGATGATAAACTTTAATCTCCATCTTTATTTAATTAAACTAATGGAAAACTGTGCCCTTGCCAAACCTATTAGCACCTGATAATAAAGTTGTTAACAGAGGTCCAATAGTTGATCATTTTTAGAAAAACTTGCTAACATTTCACTTTTAGGTTGAGTGCTAATTAGCCTTTCACCTGAATCTTGACCTTGCAAAATGGAGTTATATAAAACTATCAGAAAAGGAAGAGTTGGGTACAGATGTGTAGGATCATGCACAGGAAATGCTGAAGGCTGGTTCCATTTAGAGATGGATGTGTAAGGCTGGTGTGGGTTGAGCAAGACCAAAAAAGCAAGAAAACATGGCAACTGGGAATGCAATACTGCAGGAGGCTGGCAGCTACTGAAGAGGCTGGCACAAAAATAATGAGTCCAGGGAGGCCAGTAGATATTAGTTAAATGTACACATTTAGTTCACATAGGTAACATCTAAAAGACAGTGAGTCCTGTGCTCTCTAAAGGCCAAGGGACTTAGAACATGAATATTCACCCTAAGGCACAGACACCTTACTCGCCATAACTTCTTTACATACTGCTGAATAAGTGTGATTGGACAAGACAGGCTTGAATATTTAAAGCCAAACAGAGACTATGTGTAGAGTAAGTGCTATTAACTAAGGCAGACGTGATCTTGGTTTTTCCTATAGGAAGAAAGAACAGCATTGAGAGGAGAGTTATAGGGTTGGGAATTAAGAGAGACCAGGGCTTAATTCTCAATTTGAAAACTCAGAGCAATTTTGAAACTTGTGTAAGTTCCTTAGTATATATGAGCCTCTATATTATTTTCATATATATCTTGAATACTAATACAAAGCATTTTGTAGAAAATGTGGAAATACAGAAAATTAAGAGAAATAAGTTTTAAATAGTCTAGAAGATGACACCCTAGAGATGACTATTACATTTTATATATTTCTGTCTAGTTCCCTCATGGAATGATACTTTATACATGATTTGTACCCTGATTTATTTCACATATTTTATGTACTAGGTATTTCATAGGTACATATTTCATATGTATAATTAAGACCCTAAAAGCACAATTTCTGAGGCTGTAAAATGATCCATTATATGAATGTAGCATCATGTATCTAAGAAGTCAACCTACCTGAGGCTGTCATGTGGAAATAACATATGGAGATAAAGGAGAGGAAGGGAGGGTGAGAGACTAAAGAAGACTCAGTTGTTCCCCTGCACCTAACTATTTGAGTCCCAGCCCAGGTGCAGACACGTGAGTGAAGAAAGCTTTGGGATGAACCATGTTGTACTGTTGAGGGTCTTTTGTTTTTTTTAAGTTTCTGCAGCTTAAGTACAAAGCACATGAATGTAAAAGCATTTCCGAAAATAAGACAAAACATCTGCACGTATCGTGTTTAATTCCGAAGGCTTCAGATCGAGACGAGTGTTACTTGAAGAGCTATAATTGAACTTGGGAAAACACACCTAGGAAGCTTCATCCATCTGAAGCTTCATTTATCATTCATGAATGTGGTTTAGATCATGAGATACTGGACCTTGACCCTGAGCCTGATGCTACAATAGATGACACTTTGGGGGGACCCTAGGAGGTAGTGAGTATATTTTGTATTTGGGAGGAATGTAAATAACTTTGGCAAGAGGGTGGCCTCTGGTTAGTTTTAAAACATCTCTGCAAACCGTATGACACTCTTTCCATCAAAGATGGAGTCCCTTAAACTCAAATGACTTGTGACTTCTTTGATTAACAGAATGTGGCAAAGGTGACGTTGCATGATTTCTGAGGCTAGAATAGAAAAAAATCATGTTGTCACTGGTGGTCCACTCACTCTGGGGGTGTTCATCTGCTATGCAAGAATTCAGTCTACTCTGAGGCTGTTGTGTGGAAAGTCTACTTGAAAGGGAAGTAAGGAAGAGAGGAGAGGAGAGGGGAGAACAGCTCCCAGTTACCTGAACTTTCCAACCAAGACGCCATATATACAGTTGAAGAAGCTTTTGTTATGACCCCAGAGCCAGCCTTTAACACTAGCCTAATGAGAAATCCTGTGCCTGCTGAGCCCAGTCAACCCTCAGATTTATGAACAAAATATTATAACTGTCATCATTTTAAGTTCCATGATGGGTGGTTTGTTATGCAGGAACTGTGATTAAATGAGATAATGTAGGTAGATGCAGAGGACATGGCAGTTGGTATATATTGCAAAAGTCAGTTATCTCCCGGCTCCTTCTGTGGAAATATCAGTACTTTAAGAGCTAGAAACAGTATCAAGAAGGCTTTAATTTAATCTCTTTTCTCCAGATACCACCCTAGACAAAAATTTAACCATGTCCCTCAATGTGACCTCTGCAGGAAAATCTGCAATGTATCCTGGTAAGGGTTTAAAGTCTCCAAGCATATGATCCAGCAATCCCACTCCTGGGAATATATCCAGAGAAAACCGTAATTTGAAAAGATACCTGTACCCCAATGTTCAGTGAAGCCTTATTTACAATAACCAAGACATGGAAGCAACCTAAGTGCCCATAGACAGAGGAATGGATAAAGAAGGTGTGGTACATATATACAATGGAATATTACTCAGCCATAAAAAAGAACAAAATAATGTCATTTGCAGCAACATGGATGGAGCTAGAAATTATCATACAAAGTGAAGTAAGCCAGACAAAGATAAATATCATATGATATCACTTACATGTAAAATCTAAAAAAAAAAAGATAGAAATGAACTTATATATAAAATAGAAATAGACCCACAGATATAGAAAACAAACTTATGGTTACCAAAGGGGAAAGGGGGGATAAATTAGGAGTTTGGGATTAACATACACACACTACTATATATAACCTACAAGGGAAAAGAATCTGAAAAAGATATATATGTATGTATAACTGAATCACTTTGCTGTATTCCTGAAACTAACACAACATTGTAATCAACTATACTCTAATAAAAAATAAATTTAAAAAATAAAGTCTCCAGGATTTATTTTATTTAAATTCAACTTTTTTTGATCCAAACTCTGCTCAATTTGACATGGATTTATTTAGCTCCTGCTGCACACCCCAGGACTGTGTTGAACGGATGATGAGATAAATACAGAGTCAGTTCTCAAGGAATACTTGGGAATTACACTGCCACCCCAACAGTGGCCTCCCTCAATCCTCAGCCTACTTTATACAGCCATTGACAAGCCCCTTTTCACTATGTGTGTGTTTGGATGTGTGAATATGCTGAGAAACAAAAGTGAAACATTTACTGAGTTTTCTAAGTACTAGCCTGTGTTAGGGAGTTTGCATAGATTATCTCATTCCAAAGATCTCAACAACCCTATAAGTTAGATACTATTTCTACCCCATTTTATAGAAATTATAATAAGTTAGGCTCCAAAAGCCTACTTTTGGACATTAAACCAATGCCCAAGATCATGCAACTTTTAAAAGGCAAACTTGGGAGTCAAACCTGAGTCAAGGTGACTCCAGCAACTTGTATCCCTGATGAGAAACGTAGTCAATCTCTTTGAACCTCAGTTTGCTCATCTGTATAATCGAAATAATAATAACCGCAAGGCCTACACTAGTTTTCTCTGAAGTCCGACATTTTTTAGTGTAAGCAGACAGACCTCTGAGTTCAAATCTCAGACCTCCTACTTACCATCCTATCAAACTTGAGCACATTTTTTAACCCTCTTAAGCCTCCATAGCTTCATTAGTGATATAAACATAGCACTACTATTTACCTCTGTGGTTACTGTAATGCATTAATGAGGAGATGGATAAGCACTTAGCACAGGGTCTGGCACATTGTATATTTTCATCAACTATGGTGGTGGTAGCAATGTGATTGTTATTTCTGATAATACTCCCTCTGATCTAACCACTTTTCTGTGAATTTATTCCTCGTTTCTTTTATTCGATGACTCACCACATATTAAGAGTTTGTTCTCTTCCTGGTGCTGAGAATCAAATATCTTGAAATGCCTCTCCCTTTGCCAAAGTGAAGGTGAATCTCTGAGCTGGAGACAGGCAGGGGGTGCTAACGCGGAGAGCAAGCACTCTTGGATAATAATTTCTGCCTGCATCTCACTAAGAAACCTGTCTCCCACTCCCCATGACCTCCCTCCACCAAGTTACATCATTATATCCAGCAGAGAGGCTGCTTCTTGTGTCTCTTATTTTTCTCTCAATTTTTTTCAGCCAATTATTTCAGCACAATGTTACATCCTTTACCATGAACAGCTTCTCAACACAAATTCACAAAGTCCTTTTTCCAGTACTTCACAAAAGTAAGTTTCCTGATGGCTAGAAAAAAAAAAACAAAACAGCCAATGACAGCAGAAAGTCATTTCACAAAAATAAGATAGGTGCATTTTCTCTGGGCCATCAACTTCTAGCAGTCTGGGGATTGTGGGGAGAGGCAGAGGTAGATGAAGGACTTGCCAATAAATGAAGAAAATAGAAGGGGTTCTAATATCTCCAACCTACTGGCTGAAATATCCTGGGAAATGACCACAGGCTCACCTACTGACAACTAACAAGGCCATCCTGGCAGCCTCTGGTATCTCCCATTCAATTAGTAGGAAAAAGCAGGCTAGTACAATGCCTTTCAGAGAGCTGCACTTTGCAAAAATGTTCTGATGAATGAAATGGCCAAAGTACAACAACTTTCTTGGCTGATTATTTTTACTAGCAATATTTTTTAAGATGCATGTCTTTGGCCCAGTTAGTTACCTAGAATCCCTGTTTTCTCTTGAAAAGTAGAAATGGTAATCATACCCATGCATTGTTGCTTGTGAAATTAAATACTGACAGATATAATATATATGATAGACAATATGTGATCCACATATATATTAGATGATGATGATAATAATAATAAAATCATTTTTCAGCAATCATGAAATGAGCAATATGTTCAAGACATGGGAGATGTCAAGCTTCTGTCTTCCAGAAATATCCCATTGTATTGGGGGTGGGGAGGTGAAGTAGAAAAATATCAAATAAAACCCCACAAAAAACAGTATAAAACATAGCAAACCAGGGGCTTCCCTGGTGGCGCAGTGGTTGAGAATCTGCCTGCCAATGCAGGGGACACGGGTTCGAGCCCTGGTCTGGGAAGATCCCACATGCCGCGGAGCAACTAGGCCCGTGAGCCACAACTGCTGAGCCTGCACGTCTGGAGCCTGTGCTCCGCAACAAGAGAGGCCACGACAGTGAGAGGCCTGCGCACCGTGATGAAGAGCGGCCCCCGCTTGCCACAACTAGAGAAAGCCCTCGCACAGAAACGAAGACCCAACACAGCCAAAAATAAATAAATAAGTAAATAATTTTTTAAAAAGTAAATGGTAGCAGAATTCTTCTTTAAAAAAAAACAAAAACATAGCAAACCAAACAGCTTTTGGCTCAATCCTAGCAGACTCATATTTTAAGAAACCTCAATGTGACAACCATAAATCATTGAAATTTAATATTTATTTTCCTTGAAGCCTAGCTATGTATACCAACTGAGGATCCCGTATGTAACTCCCAGCAAACCTCCTTACATTCTCTCACACCCAGCCTCCCTCACTCATGCATGGCTGCAGGACTTTCAAAATCTGTCTCTCCTTTCCCCCATCCCAAAATCTCCTTAAAATACAAATAAAAACCATCTTTTTCTAAATCAGAGCCATAAGCCCAAACAGGCTTTTATGTTATCCTCCAGCCTCTGCTTTCTCTAGTTTAGTTATTTGTCATTCACATCAACTTAAGCCTGTGGCCCTTTTCAAATTTTCTAATCCTCTTTACTCAGATTCTACACCATAAAGAAAGACCTGGGAGTGGACATAGAAATCAACAGTTACCCCTCCATAAAAATCAGCAGGGAGGGGGGACAATTTCAAACACTTGGGAATTAATATCATTTTCTTTATCCCTGTCCCAGCTATAGAGAAATGCTAGATATAATATATGCCTTAAAGGTACAAACAAAATGCTGTGTGCTGAAGCACTGTTAAGGCAGCTGTGTTGGTTTGGTTTAGGGATGGGATAAAAGGTGTAAAGTTAAATATTTGTACCAGTTAAAAAAAGAGAGGATGAAGGGCACTCCCCCTCAAGAAAGGGAGTGAGCAAGTGGTAGGACCAGCAAGAGAAGCTGGAGCCAGATGTGGGAGGGGGCAGAATCTGGGCATAAACTGAGAGCTACGCTGTTAGGAGACTCATCTGCTAAGAGGGCAGCAGGTTGTGGGCAGCCACAAAGGGCAGGAAGAGCAGTGGAAGAGGCCACTGAAAACATCTAAGCAATAGGGAATGTCTATTTGATTGAGTGAATGATCTTGAGTGAGTTTCTGAACCTTCCCCCCAGGTGAAAGAAGAATGAAAAATGGCTTGTTACTCTTTCTTTATCTCTCAGAGCTGGCTGCTCTGCAAAGATTTTCTTCTTTCTTCAGATAATGTTTTGTAACCATACGTGAATGGTGTCTTACACATGAATCTGTAACAGCTATTTTCGCCCAGGTAACAGCTTTGAAAAGAGGACAGTGGCAATGGCTGCTTGATCAGAAAATGAAAGCAGAGTCGTTCTCAAAGCTCCAGGAATAGAGCCTGTATTTCACAGGCTGTCGGGACTCCAGGCCTCCCTGAGTCTCTGAGCCAGATCAGGCCAGTCTTATCTCTGTCTTAAGGTATTTCTGGGGGTTTACATGTATGTCTCCAAGTATGTCTGTGTGTCTATGTCAGTGAAACTATCTTTGAACTATATGTATGTGTCTTATTTTTTTGTATGTAACAAAGGAAGGGATTGATAAACTTCTACTCAGTCCAGCTATGCTCCTAAACTATTCTGTGTTGCTATCAAACAAATCCATAGGAAAGCAAGTTTTTCAGGACTTGACTGAAAAACAGGATCACCTTTATACTTTTAAAACCATTCTGATGATAAAACCCTATTTCTACCAATTTTTAATAACTTAGTCTTTTCTTGGATGAGGTCCAGACATCAGACAATTTTTAACCTCCTTCCTACTGATTGTAATATAAAGTCAGGTTTCAAAACCACCCTACCAGTGAGAAGGCTGAATTTCTTCATGGAAAGCTTGAATTGCTTCAACTATATGAGTCTTTACTTACATCATGCTGGGGTAGGAAAGAGGATTTAAGTCTCATGTAGAAGAGAACAGATCCCCTCCTTTCCTGCTGAGTTGCGAGGTATTCCATCCACTGGAGCCTAGAGGACTGACCTATGAAAATAACTGAAGAGAAACTTCCTTCCCAGCTCTTTCTCTTTTATCCAGCACTCGTTTGTTCTAATATATAGCTCTGCATCATTAAAATGACAAAGTGTTTTCTTAATTTACATATAAACTCTTCACATCCCCTACAGGCCTTTGGCAAACAAAAAAGAATTTATTAGTATAATAAAATAAGTACTACATAAAAATTTAAATGCATGTTTTGGAGCATTCTTTACATAGTAATGAAAAGAGGAAGGGCAGTAAATGGAACAGAATTGATAGCCTTGAAGGATGGGGATTTAAGGATAGGAGAGAGATAGGATTGAAATATTGGAAAGGAAAAAAAAAAAAACCAGGCAGATGTTTAACCTGGGAGACAGGGCCACTTTTATCCTAAAAGATACTTTTCCACAAATCAAAATCCTGCTTTCCTCTAGGATTCAGCCCTGTTTACATTCTCAGCTTATATCCTTTTTTAATGAACATCCCAAAATCCCCGCAAGAGTGGGACAGCCTGCCTGGTGTCCATGTAGCCCTTCTCTCATCTCTGACTCTCACCCTTTTGGAGCTCTCCATGGTACTGAACATTTGGGTTCTGCCACCCATAAACAAGAAATCAGGTGGACCGACACTTGATTAGCCAAAAGGGAAACTGGATTTATAAACATTCTTCAGTTCCACTATTGCATTAAGCTGTGAGAATCACAGAAAGGTGTTGAATAAATATTTGTGGGATAAAGGAATATATTACTGTTTAACAACTTGTCAGAACTGAAAGAGCAACTCATAAAGCTCTCTTGACTGAAGCCAGTGAAAAGAATCAAAGGGAAGCTTTGTAACATGAGCACAGTTATCACCACAGGAATATGTCTTGGAAACAAAACATTCATGAAAAAGCATGAGAAAGATGCTATTTCTATGGATTGTCTCCATTTGTACCAACTACCTAATGAGACAGGTGTATTAGTTATCCCAGTTGCAATGATGAGAAAACCTAAGCCCAAAAGATCAAATAACACATCCAAGGTCAGATGATATGTAAGTGAGAAAGCCTGAATTCCAGTTCAGATCATAGGATTCCAGAGCCTGTGTGCTTAAGCAATATACCACCCATTCTCCACACACCAAGGACAAGATGATAGAGCAATTGACTAAGTAGTACAGATGGGGCTTACTTCAAATTCTCCCAAATCATGCACCTCCCTTTTATCTCATTTCCTAAGCTACTTGGGAATACACAAGATGCTAACTGACTCCATGAGTTGAAGTGTGCCTTAATGAGGAAGGTATGCAATTGCCTTGCTTCGGGATTTTTAAGACAAGAAAGACAGACACTTCATAGAATATTGATCTGGCAAAGACTCTGGAAACTGTCCAGGCCAGATCTCTCATATAACCCTGAGTAACTAGTTTTCAGTGATAGAAGGTGATTTATTTGGTCGCAGAGTTCATCAATGATGGAGCCAGAACAAGTACTCAGGAATAATTCCCTTATCTGTTACTCTTGTTAGTATACCATGCTGCTTTCTCCTCTCTAGAATGTCTTGACAAAGCCTATTTGGCAACATTAAAAAATCAAAAAACAAAACAAACACACACATAAAAACCCTTATTGCCCTCATGCACCTTTTGCTGAATAAATTCTGCTTCCAGATCTACAATAAATTTATCAATAAAATGATCAAAATAATTTTCTTCCCCCTTGGGAACCAAGAACGACTCCTCCTCCCTTTTTCTCTCACTTCAGATTTATTATATAACCTGTAAATGTTTACTGGTATTATTATGCAAATCCAGCCCCTAAAAAGAAATTGTGTTTAGCCTGCAGCACTGCTTTGACTTTCAACTTAGAGTGATGGATTTATGTGGTGGAGGGGCTAATAAATGGCAGATGCCCACATCGTATGATGAAGTTAAACCTCTGCTAAGAATTAGGAAGAAAATGAAACAAACCAAAAATAAATAAGCTTCTCAAAAAATAAAATCCTAAGTTCTAGAAGTTCATACAATATTTGCTCATTTAAATAAAGTCACCACTAGAAGTTAGTATCACAAACTGCTAAAGTGGTTCTGCTAGCACATGTATTCAACAGCTTTTAATCTGACCCACAGTCTTGTTTATTTCTTGTACTCTTCATACTCACCACCAACCACCACCAGATGTATTTCCACATGTGGCTATTGGCAATAAGAGCAGGCTGTGACTTAGTACTGGAAAACCAGCTTTGAGAAGCAACGGTGCAGGATTTGCAGACACAGAGATGAAGGAAAGCAAACGCCAAGTTTTGGAGGAGGCCATCAAGAGGATGTGACCACTGGTTGACCCAGGAGCTGGACCCGGGCAATTGGAGTCTCCTCACCCCCTCCTCTGTCCTAGGGATGTACATTCTGCCCATTATTCCCACAGTGGGAGCCCTTTCCAAGGACACAGCTTTGAGAGAGCAATGTGTTATTGAGGTTATCTGGACGGTATATGTGACTGAACCCAGTTAAGGCTTCTATATGAAGATTCTGACAGGCAGGAACAGAGATCTTAGTCTTGTGGCTGCCTAGGACAACCCTCATGTAAGTTCCCTTGCTTATTAAATTCACCACCTACCAATCTGGAGTGGCCTCTTTCTTTGCTCTCATTGTCCACTGTGTTCGAAGGTCAGTTTCAGATTTCACCTGGGAAATTCCAGGGTTTGCAAACCAATACCTTGGCAGTGATTTAAAAGATCCTGGTAAGAAAGTAACCACTTACACTGGCAGAAGAATTAAAATAGGTAATATTTGTATGCTTTAACTACTTACTTCTAGAACTGGATATTCTAAATAAATGAATAAAATTTCAATGTTTGCTATTAATTAGTCATTTTCTATGAATATTGCAGAAAGAAAAAATTCATAAACTACAAAAAATTAACTTATGATGAATTTTCTGGTAAGGATATTTTAGTAGAGAATTTTTAACTGCAGAGACCTTTGAAAGCCACTAGAAATAAATCTCAAAGAACGAAAGACATGAGATTTCTCCATTTGTTTGTAATTTGGGATATTTAATAATCTATGGCAAACTTTATTTTTAGGTTTAAGGTTTTCCATAAAGATATTTATATTTTCCAGATATTTATATACCTGTTGCCTAGTATAGAAGGAACTTTTTGAAATTAAAATACAGAAGTTTATCAGATTGAAGTCGAGTAAAGGTAGCCATGTGCCAAATGGGATTACAGACAATTGAACAAGACTATGCACAGGAAAAATAACTTTACATAGTCAATGACAAATTGGCAGAAACCAAATCTTGAAAAAAATAAACTAGAATGTTTTTATTCAGTGTTAATCACACGTTCATACGCAGATGTAAGCTTTTTAAAAAATACATTAATGTCATTGAAAAGTATTAATTTATTTCTTTTTACTTTCTGTACTATAAACATTTTTTTACTATTATGATTATACACGTAAAATTTGATAAATGGACTCTGTATTTTGGGCCATTATTTTTATTGCTCATTTTATGTAATTATTATTAATAAAATAATTGTGTTACATAGATGAGGGGCTACTAAAAATGATGCACTCTGATGTCAAAAACACTAGATGTACCATTGGATAGTAGCTACATGGGTAGATGAAATTTACCCATGTTTCTGCATCTATTTTCCTAGCTTTTCAAACTCTTATAAAGCAGATATGGTCACTCCAAGTTCTTTCAAGGTACAGTAAGTGGGAAAAGACAATCCTGTGCCAGGTTGAGGGTTGGGAATACGAATGTTACTTAATTTAGTAAGAGGTGGCAAGGGATGCATTATCCACTATGCACAAAATGGCCATAAATTAAGAGATCCTAAGTAGATGCAATTGCTTTTTAGCTTATCTCAGTTTGCATTCCCTGAATCCTAAATTATACACCATTACGTACTGATTCCCTTAGGACCTGAGGAAACTGCAACCCAGTTCCTGACAACCCTCTCCTAACAGGCTGCCCAGCTGTTAGGAGACAGCAACAGCAAAGAGAATAAAGGGCAAACCTCAATCAATTCAGTGGATGTGTTCCTCAAAGGCCCCGTGCAAGCTTAGTTTTTGCTATTAAAACTCTATGGGAAGTGCAGGAGGATGCTTACAACTTAATCTAACAGTAATTACAATTATAAAGTAAATATTGGCTCTGTTTAATTAGCTATACATATATAGTGTATGCCATCATATTTTTTCTTTTGTCTATTTCTTGTTATGGGGTGGGACAAAGACCAACCTCAAGCATCTTAGGGAATATAGGGGGAGGGGGAACAGTACTCTTAGAAAATACTCTCCAGTTTGACCAGTCTATGAAAAAAGAAAACACAAAAACAAACCAAACTCTGGCACTTTATAAAAACATTCAAAGAAAGATCTTTGCTTCCTTGAAATGCTTTCAACCTGAGGAGCAGAAATTTGAGAAATGAATTAGAGAGAAGTGGCAACAATTAAGAACAGAAAAATAAAGTATGTATTAGTCAGGGTGTTTTCAACTGCAAGTCACAGGAAAGATATTGAGTAGCTCCTTAAACCTAAGGATATTCATCATTTATATAACAAGTCATTTGGAGGAAGGTGGTTCCAGAATTAGTGCAGTACCTCAACAAAATAGAGTTCACTGTTTTCTACTCTTCTTGTTGGCTTTTTCCTACATCCCCAAGATGGCACTTCAGAAATGCCAAAGACACTCAAGGCAAGAAGGAAGGGGAAGAGTCGACATCTAAGAGCTCTTCCTTCATATCCGCCTTCCTGCCTCCTATTAGAAATTACAATATTTCCCAGAAACTTCCTAACAGATTTCTCATTTCTCTTTCTCTAGAATAAGGTTACTTGGACATGCTTAAATGCAAGAGAAGCTTGGAAAGTATAATAAATATCTAGCAAAAGGTAAGAGAATTAAAACCGCATCCTCTAAAAAAAGCCAAAGTCTGTTAGCAAATAATTTCCAGGAAAGAACAAAGAATGACTGTTGGGTAGTAAACTACCTTTGATTCAAGACTGTCTCTGATGGAACCACTGAGATGAAACCGTCACCCTCAAACTGTGATGTTTGGGTTCCCATCTTATTTATCAATATGAATATAACAATAAGAAAAAATCCATCTTAAAAAGCTATTTCCAGTGGTTTTCATAGAACAATCAGCCTGCAAGATGACGCAGAAAAAATTAATCAGAGGATTTTTTAATTCACATTACCATATTAAAGACTTTGGTAATCCTGTAATAATAAAAACAAAAAACTCTTTATCCAATGTTTCCCAAATGTATGTATTTAATTTATTTATAACTTGTTTATGGGATCCATTGCTTTATGTAACACCCATGGAACCCACTCTGAGGTACATTCCTCATCCCATTAGCACAAACTGTAGAACAGTTTTTGGTTGGATACTGGTATTTCCCTAGGAGAGATCATCTCAAATTATTGATATCTCCTTTCATTGCTCACTGTGATGTCCATCAAAGTATTTGAAATATTGTCTTTTCTTTGTCTTTGAACAAAGTATAAGTCAGGAATGAGTAAGCAATCATATAACTATCATTTAACAAAGAAGTGACAGAAACATGAGTGTAACCACACAAAGGTAAAGCAGAATATCAAGCTACTGACCTTGAGAATTACAATATGGAACAATACTGTTTAATGGAAAATAAATACTATTTGACAAGACTTCGATGGATTATATAAGTGGAGACAGCCAGCTCCCCTGTTAATTTCAGTGAATGTTTTCATGTGCTTTTACTCTTGCCCCAAATATCTATTCTGCAAATAGTTTTCAAGATGAAGAGTAAAGTCATAGAGGTAGAAAAGCTCTGAAATTGTGACCACTCTCATCTTACACCCTTTCCTACCCTCCCCAATTCTCACTATTCACCATCCTAGAGTTGTCAATCCCAAAGTAAATATGAGTCTTAAAAGAATAGATGGGCTCAAGTGTTCTCCTAGGTTTAAGTAATATCAATCCCAACCTTCATGACCTGCAGGCTGATGGACAACACCAAAGATGTTCTCACCTGAATATACTAACTTCGTTTTCCAAAGGAGATTTCTTATTACTACTGTTTTCTGGTTCAGGGGAAAGAGAGATATCAAAACGTATACAGACCAGTCATATCTTTACAGAACCTTTCAAGGTTCCAACACAACCCATGCAGAAATCCTTGCCCAGTCCAATGTCTCTGTGGGAGACACAATTTAGGTATTGTCCAATCTAACAACTTTTTGCACACTCAGGGGCCAGAACTCTTCATTATGACTCAAATTTTTTCTTGCATATGCAAACCCAACTCTGACCATTTCTTTAGCTGTCAAGAAGACCTAGCAGCATTTTACTACATTCATTACAGCAACGAGGCTGGCAGATAAGAACTTTGGTTTTGGACCCTATGAATGTAAACACACACACACACACACACACACACACACACACACACCTGGTTCCTCCAGAGACTTCTAGTGCCAGAAGTCCCTGGAACCGGAGATTAATTCTGATTAATCTAGTGATTAATCAGAGACATTTATCCATCCTTTTCTCCCAAGGTTGTCTTCCTCAGCCTGACATTGGGGTCTGTGGGCCCACTGGAGAACACTCAAATGGCTGGAGCCCCTAGAGCCTGGATAAGCCCCAGTATATACTTGTCAGAAGGGAAAATAAGGGTGAAGATTAGAAATTCTCAATGCCAAATTGAGAATGCCAATTCTCAATGCCAAATTGATGAACCTTCCTCCTTTCCCCAGAGCATACATCAATCAGATCCATTGGTCCATAGATCACCAAACACAGCATTTGACTATCTACCCTGTCTTAGAATTCCCCTTGCATTACCTGCTCACAAAGAACTGCCTGAGCCCAAGTAAAGCCTGTTGGGACCTCATAGCTCTGGGCTCTGAGACAAATCACTTATCCAGAGAAACCCAGCTATTAAGGGTTAGATTTGAGACTTGATATGGCATAAGGTCATGTATTCTCTTAATTGCTCCAAAGATCAATATGACTTGGCATTGGCTCTATTAAGAGGTAGAACTGGGATTCTAGCCCAGGCAATCTGAGCTTAGCACCCACACCCTTAACTACCTCACCACTATGGCCTCCAAAGAGCCCATTGGGGTTGTCATCAGACTGACTAGTAAAATCATACCCACTCAGACAATCTCCCTTCTTCAGACTTGTCACTGAGATGTTGGTGAGGGAAAGACAGGGGCATTAAAGAGGCGAAGGGGAGAATCAGTACAATCAGGATGCCTCAAGTTAGCGTCTCCACCAGAGAGAAGGCTAAACTGGCAGGGACAACCCACATTTGGGGCACACCTTAGGCAGGGAATTACTAGAAAGTTAAATTCAAGTTCCAGTCAGATGTAAGTGTCAAAAGTTTTAACACATTGAAAAGTGATAGTTTGCCTTCCTGTGCTATGTTCACAGGACAAAATGTCAAGTAAAGAGCTCCTCTTGCTTTTGATCCTGGAAAACCACAGATTCAAATTATTGCCAATTATTTTCTGGAAATCAGAAATAGTTCCTGGTAAAAGATAGCTCCTTTCCCTCATGATGGTCCTGGGAAATAACCCAGGATCAGACCATATTTTAAGTCATAGCTATACTGTCCACTTTCATCTGTTTGTAGTTTCTAGTGATGCTAATTTCCACGGCTGTGATAAAAAACAGCTATAGGCAGGATTTTAAAAGCTTCCTGAGAAATGTCATCAGGGCGTTGGTACTGCTATTGCTAATTTATTGACCTAGCAGTGAATTCTTTGAAAATTTTATGATCCCCCCTCATCTCCCAGCTTCACCTCATTTCATCTTCACGAACCTCTACTATCAATGCGTCTAGTAATTTGCCTTTATAATAAAGTGCTCCAAATTCATTTATTTAATGACAACATTTTGGATAAAATATATATTCTTAAGGTGATATTTAGACTCTTTGATGCTTAGTTTCACAATTTTCATGAGTTTTTATTGTTCAAACTCATACTAACTATATAAAAGGACTTCATATTCTCCAGAAGAAATCCCTCACAACTCTAGACGTCCATAGACTTTTATATATTCTTTTCTTATGGCATTTATAATTTACCACACTGTGGAGATTTTCATTTTTATTTTATTATTTATTTATTTATTTTTGGCTGTGTTGGGTCTTTGTTGCTGCGGGCAGGCTTTCTCCAGTTGTGGTGAACAGGGGCTACTCTTCGTTGTGGTGCTCGGGCTTCTCCTTGTGGTGGCTTCTCTTGTTGCGGAGCACGGACTCTAGGAGCACAGGCTTCAGTAGTTGTGGCATGTGGGCTCAGTAGTTGTGGCATGTGGGCTCAGTAGTTGTGGCACATGGGCTTAGTTGCTCCACAGCATGCGGGATCTTCCTGGACTAGGGCTCGAACCCGTGTCTCCTGCATTGGCAGGCAGATTCTTAACCACCGTGCCACCAGGGAAGTCCTGTAGAGTTTTTTATGTTATCTTTTTATCTTCTCTTTTCTGTCAGAGAAGATACACCCTCTTTGAAAATACACTGGGAATTGTTTATCTCCCTAGTTTTTACCATGTCTAGAGCAGAACCTAACAAGTAGAACTAATGTTTCTATTCTGGCTCAATCAGAAACCCTAAATGCAATAATTTAATAGTATCAGGTTGGTGATCAATTATCGTTTAAACAACTTAAAGCCTTAGAAAAGTAATATAGTTTAGCAATTAAAATGTAAACCTTACTGGCAGCCTTAGGGTTTGGGTTTCTGCTTACTTACTGTGAGACCTTAATTAAATGATTTAACCAAACCATGTCTCAGTATCTTGTTTTGTAAAATGAGGTTATGCATAGGATATGATAAATTAGTTTTTGTATGAATTAAATAACATGACACAGCTAAAGCTTCCCAATAGCTTAGATACACATTTAAAGTTGACAATTGTTCTTTCAGCTAAAAGCAAAAGACTCCAAACAGGGACTCCAACACTCCTCCTTCCTCATCCTCTACTTCTTCCACCTTTCTCTCCTCTCCCTTACACACACACACACACACACACACACACACACACACACACACACACACACACACACACACACACACACACACACACACACACACACACACACACACACACACACACACACACACACACACCTGTGCGGCTGTGAAAACGCGGACAGCCTAGGTTATACTGCAAAAGCAAACAACTTCCAAATCTAGGTGGCTTAAAAGACTTAGTTTTCACTCACATTTCATGTCCACCAGCTGGGTCTCTAGTCAACATTTTTCTCAGTGTCAGTGTGGACTTCCCCTAGGTAGCTCACAAAGTCAGGCAGGGAATGAGCAGTGCTAGGCTTCAGTTTAAGTGGGGAAAGGAAGACATGCCAGGACCTCGTCTGCCCCTCTAAATAAGGAACTTTGATAAGGAGGAAGCTATTTCTTTCCTGGCTCCTGTTCTTGGCCAATGCAGACCCTTGTTTAAAAAATGAAAGATAAACGGAACAAAGTGACATACTCCTAACTGCCTGTATCTTGTCTCCCTGGCTCTGTAAAGGACCACCATGCTATTGCTGGATTATTCAAAAGAGACCAGGGTTACCATGGCACCAGGATGTTACAGCGTTCTGTTTCCCCACAAACCCAGGACTGGGTAAACTTCCAAAGCAAATGGGCAGTGGAAGGGCAATGCCTGCTTGCAGGAAAAAACTAAACTTTTCAAATTTTCCAACTCTACAATATAAAGGAATGAGGCTCAAAATTATAAAGTTGACCAAGTTTCTCTTAGGTCCCACTGTCATTATCTTTTCGTCTCTATGACCCCAAATTCTAAAGCCCCGAATTTGCTATTTTTCCCAACATATCACCATGATGCATAGTAATCAGTTGTAATCAACGGTCCCTAATTACAAAATTATGGGCCCAAATTTTTCCGAAGTTCATGCCAAAGTCTACGAGGAAGTACTAAGCTGAGGTATGAGACTTCTTAAGAAGGAAGGTAGGAAGGAAGGGAGGAAGGGTGTGGGAGGATACTAGATTCAGAGATGTGAAATAATATGTCTGTACCTCGTTTAAAAAAGTATGCTTTTAGAGTCATAATTCTTTACTGAAGAAATGAAATGCAAGTACGTATTACGAACTATCCTTGGATGTAGTGAGCACTTGGCTCAATTCATAAGCTGAGGCTGAAAAAACTTAAAGACGAGTTTACAAATGTGTCACTCCACAGAGGACATCTGGGATCATGACAGATTTTTAAAACTGTTGTAACAGCAAATTGTTCTGTCTCAGATCTCCCCTTGAGGTGTTATCACGGGTGGACCTCTGGATTAAAAGGGCCATGTAATGACCCTAGAGGGAGTGGGTGGGTGAGAGGAGGAAACAAACTTTTCTGTAAAGTGCCAGTTAGTGAATATTTTAGTCTCTGTGGGCCAGATGTTCTCTGTCACAATTATTCAACTTCTGCTGTTGTAGCTCGGAAGCAGCTATAATCTGGATGTGGCTGTGTTCCAATAAGGCTTTATTTACAAATACAGATTAGGGGTCAGATCTGCTGCAGTGCTATCCTTTGTCACCCCCTGCCCTAGTGGAAGAGCACACACAGGTCTGGGAGGCAAGAGATGTAGGTGTTAATCCAAGCTTTGCCACTATCTTTCTGAGATGTGACCTCGGGCAGGACACAGTGCATTGCTGTGTATACTGTCTTTTCCAAGGGTAATAATGAAAGCTGTTCCAGCTCTCTGGGTTGTGGTGAGAATGATATGAAATCACAACTATGGATATTTCTTGGGAGGGTGGATTTTAAAAGCTGTGTACAGTCCTAAAGAGGTGATATTTTATTGTCTGACTTTGGCATTAATGAGTAAGATTTCATACTGAATGGGAAGAACTGCTCACTATCTTCATCACCCCCTAAAGTCAGAAGCACAGTTCCTTTCCTCCTGTGAGTCTGTTCAGTCTCCATCCTCTCTTGTCCTGATGTCCCAGTTTAGTTCTGAAAACATTAGCTTTTCCTTAAAGCCCCACAGCCAGCACGAAAACTCTCCTGCAACCACACAAAGGGAGAACTAATGTGTGGCCACGTAGCTCCCACACGTTCCCCGCTCTCTCCCACAGCCCATCTTTCCTGTTGACAGGAGCAGGCATTTTATCTACTTTGATTGCAGCTGTGAGCGTGGAGTGGTTAAACTGTATTTAGAAATAAATGGTAGGAGGACCTTCAAGATGGCAGAGGAATAAGTCATGGAGATCACCTTCCTCCCCACAAATACATCAAAAATACATCTACATGTGGAACAACTCCTATGGAACACCTACTGAATGCTGGCAGAAGACCTCAGGCTTCCCAAAAGGCAAGAAACTCCCCATGTACCTGGGTAGGGCAAAAGAAAAAAGAAAAAAACAGAGAGAAAAGAATAGGGACAGGACCTGCACCTCTGGGAGGGAGATGTGATGGAGGAAAAGTTTCCACACATTAGGAAGCCCCTTCACTGGTGGAGACAGGGTGGAGCGAAGCTTCGGAGCCATGGGGGAGGGTGCAGCAAGAGGGGTGCAGAGGTCAAAGTGGAGAGATTCCCACACAGAGGATTGGTGCTGACCAGCACTCACTAGCCTGAGAGGCTTGTCTGCTCAACCGCCGGGGCGGGCGGGGGCTGGGAGCTGAGGCTGGGGCTTCGGAGGTCAGATTCCAGGGAGAGGCCTGTGGTTGGCTGCGTGAACACAACCTGAAGGGGGCTAGTGAGCCACAGCTAGCCGGGATGGAGTCCGGGAAAACTGTGGACCTGCCTAAGAGGCAAGAGATCATTGTTTTGGGGTGCGCGAGGAGAGGGGATTCAGAGTGCCGCCTAAACGAGCTCCAGAGACGGGCGCGAGCCGCGGTTATCAGCGTGGACACCAGAGACGGGCAGGAGACGCTAAGGCTGCTGCTGCCGCCACCAAGAAGCCTGTGTGCGAGCACAGGTCACTCTCCACACTGCCCCTCCCGGGAGCCTGTGCAGCCCGCCACTGCCAGGGTCCCGTGATCCAGGGACAACTTCCCCGGGAGAACGCACGGCGCGCCTCAGGCTGGTGCAACGTCACGCCGGCCTCTGCCGCCGCAGGCTCACCCCGCATCCGTACCCCTCCCTCCCCCCGGCCTGAGTGAGCCAGAGCCCCCTCATCAGCTGCTACTTTAACCCCATCCTATCTGGGAGGGAACAGAAGCCTGCGGGCAGCCTACACGCAGAGGCTGGTCCAAATCCAAAGCTGAACCCCAGGAGCTGTGCGAACAAAGAAGAGAAAGGGAAATCTCTCCCAGCAGCCTCAGAAGCAGCGGATTAAATCCCCACAATCAACTTGATGTTCCCTGCATCTGTGGAATACCTGAATAGACAACGAATCATCCCAAAATTGAGGCAGTGGACTTTGGGAGCAACTGTAGACTTGGGGTTTGCTGTATGAGACTGCCTAGTTTCTGATTTTTATGTTTATCTTAGTACAGTTTTTTTTTTTAAACGTACTTTGGATTTTTATTTATTTATTTATTTTTTGGTTGTATTGGGTCTTCGTTTCTGCGCAAGGGCTTTCTCTAGCTGTGGCGAGCGGGGGCCACTCTTCATCGTGGTGCGCGGGCCTCTCACTGTCGTGGCCTCTCTTGTTGCGGAGCACAGGCTCCAGACGCGCAGGCTCAGTAGCTGTGGCTCATGGGCCCAGTTGCTCCGTGGCACGTGGGATCTTCCCAGACCAGGGCTCAAACCTGCATCCCCTGCATTGGCAGGCAGACTCTCAACCACTGCACCACCAGGGAAGCCCCTTAGTACAGTTTTTAGCACTTGTTATCATTGGTGGACTTGTTTATTGGTTTGCTTGCTCTCTTCTTTTTCTCATTTTTTAAATTACTTCTTAAATTTTTTAAAGAATTTTTTACTTTTTTACTTTAATAACTTTATTTATTTTATTTTATTTTTCATTTTGTTTCTTTCTTTTTTTTCCGCCATTTTCTTCTGAGCTGTGTGACTGACAGGGTCTTGGTGCTCTGGCTGAGTGTCAGGCCTGAGCCTCTGAAGTGGGAGAGCTGATTTCCGGACACTGGACCACCAGAGACCTCCAGGTCCCATGTAATATCAACTGGCAACAGCTCTCCCAGAGATCTCCACCTCAATGCTAAGACCCAACTCCACTCAACAACCAGCAAGCTCCAGTGCTGGACACCCCATGCCAAACAACTAGCAAGACAGGAACACAACCCCACCCACTGCAGAGAGTCTGCGTAAAATCATAATAAGTTCACAGACACCCCAAAACACACCAGCACATGTGGTCCTGCCCACTAGAAAGACAAGATCCAGCCTCATCCACCAGAACACAGACACCAGTCCCCTCCACCAGGAAGTCTACACAACCCACTGAACCAACCTTACCCACTGGGGGCAGACACCGGAAACAACGGGAACTACGAACCTGCAGCCTGTGAAAAGGAGACCCCAAACACAGGAAGTTAAGGAAAATGAGAAGACAGAGAAATACGCAGCAGATGAAGGAGTAAAGTAAAAACCCACCAGACCAAACAAATGAAGAGGAAGTAGGTAGTGTACCTGAAAAAGAATTCAGAGTAATGATAGTAAAGATGATCCAAAATCTTGGAAACAGAATGGAGAAAATATAAGAAACATTTAACAAGGACCTAGAAGAACTAAAGAGCAAACAAACAATGATGAACAACACAATAAGCGAAATTTAAAATTCTCTAGAAGGAATCAATAGCAGAATAACTGAGGCAGAAGAACAGATAAGTGACCTAGAAGATATAATAGTGGAAGTAACTACAGCAGAGCAGAATAAAGAAAAAAGAATGAAAAGAATTGAGGACAATCTCACAGACTTCTGGGACAACATTAAACGCACCAACATTTGAATTATAGGGGTCCCAGAAGAAGAAGAGAAAAATAAAGGGACTGAGAAAGTATTTTAAGAAATAATAGTTGAAAACTTCCCTAATATGGGAAAGGAAATAGTCAATCAAGTCCAGGAAGTGCAGAGAGTCCCATACAGGATAAATCCAAGGAGAAACACACCAAGACACATATTAATCAAACTATCAAAAATTAAATGCAAAGAAAAAATATTAAAAGCAGCAAGAGAAATGCAACAAATAACATACAAGGGAATCCCCATAAGGTTAACAGCTGATCTTTCAGCAGAAACCCTGCAAGCCACAAGGGAGTGGCAGGACATATTTAAAGTGATGAAAGGGAAAAACCTACAACCAAGATTACTCTACCCAGTAAGGATCTCATTCAGATTTGACAGAGATATTAAAACATTTGCAGACAAGCAAAAGCTAAGAGAATTCAGCACCACCAAACCAGCTTTACAAAAAATGCTAAAGGAACTTCTCTAGGCAGGAAACACAAAAGAAGGAAAAGACCTACAATAACAAAACAATTAAGAAAATGGTAATAGGAGCATACATATTGATAATTACCTTAAATATAAATGGATTAAATGCTCCAACCAAAAGACATAGACTAGCTGAATGGATATAAGAACAAGACCCATATACATGCTGTCTACAAGAGACCCACTTCAGACCTAGGGACACATACAGACTGAAAGTTAAGGGATGGAAAAAGATATTCCATGTAAATGGATATCAAAAGAAAGCTGGAGTAGCAATTCTCATATCAGACAAAATTGACTTTAAAATAGACTATTACAAGAGACAAAGAAGGACACTACATAATGATCAAGGGATCAATCCAAGAAGACATAACAATTGTAAATATTTATGCACCCAACATAGGAGCTCAATATATAAGGTAAATGCTAACAGCCATAAGGAGAAATCGACAGTAACACAGTAATAATAGGGGACTTGGATACTCCACTTTCACCAATGGACAGATCATCCAAAATGAAAATAAATAAGAAAACACAAGCTTTAAATGACACATTAAACAAGATGCACTTAATTGATATTTATAGGACATCCCAACCAAAAACAACAGAATACACTTTCTTCTCAAGTGCTCATGGAACATTCTCCAGGATAGATCATATCTTGGGTCACAAATCAAGCCTTGCTAAATTTAAGAAAATTGAAATCGTATCAAGTACCTTTTCCGACCACAACGCTAGGAGACTAGATATCAATTACCGGAAAAAACTGTAAAAAATACAAACACATGGAGGCTAAACAATACGCTACTAAATAACCAAGAGATCACTAAAGGAATCAAAGAGGAAATCAAAAAATATCTAGAAACAGATGACAATGAAAACACGATGACCCAAAATCTATGGGATGCAACAAAAGCAGTTCTAAGAGGGAAGTTTATAGCAAAACAATCCTACCTCAAGAAACAAGAAAAATCTCAAATAAAAAACCTAACCTTACACCTAAAGCAATTAGAGAAAGAAGAACAAAAAAAACCCCAAAGTTAGCAGAAGGAAAGAAATCAGATCAGATATAAATGAAAAAGAAATGAAGGAAACAATAGCAAAGATCAATAAAACTAAAAGCTGGTTCTTTGAGAAGATAAACAAAATTGATAAACCATTAGCAAGACTCATCAAGAAAACACATTCTACAAGGCCACCATCACCCTGATACCAAAACCAGACAAAGATGTCATAAAAAAAGAAAACTACAGGCCAATATCACTGATGAACATAGATGCAAAAATCTTCAACAAAATGCTGGAAAACAGAATCCAACAGCACATTAAACGGATCATACACCATAATCAAGTGGGGTTTATCCCAGGAATGCACGGATTTTTCAATATATGCAAATCAGGCAATGAGACACATATTAACAAAGTGAAGGATAAAAACCTTATGATAATCTGAATAGAAGCAGATAAAGCTTTCAACAAAATTCAACACCCATTTATGATAAAAACCCTCCAGAAAGTAGTATAGAGGGAACTTACCTCAACATAATAAAGGCCATATATGACAAACCCTCAGCCAACATCGTTCTCAATGGTGAAAAACTGAAACCATTTCCACTGCAATCAGGAACAAGACAAGGTTGCCCACTCTCATCACTATTATTCAACACAGTTTTGCACGTTTTAGCCATGGCAATCAGAGAAGAAAAAGAAATAAAAGGAATCCAAACTGGAAAAGAAGAAGTAAAGCTGTCACTGCCTGCAGATGACATGCTACTATACATAGAGAATCCTAAAGATGCTACAAGAAAACTACTAGACCTAATCAATGAATTTGGTAAAGTAGCAGGATACAAAATTAATGCACAGAAATCTCTTGCATTCCTATACACTAATGATGAAAAATCTAAAAGAGAAATTAAGGAATCACTCCCATTTACCACTGCAACAAAAAGAATAAAATACCTAGGAATAAACCTACCTAGGGAGACAGAAGACCTGTATGCAGAAAACTATAAGACACTGATGAAAGAAATTAAAGATGATACAAATAGATGGAGAGATATACCATGTTCTTGGATTGGAAGAAGCACCATTGTGAAAATGACTATACTACCCAAAGAAATCCACAGATTCGGTGCAATCCCTATGAAACTACCACTGGCATTTTTCACAGAACTAGAACAAAAAATTTCACAATTTGTATGGAAACACAAAAGACCCCGAATAGCCAAAGGAATCCTGAGAAAGAAAAACATAGCTGGAAGAATCATGCTCCCTGACTTCAGACTATACTACAAAGCTACAGTAATCAAGAGCGTATGGTACTGGCACAAAAACAGCAATATAGATCAATGGAACAGGATAGAAAGCCCAGAGATTAACCCATGCACATATGGTCACCTTATCTTTGATAAAGGAGGCAAGAATATACAATGGAGAAAGGACAACCTCTTCAATAAGTGGTGCTGGAAAAATTGGACAGCTACATGTAAAACAATGAAATTGGAACATTCCCTAACACCATACACGAAAATAAACTCAAAATGGATTAAAGACATAAATATAAGGCCAGACACTATAGAACTCTTAGAGGAAAACATAGGAAGAACACTCTTTGATATAAATCACAGCAAGATCCTTTTTGACCCACCTCCTAGAGAAATGAAAATAAAAACAAAAAAAAAAAAACAAATGAGATCTAATGAAACTTAAAAGCTTTTGCACAGCAAAGGAAACCATAAACAAGATGAAAAGACAACCCTCAGAATGGGAGAAAATATTTGCAAACGAAGCAACTGACAAAGGATTAATCTCTAAAATATACAAGCAGCTCATGCAGCTCAATATCAAAAAAACAAACAACCCAACCCAAAAATGGTCAGAAGACCTAAATAGACATTTCTCCAAAGAAGATATACAGATTGCCAACAAACACATGAAAGGATGCTCAACATCACTAATCATTAGAGAAATGCAAATCTAAACTACAATGAGGTATCACCTCACACAGGTCAGAAAGGCCATCATCAACAAATCTATAAACAGTAAATGCTGGAGAGGGTGTGGAGAAAAGGGAACCCTCTTGCAGTGCTGGTGGGAATGTAAATTGATACAGCCACTATGGAGAACAGCATGGAGGTTCCTTAAAAAACTAAAAATAGAACTATCATGTGACCCAGAAATTCCACTACTGGGCACATACCCTGAGAAAACCATAATTTAAAAGGACTCATGTACCACAATGTTCATTGCAGCACTATTTACAATATTCAGGACATAGAAGCAACCTAAGTGTCCATCGACAAATGAATGGATAAAGATGTGGCACATATATACAATGGAATATTACTCAGCCATAAAAAGAAACAAAATTGAATTATTTGTAGTGAGGTGGATGGACGTAGAGTCTGTCATACAGAGTGAAGTACGTCAGAAAGAGAAAAACAAATACATATATATGGAATCTAAAAAAGAAAAAAAAGGTTCTGAAGAACCTAGGGGAAGGACAAGAATAAAGATGCAGCAGTAGAGAATGGACCTGAGGACACGGGGTAGTGGCAAGGGTAAGCTGGAGTAATGAGAGAGTGGCATGGACATATATACACTACCAAATGTAAAATAGCTAGCTAGTGGGAAGCAGCCACATAGCACAGGAAGATCAGCTCAGTGCTTTGTGACCACCTAGAGGGGTGGGATAGGGAAGGTGGGAGGGAGATGCAAGTGGAGGAGATATGGGGATATATGTATATGTATAGCTGATTCACTTTTGTCATACAGCAGCAACTAACACAACATTGTAAAGCAATTATACTCCAATACAGATGTTAAAAAATAAATATTCTGCCCATTGTCACCATAAAAAAAAAAGAAATAAATGGTAAAATAACTTTTGACAGGGAAGCTTTTTAAACGCCCCATTTCCTTTGTGTTTAATGTTTCTCTGGCTCTGAGTGAGTAGCAAGGGGCTCATTATGCCTTGGAGAACAGGGCTGGAGGCAGCTGTTTCCAGACCTCCTTAAGCATTTTAAGGAGTCCTCTGCTCCTGGGGAGGCAGGGCCTGCCTTTGAGAGGGTTGGTGCTCCCAGGACTGCTGTGGCACCTGTTCTTCACTGGGGGAGGGGAAGGGGAACATGTTGCTCGGATATAGGGTAGGAGCTACTGTTTACTGGCTGGAGCTTTAGGAAAGCCTGTTACCCTCTCAGGCCTCTGTTCCTGAAGGAGAGGTTTGGAACTGTGACATTGCTTCCAACTGCCTCTTCTTCTGGCCTCTGTGGGGAAAGAACTCAGACTCCATCTATGCTTCCTGCCAGAGACTGATCCCATTTCAAGGCCCCTGTGTGTAGGTGGAGAGAAGGGTAAGGTTGATGTGTCAGCTCACCAGGACAGGGAACCCTGATGTACTCTTGAGGGTCTGATGGAGCAGCCTTACTCACTCAGCCTCTCCTGGCTGGAGGCCTGAGTGGACGGGGCCTGTCAGGGGCAACCAAGCACTTGCTAAGGGCCTGGGAAACCGTGAGAAGCCCTGAACCAGGCCAGGAAATTGACTGGCATTCAGGCCGGCACCTGCCCCACAGTGGGTGTCAGATAAATATTTGCTGACAGAAAAAGATGAATGCTCCGCCCACCAATCCTCACCTTGGAGGGAGGAGACCAAACTGTGTGACCTAAAGCCCTCCAGAGGGCCAATCCCTGCTCCATAACATCCTGGTCAGAGTGTGCTGGCTGGGCCCTAGTCTGTAGGAGTCCACACCTGCCTGACAAGCACACCTCAGCTGCAGTCCATTCATGTATCATTTCTTTCATCTATTCCTTCATTCTGCATTTGCTGAGTATTCATTGTTTCAGTGCTGGTGATTCAGTTATGCATGGGACAGCTACAGGCCATACTCTCCTGGAATTTACATTCTAGCTCAACCAGTCTGGACTCTTGCAAATTACGTGACCTCCATAAAGGCTCTCCAGGCCAGCTCACAGGAAGGTGTTTCTCCCTGTGTTGTGAGAGTGAACCATTGTTTTTATCATTGGGGGTAACACAGCAAGTGACATTTCTCATCTGTAGAATGGGCACGATAATGTCTTTGCTTCACATAACCCATTAGATTCAAGTGGGACAAATTCCATTTGAGGTTTTAAATCAAAAAGTGTCATGCACACTTAAAATATAGACATCATCCCTTATATTTGTATTTAATGCATTTATTCGTTGTTTCAAATGAATATCCCCTGACACTCCCCACCTCACTTACTAACTCCTTCTGTGATTTAAGGCAACACCAGTGTCTCATTCTTTTTTTGTTTCCAACAGCAAATAGTGCTGAAGGAGAGAGAGAAAAGGCCACCCAGCCCAGGTGCTGTCATGAGTGGAGCCCCCCCCTGTTGGTGGAACCTGGCATTATTCACCCTTGGGTCTCCTAGGTTCCTGGTTCTCCAGGTTGTTTTTCACTGGGTTCCACAAATTTTTATGTTTTATATTTTTCTTCCAGACCTCTGCTCACTTTGCTTCCCACTCTTGATTTCCAGTTCCAACTGTAGTTCCTTTTTCTCTTGATGAAGATGCTACTTCATGAACATTATGGATTTTAGCCAACAGAACTCCCTCCACCCTCCCCTACTTGAGTACAAAGATAATTCCCAGTTAAATTAATTAGGTTCAACTTACAAAAGTTCGTGAAGTCATGAGCTATGTGATTGTGCTTAGTAAATCAGTCGATCAGTGCATTTTTAGAAAAAAAATGTCATCATACTCTAATAATATTTTGTACCTTCTTTCCCCCCCCCCCCCAACACCTTCTCAAAATATCATGGTCACTTTATGGAATCACTAAAGCATATTTTATGTGATTTAAAAAATATTTCATTAATTTGTTAGGCCAAAACTAATACTGTAGTCTTGGGAATGTAGGTTTCTGTAATTTACTATTTTATGTAAAGCAGTAATGAGAAATTGTAGTGCTGTATCATTGACTCTTGCCTAATATTTTTCTTAGGATGAAAAGTATAATTCGAATTTCGGGAGCAAAAGGTGTGCATAGTTTTATAGAACTTTATTTTGGGTACCTCTTGCTGAATTACTTCTTCAAGTATTTTGTTTTGAATCTTTTTTTTTTTCCTCATAATATAATGACTGTTTAGCTTAGTTTTTAAATGATCTCAAGGTGATAAAAAGCTTTTTTTTTTTTTAAGTTGCTGAAAAAAATGTTGTACCAGATATGGTCAAGTGAAGAAACTTCGAGCAAATCTTAGAAACAGCTTTCAAGGTTGCCATGATTTGAGTTTTAATCAAGTGTGAATCCATCCAGCAGAGTCCTTGTCCAAAGAAAAAATTATATTTCTTTTGAATCACATCAGACTCATTAATCGGAATTAGATCCTTTCTCCCACTTTTGAAAAACCAGGACAGCACCAAAATATATTTTTTAAAGGTAGTGTGTATGTCTCTGTATATACGTATATGGTGTGTATTGATATTTTTACAGCTCTAGCTACATAACATTGTTTCTCTTCCTGAATCTTCGTCTCCCTCATGCAGTTCAACAGTCTTAGATGGCAAGGAAAACAGAGAGAGAGAGAGAGAGAGACAGAGAGAGAGAGAGACAGAGAGAGAGAGAGACAGAGAGAGAGAGACAGAGAGAGAGAGACAGAGAGAGAGAGACAGAGAGAGAGTGTGTGTGTGTGTGTGTGTGTATTTGGTCCACCCCGATAATGCCTCAAGGGGAGATCTGAGACAGAACAATTTGCTGTTACAACAGTTTTTAAACTCTGTCATGATCCCAGATGTCCTCTGTGGAGTGACACATTTGTAAACTCGTCTTTAAGTTTTTTCAGCCTCAGCTTATGAATTGAGCCAAGTGCTCACTACATCCAAGGATAGTTCGTAATACGTACTTGCATTTCATTTCTTCACTAAAGAATTATGACTCTAAAAGCATACTTTTCTAAACGAGGTACAGACATTATTTCACATCTCCGAATCTAGTATCCTCCCACACACGCATCCCACACAACCGTCTTCCCAGCCTGGGTCTTAGCTCAGTCCTTCCCCCCACCCGCCATTCATGCCCATGTCCCAGTTGCTGGTCTCTCGCTCCGGACAATTTTATTTTCTTTCTTACAAGTTGGTAGACTTCCTGGTCCAGCTGTATAAGGGAATGTATCACATCATTTCCCCACAGACTCAGATACTTTATCTTCAGGAGCCCCAGGTGTGTGTCCTCATTGCGGGGCCAGAAAGAGGGAGGAGGGAATCAAGGGAAGCGGAGAGGTAGAAAGAGGAGAGTAGAAACAGAGGGAAAGGGCGGAATGTTTTCTGAACTATGTTCTGTAATGCTTCTATCTGTTTTCCCACCAGACTGGTAGCTTTATGAAAGAGGATACCATACTTCCTTTGTTTGATATCAGGTACTCAGTAAATACACGTTAAAAAATAAAGTCAAACAGATTCAAGCTTTGCCCAGGATTGAGAAGGATGAATTTTGCCTCAAATACATATTTTTATCAGCAATTATCACCAATGTACCTAGAAGTATTGCTTTTTTTGTTGTAAAGGAGCTCAGGCTGGAATTTAAAACCAGAGTCCTGGTTCCAGGCAGTCTCAGCAGAGGAGAGACCCTGGGCACAGGGTGAATAAAGAAACACCGAAAAAATACCACTTTCAGCCTATATTTATGCAACCAATATTTCTTTTCAAATAAATTATCTTTTACACCAGCCTTTCTAAAAACCGAAAGTCTAGATACAAATTCCAATTCTCTTAAATTTAAATGTAATCCCCTTCCTTTGCATTTCTTTCAGAGGTTTTGTTTGTTTTTAAAGCACAGGCAAACATTTTAAAGAATAAGGTCACATCAGCTCACATTTGCATGCAGTGTCAAGTCTGGTAAGGCTGAACAGTAAAATTCAATATTTCCTCTTACCTTATATCCAGGAACACAGTGAAGGAGCTAATATTTCTTCGTCCCATGTTTTGCTTCCTCGGGATCTTTGACGATATGCCTCTGCCGTAAAGCAGGCAACCAAACATCTAATCTACGAGGCAGGAAAACTGGTGATGCTATCACGCGAGTCAAACGGTCAGTTGAGCTACTAGAAAAATGTGAGCACCCCGGTGCTGTGGTAATGAGTTTAAATAGCACAAATCATGACAGTGCTGGCCTGCCGTAAAGTAACCCGCAGATTGGCCCTGAGTAGACACACCTGCGTTGGGTCATTACCTGCCTTTTCTGGGATCAAGTCTAAGCTCACATCATTTACCATGATTCCTAATTATCAAAGCTAGCTTCAAACCAAGGCAAACAAGGTCAACAGGTGTGTGTCCTACAATTTTAGGAGCACTTCTATCAATCAGAGACTTGTCAGGCAGCTGCATTAGGACTCAGAGTACATATGTATGTATGGGAGAAAAGATAACTATGCCAGATGCTGTTAAACTGAACCCAACCTAAATATCCATCAATAAATAAGTTGTGGAAAAGTACAGAAACTCAGGCACATCCAACATAATTTTTTTAAAGGAGGCATATTCACATCAATAGTTTCCAAGCCCGGCTACCCATTAGATTCATCTGGGGACTTTTACCCCTCCCCAGCTAATTGAATCAGAATCTCAGCAGGTGTGGGTGTGGGTGTTGTTTTCAAAGCTCCTCAAATGCTTATGACGCACCTCCCATGTTGAGAAACATGATCTATATATTCAAAAATGTGAGTTATTGTTGAATAAAAAACACAAGTTAAGAACAATATGAACAGTATGATCCAATTGTGTTACAAAAATCAACCAACTTAATCATGAGTTTATTTTTAATATGCAAATAAAAAATTGAAATATGGCAAAATGTTTCAAAGATGGGTTCTTGAGTCCACTAGTCCATTATGTTACTTTATAATGCTTTATATATGTTAGAATTATTTCATTTTTTAAAGAAAATAATGTAAATCTATTAGAAACACATTAAACTTAACCCAGATATTATTTGGAAGGGGACTAATTTTTACTTTTTACACTCCAGTGTACTCCTTTTTTTAAATTTAATAAAACATTTATTTCTACCCCCTCTATCTCTCAACTAAAGTCCATATAAGAACAGAAAACCTGTGAGCACCTACTATCCCCTAGGCAAAGGGGAGATATTGGATTCTCCTCAGTCCCTGTTGGCTGCCTTGGGCTGAAAACTTTTAGGGGCTTTTTCACATTTTTGAACCTGCTCTGAATGTTGATGTGACAGCATCTCCCATAGTTATGGAAGTAAGAAGGAAAGAGCAACAGAGAGAAGGGGCCTCAGAGTGCATTTTCTTAGGGACAGTCCCTCTCACAGCCCAGGAAAAAGTCCCCAGTATAGGGATCATCTTCACACTTGCACTTAGCCCTCTCAGTATATAGCTTCACAATATTTCATGCCACTGGCATTAAAGATTTGCAGATAGAATTCTATAACCCAGTTCCTGGGAGGAAGAGAGGGGAGAACTGAGCCTAAGAAAAGACAACTGGAACAAAATCTCAAAATTCTTTTAAACTATTTGAAGGGGAAAAAATGAAGTTGGATATTAAATAAAAGTATGCATATAAAGTAAGCATCAGTTATTTCAAGCTAAAAAATTGATTCAAAACCTTCTTTTTACTCACAATTGGGGTTTATTGGACCCCTGAGCCAATGCTGTCAATAATATTAACTGACTCAATCTTTTAGAGCAGCAATCTGTTAACATGTAACAGGAGCCATACCAATCAAATCCCTTTGATTAAATCGATGGCATTAATAGCAACATTATTGATACAAGGCAGGGTCCAAGCAGATGAGATTATTTTTCACTACCCAATCAACAGTAATCCATGGTGTTTTCCTAGAATTTGTCTTTTAGGTAGCAGGGAAGCCAGCAGAGAAGAAAAGGCTGCAGTTGGAAGAGCCTGATTCATGGTCAACATCCAGCATAAGTTCAGGGCATTCTTTCCAATTCTACCCTTCAGGACCTCAGGGGCCTGTCAGTTTTCCCTTTAATTAGGCTGCTAGAAGCACAGCAACAGTGTATCTGTTGACTCTTTGGAACCCAAATAGAATGATGCCTTAGAAAGAAAGCTGGACTTGGATAGTTTTGCCAAGCTTCAAAATTAGACCTTGGCTCTGTGCTGGGCTTCTAAGAGGGCAACTGAGAGCTGGAGCCCTGGGATCTGCATTTTAACACATTCCTCAGAATTAAAGATAAAATAATCACATGTTATGATTATCTCTAACCCCTTCCTGATCTGACAATTTGATACCTACTTTTTAAGATAACAAACATGGGTTCTGTAATAAGCATTCATTATGTTTATGGAACAGTCCATTGAACATAGCCAACTCCTTCTCATCATACACATTTCAGCTAAAATATTTCCTCCTTCGAAAGCATTTCCTTATCCACCCAATCTAATGTCTCTTCTTCTGTCACTCCCTATCACATCACCCTATCTATTAAATTTACATGATTTATCATCATCCAAAATTCATTATTCATTTCATGTATTTATGGTTTTATTTCCTTTCCTTGTCTATCTAATCTATTGCATTACAAACAATGTTAGTATTTGTTGAATGAATAAGTGAGTGAGAGAGTGAATGTGTCAAGTACTTTTTATATCTTGATTAATAACTGTAAATCCCTCTGCTCTAAGAAATGAAGCAACTTGCTCAAGACTATTGATTTATTTAATAGCCACATGAATAATAAGATTGAACTTATTCTCTTTAACCCCAAAGTCTGTGCTCTTTCCAGTACCCCACACTAACTCTAAGGATTGACATCTACATATTTGCCGTGCACATCACCATCTCCTAGTCAGCCCAACATGCACAGTAGAGGCTGTCGTTAATATTTATATGCCGTCTTCCTAACACACCTTCTGTTTTCCTCCTTTTTCAGATCCGTCTCCCATAAAACATTGGGCTTAGATCTAGGAACTGACTCATCTGTTCTTGCTACTTCTACCAACACAGTGCTTGGCACACTGGGTGTGCTCAAAAAGTGCTTGATGAACTCAGCTGCAGTTACTATGATGGCCAATACAGCACAGCATCTTATCACGTATGGGATGTTTCATGTGCAGCATCTTCCTTGATTACTGCAATAGCCCTATTACAGATAAAGAAATTGAGACTCAGAATGTCCTTCCCAACATTGGGTGGTAGAATCTGGGCTGAAACTCAAGTTTTTCTTCTATTTTTATTCATTAGTTTTCCAACCTCTAAGTCTCTCATTTAGCGTTTCTACTTGGTGAGCTGCAATTTAGTCTTCTATACCCAACACAAACATTACCATCTCTGTAAAAATCCCCTGAAGAGAGTTTATAGTAGGTTTATTCATAAAACCTGGGAACAGGGTAATGGATAAACAAATTATAGTACATCCATACAATGGAATAATACTCAACAATAAAAAGGAATGGGCTATATTAATTCATGTAAAAGCATAGATGAACCTTGAAAGCATTTTGCTAAGTGAAAGATGTCAAACCCAAAAGGATATATATTGCATGACTGCATTTATATGACACTGAGAAAGACACAGAACTGTGAGATGAAATGATGATCAGTGGATGCTAAGTACTGAGAGAAGGGGGAAGAGCTGACTACACAACAGCAGTACAGAGAAAATTTTAGGGTGATGGAACTCTTCTTTATAGTAGTAGGTGGTGGATACATGACTATGCATCTAACAAAACTCATATAACCGTATATCACAAAGAGTACAAGTTAAAAGAAAAGTCAACCATCATGTTGTGAAATCTCAGGAAGGGATGCAAACTAACTATTTTATTACAAATGTATGATATGAAATGTGAAATCTGGGTGAATGGAACGCAGAAACTCTCTCCACATCCATTGCAACTCTTCTATGCATCTAAAATTATTCCAACATGAGAATTTTAAAAACACATGAATCTTCTTGTGTACATTTACACCCTATTTTTTTCTTACCTATACATCAGAATAGATCCTATTCTTTCATAATAAACATTATATAATAAGTTGCTCTTTGTCTCATGTTTTGAATAGCCCATCTTTTGAATAGCTTTCCCATCCAAAGTAATGAGAAACATGCTTTTCAAAGGTGGCCATTAATCTCGCTCTGGTGTGTTTCATCCTGACACTCTTGTCTACCATGATTTTTGCTTGCTGCAGGAATGCTGTTTGCCCAGTGTTTCCCTTTCTGAAAAGGAAAGGAATCTTCCAGGAATCTTTCCCAGAATCCTTGTTTAGGTAGAGAAATAACACATTAATTAAGATAAACAAACAGGTAGAACTGTATTTTCATATTATTTTAGGGGAACAAAATAAATTCTTCCTTTTTAGCGAGTATGCACATACTGAAAAAACTACCTCTTAGTGTGTTTGGGGGTTGTCACTATTGAATATAAGGCTTCAAAGAAAAGAAATTCCACTAATAAAAATGCTTTGATATTTATATTTAACAAATATTATAGTTTACTACAGAAATTTCATTCTGTCATTCTCTTCTTGTGTCCTGAACCAAATAAGCCCCATTAAGATTTCGAGCACTTTTGACAAAAACCCAGCAGTATTTTGTTCCATTTCTTAACTGAAGTTTCTGATTTGCCAAAAAAAATGTGCTCTCTGCTCCTCAGTCTTTCCAAGATTTTTATTTCAGGATGAACAAATATAGAACCCAAAGGGGTGTTTTCCAACTTGGACAGTATTAAACGGCAGAAATAATTCAAGCCCAGAGTTCTTTGAATTTTGGCTTAACAAGTCTTACATGTTTCAAGAATTTAAACTTTCTGCTTAAATATAGAACTTTGATTAATTATTTAAAGCAGCAGGAAAGTTATTCAATTAGTATAAGAGGATTCAAGTTCAAATTGGAGGATTAATTTTCAGGGTTATGATATGAGAGATATGGTGATTAAGTTACGAAGTGAAGGCAAAAGTCTCTCAAACCCTAATGGAAAGAATATCTGATTCAATTATTTAATTAAACCAATCCAGAGAATGATATGAAATCATAACCTGTGACATAAAGGTTGAATTGTAGGGTAAACCCTGTGGATGAGATCATACTAAATGTTATTATGATTTGTCTTAATATAATATATACCTATGTACCAAAGAAATAAAAACGAGCAGATTATTATTTTAAAATGTGTACTTTAAATAAACTTTAAATAAAAAACTAAAGATGAGTACAACTAACTAAAGTAGCACTTTTCTTCCAGGAAAAGGTTTCTGGCAATTACATTACAACTGAAAACAGGGAAAGGTACCAGGCTGGATAATCTGTGCACTCACTCTCCAGGAAGTAATTTGTCTTCTTGCTTGGAAGTTTCCTGGACACTTGGATTTTGAAGGAGATGAGGATGAGATGGGATGGAGATAGTTTTTTCAGCAAGTTCTATTATTTCCAAGGAATAGGGGTGTAGGCTCTAGTTCATAGCTTCTCCCAAATCCAGAAGCCCTCATCCAACCTCTTCCTCTTTTGATCCCCCGCTGACTTTAACCCTTTCCACTCTGCATTTCTTGGCTCCCAGCCCATCACCATGCCTTTATTCACTATGCATTTTTTTTTTTTAAACCACCGGACCATGGCTTGCTCCGGTGCTGAGTCTCCTGTTGGAGCAAACCCACTGCGGGTCCTCCTTAGCTCCTCCACCAGGAAGCTCGAGGTTTTGTCCACGCCCTAGGGCAGTGCGTTTACCCCCCGGGCTCAAGCTCCCTTCCCTTCTCCACTGGCTCCCTCTAGAGGGCGCCCTGGGCGAAGCGGAGGCGCGGTAGAAGCCCAGCCTCGCCTCCCCAAATTGAAATGCCACCACCCTCCTTAGAGCAGGGTGCAGAGCAGCTCCGAGCCCGGGTGTGGCTGAGGCCGCAGAAGCCTCAACCTTTCGCCCCGCAGAGGAGCGCGAGCCCACAGGTGATGGAAGGCGCACAGCCCGGCTGAACAGTGGCGCCGCCGCCCCGCAACTTTTCCCACCTTTCCCCATCGTTGAACCGGAGAGAGGTCCCAAACCTGAGTGGCGACGCAGCGATCTCCCCTGAGCGGTCCTAGGGCAGGGCGCTTAGACCCCCGTTCCATTTAAGTTGAAGGGGCACCAACGAAGACAGTTCTGGGGCGGGTGGCGCCCCTTAAGCGGACGACCCACCGCCGCCAAGGGGCCTGGAGGTGGACGGAAGCACCGGCGGAGGGACCGCGGGCTGGCGGGCCGGCCGGAGTGAGGGAGCTGCGGCCCCGGCTGCGCACGGATTGCACGCGCCGCCGCCCCGAACGACCCTTCCTCTCGGCTTTCGGGTGCTGCAGCCATCTGGTCCCACACCCTACCCCACCTCTTCTCTCTTTGCTGCCTCCTGTCCCCCCTGGGAGCCTTGTCTCCAGGGCTCCAGAAACTTTGTCAGTGTTATCGGTATGTGTACTGCAGGTAGGGATGGCGTCCTGTCTGCTCTTGGTCTTTGGGACGCTCAGAGCACAATCTGAGCGTCCCAGGGTGGAGGACATCCCAGAAATGCAAAGCAGCAGCAGGGTCTGTGTGTGCACGTGGTGGGGGGAGGGTAATGTGAGGCCCTGCATGTGTGGGGACGGGTATGTGTGTTTGCCTGCAGCAGACTGAAATGCCTGCTTCGTGTCTTTGCAGTTCTTAGAATTCTAATATATCTTCATTTAATCAATAACGAATGATGCCCAAAATACAAATAACAATTACAATAAAGTAATACTACCTCCAGTTTCTAATATAACTATGTTTTCTTACAGAAAATCTAGTCTATGTGCCTCTCATGGTAACACCTCGAGAGAGAGAAATTGTTAATCATAAAAAAATGGGGCTTCCCTGGTGGCGCAGTGGTTGAGAATCCGCCTGCCAATGAAGGGGACACGGGTTCGAGCCCTGGTCTGGGAAGATCCCACATGCCGCGGAGCAACTGGGCCCGTGAGCCACAATTACTGAGCCTGCACGTCTGGAGCCTGTGCTCCGCAACAAGAGAGGCTGCGATAGTGAGAGGCCTGCGCACCACAATGAAGAGTGGCCCCCACTCGCCGCAACTAGAGAAAGCCCTCGCACAGAAACGAAGACCCAACACAGCTAAAAATAAAAATAAAAATAAATAAAAAAATAAAAAATGAAAACTTTTAGGTAACATCTAAGAAAAGTTAGTTATGACAGATTGTATTTTCTGAAAATGGCTGCAACAATTTCACTCACCCCACATGCTCTACCTATCATATGACTTTGACATTCCCGTTTCCTAACCTGGCCAGAGTATGGCTGTGACGGAAGTGACATTATGCGATCTCTGAGGTTAGATGCCAGAAGACTATACAAGTTTTGCCTGGTTCTCTTCGGACACTTGCTTTGGAGCTCAGCCACCTTGCCATAAGGAAGAGGAACACAGGCCCCCAGAACCTAGCCCCAGCTGACAGCCAGTGCCAGCTTGGCAAGTGATTGGGCCCTGTAATCAAGCTATCTCAAGAGGGGATGCTCAGCCCTAGTGAAGGTGCACCAGCAAATGTCAAGAGAAACAGACGCAAGAGGGAGGAGATATGGGGATATATGTATATGTATAGCTGATTCACTTTGTTATAAAGCAGAAACTAACACACCATTGTAAAGCAATTATACTCCAATAAAGATGTTAGAAAAAAATCAAAGCAGACTGTTGTAAAAAGAAAAAAAAAAAGAGAAACAAGAAGAGAGGTTCCTGCCCAAAGGCAAATTCCTGAGTGATCTGAAAGATTGCTGTTTTAAGCCACTAAGTTTGCAGCTGGTATGTAACACTTATAGAAAATTGATACACTTAATTGTTTTACAAACCTTCACAAGTAGTGTTATCCAAGAGTCCTCTTTCTGAAAACTATTGCAAAAAAAAAAGTGTCTCAGCCTTTGATAACAAAGGTGGAAGGAAGAATGAGCAAGTTTCCTGTCTGTAATCAGAGGACCTTGGGAAGTTCACAGGTGTGTGTGCTATCCTTGATTAATGGCTTATTCTGGGAACCCAGGATTGTACCCTAGTATAAAATTGGCACCTCCTAACTAGCTGGATGTAGATTAAGTTGACTTCAATTTTTGACATTATGACATTTAATTTTATACATCTCTACCACCCATTGACCTCTGTCAATAAACAGAATAAAAATATCACAAATTCTCCAACTCAATCCCATTTTGCCAGTCATATCAGAAAGCGAACTAGTCTAATTAGAGGTGTTTTTAATCCATTAGCCCACTAACTTTCCTCAATAGACTTCATTCGTGGAATTAAAATGAATAAGCATTTAATGGGAAAACCATTGATGCTGTGAGACAAGAAGTGGGTACATTCATGGTAATTATGGTGATCTGTCAATTATGCATGAGAAAAAATATATCTTAAAGGCATTGTCTTTTCATCATAAGAACCGCCACCACCCTCGTTGAAGCTGTCCTCAATTACAACTGGACAACCACAGCAGCTACACTGATGTACACTGATGCACCCCCTATCTCCAACACTGCTTTGCTCCCATCCCCTTTCTACTACAATTGTCTCCAATGTGGGTTACATTATCTTAGCAGCAATGGACTCAGGATAAATTTCATAGATATTTTAGGTAGACTTACTTTTGTATAAAAAAATAGAGAGATTTACTTTTATTAACCTTCAATTATTTAATTATTTCATTTGATGATTTCAGTACATATATAACTTAAAACAAAAATGGAAGATTCAAACTCTCAATCTAGCACTTGGAGTGGAGATGACTGGGAGAGGAAGCATATCTCCCAAATTTTATATAAGGATTGCTGTCATGATGTTGACTTACTTCTCAAAGCTGACACAATTATGTTTCTCTAATCAGATGATCCCCACTAAACCAAATTTAAGTTTTCATCATTTCTGGTTACTTTTTATAGTTTTCAAAATAATTTTTAAAAATATTTTCTTTAACTTGCAATGTCTTCTAATATATTTGCCAATTGGTTAAAAAAAAAAAAGTTATTTTTTCTTTTGAAGTCCCTCAGATCATAACATCATTATTGTTGAAAAACTGCAAATACAGTTTATAGACGATTACATTTGTAATTATTTAACCTGTCATCATTTTTCTTTTTCCTGCATTAAGCTCTTCAAGACTCAATTGAAGCACTGTAGTGACAGCGATAAGCAAAAATGTTTTGTGCTTTGTCAATTCAAATAAACCCCAAGCAGTAAATGACAGACTATTCTGTTAGCAAAGATTAACATCCAGTGATGTCTGAAAAATGACCTGTTTATACACAGTCACAGGTAGTGCTAATAATATTTTAAAGAGTATTCTTTTTTTAAAAAAAAATCTGCCATTCCTTTGATAGGGTCTGAGCACATTCAGTATCTTTATTCTCCCCAGTTTTCTATCATTGGTTCTATTTGAAACTGATCTAACATGCAAGATACTGCCTGGTATGCATTGGAAACCAAGTATTTTGTTAATTATTATAAAAACATTGTTGCAATTATAAGACATATGTGATTTACTGCAAGATGAAGAAGCCAAGTTAAGACTAGGACAGCCTATAAGAGGGAGAAGGGCTGCAAAGTGAAAATGGTATTACCTGATGCCCACATCACAGAATTACATGAGTAGTTAGCATGTTATTTCTTTTCAACACAATACCAAGTTGAAATGGCTATGCATTTCTTTTTTTTTTTTCCTTCAAATACTCTGTACAATCAGATTTGTTGGTACAAAGTAACTAAAAATGACACAACCTAGACATAGGAGTTATAGAATCAGAAGCAGCATTGCACAATGGTTAAGCACATGGTTGTTGGGATGACTACCTAGGTTCAAATTCTGCCTTCTCCATTGTCTGATCAGCATGCAAAACATTTGGAGATACTTGTCCATAAAGCAGCAGAAGAGAGGTTTTAAATGCAAACTACGTCATGTTGCAACTTTGCTTAAAACCTTTCAGTGGTTTCCCATTCCATACAATGAAATCCCAAATCCCTACAATGGTCCATGGGATCTTGAGTGAGGTGAACTCTGACTATATATTCAAGGCATGATGCCCCTGCCCCCCTTACTCAAGAGTGTGCTCCAGCCTCCCTGGTCTATCAGTTCTTACACTGTTCGAAGCATTGTTCCCTTCTCATTGCATTTACACGTGCCTTTCACCTGCTTGAGCGCTTGTGCTCACATTCTTCACACGGCTCCTCTCATCTTTTAAGCTGATCACTGGCAATACTAAATGTTCCCTTCTTAATGATAACATTTCTAACACCATAGCCAACATAGATCCCTCACTAGTTTTGTCCTATTTTATCTCCTTAGTGTCTGTAAAATTTGCAGTCATTTCCTTTGACTCTGTGTTTTGTCTGTTTTTTCTACCAGATTGAAAGCTCTTTAGAACAGAGACTACGACTGCCTGTCAAGCTCTGATCCCAGTGCTCTCTCAGTATCTGACCCCCTGTGATGGTCCCTAAATAATGGTGGACTGACTGACGCCTGTACAGCAGCTCACTCTCCAAAAAATCACTACCCAATATTCTCAAAAGTTCACTATGTGCCAGGAACTTGCTACATGTTTTGCATGGACTATCTCATTCATTTTTACAAAAACTGCCTGAAGTAAGTACTATTACTTAAGTAATAATAGCACTCAAGCAATTTAAGTGATTACCCTGGTCCCACAACTACTTAGTGTAGAAGGCAGGGTTAGAACTCGGGCAGTCCTTCCCACAATCCATGCTTCACTATTATAACAATTGGGCAGTTATAATTTCCAGCCCTCTTTAAGTTCTGAGTCATTTTTTAGTTATTTTGTACAAACAAATCTGATTGTATAAAGTATTTGAAGGAAAAAATTGTGTTTGCCATTTCGGTTTGCTACTGTGTTGAAAGGCCAGTGATCCAGGAAATAGCACGGTTGCTGATAGTATAATTCTACAGTGTGAGCATAGGTGACAGCCTTCTCATTTTTGCTCCCCTTCCTCCCCTTGTAGGTCTCCCCGTTCTTGATGGATAATTTGGCTTTGTCTTGCACCCAGTCACATAACATGTCTTATAATGTGTTTTGTATTTCAAATCAGTTTCAAATATAACCAATGATAGAAAACTGAGGAGAACAGAAATACTAGACATGTTACAAATCATGTTGAACAAATGATGAATTTTACAAAAAGAATACTCTAAAATACTATCATCATTACTTGTGACTGTATACACAGGTCCTTTTTAAATATACATCACTTGATTTTAATCCTTGCTAAAAAATAGCTTGGATTTTATCTGAATTGACAAAGCCCAAAATATGCTTGCCCATCAATGTCACTATAGCTCTTCACTTGACTCTGGAAAAACGTATTTATTCCTCTGGAATAAAAGAAATAATGATGGGGAAAAGAAGACTATAAATGCAATGATCTGTAAACTGTATTTGCTGTTTTTATCATTCATGGTGGTATCAAATGATGGCTTCCAAAAAAAAGCACTTTTTCCAAATGGTAAATAATATGATAAATACATATTAATTTGAAGATATTCCAAGTTAAACAAAATAAATATTGCTTTTTAAAATTTTATTTTGAAATTTATAAAGGACATCCGTAAGTACCTTAAAATTTAATTCGATTTAGAAGAGTCCACCTGATTAGAGAATTTTCACTGTACAAGTTTTGGGAGGTAAGTCAAAATAATGACTGAGCAATCCCTATGTAAGATTTTTGTAAATATGTTCCCTTTCCCAATCATCTCCATTGCAAATAATAGACTGGAGGTTAGATCTTCCATTTCAGCTCACAAATGATCAACAGCATGGCTGAATTTGCTTTTATCCATCTATTATCTCAACATCTAATAAACACCTACTTGGCTGCAGGAACTGCTTCTCTAAGACTCATATACCTATACCCTTGACTATAAATCACATATTGCAAGATATTAAAAATGAAATCCAACCAGGCACCAATTGACAAGACATGAGAATCTCCAAAGTGCGGTTTCAAATCATCATAAGCAGATGTTAAAAGGCAATTCTTTGAATCAAGTCTAGAACTTTTGGATTCCTCAGGTAGATAAAATCTATAAAAAGGGGTTGGCAAGTGAAAGAAGAGAGGGTTTGGTAAGAAGTATTTGAGAAGAGTTTTTCTTTAGAAAGAGCTGTTGTGCTCTGATTTGCCCACCACCTCACAGGAAGGTCTCATCTCATTCCCAGTGAAAGAGGTCACCCTGCATCTAGGCTGGTGTGACTCCCACAAAGGACAGAAGGAAGGTCCAAGCCGTGCTACTTTGTTGGACATCCAGGAGAGGGCTGCTAGTCTGCAATCAGCCTACCTCTAAGAGTTGGTGAGAACAAGGTATTTCCTACAGATAGTTGGAGGCCATCTGTAAAGGGGAAGAACCAGCCTGGGTTCATAATGGGTCTTGTCCAATTGGGTCACTTGGGATGCACAAATCCCTGTAACAAGAAACTAAGGGGGGAGGCTTTGTATTCCTAGGAATTGCTTAATTTATGGAAAATTGTCATCCATAAAATGATGCATCTGCTTACCCAAGTCACATGAACTTTAGTTGGAAAGAAAAACCACAAACTATTAAAGAGTCTCTGGCAGCACCACACACATACACACACACACACACACACCAGCTTTAAACATCTTTGAGGCCCAGAGACCATAAAAACAACCTACAATTGTACCATTTAAATAAAAGATTTCACTTTCCTTTAATACTTCACACTCACCCTTCCCGGACTCTGTAGGTGTCAGAATGTGCCCAGCAAGGTCGGGTGAGGGTTGAAAAGAACAAATAAAGAATTAGACAAGAAGCTTATTATTCTCTTTTGCCTACTGCAGGCTTCCATTTCCCCTGAAGTTCTCACTGAAGAAGGAGAGGTTATAATGCTCAATAAAATTCAGAGTTTTCATTAATATCTTTGATTGGACATTCTCATCTCTGTCAAAAAGTGTGCATAAAAGGTGCTGGTGTGGAAGTTTTCATCCAAGGGCAGAGAAAAATCACCCTGACTTGAATATATTTTAAAGGGATGGTGGAAAATAAAGTTGTGTTTTGATGATGTCAGTTGTTGCCCTTTATCATCATACTGGTTTCACATGCATTGACACTTAAGAATTTTGCTTCAATTCTAAGCTGGCTAGAGAGGCAGAGCTAAGTCAGGACTGTGCCTTGAAGCCTGTTCCACAGCAAGTGCAGATGTGACAGGAAACATTGACTGTGAATTTAATTACAAAATCATTTGTAAAATTAAGGAAGTAATGAATCTAGATTTTCCATATTTGACCTAGTCCTTTCTTTCTTTTTATTTTATTGAAGTATGGTTGATTTACAATGTTGTGCCAGTCTCTGCTGTACAGCAAAGTGAGTCAGTTATAGACATAGAGACATTCTTTTTTTATATTCTTTTCCATTATGGTTTATCACAGGATACTGAATATAGTTCCTTGTGCTATATATTAGGACCTTGTTGTTTACGCATTCTAAATGTAACAGTTTGCATCTACCAACCCCAAACTCCCAGTCCATTCTTCTCCCTCCCTCCCTCCCCCTTGAGCTCTAGCTCTGTTACCTATTCCACAGAACTTAGCTTTTACATCTGTGTAATTACAGGCTGGACTAACTTATCTTTAAATAATGATGGGTATGAGCTTATAAATGCTTATTCAAAAGAATTAATGAGTAAGTGGTAAATTCAGTCCTGGATCTTGCCATTAACTTATAGTGTGACCTTTTCAAGTTTCCTAATTTTTCTATATCTTAATTGACTTCTCTCTCTCTCTATGTATATATCTTCATTGCATTCCTATAAGGTGGATGTGCAGCTCTAAAAATAATACTACTAATAATAAAGCATTTTTGAAAATTTCAAAACCTTATGCAAACACTAGATACTGGGAATTAAGATGGCTATCGTAAAATTGTGTCAGATGTATGTATAACTGATTCACTTTGTTATAAAGCAGAAACTAACACACCATTGTAAAGCAATTATACTTCAATAAAGATGTTTAAAAAAAAAAAATTGTGTCAGATGAACACTGATTTATTTGAAACCTTCCAGAAAACAACCAAAGCTGGGAAGAGAGGTTTAAAACTATTCACACTCCACTCCCACACTCCATTTTTCTCTTTATCCAGATAGCATATCCTTCCTTTCACTATTTCATGCAGAGAGGTTCAACAAAAATCCTTTGCCAGCAATTCCACAGTTTCACAATTCTTATAATTGTATAATTATTCCACTTAATCTACTCATGTTAATATAAAAGCAGATGACAAAATTTTTGATCATTAATTGTACTAGCAGAAAGAAAATATTTGCTCTAAATGTTGAAAGGGAGACTACTCACATCTTAAGTTAGGAGCTGTTGCTCAAGTGTTATATTTTAATTATTCTTGTTTTTTAAGTGACATCAGCTGTTTGACTGCTGGAATTATCATAATATATGAGGCTGAAATACATTGTAATGTTTATTTCGCTAGTGGATTTGTGATCTCTGCTAACACAGAAATCAAAACAAGAAAATGTCTTTAAAGAATAAAATTGAATAATTCAGTATCCAGAGTGGGTGTGGGATAAACATAATGATATTACATGCACAAAGTTTTCTCACTTGACTTATTAAATAGTAATCTTCTAGATTTTTCTTTCATGTATAATTTTCTTGGCAATTGACCTATTTGCAAGTTCAAAATCCCTACAGTGGCTCACAAACTCAATTACAATTTTATGGGTTTTTTTTTTTTGCTTTCTAATAAAAGATTCTTAATAAGATAGGAAATTTACATATTATTTCTTTAGAATTTTGACAGATCTGGGTCTCATATTTCTCTTGTATCTGTAAAATGAAAAATTATTTGAACCAATAAACTAATTTTTCTCTCATCTAATTCCTCCTCTTGTAGCTTATAAAATAAGATTCTGACATGTATTTCTTTTCTACGACTTAGGTCAGCTCTCCCTGAAGGTTGTTGATACTTATCACTATGCCCAGAATACTACAGTCTTTTGGGAGAGCTGTGTTATTTAGTAACTGGTCAATATTTTTAATTAGTTCTGGAGGAGGCATTTGGCATATTTATGTTGCCTGCTATTACTAGAATTATTGTTTGTTTAATACTCTCAATATTGTAAGCTATGATATATGAAGTTTATTTCTGGTTTCCTACTGTTCACCTTCCCAGTTTCCCCTGTACACCTGGTCTCCACTGAAGAGACTTAATGCCACCCATGAAATGCATGAGTTGGGAGAACTGCAGTATCTCCTGGGGCCTTGACCCAAGGGCTGGGCCCTCCATGCTGAGAGGATCACTGGGTTCACTTCTTTCTTTCCTGCAAACAATAATGACTCTTGCTGCAATTCCCAGAACTAAACCTTGGCATGTGTTAAAGAAAAAAAAATATTCAATGACACTTGTTCAACATGGTAAGGCAGACTTGATTCAGGACAGTTGGGAGAGGTATAGGGACCACTGCAGTGAGATTTTGCAGTGGGGGAGAAAGACTGGGCTCAACTACAAACACAGTGTGGACAGGTGGGAATTTATAGCCAGGGAACACGGTGGCAGTCAGTGGATGGAAAATTATTAAGAGGAAACGTTAGCGGTAAGGAGAGTTCTGGCTAAACTGACCTAACCGGATTCTTGCTGAAGACAGGCCAGAGGAATCAGACATCATCTGGGGGACGGCAGAGAGTGAGGAACCTGATCAGCTATCGAGGGTGATCAGATATCAAGGGTCGGGGGTTCTAGTTAAAATGACTTAGCAGGGATTTTGCTAAAACTAGATTTACAAAGAAATGCACAGATGGGCCTAGGAGAAGGTTGAGGACCCTGACCAAAGTTTGGTCAAGCAAAGAATTATTCTCACACACAGAGATAGTGGTCACTCACCCTGTCTCATGCATTTCTCTTATAAAGAAGAAGGTGTGAAGTGTTGAGTCACACTCCTTCCAAAAAAAAAAAAAGTCCTCTAGACTTGGCTTCAGGGGAAAGAAAAGGATTTTTGTAAAATATAAAAGGCTGTTTTAAAAATAGCTGTGTTAAAAAGCATCCCAGCTGGAGACGAATAGCCATGTAGTCTGAGAGTCATTTTCCTCACTTTGCACATAACGTGTTTGTTTTTTTCTTTACTGAAATTATTGAAAATGTGTGAATGATTGAGAAGTTTTGATGTATTCAGCTCAATAAAAAAGTAGAAAAATGAAGTTATGTACTAATTTGATTGAAGATATCATAGTTACTAGGAACCAGAACTCTATCTAATGGCAGAGACAATGAGCAGGATTTAAAAATGCTCTCCACACCCTATTATCAAGGATAGATTGTTTAGAGGTTAAAAGTTTGAACTCTAGATTCTGACCAACCCAGGTCAGAATTTTTGCTTCCCTATTTCCTTGCTTTGCATACTCAGAAGAGTTGCTTAATCTCTATGCCTCCGCTTATTCCAGAGGCATCTTGGAGGAGATAAAGGGGAACATCCACCTACCCCTAGCACATTCCCCCAAAGCAGTTCCTTTTCAAACAGTTTCAAGGTTACTTCTTGGCATAAGAGTTATTAAAACTGTGATAAAAAGAAAGCCTTAGAGGAGACAATTTACTGTATTATTGAGGCCAACTGAGAGAACTAGGATTCATATTGAAGGTCAGGGACTTAAACAATTTAAAGATTCAGGGATGGATGGCAAAATGATTTCTGCCTGTAAGGAAGGTACAGTCCAGCAAAAGTAGGATGATGTTATTGAAGACAAACTGTCCCATCCATGAGATACAGAAAATTTGAGGAACTCAGGGAAGACAAAAAGATCAGTGGCAATTTAGGGACAGTCATTGGAAAGCCCAGTGGAAGAGGGTTTGTTAGATATGAAGATTATATTGGATTTCAACTATGAAAAAGGACAATGTGTTTTGTTTGGAGTCATCACTAACGAGTTTTATTTGGATTCTTTAGTATGGTGGATCTAGCAAAAAATTAAACTACAAATCTCTCTTGACTTATGGTAGGGTTACCCATGGTTAATTGAAAATGTTACAATTGGAAAATGCATTTAATGCCTAACCTACCAAACATCATAGCTTAGCCTTGCCTACCTTAAATTTGCTCAGAACACTTACATTAGCCTGTGGTTCGGCAACATCATCTAACACAGAGACTATTTTATAATAAATTGTTAAATACTTCATGTAATTTATTGACTACTTTACTGAAAGTGACAAACAGAATGGTTGTATGGGTGCAGAATGGTTATAAGTATATTGGTTGTTTACCCTGATGATCACGTGGCTGACTGGGAGCTGCAGCTTGCCGGGGCTGCCCAGCATGCCAACAGAGTATCATGGAAGAGGGCATCCTATGGCATATTGCTAGCCCGGGAAAAGATCAAAGTTCAAAATTTGAAGTGCAGTTTCTACTGAATACATATTGCCTCATAAATCAAACCATCCTAGATTGAGGACTGTCTGTACTTCCTCAGGAGATGGCTTATTGGGTTTAACTAGAAAGAGTATAATTAAAAGTAATAGGCTCAGAGTCTTCGTCAGAATGCCCTTGGTACTGAATAATGCTCATAAACAAATGATAGTTCAAATATTTGTTTTGTAACCCATGAATAGAAGATTAAATGCACAAATTTGATAAGATTCTTATTTCCAATGCTTTATCACATATGAGAATATCATATAATCCTATATTATGAAATAGTGAGATCTCATGGTCATTAAAATACCCTAGATGTTAAGGAAATGGCCACTTATCTACTTATTCTATGTAATAATTATGCTATTGCCTTAGAATTTTAAAATTACATTATTTCTCTCTCCCTTTCTCTTTATCTCTGTCTCTGTTTCTCTCTCTATATATATATAGATAACTACATGTGTATTTAAATATAAATAAATTATATAAATCATACATGATTTATGTATGTAGGATTACATATATATGTACATATATTTTACACATATATGTAAGGTTTTAGAGCAGGAGCGATGTTCTAGTAATGTCATGTGTGACCCAGAGCAGAGTCTGGAAACTGAGTGAAACTGACTACCCCAGGTGAAAATGGATCTGGCCACCAGACCATCTCTAGATCTTTAAACTATAGCTGAATAAATTTATTAACCATCAGTGTTTGTATCATACTTTCAAGTAAGATCAACTGTTTGAACATCTACCAAAAAGTTTTTCCCCATTTTTTTTTTCATTATTTTTACCACAAATTTAATATCTCTGAAGTTCTGAAATCTAGTACAGGTGGTTGACTGTCAAGGATCAACTGAGTATTGATTTTAAATGACATCTCAGTTGAATATGGTGGCTAACAGGCATATAATAAGAGATAAATAAAGGAAAACGTATTATTACACTCTAGTCAAGATTACTTCTACTTGTTTCAATCCTGTGTAATACGGTCTTCAAAAATATTACGCTGGCTTTGTTTACTGACATAATTTGTGCCAATCCTTATCTAGGCCAAAAACTCGGCGGTGACAGGGAATATGTTTGTTTATCTTTCAATGTTTTATCCCTAGTTCCTGGTAAAATATCTGCCACACAGTTTCACACATAAATTTCTAAACATTCAATAGACTTTAAGAGAAATGAACTTCTAAAAACTGAATTTATTACCAATGTTTCAATGGGAGAAAAAGAAAGTGAAGAAATGATAGTGAAATCACAAGAAAAAAAGAATCACCTCAGAGAAGTCATGGCACAGATATCAGTATTTTTAGAGTCAAATGATTAGAACAAAAGAAATACATAAATGGTTTCAGTAATTTACAGTGAAGGCTCCTATCCTGTGCCTACTTTAAGTCATGCCTAATATTATATATCATATAGTATTTTTAGCTACTTTTGAGATATAATTCCTATACCATGAAATTCATTATTTTAAAGTATAAAAGTTTTAAAAATTCAGTGGTTTTTAGTATTCACAAACTTAGGCAAGCTCCAACAATGCGTACTCCCAAAATATTATTATTGCCTCCCCAAAACCCCTTTGTGAATTAGCAGTCACTCTGCATACTTCTGTAACCTCAACCTCAGGTAATCGCTAATGTACTTTCTGCCGCTATGGGTTTCCCTATTCTGGACATTTCAAATAAATAGAACCATACAATATTTGGCCTTTTGTGCCTAGCTTCTTTCACTTAGTTTAAAGTATTCAGGTTCATCCATGTGGTAGCATGTATCAGTATTTCATTATTTTTATGGCTAAACAGTATTCCATTGTATTGGTACATAGCATTTTTTTTATCTACTCATTATTGAACCTTCGGATTGTTTCAACTTTTGGCTATTATGAATAATGCTTCTATAAACACTCATGTACAAGTTTTCGTGTGAACAATTTCTTTTGACTATATACCTAGGAGTGGAACTTCAGGGAAATATGGTAATCTTATGTTTATATTTTTGAAGCAATTCCAAACCAATTTCCAAAGTCACTGGTCTATTTTAAATTCCTACTACCAATGTATTTGGGTTCCAATTTCTGCTCTTCTTGTCCTAGATTTGTAATTATCCATTTTTTTTTAATTATAGCAATGATAGTGGGTATAAAGTGATACTTTGTGGTTTTAATTTGCATTTCCCTAATGACTAATAATGCTGAGCATCTTTCATGTGATTATTGGTCATTTGGATAACTTCTGTAGGTAAACTGATGTTTTCAAATACTTTGCCCATTATTTAATAGGGTAGTCTTTTTATTGTTGCATTGTATGAGTTCTTTACATAGTATAGGTAGTAGTCCCTTGCATATATTTTATTCCATTATCTGTTTTTTAAAAAAAATTCTTGATAGTACCATTTGAAGGACACATGGTTTGTTTTTTACGAAATCCAATATAAATATCTTTTTTTTTTTTTTTTTTTGCTTGGGCATTTTGGTGTCATATCTAAGAAACCTTTGCCTAGTCCATGGTCTTAAAGTCCATATTTTACATTTTTAGTAATTACATTACGTTCTTAATGCATTTTGAATGAATTTTTGTGCATGGTGTAAGGCTGAGATCCAATTTTGTATTTTGCATATGGATAGCAAGTTGTCTCAGCACCACTTGTTGAAGAAATAATTCTTTCCTTAAGTTATGATTAAGTTATATTGGCATCTTTGTCAAAAATCTGTTGACCTTAAATGCAAAGGTTTATTTCTGAACTCTCAATTCTGTTTCATTGATCTGTGACTATGCTTATGCCAGTACCACACACTCTTAATCACTGTTGTTTTGTAGTAATTTTTGAAATTAGAAAACATTATTCCCTCAATTTTAATCTCTCTTTTTGTTCAAGATAGTTGTAGATATTCTGGTTCTACTGAAAATACACATGATTTTTAGGATCAGCTTGTCAATTTCCACACACACACAAAAGAAACCTGGCTTGTGATGTAGGATGTGTTGGATTTATAGTTCAATATGGGGAGTAGCATTATCTTAATATTAAATTTTCCAATTCATGACATGATATATTTCTCCATTTATTTAGGTCTTCTTGAATTTATTTCAGTGATGGTTTGTAGTTTTAAGTGTACAAGTTTTACAAGTTTGTTAAACTTATTCCTAAGCATTTTATTGTTTTATGATGCTATTGTAACCACTGCTTGTGTGTAGAAATACAACTGATATTTGTGTATCTATATAATATCTATCTTATAACATGAAACCTTGCTGAAGTAGTTTATCAGCTTTAAGAGTTTTGTATGTGAATTTTTTAGGATTTTCTATATACAAAATCATTTATCTGTGAATAGAGAAATTTTTTTACTTCTCCTTTTTTCAGTCTGATGACTTTTATTTATTTTTCCTGCCTAATTGCTCTACTTAGAACCTTCAATATGATGTTGAATAGAGTGGACATTCTGGTGTTATATCTGACCTTAGGAGAAAAGCTTTCAGTCTTTCACCATTAAGGATGGTGTTAGCTGTGGGTTTTTCATAAATGCCTTCTATTAGCTTGAGAAAGTTTCCTTCTATCTAAAGTTTCATTGAGGTTTTTTAACATAGAAGGGGGTTTGATTCTGTCAAATACTTTTTCCTGCATCAGTTGAGAGGATTGTGTGAGTTTTGTCTTTTATTCTATAAATACAGTATATTCTTTTCTTTAATTTTTTATGTTGAAGCCTCCTTGCACTACTGATCACTTGGTTATGGTATATAATCCTTTGTATATTTGACTGCATTTGGTTTGATCATATTTTATTGAGGAGTTTTGAGTTTACATTCCTAAGGGAGTCTGTAGTTTTATTTTCTTGTAACACCTTTGTCTGCTCAAAGGTAATACTGACTTCATAAAATAAGTTGGGAAGAATTTTCTCCTCTTCAATTTTGGAAGACTTTGTGAAGGGTTAGTATTAATTCCCCTTCAAACACTTTGTGGAACTCATCAATAAATCCATTTAATCCTGGACTTCTCTTTTTGGGAAGATTTTGACCACTAATTCAATTTTCTTTTCTTTTTTTTTGGGGGGGTGGGGTTACAGACTGTCTAATAGTTTCCTGAGGCTTCTGTAATGAAGTAGTACAAACTCTGTAAATTAAAACAGGAGAAATTTATGTCTTCACATTTCTGAGTGCTAGATGTTTAAAATTATGCTGTTGGCAGGGTCATTCTTACTTGTCTTTTCTTAACTTCTAGAGGTTGGTTGCTGGCAATCTTTGGTGTTCCTCTGCTTGTAGCTGCATCACTCCAATGTCCATCTTCACATGGTCTTCCTTCCTCTGTGTGTGTCTGTATCCAAGACCCCCTCTATTTATAAGGACACTGCTTATTGGATTTAGGGCTCATCCTAGTCCATTATGACCACATCTTAACTTTGATTACATCTGCAATGACCCTGTTTCCAAATAAGTCCACATTTACAGGTTCCAGGTGGATATGAATTTTGGGAGGGACACTGTTCAACCCAGTAAAGTTTGCCGCTAGCCTCCAAAAATTCACATCCTTCCCATGTACAAAATACATTCACTTCATCCTAACATTCCCCAAAGCCCTACCCTATTGCAGGATCAACTCTAAGTCTAAAATCTCAGCTAAATATGATAAACTCAAAAAGTCCAAGGTCTCATCATCTAAATGAGGTATGGGTGAGACTTTGGGTATGATCTATCCTCAAGCAAAATTCCTCTCCATCTGTGGACCAATGAGACTAAAAAACAAGTTATCTGTTTCCAAAATGCAATGTTGAATCATGCATAGATAGAATAGATATTCACATTCAGAAAGGAAGAAATGGAAGGAATAAAGGGTAACATGTCCCAAACAAGTCTGAAAATCAGCAGGGGAAATTTTCATTAGATTTCAAGTCCTGAGAATGATTCTCTTTGGCTATATGCTCTGTTCTCCGGATCCCAAGGAATAGCCCCATGCTCTGGCCTATGGTAGCAGCCCACTGCCCCGCTTCAGCACTCAGAGATGGCACTGCCCTCTCAACTGTGAAGGTGTTGGTTGCCCTACCTCTTTGCCCATGGAAACAACTGGAGCCCTGCCCTCTGGATCTGCAGAGGCAGACATGACTTTATCCTCTCGACTGTTTCCTTCTTGTAGACTTTTGGAAGTCTGATAGCCTTCCTGCATTTTGTTCTGTCTCTGTATACTTCAGTCCAAGCTGGCAGTGTTTCTGTTGATATATCCTTCTCAAAACCTTTGTTGGTCTCCCATGGATGTAAAGTCAAAAGGATGCACACCATCTCTATGCTGGCTTCTGCTGAGATGTAAAGTCAAATCGTACATGATTAATATCTTCAGCAAAAGATTTTCTGGTAGTATTCTTAGTGTTCTCTCCAGAGCATGCCTTAGTATCTTTCGTAATATGGATAGGCCGAGAATTTTCCAAACCACTTAGCTCTGGTTCCTTTTTACATAATAGTCCTTTCCTCAATTCATCTCTTTCTTTTCACATTTTACTATAAGTAGCAAAGAGATATTGGGCTGTACCATGCCCACTTCTTGGAAATACCCTCAGCTAAATATCTAAGTTCATTGTTTAAAAGTTATACTTTCCGCCCAACATTAGAACACAGTTCAGCCAAGTTGTCTGCCACTTATAACAAGGATCACCTTTCCTCCAATTTCCAATAAGGTATTCCTCATTTCCATCTGAGATCTCACCAGAAGCACCTTTAACCTCCATATTTCTACCAAAAATCTCAAGACTATGTAGGCTTTCTCTAATACACTTTTCAAAAGTCTTTCAGCCTCAATACATTACCCAATTCCATTGCCACATTTTGAGATATCATATAGCAACATATCCACTTCTGATACCAAAATTTGTATTACTTTCTCAGACCTGCTGTAACAAAGTACCCACTTCTTTTTATTTTAGTTTCTTACAGTGGGATGTTAGATTATAAATTTGAGATCTTTCTTCTTTAATATATCTTTTTACATTATAAATTTCCCTGTAAGCACTGTGTTAGCTGCATTCCACAAGCTCTGGAACATTGTGTTTGTGTTTTCATTTATAGAAGAGTATTTTCTAATTTATCTTCTTTGATCCATTGATTATAAGAGTATTTGTTTAATGTTCCCATATTTGTGAATTTCCAAAATTTCCTTCTGTTATTGACTTCTAATTTCATTTCATTTTGCTTAGAGAATATAATTTGTATGATTATAATCCATTTAATTATACTGAGACTTGTTTTATGTGTTAGCGTATGGGCTACCTTGAGGAATGACTCCTGTGAACTTGAAAATAATATATATAATACATCTGAAATTGTTGTGCTTGTCAGTTTTTTCAGGTAGGTACAACAAAACACCACACACTTGGTAGCTTATAAACAACAGAAATTTATTGCTCACAGTTCTGGAGGCTAGGAAGTCCAAGATCAAGGTTCCGGCATGTTTGAATTTTGGTGAGAGCTCATTTTTGGTTCATAGCATGCTCCTTCTTGCTGTGTCCTCACATGGTGGGAGTGCTAGGGATCCCTGTGGGTTTCTTTTATAAGGTACTAATCTCATTCATGAAGGTTATACCCTCAAGCTTTAAGCATTTCCTAAAGGTCCCACTCCTAATACCTTCATCTTTCGGGCTTATAATTTAAGCATATGAATTTAGGGGGAACGGAAACATTCAGATCATAGCAATGCTCTATAGTTATTTACTCAGTCTAGTTGGTTTACTGTGTCTTTTATATGTCCTATTACCTTGTTGATCTTCTGTCTCGTTTTGTTATCCATTATTGAAAGTGAAGTATTAAAGCCTTCAACTTTTGATGTTCTTTCCATAATGATATATAGTTCTCATATTTTTTATTGTCTATCATGCACGGATTATTTTAGTTCTTTCAATATGTTTAAAATACAGAAAGAGAGAACACATGCATTTGGGAAATAATAAATGATACTTAGAAAGTTAAGTCTTTTGCTGTTGCATTCCTGACTTTTTGAGATAAAAATCAGAATGGGCAACAAATACTGTTTTCAATAAATTCTGTATCTTGGCTTTATTAAGGACAATTTCTAGTGATTGTTTATTTTTTCCTGTGTATGGGCCATACTTTGTTTTTTTGTGTGTCTTATACTTGTTTTGTTGAAAACTGAAGGTTTTAAATAATAAAATGTGACTATTCTGGATATCAGATTTTCCTCCCTTCCCATAAGCTATTGCTATTTATTGTTGTTTCTATTCTTGTTCATACTGTTTATCTGCTTAGTGACTTTGCTGATTTAACTTTGTAAAGTCTGTATACTTTGTCTTCTGTGGCCACTGTAGTTTCTGCTCAGATAGCTTAGTGTCAGTTAATGATCGCCAGATATTTCCCTAAATGCCTAGAATGAATAAGTCCCCCAGACTATTTGCCAAGGGGCTCTGTGTTCATGTTGGGGCATACCTTCAATGCTCAGGTAGGCAGTTTACAACTCTGCCTTCTTGCTTGTGCAGAGCTTCAAGGTCAGCCAGAGGTGAGGACTTAGGGACTTCTCAGGTATTTCTTGAGCTTGCGCCTAGATCTTTGCATGTTCACGGACTATTAGGTTCTCAGGAATATGTCAGAACTTTACAAAGCTTCTACGGCCATCTCATTTCTCAGATTTCTCTCTCCCTCTCTTTTTTTTTTTTTTTGTCAGTTTTTTTGTTGCTCCTGCAACGTTAAACAATTGCCACTGATTGCTTTTGACAATTATCCTGGGAGAAAAAGGTGTTCACATTAGGTGGGCTCTACATCAGGTCAAGTAAAGAACACTCTTGCAGGTGGAGTTTTCTGGGGAAATTCTAAGTAAGTCAAATAATGACACTTCTCTAGGAATGGAGCTTTGTAGGAGCCTCAACCCAGTGTTTTAGAGGAGCTTCAACTCAGTTCTGCCCAAAGGGCTTTTAAGCTGCTGGTTTTTACTGTAATTATGGAGGTATTAGTTTTCAAGGGTACCACTGAGTCAGGTAGTGGAGGATGGGGATAGAGAAAGCTAAAACACCATAATACTTGTTATTCTTACTGAGACACAGCCTTTTTTTTTCTGGATTAAGTGTTTTATGAATTGTTGCAAGTATTTGATTAATTTCCAGATTTGTCAAAAAGTTGATATTCACAATGTTTGCCAGTGTTCTCTTTGATTTTATGAAGTAGAGAAGTTGTGAAAGTCCTTACTCCACCATTGTAACTGACGTTTTCTTCCTACCATGTTCTTTTGAATTACTATTCAATGATGTTGCCAGCATTTTCTTTTAGATGCTGAAAGAAAAGTGGGGAGTTGTACACAATGCTGTGAAAGTCATATTTTAAAATATCTCCTTCATTTAGTAAATATGTAACTGGATATATCATCTCATGGACTAAGCATTCATATTTAAGAAAGAGCAGGAATGGCCTTATCTGTACAGAAATGATATAGGTAAATGTAGAATGTGCTTGAATGCTTGTCAGGACATGTTATGGCCTAGATATGTTTATGCCTTCGAAAAATGTGTAGAAATATTATCTTTCAAAATAAAAATTAAAATAAAATCTTTTTTAAAGGAAAGTTTTGTTTGCATTAAGATGATAACTTGAAAGCATTAACCTGAGTTTTTATATCTATAATTTATTGTACTGTAAAATGAATATGCCATGTGCGTCTGTTTTAGAAACTGCATTATAAATATAACATGGTTTTCAAATATATCATGATTAAGAATATTTTTAGTATTAAACCAGAGATTAGTTTAGATGCTATCCTTCGTGGTAGAAGGATCTTGCCATGGGTGTGCACACCACAGTAGAGACTGGTGACAAAGGTCAAGCTGGTGGTATACAGGTGCACAGCTAGGGAGGCTAGATCCAAGTGTGCACATAGTGGTGGCAGTCAGCCATGAGGTTTCAGGCTGGCATCTCGCACCCATGTTGCCACAGAAGCCTGGGCTGGTGGCCTGTGTGAATCCCTGGCTCTGATGGAGGTGGCAAGGAGGGGGTGGGGAGGGAATTGGGTAGCTGGTGTTTGTGAACATGAATACATCTAGGACAAAGCATGGTGAAATCTGCATGGGGTCCACTATGGTTGTGCTGACCATTGGTTTCTACAGTGGCAAAAGCTACTAAGATCTCCTGCAGAGCTCATCACTGGGAACCACAGCTGCTGCTGCTGCATGGCTGATACCAGTAGCCCCTGCTCTTTTTTGTTCCTAGCCATCTCTATATATCAGAGATTTGCTGGTCTCTGGGTGGGGTGAAATCAAAGCAGGTCCTTCTTTTGGTGCCCCAAAAGAGTGGGGAAGCTGGTCACTCACTCCACTCTCTCTTTCCAGTCAGAGGAACTCTTTCTAGGTGGGGAGTTTCCTCTCAGCACTGAGCAGTGCTGGCCTGGGGAATGATGATGCTGGCAAAATGAAGCTGTTCTTCCTTCACTTTTTTCCTGGTTATTCTCAGGTTTTTTGTTCTGGTATGCTGCTGAAGTTTCTTAAGTAGACCCCTGCGTTCTTCCAGAGCTGTTTGTTTTTTTCCCATAAATAACTGTCAAATTGTCCATCTTTGTTATGGAACAGAGGCTGGCATCTCCTACTTTGCCATCTTGGTGATGTCACTCTTTATTCAATTTAAATTGAGTACATTTTTTGCTTGGAAGGCATTTATAGAATTCTACTAGATTTTTCTCTAGATATTTTTATTTTAACATGCCATAATATTTCAGATTAATCATTTCCAATTGAAGGTTAGGTGGAAGCTACTCAATTTCATGGTTAAATTGATTTAGAAATATAGAAAATTTTTTTTTTCATTTGGTGTGAGGTTTGAAACAAACTGTTGGAACTATAGCTTAAGCTTAGAAATTTGTAGATTGAGTACTGAAAATTTGTGTGATAGTGATAATTTTACTTCCTGTTTTAACTCTTGTCAGCATGGGAAGGTTACAAGTCTGTTGACATTACTTGTATTTCAAACAACATTAGTTTTTATGGAAATGACTTTAAACCAATATAAGTTTCGTATATAAGCTATCTCTCACCTTGAAAGTTTAGATGGATTCACTAAGAAGTATTATCATCTGCAACAGAAGCTAGTTTCTAAAGCCAGTCAGTGTTTAACAATAATGATTGAGGGTAGTTCTTCTTATTCAAAAGAATTCAATTTGGGTCCTGCCATCAAAAATCACAATAAAACTTCACCACTGGTAAACCATCAACCTGCTATGTGGTAAAGCCAAGTTAGGATATTCAACTCCTATTTCTTATGAAAATTCATGAAACGACAATGTTAAATCCACTAGAGCAGACGACGTTCACCATTGATACTACTGATTCAACAGGCTAAAGTATTTTCCACATAGTACGTGCTGATGAATAATATAATAAATAAACATACCTTTAAACAACTTACACTTTCACAAGCTTTGTAAATCTGTCCAAATGAGTCTTTTTATGCTTCACCCATACTTTTACCACCATGAGTTACAGCACATCATAGCAGATTTCACTTCAGGTTTTAATGAATTAGTATTTTCTCAACTTCTTTGAAAATATTCTTACCTGTGGTTATTCCATGCAGGCTATTCATAAAGGCTAATTCTTCAATCACTTCAAACTCAGTATTGACTCCTGGAAAAAAGTAAAATTTGTTAACTCATCAATAGTCAAAGAGAACAATTCAAAATCATCCAGCTTATTTTTAATTGACTACTGATTTGCTCCTAATATCCACAACTCTTCAATTTTTTTTTCACAGAAAGGCAAATAGTTTTTAACAATTTTGTTTCTCTCTGGACACATTTCTTTTGCTGTTGTAATCAAAGATGGTGTAATTAACCCACAATTGGTAAACCATTTTCTTTGCTTGGCTAACAAATGAGTCACTCAGGCACTTTAGTTGTGGTCTTATTTTTATTTTTGTGAAGCAGTTCTGCTGTGATAAGATATTGTTTCAAATTTTCTAATTTTTCTGAACATTGCTTTCCAATATCCCACAATAGGGATATTGTCATGAGTGCTTAGTTTGCTAAAGTCAATGTATAATGAATTCTTTTAGAATAGCTGTAATGCCATTGCATAATAAACACAATTCTTTGACTTCTAATTCAATAACAAAATAATCCACACTATTGTGCCTTTAAATCACAACATTATTTTTTCTTCTTATTGTTATTTTGACATTGTTTATTATGCACTAGTAATAAAAAGATAAATAAAATATCTTGATATTTTTTGCCCTATTTGAGTGCCATATATGAGGCACCAAAACACTGTCAGTTATAACTGCATCACTCAAGTTGTAGTGTGCCAAGCAGCAGGGCAAAGTGATGACAGAACCACATCTGGTCTCTGTTACAACCCTGCCACCATAGCAGGAAAACAGACATGGAGAATACATCTGAGCATAGCTGTATTCCACATATGGTCTCTGTTACAACCACTCAACTCTGCCACTATAGTAGGAAAACAGGCGTGGAGAATACCTAATGAGCACAGCGGTACTGTAATAAAACTTTATTTGTGGACATTTACATTTGGATTTAGCATAACTTTCATGGCTGAGGAAATATTGTACATCTTTGATTTTTTTTTTCTTTTTGGCTATTTAAAAGTAGTTCACGGGCCAAACAAAGATGGGCCAGATTGACCCCCAGTCTAGTTTGCAGATCTCTGGTTCAGAGTATGGATTTTGCTGTTGGTACTCTTGTCTCCACTTTCTTGAGCAGCCAAATTCTTGAATAATATATATAACCTTCAGTTTCCTCATCGATAAAATTGGGATAATAGTAATAACTCTGTCATAGGGCCATTGATAAAAAAAAAATAAGTTTGTATTTGTAAGATGCTCAGCCTGGTGCCAAGTACATAATAACATATGTTGATAGTAATCATTAATTTTGGTTTCTATTTCTGTTGGCTATGGACTTAGGGGTTAATTTCGTGGGTTTATTATCAATTAGCCCAGGCACAAAGATGTTTTTATTCTGAGAGATCTTCTAGAAAAATGAAATGCCAAATATTTAAACCTCAATTATTATTTCATGCCTGTTAGTTAACATACTTGCCTAAAGTTGATGAAAGTACAGCATATGAGGACACATTTGTGGGCAATGTATGATTGTTTCACTTTGTTATTTATATCAAGAATCTACAGGGTGGGAAGTCTAGAGGGGTCCATCTTTTCCACCCACAGGGACGGCCTGGTTATATCAGGGGACACCCCCCCTCTATGACACCCATAGATGGTCTTTAGCTAAGACCATCTCAATACTTTTAGCAATTATATATAAATAAATTCAATAGACGAATTCACAATTGTTACTCTAAGAGCCTCAAGTTGTATATATTCACTGTGTAAAGTGGTTTGTCAGCCAGCTAGTTACTGCAGTACACTTATTTTGAAATGTCTAGCAAGTCTTGCGTGGAAAAGAAATGTAGATGGATTTGATTTATTGTTTTCTATACAGAACAATAAAGCCTGGAAAGGGGGTTTTGAGTCCTTATTTATTGGTATAAATTGTCACAGAAGCAGGTGCCATCCCTGGCTTGATCATTTGGAATGTTTATACATTCAGCTCAATTACAGTTGGAGGGAGAGTAAGTTGGTCTCCAAAACTTGTGACCCCTACAGGGTAACCTTGGAGAGCTGTAACGATAGCATGTCACACTCTGCTCTTCAGTCCCAACCTATCTCAAGTAAATACAAGATGTAGATAAAAGCAATGTCTTTGATATGGAAATTTTTCTTTAATACACATCTTGGAGTTCCAACTTCCAAACACACTGTGCCTTTCCTGTATAGAAAGCTAAAAATTTTAGCAGACACTATCTTCAACTAATATGAGAATTTCTAGAGCATCCAAAATAGAAACATCCACACTTTACAATATACTGTAGTATTCAGCAAGACTACATGAAACGCACAAAAGGGCAGATTTGCCTTGTTAAATCCAGTTTATTTCATGTCTACTTAACACTAGTCCAATATAGCTCTGCCAATAATAATAATTTGAATGCAATTATAATTGCCCATCCTTCATTACCTGAGCCCTATTGTAATTTGTTTATAATCAGTTTACAGCAAGTTGATTGTTCCCCCTCCCTTTCAAATGTAGGGATAGAGATGGTTGAAAGAAAATTTGCCTATACAACTAAATTGCAGAGCTCAGTCCATCACAGCATCCAGGGAAATATAAGGATGTTAAACATAAATGCACATTACAATAGCTCATGTCCAGCCTAAATTGGCGCATTTACTTTCAATTGCATTTGATTATTCAAATGATGTTATTACCATGATCATAACTGTTTTAATTTGCCAGTGTGGATAAATGGCTTCCCTTAAAAAAACAACCGTGGCTACAAATATGAAGTGAAGATGATAATTTGCTCTGAGCACCTATTCGGAGGGCAATTAATCAGGCAAGTATCCTGTTCAAGAAGCTTGAAGCAGTGTGTTAGGCAGAGCCTGGATACTTACCACCAGGGAAGAAGATGTGGAAAGAATATTGAACTTGAAAATGAGCTCTGCCACTGAGTTCTTGCATGATATTGGACAAGTCACTCCACCTCTGTGCAGTTTTTATGACATGCATTTCTTTTTAATGCTGCCATGAGTTTGCTTAAATTGTCTCCTCTGCTGGGAATACCCGCCTCCCTTTTACCCAAGACCCACTTGGTTCTCTATTGTCTGGTCTTCATGTTTATTATTTATTTCAACTTCTGTATTCTTTAATTCTTATTAAACCTGATTCTCTTTTATGTTTCATTATCTCCCCTAAACTCCTAATATTTTTACCTATATAGTCATCATTTTCAGTGTACTTTTAACTAACTTATCAAAGCCTTATTTTAAAGGCTTTGCTAATTTCAACGTTTGAGCAATTGTGAATCTCTTACTTTAAAGTATTATTCCTCTTCACTGTGGCTGGTATTTTCTGTTTCCTTCTCATGTCCAGTATTTTTAAAATTTATTCGAGACATTGTGGGTGATATATCAGAGAAACTGGTTTCTGCAATCCTCCTCTGAAGACAAATGCTATTGTTTTTCTATTGCCAGTTAAGTCGCTAACACATCAAACTGAGCTTATAGAGCAGAGGTCAGCAAACTACAGCCCTGGGCCAAATCTGGACAACTATTTGTTTTTATAAATAAAGTTTTATTGGACCACAGCTACACCTATTTGTTTAGGTATTATCTATGGCTACTTTTTGGCTAGAATAGCGAGGTGAGTCATTGCTATGAAGACTGAATGAACTACAAAACCTATAATATTTTATATCTGTCCCTTTACAGAGAGCTTTTTTTTTACCAATTCCTGTTCTAGGAAATAAGCCTGACATGTGTATTTAAAAAAATACATATATATTCCCAGATGATTTTAATGTATATCCTTTTATAGAAAACACTCCATTAACATATCTATAAGATCCCTTACATTTCTGAGATTCTTTAATTGTAGATATCAGTGTAGATGTTGGATTATAAATTCATGAAAAAGAGCACGCAATTTTAATCTCAGAATAATGACACAAAATCTCCAGTCTCCTATTGGTTAACTCATACTGATATTGTTACTCTATTTTATATAAAAACAAAACAAAATAAAAAGGTCCTTTGGGAGTCCATGGATGCAAGAAAAACCATCTCAAAAATATTTCAATGTAGCTATGGTCTAAGATTCAGAGCATATTTATCATATTTCAATTTTTTTGGTTTGATTTGCTTTGTTTCGATTTTGTTTCTTTTGCTTCTTCCCAAACTAGCTGTTGTCTACATGGCCGGGAATATAGCACTTGGCCATTTGGAGGCAAAGAGATACTACAACCAGAGAACGCACTCAACATAATTTACTTTGGAACAATACACTGGAATTTTCAGATGTCAATTTCAGGGATTGGGGACATAAATGAGATGGGAAATACTCATTAATCAAGCCTAAGCTGCCTGTTTCTCAAAGGACACAGAATCAATATAGGTCAAATTTTCTATTTCTTCAAAGCCTATCTCACTAAGCACCTTGAAAGAGACGTTATGGGCAGTTTTCCTATAGATTTACTGTTTGGCATGCAAGAATATCAACCTCTTTACATGTTGCGCAGAGAGAACTTTAAATTGTGAAACAGGTATGCCTGATTGAAGGGTAAAATCAATCAAACACCAGTTCTATTCTATGGGAATGCATTCTGTAATAAGATAGTGATGTGGGCGGGTGAATTTTGAATTTTCATGTTGTAAATGTTGATTTTAGAAAGAATGATCCCATCACTTTCTACCCCTAAAACAGATACATAAACAAATAGAAAGAATGCCTTTTACCAACACAAAAGTTAAAATAATCAGGTAAAAATAATTTGAAATATATATGAAAGAAAAGAGTGATTGTACTAAATACACAAAGAGCTCCTACTATCAATAAGGAAATAAATATTATAAATTAATAGACTAATATCCAAAATATATGAAAAGCAAATACATTTAATACTAGTTTTCACTAGTGATACATGTTAATTTAAATGCCCACATTTATTATTAACATGTTCTATTAGAAAAAAATATCGCTGAAATATCGCTATTGAATTTTTCCCTAAAGATATATACATATTGAGAGCAATAGTACTCAGTGCTATAAAGAAATGAGTTATCAAGCTATGAAAACACATGGACAATTTCCAGATCCTCTATTTTCATATGCATTCTTTTCTGAAAATTGATCTTCCTTTTGGGAACTCTTGTGAGATGAAAGCACAGGGTTTCCCTTTCTATTTCTTCTCTCATAATCCTCATTTTCCTACTTCTTGCCCATCCTGGATCTAACTCTGGCACATCACCCTGGGCATACAAACTTTTAAGCTATCAACAAAGGGTTGATTCAAAGATATTGGTGGTGTGCTATGTGCCTCTTCCAGGACCTGTGTAATAAACTTCTTTATTTCAATTAAAAAAAAAAAAAAAAGAAAAGACATGGAGGAAACTTAAATGCATATTATTAAATGAAAGAAGGCAATCTGAAAAGACTATATACTATGATTCCAACTATATGACATTCTGGAAAGGGCAAAGCTATGGAGACAGTAAAAAGATGAATGTTTGCTGGCTAGAGGCAGGGGGAGAAATGAATGGGCAGAGCACAGAGGATTCTGAGGGCAGTGAAAAACACTGTGATATGATAAGATGGCTGTAGGCCACTATACATTTACCCAAACCCATAGAAGGTACAACACCAAGAGTGAATCCTAAGGTAAGCTATGAACTTCAGGTAATGATGATGTGTGACTGTAGGTCCAGCCTTGGTAAAAAATGTACCATTCCTGTGAGTGACGTTGATAATGGGCGAGGCTATGCATGTGGGCTGGTGGTATATGAGAAGTCTCTGTATCTCCCTCTCAATTTTGTGGTAAACCTAAAACTGATCTAAAAAAATAAAGTCTTAAAAGAAAAGACGTACACATGTACATGTGTGTATATATATATTACAGTACAACATTCTTTCAATGGAATTCAAAGTAATCACTATAATAATTCCTATTGATAATTTAAGTTATATTCTTTTTTCTCTAAAAATATTAGTTAGCTAGCTGGAGAGTATATGTATTATTATATATCATTTCATATTATATAATTGTACATTATTTGATATGCATATATATAAAACCAGAAACATTTACACCACAAGGTGTTTACCTTTGTGTGAGGAGGTTATAATGATTTGTGTTTTCTTCTATGTGCTTTTGTTATGTAGTTTCCAAACTGTTTAAACTAAACATCAATTACTTTTATAATTATTTAAAGGCAATTAAAGCTATTTAGAAAATAGGAGAAACCATACTTCCTTCCAAGGTACTTTTCCCCTACCTACAGTTCCCTCTCTGTTTCTCTTTCTTAGAGGCAAAGATAAATGCGAGCGCCCTCAAGTTTAAGAAAAGTACAGTCATTTACTCCGACCCATCTCCGAAGTTCTTCGGACTGCCCTGGGCATGTGATGATATTCTTGTTAGAAGAAAAATGTGGATTTTCTAAGGATGAACTGGGAAGGCAAGTTGGGGCAGGGGGAAAAGCCATTGCCTTCAGAACTGAACAACTTTTCTACCCCAATTCCACTATTAACTGAGCAAGGCAATTTTCTATTTGAGAACTCATGGCTTTTATTTATGAAATAACTTTTGGCTAGCTCATCTAGAGCATGAGCTAGCCAAAATCAAGCTGGCAGCTTGATTTCTCAGTAATTGTGATTAAACCCAAATCTGTTGAGTTTTAAAACTGCATAAGCTATTTGTAAGAAAGTATTTTTTAGGGGTAACTTAATATAAAGGAAGCAACCTATTAACAAAATAGTATTTATAGTGTTTAAAAATGTGGGGTCTATAGAACTATCTCTTATCTATAGATATTAACCTATGGATAATACTTACAGAGCTATTTGGTAATGAGAGCCGACAAACTGGAAGATTCAATCAATAAAATAAAAGCTTTAGCAATAGTAATAGCAGTGATAATAATGCTAATAGTAGTAATGCAATTAAATATAGTTGAAAAACCCATCTATTTTACCTCTAGATATTTATGTGTGATGTTTTGTTTATGTTATCTTCCAAATATTCAATATGCTATGCCAAAGTAAGTAGACAAAACTAAATTAATAAAGCTAAATTAGCATGTATTAGTTCGTCATCAACATGACTTCCTGGCATTTATAAGCAAAGCATTTCTCCCATCCTGTATCTCTCACCCTAAGGTCTCTGTCAAATTCCTAGTTTCTCTGTTTTCAATCTTTATGTTCATTCCCTTCAAGTCAGTATGATCAACACCTCTTATTTTATTGTTAAAAACTTATATGTTAGACTCTGACAAAAATAACATAAAATAGTAACCTAAAAACACATTTAAAATCCTCCCCAATCTACCACCCCAGTATTATTATAACTAATGTTTTCATAACTATTTCAAACAATTTCATATAGGTACTTGTATGAGTATATGTAAACTATGATTTTTGTGTAAAGGAAAAATCATTATTTTTGCTCATTTCTTCTACCATTATTTTTCCCTATCACTTGCCAAAACTATTGTTATTCTGTGATGTAAAGAAAAAGTACAAAAAATGTGCACCTTATTGTACATAAATTTTATCTCATAAGAAAAAAACCCTGCAAAATATTGATGTCTAGTTAATGATATGCATTAAATAAAACATTTAGATATAACTACTGATATCTAGAATTTACTTGAAATGTAACAAAAAATGATGGATCGGCAGATGGATAAATGGATCTGCAGGAAGTGCTGTAAAATATTAATTGCATAATATTGGTGGTAGATAGTTGGGTATTCACTGCAAAATTCTTTAATTTTTTTTTATGTTTGAAATTTTCCTAAGAAAATGTTGGATAAAGGTAACTAGAAGAGCCCCAGATTCCTAGAATACAAAACAGCGGCAGGCATTTTTAAAGATCAGGTGTGATGTTTTTACAATAATCTAGGGAAGAAATAATGAGGGAGCAAGCTGGGAAGATTATATAAACTGAAGGCTTGTGTGTCAAGAAAAGCAGTCAGAGAGATAAGATACTAGGGAAATAGAAGCAAGCAACCATACTTGGAAATTATCTGATATCCAGAGTGATGAAAAGTAAGAATTTAATTATGATTAGATAGTTCTAGCAGAATAGAGATTCTGGAGGATGCAGAGGTCACACAGTGCTGGTAGATAATAGAATTCCAACTAGCTAGAGTGGAGAGACATCACTTAAAAACACAAGCACTTATTCTAGAGCCCTATAGCAGCTGAAGGCTGACCTGCAAGAGCTTTGGTTCATAAGTTGAGCTGGATCATGAAAGCACTGCTGCCAGAGGCTCCCAGCTAACTGGCCTGGTTGCAGCAGGATAGCAAGTTATTTCTTGAAGGGAAACCTTAATGGTGAACTTCCCCGACTGTCATTCTGAACACTCTGAATGCCATATTGTTGAGAGTCTGAATTTAGTTGTCTACCCAAAGATTTTCGAGTGTTGTTCTGATGGACAGCTAAATAGTGGCTTATTTTGACATTGCTGAGGTTGGATTTTAGGTTTTGTTAGGGTGGGTCTAGTGTAGGGCTAATCTAGGGATAGAGAAAACTTCCTCCTAAAATGTAGCTTTTCTGGAATTTCAAATAAATGCCTGGGTTACTTAGTGATGTCTCTCCACCCTGGCTAGTTGGAATTTTAATATCACCCAACACTGTGTGAATTACAGAATCTCCAATAATTTCACAGCTTCCCAGTAGCTCTTCTCTATCAGGCCCCGTAGGACCTTGTCTTAGGCATACGAAGCTCAGTACTCAGCCAGAGAGCCAAGGGGACCCTGACACAGACTCTGGGGCTACTTCTCAGGACTGCTTCCTTTTGAAGGCTCTAGGGCAGAATCCCTTCCTTGTCTCTTCCAGCTTCCAGAGGCTGCTGGCTTTCCTTAGCATGTAGCCACATCCCTCCTATCTCAGCTTGCATCCTCACATTGCCTTCTCTCTCTTACCTACTGCTTCCCATTTATAAGGACCCTTCTAATTACATGGAGCCAACATGATAATCTCCCCATCTCAAAATCCTGCATTTACATATATCAGCAAAGTCTCTGTTATATGTATGGTCACATATTCTTAGGTTTCAGGAATTAGGACATGGCCATCTTTGGAGGGTCATTATTCAGTCTACCATACATATGAAGAGGCAAATTTCTCTGAAGTCCCAATTTCAACAAAGTGAAAATGATTACATACCTTTTCAAATATAATTGATTTCCAACTATTACATTCCTTAAAAACATACTGACCAAACACACACACACACAATTGTAGCAGCTTTAAATTAATGATATAATCCCATGGACAATTTCCTCTTAATAGCTCAGAGATGTGGAAGACTAAATCCTATGTTATTACAGGAAGACTCTTCTCTCTATGAGATCTACCTGCTGCAATCTCAAGGCATTATAGATTGAATAAAACTTTCATTTAAAATAACACTATGAAATTAGCCTTGGAGAAAAACCTCATACTTGAGGGTGAGATGGTTGTGCATATATTTAGAATGTTCTTGTTTCTAGGAGCTCTTGGTTTCAAATTCTCTCCTCTGTGCACAGCAATTTACCTTTGTGAAGTGACTTCCAACAATTCTTCTCAGTTTTCATTCTCCTTAACGTGGACTGGCCTTTCCTGATAGATTGCCATCGTGTAAAATTCTCAATAATATTCCCCTGGAGGTTTTTCTCTCCCTGCTCTGCAATATGAAACGATGTACCGATATTCATCAGAAACTCAGTACACTTTAACACATTAAGTGTCACTTCTTGGGAAATTGTAACAGTAAGTCAAAACATGCAGCCTAGCTCCAAATAGCTTTACATGTGTTTCTCTTTCTTTCTGAACTATTATAGAATAATGTAAATAATATTACCCTTTCACTCTAGCATTTTTTTAAGATGGAGATATTTCTCCCAATCTGGGACATGACCTTAACAGATGAACTATCTCTTTTACTTGACATGGTCCTAGGTCTGAGGAATGAACAAAATACATTCTTCAAGGAATTTGAAACTCAAAGAGGATGAGTGAATTATACACATTTAAACAGCTAATACAAAAAAAACCCAGAATTTAAGTTAGGCTTTTAAATGCCTCAGTAGCTCAAAATTATATTTGGTTTTATGTTGCTTCCTCTCAGAGTGTTATGCTTGACCCTTAACCTAGACCACAAAATATTTATGCAGAAAGGATACTCTCTTCCAGTCAGAGTCACATGTATCTCCTAGCACAGGATTGAGCAAAATAATAATAATGCAATGCAGAATGGATTTATTCAGGAATTCTGTCATCAAGGAAGCCATTAAGAGAATGAAAAGTCAACTCAGAGAAAGAGAAAGGAAGAAATCTGTGTGTGTGTGTGCATGTGCATGTGTGTACGTAAATTTCATATACATAAAGTTTTCCAAAGTGGGAAAATCAACTTATATCCAGCTCTATAAGTAAAACTTGTACCCAGCCCTATAAATAATGACACACAACCCAACAGGGAAAAAATGGACAAAAACTCCAACTAAACAAACAAAAAGACAACTTATTTCCACATTTTATTTTATAAAAGAGGATATCTAAATTGCTAATAAAGCTATGAAAATGCATTTAGCTTATTTAATTACTAGGCAAATGCAAACAAAACCATGATGCCAAATATGTACACATCCCCCAGAAGAACTAAGATAATAATGATACTAATGAGGAGGAGAAGAAGAAGGAGGAGAAAGAAGGGGAGGAGGAGAGAGAGGAGGAGGAAGAGGAAGAAGAATTTTTAAACAGAGAAAAAAATACCAAGTGTTGGTAAGGAAGAGGAGTAACTGTGACTCTCAAACAATACTGGAGGGAGTATAAGTTGACAGGCCCATTTTTGAAAACTATTTCAGATCAATGGCATTGCTGGCCTCACTTATTTACCCCGTCTTTTGTTACTGCCCTTTGCCATCAAGAAGCAAAGTATGATCTCTTGCCTTTCAATTCTGTGTTCATTTATCTGACTTGCTTTGGACTGGGTTAGCAAAAGTTATAGAAGGAGAATCTTGTAAAAGCACTTGTGCATTTCCACTTGTACCCTTGCATCTTTGCCTTTGTAATGAGAACATGCTTAGACTAGGTGCTGGAGAGCCAGAGGTAAATGGGGGCAGTCTTGTCCCAGTCAAGGTTACCCTAAATCAGCCAACAGCCACTCTGTGCCCACACATGCGAGCCGGCTCATGCATGAACAGCGGAATGATACAGCTCAACTCCAGTAGACCCCAGTGGAATACACTGCTGAAAACTCTTCAATGATACTTCATTGCTTTCCAGGTAAAATCCATACTCTGTAGTACAGCTTAGATGATGCCACCTGATGTATCCCTTCCTACCTCTTCAGTATAGTTAATATTCTCTTATTTTCTCTACTTTCATATATAGCCATACTACAAACATGTGAAAAACAATTGTAATTTGTCACCTTTACTTGATTCCCCTCCCTTCTGTTGTCATATATGAGACTTGGTAAAGAGCAGACCCCCTGTAAAGGGATGGGTTTGAATATCATGTCCATCACTCATCCTCCCAAAAGTTTTTATTTTTTTTAATCTGTGAAATGGAGATACTAACAGCAGTTAACACATAGCGGGCTCGAGGGTATTAAGTGCAGTAACTTATGCCCGGCACTCACTCCACAAGTGTTGGCTACTGTTATTAATAATCTTTTTTCCTCTTTTGTTCCTCTTACAATCCCCTATTAATCTTTCGACATACAGACCACAGATTCTCAAACACCCATTGCTGACGGTCCTTGCTGGATCCTTCACCATGCTCATCCTTCCACTTTGTTCCTCTTGTACCCTGGGCATGCAATATGGTAGCTCTTAACAATAATATGATAATAGCTGATCTCTTTGTCTCCCCTCAGAGACCTGCAAGCATCCTGAAGGCAGGGACTGGGCCTAGTTCACTTTTGAATCACTGGTGCCTGCACCGAGTCCACAGAAGACATTCAGTGAACATGTTTCCTTTTGTGAATTTTGGAAACATCAAGGCCCAGCTTTAGCAGAGAAGAGAATGAACAGTCATAGTGGAAAAGGTGGTCAAGGATGGAGAGTTCTTGGCTCAGTGAACCGTTATTTACTCAAGTGTCTTCTACATCTGTGACTGGAAGGAGTGTGTTGCCAGCTAGCTGAGTTCTGAACATAAAGAGCTGGTAACCCAGGCATCCTACCAGGATCCTGGGTCTAAATAACCGGGATGGAGCCAAGTGTTGGCTCATAACAAGAACAGCTGATTTTTTATGTGGTTACAAACTCATCTTCCCTCAAAAATTCTACATAGCACTTTGCTTCAAAAGTGCTAAACTGATCATTTATTGTGGGGGGAAAAAAAAAACAACTGTCACTGAGAAGCCAAAATTTGGGGTGAATATGAGAGGTTACCCTCATCAAAATCATGATGGAAAGTGGAAGGCCTTATTTTGATGAATCTGCCAATTTTTCTACTTTCCAAAAGCAACAAATCTGAATGTGAGACATACAGTGATATTCCCATCTGGAATTTCAAAGCAGTTTATCATTAGTTTGGCCACATTTCTCTTTGAAGAAAGATTATTACATCCAGAATTAAGAATATGATAGTATTATCCTTGAGGGAACTTTCTCATTTTTAAGCCCAGTTTCCACTATCGAGGAGATTCGTTTCCCTTTTTAAAATTTTTTTCTTAGTATATGACAAAATTAAGAATCAATTAGAAAATGCATAGGAGAGGTTCAAACACACACACAAATTCATAGATAGATAGACAGATAGATAGATGATAGATAGATAATAGATAATTTTCCCAGAATCTCAAGCAAAATTCTCTTCATAATCCCTGCTTTTGTATATAGAGAATGGCATTCCTCTTTGGATTCCTCCAGATTACTTGGCAATTACTAGTGCAATTTTTGTGGACACAAGTGAAACTCAGATATTGACTGTCAGTTTGCAATTTGATTAGTATATCCTAGCTCGTTCTCACTCTTTTTTTCCCTTTTTATCTGACTTAAATCACTTCCAGAATAATTCCCTTTCCCATGTTGTTTTGATTCAGAGGATGTAGGTAATATATAATACTTAACTTTTGTAAAACCTTTCATTTCATGAACAGAAATAATTGAACTACTGTTTATTCAAATATTTATCACTGCCCTAGGGTATTTTGATGATCCCACATGCTAAGAGCAGTAAGATGCCCAAGTAACAAATTCCAAATTGCTGTATTCATTGATTCATGGGTAAATTGGATGCTTTATCCATTTGAATTCCAAACATCATTTAGTATAAATAATAAAAGCATTTGGAAAGAAAAGCCAGCTATAAATTCAATAAACTCCCAGTAATTCACCATTCCACGTAATGTAGTGATTTTGTTTTGTTACGTGTTATAGTGAGCCTAACTGGTGTTAGAAGTGCCTGATTCCAATAAGGTATTTGAGAACGTGGAAATATTCCATCATGCAAGGATAAAAAATACTATATAATAGGAATGCAGAGCATCTTCTCAGCATAAAATATTGTTAAATCAAAGGTCTTAAAAATATTAGATATTTGGTAATAGATGGCATGCATTGACTAGTTGACTAAACACAGGCAGTTTTGAGGAATGTTCCCAGATGCCCAACTTCAATGGACATTCTCAGGGAAGACTGAATGTCACCTCCGGAAAAATAAGAAAAACAACTGTTAAGGGGGAACTCTTTTTATGACCAGCGTTCCAAACTCTCTTCAATCTGTATGTATTCTTTGCATCAAATAACCTGTACTTCTTAGTATCTTTGTAATTGAGATTATGTCCTGTGACACATGGCACAGCAAGAAGGGTTTGAAATTGATTTTACAATGTGGTCTAATAAGTGCAAGAAATTGGATGACTAAGTTCAGCATAATAACTTGTCCGTGATCCAAACACGAAAGCACACACTCGCTTTTGAGAACAGCATGAGAAACCATGGAAGGAGGCGGTCTGACTGTGAATGCAAAGCTATTAGTTAACTGGGAGTCTCGGAAGGACGTCCATGTTGGCAGGAATCAAAAGTATCTCCTTTCTGGATCAACATGATGTACAATGGAATGGATAACATTTTATTATTACACCCAAAGGAACAAACTAACCAGGCACAGTAAACTAGAGAAATGATTTAAAAGAAACATGAATCCTCTCTTCAAGACTTGAATATTATTCTCTTTCTTAGACTTTATCTGGAAAAAAGGCCAGGAGCTAAGTCCAGAGAAAACATTACTATGATTTTCAATAAGGCTAATTTGGACCACTAAAAGAAGGTCAAATGTGTCTTCCCCTCACCACCCATGAAATAGGCTTACCAGTAATCCAGTTTCTGTAGGTGGAAAGCTGAAGGGAAGAGACCAAACCATGCTGAGAGACAGAAACAGACATAGTAACCTACAACCACCATATCTGTGACTGAGGTATGATTATGCTTTCAGGCTTAGAAATCTGAAACAACTATTTAAGATATTAGCTATTTAAAAAAAAAAATAAAGGAGCATTAAATCCCTGGTGATCACAAGTATTAATGTGTCTCTATTTTCTCATTAAAATTATTTAAGTTCATGAGGTGAAGGACTTTAAATAAATAAGAAGTAAACCAAATGTTTTAACCACTTCTATGTAAATCTATCCCTAGGTAACATTTCTCAGTCTGTACATTTGGGAAATTTGAGACTTTTTTAGGGAATGATAACTGTTAGTAGGTAACACGTCAAAGACCTGATAAAATGAAATGGTCACTCTGCTGGCAGACATCATTGCAGTAAAATTGACCCTGACTTTAAGATGCATATGTATGTTTTCCAACTCTGACTTCTACATCTTTGTCTTCCAGTACAAAGCATTTCCCTCAACTTGGTGCATTATCTGATGGGTTGTTACAAGCAATAGTGACTTGTGGAAACTAAAACTACTAAGGCAGAGTGGCTCCAAATCTCATCCCCTTGTACGTAAGCGCCAACTGGAGGGCCAGTTTTTAAAAATCCATATTCATTAGAAGTGGAGATCATCTTTTTGTTGAAATACTGATATCTCACAATTTGTTACTTATTACTCTATTTCATGCTTTTATCTGAATTTTTGCAGCATTTACAAATGTTGGCAAAATCATTCAGTCAAAATCCAAATCACCAGCTTTCACATACTTCCAAATCCCAACCCTTCCTGGGTCCTCTATCATGAACATGTTGGCTTTCAACTTAAAGTCAGCTTTAACTTGTCCTTTATCCAATCAGTTGCCATTTTTAAAATTCAGTTAAAAAAAAAAGCAACATTTATTGGGAGCTTATTATGTGTCTTGCATGGTGACAGGCAGAAATGCTGTCTCTGAATGGAGCCTCAAAGGCATATATGCCCTTTCTACTCCTACTACCTTATGGTAACATTCCCCTAGTTGTTCTCTCTTGTTCTCTTCTCTTGTATACGGCACTTACTAGCAGGGAATTTTGTTATCTGGGGAACTAACATCTATTTTGCACCATAAATAGGATAGCAATATATGCCAAGACCTTAGTAAAAAAAGAAATAGGTGTCACTTGATTTCTTTGTTGATAACACCCCTATAACTGCAGGCCCTAAAAAACCAACCATCAAGTAATAGAACTGCACAACACAATGGTCCCATTGTTCTTTCTAGAAAGATCATTCTATTTAAATTTAATAGTTTATTTAATCATATGCGGTATACTTATAGTGCTTTTAGTCAATGTGAGTGTGGTGTGTGTGAGTGTGGTGTGTGTACATGTGTCTGTGAGTGTATGTGTGTGTGTTGAACTTGCCCCAGCTATTTATAATTCTGCAACATATTATATTCATCACTGGCCATTTCTCATGGCATCTTCAAGCATCTCTGTTAAAAGCTGGAAGCAACAAAGAGTGGACAATGATTTGCTGAGAATAAATGAAAACAGTCAAGACTAAGGCCAACTTTTACAACCTGGAGACTTTTAATTTAACAAAATTTGGTCTTCTTGATATGAATGGAAATCCCTTCACATTTGCCTTGTCCTATCCTGGATAAATGAATACATTAAAGAAGTGAACAAAATTTTCTTCTTAATCACATAGACATTGCTCTGCCTTGCTGCAGCTATGGAGATATTGAAAATTAAAATATTTAACACTGGCTTCCCAGGTGGCACAGTGGTTAAGAATCTGCCTGCCAATACAGGGGACACGGGTTCGAGCCCTGGTTTGGGAAGATCCCACATGCAGCGGAGCAACTAAGCCTGTGCACCACGACTACTGAGCCTGCGCTCTAGCCCCCGCTCGCTGCAACTAGAGAAAGCCCACACGCAGCAATGAAGACCTAACGCAGCCAAAAATAAAATAAATAAATAAATTTATTAAAAAAAAAATTAACACTGCGGGCGCTGCCCCTGCTTCCCTCTGAAACAGGTCCTCTTGCTTGTGTTTGTATTATTGAGTTTGTTATTTTCATATTCATTACAGAGCTGTGTGTGGCTCTAAGAGCTGTATTCATTAAATGTGGGCAGTCAGCCTAGAGCATCAATCAGATAAATAGCATTCCATTTGAAAATCATGCTTTTTTTGTTGCCTCGTTTCATTTTATCTTTGCCCTTGCCCCTTGATTTAATTTATTCATATAATCATAGATGCCACCTGAGGGCTTAGGGGTAAGGTGGAAGTTGCAATTTTTTTGTTCTAGGGAGACAAAATTACAGATGCTGGTGCTTGAACACCTGACAAATGTGCTAATCTCTTCCTAAGAGTATCACCCCACCCAATGCCTTGCAAGATCTCTGTCTCCAAGAACAGATTCTATGGCACAGTAAAAACATACCATGGACAGTATATCTAAGAGTTAAAGAGGTTTTGGTGTAAACCTCCAAATTCAGATTTTTGCTCCTTCACTTACCCCACAACCTCATGATTACCATTTATTTAACTTTTTGAAGCCTCACTTTTATCATCCATAAAGCAGTGGGGATGAGTGAGCTTACAATGAAATAAATGTAAGGCAAGTAGCCAATACCTGGAACAAAGCATTTGCTCAGTAGATTTTAATGATCACTTTTTTCTTCTTTTTTTTTTGATAATACTGGGCATATAAGAAGCTTAAGGAAATCTACTCCAGTGTTTCTGTAGACAAGTGAATTCAACAGAATCGTCTGGAGCTGTTTGATAAAAAATACGTGTTTTTTCATTCAATACCCCATTGATAGTGAATTAGATACTGTGTTTACTATATGCCTAACCACCCTTCTAAGTGAGTCTGGTGGGCAGTCACACTTGCAAATCACTATCTTATTCATCTCACCCTAAATTCCATTGCTCAAGTCCTTTTTGCAATATTGCTGCCAAGTATTTCTGTTACCTTGGCTTAAATATTTTTAATACTGAACTCAAAATGTCCCTTGAAGCATCTCTGTCTATATATAACAGTTTTAAGAAGTGATTTCTTCTATACAAGCAAAATTTCTCTCCAGCATCCCTCATTTGCTGATGCAAATGCAAACACCTAGAGTTATGCAGAAAAAAAATCAACCCCTCTCTGTGTCTGACAGTCATTCATCTATTTGAAATCATAATTGTCCTCCAAGTCTTCTCTCCTGCAGACTCATATATTGCTCACCAAATTGCCAATCCCCATTTTCCAAATTCATGTTTACCTAATCTTTGCCAAATATATCCTACTGCTAGAGTTCCAGGTGCCTGAATATTTTTCTAGGCTCTGACCACTGGGACACCTTTGGAAGTTTGCATTTACTTAATCTAATCACCTTCACTTGGCAAGAGAAGACCAAAGATGCATATAAGGGCCCATTTGAAGTTATCTGTCATTTGCTACAAAAGACTCTTCAAATATTTTTTTTTTATGTCTAAGTGTTTTACAACTCCTCAACCATCCTATGAATGACGCAAATTCAGTATCATGGGTTTTATTATGAACATCTGAGATTTTAGAGTTGGGGCAAGAGAAGTGTACAGGGCATTGGGAGAATAGTTTATAGCTGAGGCAATTGAGGCCCTAGGAGGTCATATGCCTTACCAAAGTTTATATACCTAGTACTATACATATATTGTCTGTTTGTTTGTTTGTTCATTTTCTAGTACAATAACTGTTTGTGACAAAAAGATTTCCTACTTATATGGTACAGATAACTCAAGCCACCAGCTTCTAGGCAGGTTTTGTTGACCTTCATAACCTCAGTTCTTTTTCATTGTTGTTGTTTTAATTTAAACCTACATTTAATAGTTAAAAAATATCAGTTGAACTAAGGAGTCATGGATTTTACTTAAAAATTAGAAATCTCGCAATTCCGGGTCTACCTTCCCACAGAGCAGCAATATGCTGGACCTCCCTTTAGTTTGGGCTCATATTTCCTGCCTGGTCTCTGCAGACACCTAAGTTTGCCACACAACCCTATGGAATAGTACTGCCTACTTTTACAAGCACATTCATATGTGTGATTTAACACAGAATTTAGGCCAATCCTATGAAATAAAAAAAGGGCTGACACAATCATATATATGTATTTTTGATGTGTATACAGATATACCTAAGTCAACCTGTGCCAGGAGAGGATGAGGAGAATTGTAATAGTTCAGCATTACTGGAGTAAAATTTCCTGGTTTAAAAATCCCCATTTTGCCACTTACTAGCTATTAACATGGGCAAGTCGTTTCATTTGATGTTTTTGAGACTCGGTATCTTATGTCTATAAAATAAAGATGAGACAATACCTATCTGATAGCATTTCGGGAAAGATTAAATTAGGGTATATGGCAAGTGCTTGACAAATATTTGCCTCTGACATTCTTAATACTTGGGCACTAGAACTTAGAGTGCCCCCATAACATCTAGTGTGGGGCTCCTCTCATTGTATAAAACTTACACCTACTCTGTCCCATGTGACTCCTTAATTCCCAGTTTCTGAAATTTCTCAAAGTAAATGTCTCACCAGACTGCTGATGAGGATTGACTCATGACCATACACTAGCTGTCCCACTCAATTTTATCAAGATCCTGCCCTAACCCAAGCTCTCTGCCCCAAATCTTCTTACATGGGAAATGTGAAGACCACCCTGTGATTGGTGACTCACATAGTCATATACTCAGCTTGGATCATGGTTGGGACAGCATATTTTATGACTTATATGCCCCATCTTTTAAGAAATTAAAAGTAGAAATAATTTGCTAAATAAATCAATAACTGGTTGGGATTACAGTTGATGTTATTTTAAAATGTTGATAAAATTCTTAAACAAATGACTGTACACCTGACTGTGTGTTCTGAGTGGCTTTGCCACTACTGAAGCATCAAGCTGGAAAATTTACTTGTTTCAAAAATCTGGGTCATTCACCTGTCCCCAGTCTGAGGCAGCCAAGTTTCTGCAGACTTCATATTTTCATCAACAATCTCTCTCTCTCTCCTTCCTCAGTTTTGGGCAGTTTTGATCTTGTGTCTTCTAGCAGATATTTGGGAGCTGTGTGGCCATAGACAATACAGGCTGAAGAAGCAAAGGTGTAGGCATTTTCTGAGGTAGTGCTTTCTGATATCTTAATGTTCTGTGAATAGAAGAGGTTTAAGGATCTATGGAAGCATTTTTCAGAGTTTGGTATTTGACTCACCTTCCTTAGAATCACAAAGATACATTTATGAATTTTCCCAAAATCAACTGAATCGCATCTCTTGATTTGGGGCCTTGGAATCTGCCTTTTTAACAAGTGCTACACAATGAAATTGAATATGTACTGAACAAGTGCAATAAGAAATCAGTGGGGAGATACAAGTGAGAACTGGAGAAATGGCTGTAGTGATGAGGGAAGAATTAGATTAACTCCAGCAACTGGGTACCATGAGGAATTTAGAGTATTATTCCTAGCCTCATGATATGAGTTGCTGACCAAAGCCTCAGGCATACAAAATATTTGGAAGTATGAAACAAGATAAATATGATTAATTATTAACATGAGTAGTTCAGATGACAAGTACTCAAAGCGTTTCAAGGATGGGTGAGACAAGGGTGGAATCAAATCATCTGAGAAGAGTAATTTGGTAGGCCTTAAAATATAGATGAATGTGTGGGTGAGGAAAGGGTTTTCTATATGAGGGGAAGGTAAATATAGGTAAATGTGAGGAAGTGGTAATAAATATAATGTATAGGGCTAATGAAAAATTAAATAGACAAATTGAGAATAAAGATTTTGTAAAGTCTTCGAAAAAGCAGCATAGCAAGACCTAAAACATGGGATTTCAAAGCTTCATTGTGGTGCGTTATGTCAAAAGAAATTAGAATGCACCTATGTAATTCTAAAACATCATGAATTTAGCTCCCACGCTAACTCTGAGTCTCTGTTATCTCACCTCAGACTCAGCTGGGAATGTTTAGATTAATTTCTATAAAGAAGATGAGAACTGAGCAAAGACAGAATGTGTCATTTGAGACAGCAACCAAGATCCTTAGAAATTCTGCAAAAAGCTGGAATATAAAGGAAAAAAAATAGAAAGAAACATGTTGAAGTTCAGAGACTTGCCTACTTCACCTTGCCTTTCCAGCTGGGTCTCACTGGGCTACAACCCAACTACAGAAACCCAAGTGGATCCTCATCAGTTATCTGTATGTGCAGTAGGATCAACTACACAGCTTAGTTTTGTACACTCCTGTAGCTAAATGGGAACAGGCAGCCTCACTCATTTTATGTTAACCTAAAACACAACCACACGATCACATTCTTTCTCAGTGTCTTAGATTGCATTTAATAATTCTTAAACTATATCCCAGATCTCTTAGGAAACCCACAGAAGATCAAACACTAGTTTTATATATTTTCATCTTGTAATACCAGGAAAAAAAAGAATATTCTCTTTCCAATCCTCAGCCAAATTGATCTCATCCTTCATATCACTCCAGGCTCTGGGGTTGCATTAGAGGTTGAGACAATGCATGAGACTCATGTGAGAACTGCCAGATGGAAGTAATATGGAATGTGTTGGGAGTCCTTACTGAATATTTCAGAGGTATAAGTTGGAAGAAATGCTTGTTCCTGTGTCTGTGCTCTATCTACATCTTGTAGCAAGGCCAAGATCCCATCTCACCTCTAACGTAAGGATAGTATCAGTATTTCTCCTGGATGCTGATCTGTGTATCACCTCATTACCTGAATGCTCATACTTTATACCAAAGCTGAACACTGTTCTATGCTGACCATAGTGGAAACTTGTTGTATTATTTTTTTAAGTTTCACCATTGGATTCTCAAATCACATCTTCTGGGTGATCCTACCTTTAGTTTCAGAAATGGGTATGGGAAGTAGGCCTAAGCCAATCAGCACAGTGTATCCCTCTAGACACAAAAAACTGTTCAGGGCTTGTAATGGAATTCAAATATAGGCAATCAGAGCTCATTTCAGAACTTGGTTGAATGGACCAGAAGAAAGACGTGATGTTACTTTCTCTTGGATTTAATCTATTGTGATATAGCTCGGACCTGCCACTGCAGGCTCACTATGTGTCAGGGTAAAAACCTTCTGAGAATGAGGCCAACACAAAGGTAGACCCCCAATATAGAAAGTGCACTGATGGTGTCATTTAATCCCCAAATCCTGTTAGAAGCCAATCTAACCCTAGACGTTTCCATTTTCTAGTCTATGAGTAGCAGTGCTACTTTATGCTTAACCCATTTTAACGGCTTTATTGAGGCACAATTAATATACAAAAACTGCACATATCTACTATGTATAATCTGATGATTTTGGACACAAACAAACACCCTGATACCATCACTACAATCAAGGTAATAGATACATCCACCACCTCCTAAAGTTTCCTTGTGTCCCTTTGTTTGTATTTGTTTACTTTTTTGGTAAGAACACTTCACATGATATCTATCCTCTTAACAAATTTTGAAGTGCACACCACCTGCGTTGTTAACTATAGGAGCTGTGTTGTAAGCAGCTCTCAAGGACTTATTCATTGAATGTAATTGAAACTTTAAATCCATTGAACAACAGCTCCCCTTTTCTCCCACCCACTCCAGACCCTGGTAACTACTATCACATTCTCTGCTTCTATGAATTTGACTACTTTAGATTTCTCAAATAAGTAGAATCATGTAGTTTTTGGCCTTCCATAACTGGCTTATTTCACTTAGCATCATGTCCTCCAGGTTTATCCATGTTGTCTCAAATGGCAGGATTAAGACTGAACAATATTCCACCGCATGTCTTCTACAATTTCTTTGTGTATTAATCTGTCAATGGACACTTGGGTTCTTTCCATATCCTGACTATTGAGAATAATATTGCAATAAAGATGAAACTTAGATATCTCTTCAAAACCTTGATTTCAATTATTTTGGATATATACCCAGAAGTGGGATTTCTGGATCATAAGGTAGTTATCACCTCACACCTTTTATAATGGATACTATCAAAACAAGGACGGAGGGAGGATGGGAAGAAGGGAGGGGGAGAGAGAGAGAGAGAGACAAGTGTTGGTGAAAATGTGGAGAAATTGGAACTCTGTTAATGCAAATGTAAAATGGTACAGTGGCTATTGAAAACAGTATGGAGGTGTCAGAAAAAAAACTGAAAATGCTTAACTCATTGTTTTGTCATTGACTAAAACAGCCTCAATGGATATGCTGAGGTTGTTATGAATCAAAAGCACTTCCTACCTTGCTTTTTATCATTATTTCAAAAACACCACATATTTGAAATTTATATTCTGTATGTAATAGTTTGTTTCATTTTAGCTCAATGCTTTTTAAATCTCCCTTGAATCGTCCCCTTGACCATGGACTATAAACCAACAATTAAAACCTGAAGTTGCCACTTAAAGAGCCTCCCAGTTTAACTCCATTGTACATCAGATTTTTTAAAAATTGATAACCACTCACTAATGCCTCAGCTTCGTGACTCTGCTTTCTTACAAGAATTTCCTGTAAGACTTTTGCATTTCTGATCCTTGGATGCTGAATCTCCTGGTCACTCAGTCATCATTTTACCCTCTAAAATTAAATACATAGAACCCATTTCCTAAGTCCTCAGTGCTACCTGGAAAATCATAACAATTATACTTCACATTGATTTTTGTCATGTCCAGCTATGTCAGATCAGGCTTTATAACGGTTAACCCAGTGACCAGGGCCAAAGGCTAGAATATGAAATGGGGATACAAATAAATGCTCACAGCAATAATATTCTTTTTTCCACCAGTGAAATGAGGTTACAACATGACAACATGAAGCAAACATCTATAATAATGTGTTAAATCCAGAATGAAGAATAATTTCTCCAATTAAATGAGTGGAGAGGGTAGATTTAGAAGGCTTGAAATCTTTATCTGGCTCTTTACTAATATTATTATGGAGAAAAAGATGAAGAAAGAGTAGATTTTAAAAACAGACTCTTAGAGAGGAAACCTTCAAGATGGCAGAGGAGTAAGACATGGAGATTGCCTTCCTCCCCACAAATATATCAGCAATACATCTACATGTGCAACAACTCCTACAGAACACCTACTGAACACTGGCAGAAGACCTCAGACTTCCAAACAGGGTCTTGGTGCTCTGGCCGGGTGTCAGGCCTGAGCCTCTGAGGTGGGAGAGCCGAGTTCAGGATATTGGTCAGCCAGAGACCTCCCGGCCCCACATAATATCAAATGGCAAAAGCTCTCCCAGAGACCTCCATCTCAACACTAAGACCCAGCTTCACTCAACGACCAGCAAGCTACAGTGATGGAAACGCTATGCCAAACAACTAGCAAGACAGGAACACAACACCACCCATTAGCAGAGAGGCTGCTTAAAATCATAAAAAGTTCATACACCCCAAAACACACCAGCAGACGTGATCCTGCCCATTAGAAAGACAAGATCTAAACTCATCCACCAGAACACAGGCACCAGTTCCCTCCACCAGGAAGCCTACACAACCCACTGAACCAACCTTACCCACTGGGGGCAGACACCAAAAACAACATGAACTGCAGCCTATGAAAAGGAGATCCCAAATGCAGTAAATTAAGCAAAACGAGAAGACAGAGAAATACACAGCAGATGAAGGAGCAAGGTAAAAACCCACCAGACCAAACAAATGAAGAGGAAATAGGCAGTCTACCTGAAAAAGAATTCAGAGTAATGATAGTAAGGATGATCCAAAATCTTGGAAATAGAATGGAGAAAATACAAGAAATGTTTAACAAGGACCTAGAAGAACAAAAGAGAAAACAAACAATAATGAACAAAAAAATAAATGAAATTAAAAATTCTCTAGAAGGAATCAATAGCAGAATAACTGAGGCAGAAGAACGGATAAGTGACCTGGAAGATAAAATAGTGGAAATAACTACCTCAGAGCAAAATAAAGAAAAAAGAAAGAAAATAATTGAAGACAATCTCAGAGACCTCTGGGACAATATTAAATGCACCAACATTTGAATTGTAGGGGTCACAGAAGAAGAAGAGAAAAAAAAGGGACTGAGAAAATATTTGAAGAGATTAGAGTTGAAAACTTCCCTAATATGGGAAAGGAAACAGTCAATCAAATCCAGGAAGCACAGAGAGTCCCATACAGGATAAATCCAAGGAGAAACACGCCAAGACACATATTAATCAAACTATCAAGATTAAATACAAAGAAAAAATATTAAAAGCAGCAAGGGAAAAGCAACAAATAACATACAAGAGAATCCCCATAAGGTTAACAGCTGATCTTTCAGCAGAAACTCTGCAAACCAGAAGGGAGTGGCAGGACATATTTAAAGTGATGAAAGGGAAAAACCTACAACCAAGATAACTCTACCCAGCAAGGATCTCATTCAGATTCGACAGAGAAATTAAAACCATTACAGACAAAGGCAAACAAAAGCTAAGAGAGTTCAGCACCATCAAACCAGCTCTACAACAAATGCTAAAGGAACTTCTCTAGGCAGGAAACACAAGAGAAGGAAAAGACTTACAATAACAAACCCAAAACAATTAAGAAAATGGTAATGGGAACATACATATCGATAACTACCTTAAATGTAAATGGATTAAATGCTCCAACCAAAACACATACACTGGCTGAATGGATACAAAAACAAGACCCATATATATGCTGTCTACAAGAGACCCACTTCAGACCGAGGGACACATACAGACTGAAAGTGAAGGGATAGAAAAAGATATTCCATGCAAATGGAAATCAAAAGAAAACTGGAGTAGGAATTCTCATATCAGACAAAAGAGACTTTGAAACAAACACTATTACAAGAGACAAAGAAGGACACTACATAATGATCAAGGGATCAATCCAAGAGGAACATAGAACAATTGTAAATATTTATGCACCCAACATAGGAGCACCTCAATACATAAGGCATATGCTAACAGACATAAAATGGGAAATCAATGGTAACACATTCATAGTAGGGGACTCTAACACCACACTTACATCAATAGACAGATAATGCAAAATGAAAATAAATAAGGAAACACAAGCTTTAAAGAACACATCAAACAAGATGCACTTAATTGATATTTATAGGACATTCCATCCAAAAACAGCAGATTACACTTTCTTCTCAAGTGCACATGGAACATTCTTCAGGAAAGATCATATCTTGGGTCACAAATCAACCGTTGGTAAATTTAAGAAAACTGAAATCATATCAAGTATCTTTTCCAACAACAATGCTATGAGACTAGATATCAATTACAGGAAAAATGTGTAAAAAATGCAAATACATGGAGGCTAAACAATACACTACTAAATAACTAAGAGATCACTGAAGAAATCAAAGAGGAAATCAAAAAATACCTAGAAACAAATGACAATGAAAACACAACAACGCAAAACCTATGGGATGCAGCAAAAGCAGTTCTAAGACGGAAGTATATAGCAATACAATCCTACCTCAGGAAACAAGAAACATCTCAAATAAACAACCTAACCTTACACTTAAAGCAATTAGAGAAAGAAGAACAACAAAACCCCAAAGTTAGCAGAAGGAAAGAAATCATAAAGATCAGATCAGAAATAAATGCAAAAGAAATGAAGGAAATGATAGCACACAACAATAAAACTAAAAGCTGGTTCTTTGAGAAGATAAACAAAATTGATAAAGCATTAGCCAGACTCATCAAGAAAAAAAGGGAGAAGAATCAAATCAATAGAATTAGACATGAAAAAGAAGAAGTAACAACTGACACTGCAGAAATACAAAGGATCATGAGAGATTATTACAAGCAACTATACTCCAATAAAATGGACAACTTGGAAGAAATGGACCAATTCTTAGAAAAGCACAACCTTCCAAGACTGAACCAGAAAGAAACAGAAAATATAAACAGACCAATCATAAGCACTGAAATTGCAACTGTGATTAAAAATCTTCCAACAAACAAAAGCCCAGGACCAGATGGCCTTACAGGCGAATTGTACCAAATATTTAGAGAAGACCTAACATCTATCCTTCTCAAACTCTTCCAAAATATAGCAGAGGGAGGAACACTCTCAAACTCATTCTACAAGGCCACCATCACCCTGATACCAAAACCAGACAAAGATGTCGCAAAAAAAGAAAACTACAGGCCAATATCACTGATGAATATAGATGCAAAAATCCTCAACAAAATACTAGCAAATAGAATCCAACAGCACATTAAAAGGATCATACACCATGATCAAGTCAGGTTTATGCCAGGAATGCAAGGATTCTTCAATATACGCAAATCAATCAATGTGATACACCGTATTAACAAACTGAAAAATAAAAGCTATATGATCACCTCAAAAGATGCAGAAAAAGCTTTTGACAAAAATCAACACCGATTTATGAGAAAAACCCTCCAGAAAGTAGGCATAGAGGGAAATTACCTCAACATAATAAAGGCCATATATGACAAACCCACAGCCAACATCCTTCTCAATGGTGAAAAACTGAGACCATTTCCACTAAGATCAGGAACAAGACAAGGATGCCCACTCTCACCACTATTATTCAACAGAGTTTTGGAAGTTTTAGCCACAGCAATAGAGAAGAAAAAGAAATAAAAGGAATCCAAATCAGAAAAGAAGAAGTAAAACTGTCACTGTTTGCAGATGACATGATACTATACATAGAGAATCCTAAAGATGCTACCAGAAAACTACTGGAGCTAATCAATGAATTTGGTAGAGTAGCAGAATACAAACTTAATGCACAGAAGTCTCTTGCATTCCTATACACTAATGATGAAAAATCTGAAAGAGAAATTAAGGAAACACTGCCATTTACCATTGCAACAAAAAGAATAAAATACCCAGGAATAAACCTACCTTAAGGAGACAAAAGACCTGTATGCAGAAAACTATAACACACTGATGAAAGAAATTAAAGATGATACAAACAGATGGAGAGATATACCATGTTCTTGGATTGGAAGAATCAACATTGTGAAAATGACTATACTACCCAAAGCAATCTACAGATTCAATGCAATCCCTATCAAACTACCAATGGCCTTTTTCGCAGAAGTAGAACAAAAAATTTCATAATTTGTATGGAAACACAAAAGACCCTGAATAGCCAAAGCAATCTTGAGAAAGAAAAATGGAGCTGGAAGAATCAGGTCCCAGACTTCAAACAATACTACAAAGCTACAGTAATCAAGACAGTATGGTACCGGCACAAAACACAGAAATATAGATCAATGGAACAGGATAGAAAGCCCAGAGATAAACCCACGCACATATGGTCACCTTATCTTTGATAAAGGATGCAAGAATATACAATGGAGAAAAGATAGCCTCTTCAATAAATGGTGCTGGGAAAACTGGACAGCTACATGTAAAAGAATGAAATTAGAACACTCCCTAACACTACACACAAAAATAAACTCAAAATGGATTAGAGACCTAAATGTAATGCCAGACACTTTAAAACTCTTAGAGGAAAACACAGGCAGAACATTCTATGACATAAATCACAGCAAGATCCTTTTTGACCCACCTCCTAGAGAAACGGAAATAGAAACAAAAATAAACAAATGGGACCTAATGAAACGCAAATGCTTTTGCACAGCAAAGGAAACCCTAAACAAGACAAAAAGACAACCCTCAGAATGGGAGAAAATATTTGCAAATGAAGCAACTGACAAAGGATTAATCTCCAAAATATACAAGCAGCTCATACAGCTCAATATCAAAAAAACAAACAACCCAACCCAAAAGTGGTCAGAAGCCCTAAACAGACATTTCTCCAAAGAAGATATACAGATTGCTAACAAACACGTGAAAGGATGCTCAACACCACTAATCATTAGAGAAATGCAAATCAGAACTGCAATGATGTATTACCTCACACCAGTCAGAATGGCCATCATCAAAAAATCTACAAACAATAAATGCTGGAGAGGGTGTGAAGAAAAGGGAACCCTCTTGCACTGTTGGTGGGAATGTAAATTGATACAGCCACTATGGAGACTAGTATGGAGGTTCCTCAAAAAACTAAAAATAGAACTACCATATGACCCAGCAATCCCACTACTGGGCATATACCCTGAGAAAACCATAATTCAAAAAGCGGCATGTACCACAATGTTCATTGCAGCTCTATTTACGATAGTCAGGACATGGAAGTAACCTAAGTGTCCATCGACAGATGAATGGATAAAGAAGATGTGGCACATATATACAATGGAATATATTACTCAGCCATAAAAAGAAATGAAATGGAGGTATTTGTAGTGAGCTGGATGGACCTAGAGACTGTCACACATACTGAAGTAAGTCAGAAACAGAAAAACAAATACCGTATGCTAACACATATATATGGAATCTAAAAAAAAAAAAAAAAAAAAATGGTTCTGAAGAACCTAGGGGCAGGACAGGAATAAAGACACAGATGTAGAGAATAGACTTGAGGACATGGGGAGGGGGAAGGGTAAGCTGGTACGAAGTGAGAGCGTGGCATGGACATATATACACTACCAAATGTAAAATAGATAGCTAGTAGGAATTAGCTGGGTGCTTTGTGTCCACCTAGACAGGTGGGATAGGGAGTGTGGGTGGGAGCTGCAAGAGGGAGGAGATATTGGGATATATGTATATCTATAGCTGATTCACTTTGCTATACAGCAGAAACTAACACAGCATTGTAAAGCAATTATACTCCAATAAAGATGTTAAAAAAATAAATAAAAATAAAAATAAAAACAGACTCTTAGAAAGCATAGTCCCCTGGAATAACTAGTCCAAAGTCCACACACAGTTTTCTCATCTGTAAAATGACAGAAAACTCATAGCAGTTTTGTATAGAATCAATGAGAAATGCTAGATCAAGTTTAAGACAGAGAGAGGCAACTAGAACAATTAATTCAGCGGCTTGAGAGTGAGACACTTCTGGGTTTGAAATTTATCTCACTTGGACAAACACTTAAATTGATCCTCAATTTCCATATCTATAAAATGGGTAAAATACTAGGCTTGGAGGACTCCTTGAGAAGATCCCCACACTCTCCTTCTGCAGCGGCCCTCTGATGTACATGCCAGGGCTGAGGTTCCCGTTTTCAATTTATCCCATTTTGCTTTCCATTCGCTTAGGATTCTTCACAGCTACTCATCCACTGAAGGTTATCCTTCTATATTCAAGAATACTTATGGATTTTCTGAATATCCTTTCTAGCATTTCAAAGGATTTGGAGTAAATAATGGAGGCTGTATTTTATGCTTGGTTCTCTGTATTGAATCAATTCCAACGTGTGCTTCAAATGGACATTTATCCTCAATTCATACCCTTCTAAGAATTGGGTTTCATTTCTTGTAAGGATTTTCCTCTAACTGCACATAACCATATCCTTTAAAAAATTTGCATTGTTATCTACAGCTGCCCCCTCCTTCTGCTGGAGAGAATCTCTCATCTATATCCTGATCAACCAGCTCCTTTAGAATGAGCTTCTTAAGGAATGTGAGTAAGATTTTCATCTAATTTCTGATATTTCCATAGTACAGGACAGGCTCATATTATCACATGTTCATGACTTATTGCTCCAAATTTAGCACCAGCAAGAGCTTCACATAGTTAATAAAGTGAAAAACAAGATTAAATTAGGGTCGATCTCCCTTAAAACAAGTGTCAACTTTGGTAGAGTCGAACCTCCCTTTCGTGTGAGATGATTAAAGATTGACAACCACTCACCCATCAGCCTAAGCTGTCTCAGTCACTCTTCAGTAAAGCTGAGGTTTGCTACATCTGCTGCCAAGCATGACAAACCCAAATCAGCTCAAGTGCAGGCTACTAAACATACAAACACACTAGCACCTAGATATAACAGCAGAAGAAACTCTTCAGAAACCTCTAGCTCAGTGATTCTTGAGACAACTTCTAGAGTAAAAATTCCAGAGCCACACTACCACTTTTCCCACTTCACTTGTTATTTTAAAAGTATGTATATATATAACATACTTTTAAACATATAACATATATATGTTATGTATACATGTATGTTATATATACACACAAAATGTTATATACATAATATATATAACATTTTATTTAACTATATAGTATACTGTATATAAACATATATAGTATCAACTCAAAAATAAGCAAAAGTCTCAAGGTCTAATTATTGAAATTAGGAGGGTAGCTTGATTTAGAATCCAACCAAGAGTTCTCAGTCCATTACTCAAGTCTTTCATGTCATCATCGTCAGGATACAAAGTTAGTAATTCAGGCTCTGAGGATTTATGCAGGGTCTCCAAACACAGAAGAAAGGTTAACATGTGTTGTTTGGTTCTATTAAAATTAAGCTCAAGTTAGAGTCTGTCATACAGAGTGAAGTAAGTCAGAAAGAGAAAAACAAATACAGTATGCTAACACATATATATGGGATCTAAGAAAAAAAAAAAAAAAGGTCATGAAGAACCTAGTGGCAAGATGGGAATAAAGACACAGACCTACTAGAGAATGGACTTGAGGATATGGGGAGGGGGAGGGGTGAGATGTGACAGGGTGAGAGAGTGTCATGGACATATATACACTACCAAATGTAAAATAGATAGCTAGTGGGAAGCAGCCGCATAGCACAAGGAGATCAGCTCAGTGCTTTGTGACCACCTAGAGGGGTGGGATAGGGAGGGTGGGAGGGAGGGAGATGCAAGAGGGAAGAGATATGGGAACATATGTATATGTATAACTGATTCACTTTGTTTTAAAGGAGAAACTAACACACCATTGTAAAGCAATTATACTTCAATAAAGATGTTAAAAAAAAAATTAAGCTCAAATTTATGTTACCTCTCAAAATTCTGCATCCTCACTTTCAGAATTTTTGTTATATGATTTTTAAGAACCTGTAGAGCTAGGGTTCCCTGCTAACGATTTGCGATTCTCAAGTAACAGGTATCAATAAGGTTGTCTAGAGTTTAAAGGGAATTTATTTTCAGTCTCCTGAGTCAAGTGCTAAATTTACATATCCTCAGTCTATGGCATCAAGGTAGCATTCAGGAGTTTTGTGGTTTAGGGGACAGCTATTCCAGCTGGGCATGTGGGTATGTCCACTTTTAGTGGATCCACAGTACATAGGGCACTCATTCAATTATTCATTCATGTATACATCCATTTTAAAATTTTTACTGGAGAATTTCCTGGCAGTCAAGTGGTTAGGATTCTGCACTTTCACTGTCAAGGGCACGGGTTCAATACTTCATTGGGGAACTAAGATCCCACAACCCTCGTGGTGCGGCCAAAACAAAAACAAAAAAAAATTAAAAATTAAATTTTTACTAACATCTACAAAGTGTGAGTGTAGGAGGTACCTGGGCTAGCCCAAGTTGTTAGAAAAGACACTGGTTAAGTGGTATGTGAAAAATAATTGAATCCAGACAGCTTCTCTAATTAAAAATTACCTCCACTGTCCCTCCATAACCTCTTACTGAGAATTAAAATATATAAATAATAATTCCTTTGAAATATATATATAATGCACTAGACTATACAAATAAAAAGAGTTATTTATATATCTATGGTGTACAAAATTACCCTTGGAAGAGGCAACATGATGACTTAACCATCCTTAGTTTGCTGGAGTGAATTTGCGTTTTATTTTATTTTATTTTTTTCTTCAGCTATTTAAGGGTTAAGCATTTCTGAGACTTTTTTCTGAGACTGAAGTTTTGAGATAGAGAGGTTACTCTTCACTTTAATGAAGAATAAAAGAGCAATAGGAGGCTATGAAGAAGGAGTGGAACAGGAAGAGAGAATATCTTCTTTTTTCCTCTCTGTTTTTATTCACTTTTATTTTGAGGTATCTGGTGGATGTTAAGAAGGCTATGGCAGGCAAACAAACAGAGACTCAGATGTTGGAGACTCAGGTATGGAAGTTCTCAGCATATAGATGAGAGCAGCAGGGTGCGTTGTGACCACCTAGAGGGGTGGCATAGGGAGGGTGGAAGGGAGACGCAAGAGGGAGGAGATATGGGGAGATATGTAGATGTATAGCTGATTCACTTTGTTATAGAGCAGAAACTAACACACCATTGTAAAGCAATCATACTCCAATAAAGATGTTAAAAAAAAAAAAAAAAGATGAGATCAGCGGCCAACCACGTGGATGCATTTGCTCCGGAAGGTTTTTAAAGTGAGAAGAGTTGCTCAGAAAAGTCCAATGAGGTAGACAGTGGGTCCCCATCAAAGAGGAAAATCACTCCCAGGGGTGTATTTAATTTTGTCTTCAACACATGGTCAATGATAAAGCCAAAATCTATTTTATTTTAAATCTTTTCACTAAGCCATGCTGTGCCTCAGGTCAACAAGTATTTGTTGAGTGTCTCCTATGTGCCCAACATGCATAAGCTACTTAGAGAAAGCAAAGTAAGGATAAGGCAAAGTCTTTCACCAGTCTGTAATGGTGTTGCACATATGCTAGTTGACTAGTTGCTAATGGATATACTAATTCCCAGGCTTGGAAGTTCTTAGTCAATTTTTTTTAACTTTTTATTTTATATTAGAGTATAGTTGATTAACAATGTTATGATAGCTTCAGGTGTATAGCAAATTGATTCAGTTATACATATACATGTATCTATTCTCTTTCAAATTCTTTTCCCATTTAGGTTGTTACGTAATATTGAGCAGAATTCCCTGTGCTATGCAGTAGGTCCTTGTTGGTTATCTACTTTAAATACGGCAGTGTGTACATGTCAAACCCAAACTCCCTAACTATCCCCTCCCCCCAGTAACTGTAAGTTTGTTCTCTACGTGAGTCTTTTTCTGTTTTGTAAGTAATTTCATTTGTATCATTTCTTTTTAGATTCCGCTTATAAGAGATATCATACAACATTTCTCTTTCTCTGTTTGTTCACTCACTATGACAATCTCTAGATCCGTCCATGTTGCTGCAAATGGCATTATTTCATTCTTTTTAATGGCTGAGTAATATTCCATTGTATATATTGCCACATCTTCTTTATCCATTCCTCTGTCAATGGACATTTAGGTTGCTTCCATGTCTTGGCTATTGTAAACAGTGCCCTTATATGCCCTCATCATTTATATCAACTCTCTCAATCATTACTTCCACCAGGAAGCCTTCTCATAGCACCACTGGTGATAATTTTAAAGCAGGTATTTTTAAAGACAAATTTGACACATGAAATGTTAATTATCTTCTTATGTGTCCATATCTTAACTCAACTAAATAGAAGAGTCCTCAAATGTCCTCAACTAATCTCCTCCAATACAGGTAATTACAGAAATATTTATTGGAAGAAAAAAAGAATAATAGGCAATTTAAGTGTTATAAGTGATAAAAGTAAATAATACAATAGAAGCATTGATTAATGACTTGGCTAAGGGGTAGAAATTCTGGTGTGGACTCCAGAAATCATGAGTTCTACTTCACAAACTGATTGAATAACCAAATTATAACTACCTGGAACTCCAGTTTACACTATTCATAGGATGTAAATAAAGCTACTTTTCCTGAGCTTTGAGGGGATGAAGGAAGTTAAAATAATGCTAATAGACTCTAAAAACAGTGTATCTTCTTAATACTCCATTCTCTGTTAGACCCATTGAAATGTTTCTAGTTTAGACCTTTAACAATTCTGCACTATACCTGGGTGACTGTAGCTTAGAGAGGTCTCTAATTTTGGCAAATATTCATTAAAATGAAAGGTCACTGGAGCCCCTGGAGGAGGGTTCTGTTCAAAAAGCCAATTAGTTTAGTTCCAACCCATGACCCATTACCTGGTCAAGAATTAATTCTAGGGAAGGAAGAAGCTGGGTGTTTAGAGAACCTCAGGAAAAAAATGTCCAACTATTTGGGACATGTCACTAATTTGAAGATAAAAATGAACTGTCCCATGATGGTGTCATATAGAACTCCCTCCACTGTACCTGTGAGATCCTGCTGAAAATAGTGATGGGATCCTGAGAGAAGTGATACTGATATGATGGGTTATGAAAAGCTGTATGGTTCTGGTCATGGTTCTGAATATATACAACATTTTCCTTACCTCCAAAGAATAGAGAAGGGCAGATCAGAGCCATATTTAAGGATATAGTAGACAGAACTGGTCTTTGATAAATAGTAGTTAGGTCCAGTTTGAACTCTCAGTTTCTGCATAATGAGTCACTCTCAAACTTTACCTCACAAACACTTAGCAATGTTCCCTCCCCATCCCCCTACTTACTCTCCAACTCTCCATTTGCTTGAAAGTGTCTATGACTATGTCACTTCTCCCTAGAGTACATCCATCAATATTCATACTCTATTATTTATTTTGTTTCCAATATTTGGTTATCATTCTGCTGGATTCTATGGGGGATGCAGCCCTCAAGGGCTAAGTAGGCTAGCAGGAGTAGGGTGAAAACAGTATTTGTGGTTCATTGACTATTCAGCAGTCTAGGCTATGAAATTCAACTTTTTTATTTAACATCTATCATGATGGATGGATCATGATACAAATATCATTGTCTATACATTTTAAGATGTAAGAGCTGAGATTCAGAGGTTAAATGATTGTTTCAAGGTCACAGATTTGTTATTGGTAGAGCTTTCATTTTAAAATAACTTTAAAATCCATGCTCTTTCCACTGCATTATGTTTTTAGAAGTAATTGCAAGAAAGAGTTTAAAATAATAAAATAAATATGAACACTTGTAGATGAAAGTGGGGTAGATCAGAGGAGATGTAACTCAGCTAGTTCTTTTTTTCAAAGCCATATCCCTTATGTCTGGCATAATGTCCAGACAGAATTGAGACTTGATAGGTACTTACTGAGTATATGTTCTGGCTAAAAGTGGCACGAAGATAGAGTTTTCAAAGACGTGTGTGTCCGTGTATGCATGAAGGACTTAGAATTTGAGACTGATTTTAAAGAAAGGGAAGGATTTGGGTATGCATACATTAGGAATTAAGTGACAGAAAATGATTTCCTGGCACATGGGGACAGAACAAGCAAAGATACTGAGGCAGGAAACACTAAAGCATTTTCGAAATTGTGAATAGTCAAGTCTGAATTAATCAAATTCTTGAGAGAAACAAAATTCTCATATTAGAATTTCAGATCATAGCCTACCTGTATATAAATAAGGAGAGTGATACTTTTAGGATAAGAGCCATCCTATTGTAACTAGAACCTCTCCATGCATGGAGTGTCACAGATAAATCTATCTCTGAGGATTCCCCACACCAGTGGTTCTCACTAAAGTCCTCTTGGGAGACCTCAGGTAGCCACATGAATTGGCCAAATACAAATAAGACATCTCTTTGAAGTGTGCATTCATCTTAAAAGTGCCAATGATTTTGCATTTATTCATGTTTGATTTAGTATAAAAATGTTTCTCTCTGATCATTGAGCAAAATGATCAGCCCTGGGAAAATGAGCCATATCTCCCAGTGATTTCATGTCCTCTGTGACAAACTGCCTATACAACAATGAAGACCCAATATGCTGGATGGAGTCTGGTTGCATAGGGATTCAACTTGCTTCCCTGAGAGACATACCTTTCACTCAGGAAAACAAAACAAAATAAAGTGTGTGACCTATATTTGTTATTCATATTTAGAAAAATTAAAATACATTTTAACAACATTATTGAGATGTCTTTCACATAAAAAACTGTATATGTTTAAAGTATACAACCTGATGTTTTGATATATGTATATATTGTGAAAATATCATCACAATCAAGCTGAACAACTAATCTATCACCTCTACATAGTTACTATTTTGGGGATTTCTGTGTGTGTGTCTGTGTGTTGTGAGAAGACTTAATTTAATATCTATCTATCCTCTTGGCAAATTTCAAGAATACAATACAGTATTGCTAACTTTTATCATCATGCTGTACATTAGACTTCCAAAACTCATTCATCTGACACTTTGTACCTTTTGACCAATATCTCTTCTTTTCCCCCTAGTATCCCATGGCGACTACCATCCTAGTCTCTGCTTTTATGAGTTTGACTATTTTATATTCCTCACAAAAGTGGGAACTCACGGTTTTGGCCTTCCTGTGTCTGGCTTATTTCACTTAGCACAGAGTCCTCCAGATTCACCCGTGTTGCTGCAAATGGCAGGATTTCCTTCTTTCATAAGGCTGAATAATACACATACACAACATATAATCACTTTTTCTTTATTCATTTAACTGCTGATGGACATTTAGGTTGTTTCCATACCTTGGCTATTGTGAATAAACAGCAGTGAACATGGATGAACAGATATCCTTTCAAGACTTCATTTCCTTTGGATATAGACCCAGAAATGGGATTTCTGGATCATAGGGTACTTCTATCTTTAATTTTTTGAGGACCCTCTAGATTGTACCAGTTTACATTCCCACCAACAAGGCATAAGAGTTCCTGTTTACCACATCCTCACCAATATTGTAATCTCCTATCTTTTTGATAATAGCACTTCTAACAGGTATGAGATAATCTCTTCCTGGGGTTTTGATTAGCATTGCCCTGATGATTAGTGATGTAGAACACCACTTCATGTACCTGTTAACCATCTGTATGCCTTCATTTGAGAAATGTCTATTCAGGCCCTTTGCCCATTTTTTAAGTGGGCTATTTGTTTTTTAGCTGTTGAGTTATTTGAGTTCCCTATGTATTTTGCATATGAACTTCTCATAAGACACATGGTTTGCAAACAATTTTTCCCATTCCATAAATTGCCTTTTCATTTTGATGCTTGATTCCTTGCAGTGCAGAAGCCTTTTAGTTTGATGCAACCTCACTTATCTTTTTTTTTTTTCCTTTTTAAAATTTATTTATTTATTTATTTATTTATTTTTGGCTGTGTTGGGTCCTCATCTCTGTGCCAGGGCCTTCCCCAGCTGCGGGGGGGGGGGCCACGCCTCATTGCGGCGCGAGGGCCTCTCACCATCGCGGCCTCTCCTGCTGCGGAGCACAGGCTCCAGACACGCAGGCTCAGCAGTTGTGGCCCACGGGCCCAGTCGCTCCATGGCATGTGGGATCCTCCCAGACCAGGGCTCGAACCCGTGTCCCCTGCATTGGCAGGCGGATTCTCAACCACTGCACCACCAGGGAAGCCCTCACTTATCTATTTTTGCTTTTAATTCCTGTGATTTTGGTGCCATGACCAAAAAATCATTGCCAAGAACAGTGTCAAGAAGCTTTTCCCCTGTATTTTCTTCTAGTAGTTTTACAGTTTTGGGTCCTACATTTAATTATTTTACATTTATTCATTCATTTTTGAGTTAATTTCTGTATATGGCTTTGAGAAAAGGGTACAGTTTCATTCTTCTGCATGTGGATATCCAGTTTTCCCAACGTCATTTATTAAAGAGACTATCCTTTCCCCATTGTGTGTTCTTGGCACCCTTTTTGAAGATCTGTTGACTGTAAATGTCTATATCTATTTACTGACTCTCTATTTTGTTCCAATGATCTATGTGTCTCTGTTTCTATTCCTGTACCATACTGTTCTGGTTACTATGGCTTTGTAATATATTTTGAAATCAGGAAGTGTGATGCCTTCAGGTTTATTCTTATTTCTCAAAAATTTGGGGGCTACTTGGTGTCTTGTTTGGTTCCATATGAAATTTATGATTTTTCCCTATTTTTTAAAAGCATGCCATTGGGATTTGGATAGGGATTCATTGAGTCTGTAGATTTAGGAAGTAACTCTGGTTATACTGTGGGCTTACAGAAATTGGGTATGAAAATGTCAAGTTTAAGGAAAACTTTAGTCTTTTTGCTCAGGGGAATTGATTTTTAAAATCTAAATTAAGTAGTGGTATGACCAAATTCTAAAGAAAACAAATAAGCAAGCAAGCAAACAAACAAACAAATAAACAAAATGCTACTCTACAAAGAAAAGTATAGGAGGGAGCACAATGAGAGAAGATGTCCTCTCTCTCAGGTGCTTGTTCTCTTCAAGGCACACCTGGATTTTTTTTCTCTCACTGATGGAATCCTCTCCAAATCCCTGCCAAAACCAGAAGCACAGAGAGAGGGTCTATGAAGGAGCCACATCACCTATAAAGCAGCTATACTTATTTATTTTTGTCCTATCTTTCCTCAACCTATCCAGACGACCATTTGGTGGACCCCACTGCTTTAGATCCTCACACATTTTCTAAGCCAAAAGGCAGGCAAAATACTCACAGGCTACTTGCCCAGGGGAAGAGCAAACATAATAATAGTCATGAAAACAAAATGTTTCAGAGCTGAAGTCAGAAGTTCAGTTTATTTTTGCCAAATGTTATAACAATATCTGACACTTTCACAGCACTTTCTAAGATGAACGAATGTATGGATTGTTGATTGAATCAACAAGTATATTCTCCTTACTTTCCTTTCTCCCTCCCTCCTTAAAGCCATTTTTGAGCACCTATTATATAACAAGCACTGCTAGGAATACAATGAATAAGACACGTACCCTGTCATCAAGGACTGTAGAATCTAATAAAGCAAAGGAGACAACAGGGAAGAAGGTGACCGATGACATGAAAGAAATGGAAGAGGATGATCTGGGAGTAGGGTTAGTTTCAGGATAGGGAGAAATCACTCCATAAAATGCTCATGGTGTCGTAAAAAAAACTATCAGATTATAGAATTAGGATTCTTATATTTGTTTTTAGGTGAAGAAACAGGCTTAGAGAAGTTAATGAACTTGTCCTAGATCACACACCTAAAAGGTAGTAGATTCAAGACTAAAAGCAGCAGTCTACCTTCCTTTTTAGCACTTCACACACTGTCTCAAGATAGAAAAAGCGTCTTTTAAAGAGGCTAATTTTAAGAGTATCAGAATATAACAACAAATTATACCTGCTCACATCTAATTAAAAGATCCAAAGTTGATCGAGTCCAATTTATAAATTTTTAATCATAAGAGTTTATTAATGGAGGTATAATATTAGATTTCAACATCAAATATTAATATTCAATGCAAGCCTCCTTTCTCTTTTCCAGATTCTACATCATGCCATTTTGCTGCCAGAAGAAACAGTTAGCTATTCCATAAATAGGTCAATATTTGACCACACTGTAGAGGATGAGATCCAACCCTGGTGCCCCATCTGCACCTTGGCACCAAACTTGTCTCAGAAGACCAGCTTTGGGCATTTTCCTAGTTCTCCATTTCAAAGATGAGAAAACAGTTTCAGCAATATTCATCAACATGCTTAATTTCAAACAGCTGAGAAGAAGTGGATACAGGATTTGAGTAGCTCTTTCTGAGTCTGAAGTTCTTGTTCCTTCCAATTCTATCATGGTCCATTATATCTTTATATTCTAGTATTTTTGCAGTTACATTTACAGCTAAAGGTTTTAGATGCTTTACATCTGTGTATCTAGACATCCCTCTCATCATCACTTCTTTTATATAAAACCTTCTTGATTCTAAAAGAAAAAAAAAACCTGAAAATGATTCCATTTTCTGCCATCCGACACTTCATCCCTAAACCCCACTATCTTTTAGATGAAGTAACAGTACAGCTATAGCTGAGCAGACCCATGGGGGATAAAAGCAATGTTCTTGCTTTTCCAAACAGGACTTATGTGAAGATGCGCAGAAGCAGCAGGCTGTTACTCATATTTTGGCTTTATTTCCAAGATATTCTGGTTATAATAATGTCTAAACTTGAAGATTTGTTTACATGACCTGAGCCTACTCATGTGAACTATTGACCGTTTGTGTATTAGTTTTCAAGGAATGGGTTGAAAGTGGACATATAATTTTACCATGAGTGTCATAATAAAGAAGGGAGTCTTGCAAAGCAAATTTTAATAAAAATAAATCAACTTGACCAAAATTCTGCAGATAATATTTCCTTGGTGGAGAAGAGAAGTGGCTGACAAAACAAGCCCCCCCACTACTATTATTTTAATTTTCATGTACCATTTTTATCTCTTAAAATAGACTATAAATAATGGCAGAAGAGAAATGAGATTCATAATGAATTAGAAACAATAATGAGTTCCATAAAATATTTATCTGCAGTGAAGTGGGGTTTGATGATTTCTGAATGTAAAGAAATATAAACAGGACATTCCACTGCACACAGACTTTTCTACAATATGACTATTTTTGCATTTTTATTTAAAGGTCGAAATCATAAGTAATGAAAAACAACCTGAAAAAAGTCTGTACCCTTTTTTTTCTCCTGCTCTGTTTTCCAAAAGCTAAACTTCAAAATATAGTGATGACCGGTACTTAGCACTATATAGTAATTTTGTGTTTATGCATCTAATATTCATCATTCTGATAATTTACTAATGATTCCAAGGATTGACTTCTATGAATAATCACATTTCCCATGCAGGATTGTTGTGAAGAATAAAGAAACCAGGATATGTACAGCACCTATCCAATGGCTCTGGTAAGGATTGAGAATAATAATAATAATAATCACCACATAGTAAGTGATTAGTAAATGTTGAGCGTTATTCCCATGATCAAGATTTGCAGAGGTCTTTGAAAGTATGTCCCAAATGTGTTCCTCATGATTTAATGCCAATATGTGACAGTAGAACTCTCCTAGTCTCCAGGCTCTATGTCATCTGATTTCTGTCATAGGTTTTAAAATCTTATGTGTTCCTTGGTCTATATATTTTTTGTTTTTAAGGCTTTAATTTTTAGAGCAGTTTTACGTTTACAAAAAAAATGGAGAGGGAGGTACAGAGATTTCCCATATAACCATAGCCCACACACATTCATAGCCTCCCCCATTATCAACATAACTTACCAGAATGGTACATTTCTTTTTACCAAGGATGAACCCACAGTGACATGCCATAATCACCCAAATCCATAGTCTAGTGTTCACTCTTGGTGTTGTAAGTTCTATGAGTTTGGACAAATGTATAATAACATATATCCACCTTATAATATCATAGAGAATATTTTCACTGCCTTAACAATCTTCTGTTCTCTGTCTATTCATCTCCCCCCACACACACCCTTTGGTAACCACTAATCTTTTTTACTACCTCCATGGTTTTGCTTTTTAGAATGTCATACACTTGTAATCATACAGTATGTAGCCTTTCAGATTGGCTTCTTTCATTTAATAATATGCATTTAAAGTTCCACCATGTCTTTTCATAGCTTGATAGTTCATTTCTTTTTAGTGCTGAATAACATTCCATTGTCTGGATGTACCACAGTTTACTTATCCATTCACCTACTAAAGGACATCTTGGTTGCTTCTAAGTTTTGGCCATTATAAATAAAGCTGCTATAAACATTTGTGTGCAGGTTTGTGTGTGGACATAAGCTTTCAACCGTTGGTGTATTTTTAAATATCTATTTGGGAAATTGTATGGCTTATATTCTGTCACTCTCCTCCCCTGTGTCCATGATGGTCAGCCGTAATCAAGCCAAGAAGTTTGAGTCTATACAAGGTCTCATGATCCTTTTTAACACATACTCTGAACAGCCACTTATTAAACGATTCCAGTCAGTACATGAGATATACCCAATTGCCATTCCTTTCCTGGAAACACAGCCTAATAACATCATTTTAAGCTGTAGTTTGAGAAGGGAGTTAAATTGTACGAGATGGCTCAAGTTTCAGGAAAAGGACAATGACTAATGTCCCTTTTCGCATCTGCTAAGCCCATTCCTTCTGCTGAACACTTATTCTTCATTATTCTAGTGTGGTGATTTACAGGAACATAAATCAGCACATTTTGCAAATTTGTCAATATGAGACTCCAATAATAAAATATCCAGATTCATGTAGGTACTCCTGTGAGCATGACAACATCATTTATTTTCCAAAGGGAAGAATACAAAGAAAGACAGCTGACAGTTTCTTTTAATGTGTGGAGAAATATTACTGCATCTCTGCTTTCACTTATGGGAAGGTCAATTAAGCTTAAATGTGGAAATTACAGGGAGAAAGAAAGATGGATCAGTGTAGAATTTTTGTTGAGGTAACTGGAAATTTTCATATGATCTCAGCATCAGACCCCTTATTTGAAGATGAAGAGAATGTTAAAGGGAATATTCTCTCAATGTGTTTCACTAAGAAAATACACTAAGAAATTAATTTTAATTAACTAAGAAAACAAGTTAATTTGGAGTATTAGACTCCAAGTTAAAACCAGAATGTTTTCAAGTGTGGAATGAAAGTATGAACGAGCTGTGGAAGGGTCTGTGTTATCCTGTCATCCTGAAAGGCAGAGGAAAGCAGATCTAGATTATACCTTTCCTAGGACTCTACTCAGAGCAGCATTTACTCCCCAAGGTACAGCCACCTCACCCCACGTGAACTGAACAAAGCCGAGAAATGAGGAGAGAGAGGGAGGAGAAGGTGGTCTTGCCCACTGTTGCCAAAGCCGACTCATGCGCTAGTAGGTAATTGCTAGCTCCCAACCACGCCCCTGGCTTTAAGGAGAATAGACAAGTTTGTAGGGTATATTGACTCTCAGCTTCACTGCATTCCTGACCTCAGGCTGCAGGTTTCCACTTTGTAGCATAGCTTTCTCTCATTTTCTCCTTCATACTTGTTGATGTTTGCTGTATTTCACCTGGATACGTACCTGTTCTCTTATCTTTGCGATTCTAAGTGTAATCCTCAAACCAGCAGCATTGGCATCACCAGGGAACTTGATAGAAATAGAGAATATCAGCCCCAAATCAGAACTCTTTTTTTTTTTTTTTTGCCAAATAAGAACTCGTAAATCAGAATCTAATGTTTACCACTATCCCCTCGTAATACAAGGGAGGTTGGGGTTTTCAGACAGTGCTCAAAGTCTTACTCCTACTCACATATTTCTGCTTATGAGGCCTCTCTCTTGTTCATTAATCCTTGTTCTTTCTATTTCTCCTCTCCCTCTCTCTCTTTCTCTCCTTCTATGCAGCAGAGTCAGAAGCAGGAGGAGAAATGTACCTTTCTCAAAAACAGTCACCTCAAATGCTGGTGTCTGCAGCGAAGAGAAATCTTGTGAGGACGTTGCAGAACTTCTCATCCTGGTGGAAAAAGAAAATCTCTCTTTTCCAGATCTTGAGAGATGAAGCTTCAATATCTGCCCTCTGCCACTCATTCTAAAGCCTTCGTATTCACTTGTCGGAAGGTTTTCCTAGCTGCTTAATCTAACTTGTTCCAGGTGCATGGCCGAGGCATCTGCTCTTGCCTCAACCTCAGCAGCTATCAAGGACAGTGGCCCACCAGTTTATCCTCTATAAACCCCTTACCTTGAGTCATCTCTTCATTTCTATTTCCTTCTAGACTAGGAACTGATTTGACTAACTCCACTGTCTGCAGCTCCTCTTAGAGATCCAGTCTGCAGTGGCTCCTTCCAACATCTCTAAAATTTTGAGGACATGTGAGGGCAGATTTGCCTATCAACAGGAAGCCCCCTTCCTACTCCTATCCTTCACTCAATCTCCTCCTCTAATCCCTATGGAGATCTCCAAACAGCTGCTTACAAGAACACCTGTGTGGTCATGCTGAGCACATTCTCTGGCTAGCCATTACAAGGAGAAGTTACCTTACTAGAAACCTTGTTTGTGTGTGTGCATGTGTGTGTTTATGAGTCCTGAAGCCCTTATTTCATGAATGCCTACACAGAGTTCGAACTCTGTCAGGAATGATAAAGGATCATTCTCATTATAAACCTCAATTTATCTCACCCATCACCTCGAACTTTATTAAAGTTATGATCATTAGAAACCATAGGAAAAGAGAAAAGCCTACCCCTATTTAAGCAGGAAACCTACTGCTTTCTCTTTGAGCGTGGGATAAGGAATTGAGAATGTGGCATTCAGAAAACACATAAAACCTGCATCCTATTCCTTTAAGAAGATAATCGGGAGAGTCATCCATCATGGGGTCATTTACGCAAGTTCAAGGTTAGAAGTTTCTCTCTCTGAAGGTTTATCTCCTTGAGATGAAATATAAAAGGGGAGGAAAGGAAAAGGGGGAGTCAGAAAAACATACTGACACTGATGGACTAACTGATAAATGGGAAAAAAAGACACGAGAAAGGAAGAAGGCAACAGCTCTCTGGAAAGCAGCCAGTGCAAATAAAATAAACGATGTTTGGGTATGGAAAAGCACATCTCTCCCAGCTTCTCCCACTTTAATATCTCTAAATCAGTCGAAGCAGAACAGCACTTGTCTTAGATGTTTCATAATAAGTATCAGTCTTCTCCTGCTTTACCTTGTGCTTAGCTTAGTTAGAAATTTGCAAGTTCCCCTTCATGAGACAGGAAAAAAACTTCTGTTACGTTGATTTGGTGATTGACTTGGTACAGAGATTCTTCTTACCAAATGAAGAGAAAAATAAGGTCACCCTGAATAATTTCCCCATCCCCTCTGCTGGAGGGTTCCTTAACTATACCTCAGTCTAACTTTGTCCCTTCCATTTTTCCACACTAAAATCAGGATTGTCTGGATTTTGATGACAAAAATCTAAGTTAAACTGAGTCCTGAGGCCCCTAAGCAAACACAAGCAAACAAATCAACTGGTAAAATGCCTTCAGATAAGGCTGGATCAAGAAGTTCAACAAAATCATTAGGAATCTCTCTCTTTCTAACACTTGCTTCTATGTTCCCTGCTTGGAGAGTGAAACATATATATATATATATATATATATATATATATACACACACACATATATATATATATATACACATGGGAAACTTAAGGACTGTGTACATTTTGTATCTATAATGTACTCTGACCACATGCAAAATTAGGATAATAATACAAACCACATAGAGTTTGTGTGGGAGGATTAGTTAAGATAAAGTCTCTAACATACATTAAGCTTAAGGATATTATACATAAGAATGTATATTTTTCCACATTAACCCCTTGATTTCCAGTCCCATCTTCCCAATATCAATGTATGATAGACAGGTATAATTGGAAAATTCACAATGTGCATTGTTTTCTCTTCTTACCTTAATGTCTTTTCTTCTTTCTTCTGTCCTGTCCAAAAATGGTACTGTCCTTGCCCCATCCTGCAATAAATATCTCCTTTCACTAATCCCCTTTTGTAACAGGGAAGAGCCAAATCTTACTACATGTTGGATCTGTTTCTTTTATTTTAACCTTTGCCTTCCGCTCTTTTTGTTCACTAAAAGGATACTGTCTCTACATAATGGCCTGCCTCGGGGAACCCTGCCCCTCTGCCTGAATGTTAAACTAAAGTGCCTTTGTTCAGGGAAACATCCGGACCCTGTCCACCTGTGGATGGCTGCAAGAAAGAAGAAATTAACACACCCCCTCCCTGAGGCTGGCCATTCCAGGGGACATTTGCAAATCTTACGGGCTTTTTACTTTACTTCCTCATCTCCTCCCCCTCTCTGTTCTATAAAAGAAACTGGCATAAAAACCCCCCGATAAGATGGTTATTTTGAGACTTTAGTCTGCCATCTTCTCAGTCTGCCGGCTCTCGGAATAAAGTCGTCTTCCTTGCCTCAACACCTCGTCTCCGATTTATTGGCCTGTTGTGCGGCAAGCAGAGCGAGCTTGGACTCGGTAACAATTTTACCCTACTACTTCAGTCTAAATGATCCAGGGTTATGAATAATAATAAGCTATCATTTTTTGTTGAACTTTCCTATGTTTCTTCCTGATTCCACAATTACCGTAGGGCAAATACTTAAAGGGAAGTCATCTATTTCAATGCCCTGCCACCATCCTCCACTCAGCGACAACAGGCTATGCCTATTAAATACTGGGGTTGGATACTGAGGATTGCATCCATTGTACCTGCTATTTTGAATAGTCATCTGTAATATGGGGATAATTAATCCAACCTCATAGGGCTAGTGTGAGGAAAATTTAAAGCCAAGTAAAGTATATATATTTTTCCATAAAGTTAGAGCCCAAATTTGTTATGTTGTTGTTTTAGTTCTCACCACCATGATCTTCTAAATGCAAGACATAGAATATGACAGGCCGACAGGCACTTAATAAGGGTATATGACTAATGGGCATATAATGTAATAACCTTCATTCAGGTTGTACTTCTTTTGCCATTTTCCTTATGATGGCCTGTTAAAACGACTGCCACCATAAATATTCACTTGCAAAATCTCCTTCCTCAAATTGAGTGTAAATGTTAAAGTTTTAATTTTTAAATGTACAACTCAAGGTCACAGGGAAATGATTGGAATCACATTAAATAAACATACGTAAATAGCATAAAATATGCAAATTTTCTCAGCAGTCCTCCCTCTACTTCTGGTCTCTGAAAATCCTTAAAATTTGACTCAAAGGACAGATTAGAGTGGGGAAAAAAAGAGTCAGGGCTGTAAGCCGAGATCCCTGGATAACTGTGAGAATCTGCCTTCTTTCTCTTTTAGTGGTGATGTGGAGAAATAAACTCACTACTTGGTAAAGACATAAAACTAAGAAATTAAAATAACTGCTTCCATTGTCAAAAGTTTGGCAGGAGGAAAAAACCAGCAAATTTTCCTTGGACATCAGCACAGAGATATCTCTATATTTTAGACTTTTAATTTGACTATTACTGTGAAAAATATTTCTAAATGGTAATGAGTCACTGGACTATTCAATCCTGGAAATACATGGGAATAATTGAACATAGAAATGAGGAAATGAAGTTTTAACCATAGAAACCAAAAAACAGAGCAACAAAGTCTCATAATAAAAGAGACTTAAAACAAAGGAGCACCAAAGGGAAGCATTTTGAAGTTTGAAGCCCTGGCTTTGGGAACCTTATAATGGACAAACCTAGGGCCTGTTTTCATTGGATAGAGGTAAAATTTAAGGATGGGTATTAATGTATCCTGTGAGTATATACAGTTATAGGGGACCCATACATAAAATGGAATAACGTGTCCTTGCTCTACTGCTTAATTTGATAATGGGCCTCATAAATAGTTCAATAATTTATCTCATTAACTGTGTCCATACAGGAGTGATAAAGTAGTGGTGAAGGACATATACTTCAAAGTCAGACCAAACTGACTTCAAGAACTGGGTTCCATCATTTCCTACTTTTGCATCCTTGGGAAAACCTCCTTTTCAATTTAATTTTTCTCATATGTGAAATAGGAATAATGCTAGTACCTCTTATTGTAAGATCACATGTGAAAATACATGTAGTATCTTTAGCATTATGCCTAGAACATAAAATACACTGAAGAAATGTTGGTGATAACGTAAATGTTGATGGTGATGGTAATAGTGATGATGATGATGTCGATACTGAATTTTGCAACTACAGTAAGGCCTGTCCTCTTAAAGAAAATTTTTAGAGACATCGAAAATTTTAGAGATGCTCTTTAATATTTTAACATAGTGAAGACTTTATAAAAAGTCCTCTGGAATCCATCAAATCATTCATAAAAAGTTGTAGACACACAGAATTCTAGAACCAAATCATTCATAAAAAGTTGTAGACACACAGAATTCTAGAACCAACCAATGTTAGGAATAAAAAAAGTACTAGCTAACACTATAGTAGTAATCATATTGCAATATGAAAATGTACCAAATCAATATGCTGTAAACCTTAAATTTTCACAATGTGATATATCAATTACATCTCAATTTAAAAATCTATAAATCTCTAGGGGAAAAAAGAGGTAAAGCCACACATCTTCGTTTTGTAGGCGTGGAAATTGAGGGTCACAATCTGGTTAGCAGCATCTATGATTCTAGACTCTTAGTCCAATACTCTTTGAACTATAATATACTGAAACCTGCTCAACAGCCCACCATACTCCCACTGTGACAAACTCTCTAAGAGATGAATTTAGTAGAGTTAGCACCATAAGGACACAAGTAGAAATTGTACTGATAGAAATATGGTGGAAAATGACCAGTAAGTGAATTGGCAAAAAGAATTCTAGTTTGTTCTCTGTCCTGTCCAAACATGAGAAGCACTCAGCTGTACACATTTGCCACAGGCCTGTAGAGCACTTCGTTTTTCTTGGTTATTTATGAAACATGACAAATATTTCATGGGATGCTTATATCAATGACAATATAAGTATATCATAATGTACAGTTTTAAAATTGACCTTCCCAAGTCAATTCTCTGCTGTAAAGGAGAATAGCAGCTTTTAAGAATGGGAATAATTGTAGTATTAGAAAATTAATATTTTATAATCACCAATGTAATAGATAATTCAGGCAAAGATCATTTAAGGATAGTAAAAGGAGCTGGTGAAAATTCGAAAGGGAAAAGAGGCATCCTTTGTACTGCATCACATACCCTTTCTTTAACAATCGACACTGTGATCAAGTGACAACAGTTACAAAGGTGACTGTTGAGGATCTGAGCTACAGCCTGGAGTTATCCAGGAATTTAAACTCACCCCTATGCTCTCAGAACTGTGCACCACCCATGAAAAACTGCATCATCTATAATAGCATCTTTGAGATGAATTTTGCCATTCCTAAAATATGTGTCTGGGCAGAAATGCCTGTACCAGTCAAAGGCACCTGAGAATTTTTGTAAGGAACAGCTGGGAAGCTGTGAAATAGACACCAAATCCTGCCTTTTCCTGAGACCCCAGCTAGCGTGGTGGCAACGGTTTCTTGTCCTCAGATAAAAATATTCAAGGCTTCATGTTCCACCAGAGAGATAAAATGTAACAATCTAACATACACATAGTCAACAATTTGTCCCTTCCTTCTCACCTGAGCATCTCCTCCATTACCCTACCAGTTCTGTCCTCTTAGCCCCATGATGAAAGGAGCAGCCTGCCTGCCTAAGCATGCTCCCTGTTTACCATGAAGTTTCCCTGGTACTTGACAAAACACATCAGTGAGATTCTGCTCACCTCAATAGGCCTCCCTTCTTGCTTGAATGCACACCGACAAATCCAAGCAGTGTTAAAGGATACTGATGAAGTGGATGTCTCTCCAAGAATGATGGCCCAGGAGAAAAACAGAAATCACACACAGCAGGCAATCAGGAAATGTCGGCAGACCTTAGAGAAACCCTTTAAACACACCAGAGCACTCAGACAAACATCAAAACTAATGGAGTGTTTGTAAAGAGATGTGTGTTTGCCCAGAAAAGGGAGGTAGGAAATACAGTGAGAAGTCAAGCAGAAGGACTGTCTGTGTTATTTGGAAGCTGACAGCATGCTAGGGGAAGAACACAACCCACAAGCTGGCAGTCTGAAAAATAATCAGGAAAGGAAGTTGAATATCAGGGATTGAAATATCATTTAGGAATGACCAATGAGAATGTCACGTACCGCTGGCCACAGTGATTGCTTTAGGGTTAGTCACATGACCCAAGCCAGAGCCATCTGAATCACTGAGATATAATTCTAGATTTTTATGGCAACTCTTGGGAAATAGAATATCTCTTTCTGCTTAACTTAAGTAAAGGTTCTCTGGGAAGCGGAGGCCCAGATTAAATTAGACATGTAAAAAAAATTGTATTAAGAGAAATAGCTGGGAAATCTGAGTGACAGGTCTCTCTCTACATGGGTTGTGTCTGTCTGCTGTGGAGTAATGCCCTTAGGAAACTTAGGAGCCCCTTGGTTTGAGAGGAGCTACCAGGGGAACAACTTAAACCTTTCGAAGATTTTAATCAAGTGTCTTTACAGCTATACCCTTGATGTGTACTTTGATCCAAGACTCATTTCACTTGAAAAATCGTTTAATTTCTGGAATAACTAAAGAAAAGAAATACTTTACCAACCAGGCAAGCCTTATCCTTTGTATAGCCCCTAAATGTTTCTTGAAACTAAACAGTTCCTTCTTTAGTTCATTTCTCTCTCCTCCTAACTTTTCATAGGGAGTAAAACAAAGCCAACTGGAATTTGTAACACTGTGCATGAAAATCATCTTTCCCAGGCTCACAAGTTCATTATGTAAATTTCTTAGCTTCCAGGTTACCACAGAAGATAGTTTCCCTTACACAATTTGAGGAGTTTTTTTTCTAGCTTGATACCACCTTTTCCTCATTGCTTTTTTGACTTTATTAAACCTTTTGTTCACCATTTTTGCAGACTTCACTAACATCTTCACCGGATTTAGTTCAAATCTAGATTTCATTACTGAACAAAATGGATCATGTTTCTAGCTTGGAAAATAGAGGCTAAAAGAGGGTAATGCCAGAGAAATAAAATTAATTTGCAACACATTAATCAAGTGGAGAAATCTTAATATTCCCCTAAAAATCTATTATTCTGACCCATATTTATTTTTTTCCAAAATTACTGTTTCCCACAAGGATCACATCAATAGTAATGAAGCAGAAAAATTATGCATGTTAAGAAATTAATGTACTCCATCATGGGTTATAAACTTGCACTTCTTCATTGCTCATGCACTTTTGATAAGCTCGAAAAATTTTAGACCTCTTTAAGATAGAACAGTTTTAGTCTTTTAAGTTACAGTGGAAATAATTTCCCTATCTATCATCAGAATGGTTCAATACATTCATTAATCTACAAAATATCATTCAGAAAGTGATTTTTTTATCTACTCCAATCACTCATTTAGTCTGTTTCAGAAAGGAAAGGGACTATTTTCTGTGGACTCCAAATCTAGACTTAAGGCCAATACTTTCATAAGCCATCCTAATTATAGGGGCAAGATTTAGAGATAGAGCTGCCATTATCACTTTGTCTTCCTTGGCATGAATAGGGCTATTGCCAAGGGGAGAAACCACATACAGAGAAATCAGAAACACTGGGAACTGCAGTAGGATATGCAATGCTGCCTCTAGGGAACAAAGAAGCAGCATTTATTCATTTCTCATCAACTCAGTGGGGGTTTGTGGAATTGCTCATCTGCCTCTGTTCCTTCTCTCAGTGGCACCTTCAGTATTTGCCAAGCAGGCGGGACAAGCTTGAAAATATTCAAATGAAGAACCAGCAGAGGAAGCTGTATCCACTGTTTCTCATGTGCGCCTCCCATGGTCCTGTTTTGTTAAGTGATCATTCATTAAGACTGTTCTTTATTTCCCCAACAGGGCACTTGGATTTATATTCAAAATATACCAAAGGTAAGAGGCATCTGCAATGATATTGTATTAAATTTGTCAGTACACAGGTTAATGGGGTCCAGTGGACACTCATCGTGGATGATTTTCTAATAGTGGCATATTATACAGGAGACAGTAGCATGGCACTGACAGGCTGACAGACAGTCAGAATTCCAAACTGTCAGGCTCAGAAAACAGAGACACAAACTGTACTAACAGAAAGCCTGAGCATTCAGCCCCCATCCTCACCTTGCAATTTTGAGAACAATGGGTCCCAACTGTCCTAAGAAATGCTGTGAATTTCAGCATTATGGAACCAGAATTGTGAATGTGGGAAAGAGGAAAAGGCAGGGGAAAGAATCAAAGAAATGAAGGTAACTATGATAGTGCTGGAAAATGCACATCAATCTTATCTTCTACCCATAGCAGACATCACTAATTGTAACAATTATGGATTGATTGTTATATAACGAACCACCACAAAACTCAATGGCTTGAAGCATTTACTAGCCTATAAGTGTGCAGGTGAGCTGGACAGTTCTGCTAGTCTGGGCTGGGCTCATATGTTCCAGTTCATTCTTACTCATGCGTTTGCAGTCAGCACCGGAGTTAGCTCAGGGCTGAATGTACGAAGATGGCTCAGTTGGGAGAGTTGGTCTTTGCATATACATGCTCTCGTTCTACAGAGGGATAGCATGGATCCATTCAAATTATGGTAGCGGTGAAAGTTCTAGAATCAAAAGCTGAATGGTACAAAGCCTCTTGGCTTCTCGGCTCCAAACTCATAACAAAATTGCTTTCACTACATTCTAATGGACAAATCAAGTCTCAAAGCATCCCATATTTAAGGATTGGAGAATTAGACTGCACCTCTGAAAGTGAAGAGGTACAAAAAACGTAGTCACTTATACAAACTAATTTAGCAACAAACCCCTCTCTGTTAAGGAATGAGGAAGCTTCAAAACCCTTATGACCCCAGCCTTCCAGGAAGTCACTCCCAAATTTTCAACAAGAAACACATTTGTCATCCATAGTCTTTGACAATATCTAGTATTAGACTACTCATTTCTGACTAGGATAATCATATAATATGACATAACCTAATAAAATGATATGTCTTCACATGATTTGTCTTAATCATTTGGTAATTCTGGAGTGAACAGAAATTGATTTTTGTATAAAATACTTAGAATCTCTTATTCGCCTCTTCCAGAACACATGTTGTTTAAACCATCTATTTATCACTTTACCATGTACTACCATAAGTGCTTCTCTTTTGATGTAGCAAAACTAATAGGTGTGGGTATAATGTGATATTTTATAAATTATAGTTTTATATAAACCAACTGATCTATGATGTAGACAAAGCAGGAATTATCATTATCATTTTAAGATTAAAAGATATGAAGATCAGATACATTTAATAACCTTCGAATTTCACATATTTAGTAAATGGAGGGCTTATCGGAGTAAAAATTTAAATCCTTACCCAGCCAATTTAGCTTTGTACACTTTATACATTGGCAAATGTTCCCTAGAAATTCTTTAATTAGCTGATTAAATAGTTTGAAAATTGGGAAAATAAATTATATGTAAGGATATTTACAAGTCTAGCACTTAAATATCCTGTGGCTGTGGGGAGAGTGTGTTTTCCCAGTTTTTCTGCAGCCTTAGGTGTGACATGTTTGGAATTAAAAGCCACCTTGCCAAATCCAGAACCTCTGCCCCCAAAATTAATAATATCTCAAACTTCTAAGATTAGAACACCCAGGAAATAACACAATAATGTACCATGGGAGAGGAAATTACTTTCTGGTCTTCCAGGCACTTGTTTTGAGCACTGATGCAAGAACATTTGAATATTCTCTTAGCTGTCTTATGGAGAATGGCTACAGATATTACGAGGCACTAGGAAATTACATGACCTCATTAAAGCTATAGGAACGATAATCCAAAAAGTCACATCCTGTAATCATGTACATTGTATCATTGAAATGAGCCATACCATCAGTGGTCACACTGCCAGGTTATGGTCTCAGGAATAACCAAGGTCAAAATTAATGATTTGTACCTTACCCCACAGCCAGTAGATTAGAATGTGAGCTAATATCTAATCTCAAAAATAAGCAAGAAAAATTTATAAGCTCTGAGCAGAAAACTACTACATTTTCGGTAAAATTAAAAAATGAAATACAAGTCTATGGTGGAGGTGCTCAAATTTGAGAGGTATTTGAAGAAAAGTCCTAGAGTCTTCATTGGTCTAAGCTTATAAAGAAATGTTTTTTTCCAATTTTTATTTTTTATTGAAGGATATTTAACATATAATATTAGTTTCAGATGTACCAGATAGTGATTTGACATTTATATACATTATGAATTGATCAGCATTGTAAGTCTAATAACCATCTGTCACCATACAAAATTATTACAATATCATTGACTATAAATTATATCCCCTTAACATATTTATTTTATAACTGGAAGTTTGTACTTCTTAATCTTCTTTAGCTATTTCAACCAACGAGCCACCCCCTCCCCTCTGGTAACCACCAGTTTGTTCTCTGAATCTATGAGCCTGTTTCTGTTTTGTTTGTTTATTTGTTTTGTTTTTTAAATTCCACATGTTAATGTGATTATCTGGTATTTGTCTTCCTTCATCTGACTTATTTCACTTAGCATAACACCATCAAGGTCTATCCATGTTGTTGTAAATGGCAGGATTTCATTTCTTTTTATGGATAAATAGTATTCCATTGTTTATATATACCACTTCTTTATCCATTAATTTACAAATGGACATTTAGGTTGCTTCCATATATTGGCAGTTGTAAATAATGTTGTGGAGAACATAGGACTACATATATACATTTGAATTAGGTTTTTTGTTTGTTTTTCTTGGACAAATACCAAGAAGTGGAAGTTCTGGATTGTGTGGTAGTCCTATTTTTAATTTTTTGAGGAAGCTTCATAATATTTTCCATAGTGGCTACAACAATTTACATTCCCACCAACAGTGCATGAGGGTTCCCTTTTCTCCACATCTTTGCCAACACTTGTTATTTATTGTCTTTGGATAACAGCCATTCTGACAAATGTGAGGTGATATCTCATTGTGGTTTTGACTTGCACTTCCCTGATGATTTGTGATGCTGAGCATCTTTTCATACTGGCCATCTGTATGTCTTTCTTGGAAAAAAATGTTTATTCAGTTCCTCTATCCATTTTTATTCAGATTTTTTTATGTTTATTTGTGTGACTTCTTTGTAAATTTTGGCTATTAACCCCTAATCAGGTATATCATTTGTAAGTATCTTCTCCCAGTCACTAGGCTGCTTTTTAATTTTGTTGATGATTTCCTTCACTAGGCAAAAGCTTTTTAGTTTGGTGTAGTCCCATTTGTTTATTTTTGCTTTTGTTGCCCTTGCCTGAGGAGGCAGATCCAAAAAAAATATTGCTAAGACTGATGTCAAAGAGCATACCACCTATGTTTTTGCTATGAGTTCTATGGTTTCAGTTCTTAATTTAAGTATTTAACTCATTTTGTGTTTATTTTTGCAAATGGTGTAAAAAAGTGGCCTAGTTACATTCTTTTACATGTAGGTCTCCTGCTTTCCCAACAACATTTATCAAAAAGACTGTCTTTCCCCTACTGTATATTCCTGGCTACTTTGTCATAAATCGATTGACCATATGTGTGTGGGTTTATTTCTGGGCTTTCTATTCTATTCCATTGATCTATGTGCCTGCCTTTGTGCCAGTACCATACAGTCTACATTACTATAGTTTTGTAGTACAGTTTGAAATCAGGGAGTGTGATACTTCTAGCAGTTTTCTGCTTTCTTATGGTTCCTTTGGCTTTATGGGATCTTTTCTGGATCCACACAAATTTTAGAATTATTTGTTCCAGTTCTGTGAAAAATGCCATTGGTATTTTGGTAGGGATTGCACTGAATCTATAAATTGCTTTCAGTAATTCTTCCAGTCCATAAGCATGATATATCTTTCCATTTATTTGTGTCTTCTTCAGTTTCTTTCATCAAGGTATTATAGTTTTCAGAGTACAGGTCTTTCACCTACTTGATTAAATTATTTCCAGGTATTTTTATATTCTTTCTGATGCAATTGTAAATGGGATTGTTTTCTTTCTGATAGTTCATTACTAGTGTATAGAAATGCAAAATTTCTGTATATTAATCTTATATCCTTTAACTCTACTGAATTCATTTTTTACTTCTAATAGTTTTTTGGTGGAGTCTTTGGGGTTTTCTATATACAGTATCATGTCATCAGCAAATAGTGACAATTTTAGGAAATTCTTCCTTTCCTATTTGGATGTCTTCTACTTTATTTTCTTGTCTGATTGCTGTGGCTAGTTCTATCAACATTATGTTGAATAAAAATGGCAATAGTGGGCATCCTTGTACTGTTCCTGATCTTAGAGGAAAAGCTTCCAGCTTTTCACTGTTGAGTATTTTGTCAGCAGTGGGTTTGTTATATGTGGGTTTTATTATGTTGAGGTATATTCCCTCTATACCCAGTTTGTTGAGAGTTTTTATAGTAAGTGGATGTTAAATTTAGTCAAATGCTTTTTCTGTATCTATGGAGATAATCACACAATTTTTATCTTGATTTTGTTAATGTGGTGTATCATGTTGATTGATTCGCAAATATTGAACCATCCTTGCATACCTGGAATAAATCTCACTTGATTATTGTGTATGATTCTTTTAATGTATTGTTGGATTTTGTTTGATAATACAGTTAACCATTGAATAACATGGGTTTGAACTGCACAGGTCCACTGATATGTGGATTTTTTTTCAATAAATACTACTACAATACTACATGACACACAATTGGTTGAATCCACAGATGTGGAACTGTGGATATGCAGGGCTGACTGTGAAGGTATGTGTGGATTTTCAGCTACACAAGGGGCTGTCTAACCCTAACTCCCTCATTGTTGAAGGGTCTATTGTATTTTGTTGAGGATTTTTGCATCTGTGTTCATCAAGGATATTGGCTTGTTAGTGTCTTTCCTTGTGTTGTCTTTGTCTGGTTTTGGTATCAGGGTAATGCTGGCCTCACAAAATTAGTTTGAAAGTATTCTATCATCTTTAATTTTCTGAAATAGTTTGAGAAGGATAAGTATTAACTTTGTTAAAAAATATTTAATAGAATCCACCTGTGAAGCCATCCGCCATCTAGTCCTAGACTTCTGTTTGCTGAGAGTTTTTTTTAATTTATTTTATTAAAGTATAGTTGATTTACAATGTTGTGTTCATTTCTAGTGTACAACAAAGAGATTCAGTTACACACACACACACACACACACACACATACATATATATTCTTTTTCATATTCTTTTCCATTATGGTTTATCACAGGATATTGAATATAGTGCCCTGTGCTATACAGTAGGCTATTGCTTTTCCATTCAATATACAATAGTTTGCATCTGCTAATCCCAAACTCTCAATCCATCTCTTCCCCATACCCCTCATTCCCCTTGGCAACCACAAGGTTGTTCTCTACGTCTGTGAGACTGTTTGTTGGGAGTTTTTTGATTAATGACTCAATTTCATTACTAATGATCAATCTGTTCAGATTTTCTCCTCTAGTACTATCAGTTAGAAGAACATGCTCTAGATAGCTCAGACCAACTCAGGAGCACTCAGCTCATACTGGTTATCACATTTTAAAGAAAAGGGTACACAGACAGACTAAAATAAACTAGAGTACAAAACAAAAAACAAACAAACTGGGGAAGAGCTTTGAAAACCCTGTCACAGGAAAAAAAGTGATAGTAAAATAAAATAAAGTGACTTTTAGAAGTTGAATGAATGTGTCTAGAGAATTTACAGAGAATATATTTAGCAGCTATTAAATGGACATAAATCTATCAGTCATATGGCCTTAGTCTATATTTTACTAGGATGCAGAGGGAGGGCCAATGGGTGGTTGTCACAGGAAAGTGAATTTTACATCACTCTAAGGGATATAGATATAGATATAGATATCCTTGTAAAACATGGGATTTCCTGTCAATAAGAATGTTCAAACTGAAGCAAGAAGACCAAATACCAATATCAGGAATGACTTGGGGAAGTCTTGTGGGTAGCTTTATGCATTATACTTTGGATCATTCATAAATGAATTTCTTCCTTAAAGACTGGTCAGGGAAGTGGCCTGGGTCACTTAGCCAGGCCTCACTTCATTATGTACACAAAAAATCTTCTAAAATGTGGACATTTTAAAATAATCAAATTCAAGCATTTCCCCTATTTTGAATCATATTGTTAACCTGTAGTGGGCAATTCCAGAAGTGACACTTTCAAAACATGCACACTACTATATGTAAAATAAATAATCAACAAGGACCTACTGTATAGCACAGAGAAATATACTCAATACTCTGTAATAACCTATATGGGAAAAGAAAGAATCTGAAAAAGAACAGATATATGAATATGTATAACTAAATCATTTTGCTGTACACCTGAAACTAACACAACTTTGTGAATCAACTATACTCCAATATAAAACAAAATAAAATAAAACACCAACAGAGATTGAACTTGGAGTCAGAGCTACATCCTGGATACATTCACTATGATATCTTAGGGCCCCTCAAATATAATATGGCCACAAGAGAAAGTATTATCCTCTCTCTCAGATCCACATCTCCATTAATTTATTTTTTCTTTTTGTCTCAGTGTTGATCACAGGCAAACCACTCTTCGTAGTTAGAAATCTTGGAGTTGCCCTTAAACCTCTGCTCCTCTTTTACTCCTCACAAAAAATCAATCATTAAATGAAGTTGGTTGTAGCTCATAATGTCTCTGAATTCGGGTGTTTCTTGCTAAGATATTGCAACAACACTGAAGCTAGCCCTGATCTCTTATACTTCCCCAACAGTCCTCTTTCTGATCTCTCCATTTCCAGGGACTCTCTCTCTGTTCTAATTCATCTAACTAGTAAGGTGAATTCCCCTAAAGAAACAGCTTCTTAAAAGTAAAAACTAGTCCTCACAGTCGTCTGTATCGAAGTTATCTTAGTTTCCCAGTGCCTGAATAATTAAGTCCAGATATTTTAATCTGTCACTCAAGGCTATACACACCTTCCCTGTGCCCTCCTCTCCAGCTACTTATACAGGGAGGATTCCTTGATGGACTAGCTGAGAAGTTTCCAGAATACCAATCTATAAGAGACACAAAAATATATTTTAAATTAAGAAAAAGGAGTACCACATGGGTTCAAAAGAGCATTTTGCTAAGCTGTTTGGGGTGGTAACACTTCCAAAGGGCAAGCTGAGTTATAAAACATGGTAGCTAAACTTCCTTCTAAGGATTTGCTGTGCTGAGATGGAAATGCACAATTAAGTTTCAAACAAACTGTGAAGAATAATAGAGATCAAGGATTCCCACAACAGTCCTCTTTCTCAGCCATTCTCTTAAAAGATTATCAGTGAATCTCTTTAAATAAATAAATAAAATTTATATTGGTTGAAAGGAACACCAAAGTGTTTACCTTTCCTGACATACTTCTGTCCTGTCTGGCCCTGGTGCAATGCACTGAAAATTTCACTTGATGTTGGAAGAGGTCATCAAGAGGACATGACTAGTGGTTGACCTTAGAGCTGGATCCAGGCAACTGGAGGCTCCTTGCCTCCTCCCATGTTTTGGGAATGTACACTCTGTCCACCATTTCCACAGTGAGAGCCATTTTAAAGAATGCAGCCTTGAGAGAGCAATATGTTGTTGATACCATCTCGATGGTATACGTGACCTAGATAAGACCTGTATATAAAATTTTAAGATTCTAGTGGGCACAAGCAGAGATCCACTCGTCTCGTGGTCACCCAAGACAAGCCTCATATGTAAGTCGCCTTGCTTATTAAACTTGCCACCTACCAATGTGGCTTGCCCCTTTCTTCAGTCTCTCCTTGCCCTCTGTGTAACAGGACCAGTTTACAAACCAACACTTGCCCTAAACAAGCTGAGTCTTTTATAATGAATGCTATGCCTCTGCCATGCTGTTCCTCTTTCCTGGAAGCATTTCAACTCTCGCACTCCCTAACTCCCACCTTGCTGGCACCCAAATCTAAATTACCTTTCTCATGCTCATAACTGAACTTGAGACGAAAGCAAAAAACTTTTTCTGCTGACCCTCAGCAAGTTTTACTCCTTCCTCTGCAACCTGCACTCAGTTCATACCTTTATAATATCACTTACTATGTTGATTTTAATGTACTTGTTTACAAGTCTATTTCCTGTAATAATCTGAGTTCCTTGAGGGCAAGTAGAATTTCTTATTCGTCTTTGAATTCCCAGTTCTTAGCTCACTACCCACCACTGGGGATTGGCTCAGTAAACGTCTGTTGATTTAATTGAATGAGTTCTTTGAGAGAGAATCTGGATTGTATTCTCTCTCCAATTTTATGAATTGGGTTCCAGTCCCAACTGAGTCACTAGGCAGGTGCTTAACCTTGGGCAATCATTCTACTTCTGAGTCATAGTAGTTTTTGAAAAATTAAGAACTATGTCAAGTGATCTGTCTAGTTCAAATGGTTATTTCAAGAATAAAATAGGACTATGTGTGGGAAAATGTAAAAAATTGAAAATCCCTCTACATACTAAATTGTTCTTCTCTGGTATTTAACATCATGCCAACATACCATTAAATACTTGTTAAAGTGAATGATGTGAATCCATCACTGATCAAGGTCTATGCTAGGGCAGAAGACATTAACGCAAAGCCCAAGGCTCTGTCTCCCATCCAAGAAGAAGAACAACATGCAAACACCACATTCTGGAACCTAGATGCGCCCAAAAGAATTGCCAAAGAAGTGTATCCATTTTCAGTGAGTGCCACAGTTTAGTTCATGAGCAAGTTCTGAGAAACTCTATAAAGTGAAAATGAATTAAAAGGAAATAAATAGGAATAAAAGGAAAGGCTAAAATTGGGTTCCAGCAGAGGGAGAAGAGAAACATAAACCAATAGGTGTTGGGATACTTTGTTATGCAGAATAGATCACTGAAACAAAAATTTTATCTTTTTTGTCTACACACATTCAACTAAGTGAGACAATGAGGCATACTAAACCCAGTTATCTGAAAACGATTCATCACTTTGCATACTCTAAGACCGTCTCATAATCATTTACACACTCATTCATGCTGTCCATCCTACAGTTCATTCCTTCAACACATAACATTAAGCACCTATTTGGAGGAAGGTCAGTGTATTAGAGATACATCAGTGGTGTAAGGCAATCTTTGCCCTTAAAGATCTCAGAGTCTAAGAGGAGAGAATGAGGAGTAAGTGAACAATAACCCCAGAGTGTGGAAAGTATTCTAATAAGTTAAGTGTGACTTTTTGTGAGGCTAATATGTGGGCCACCTAAGCAGTCTTGGTGTCAGGAAGTGTATCTAATAAAATAATTTTTCCAAACTGTACCAGAACCCCCTGAATTGCTCATTAAAAATGCCAATTTCAGGGCTCTAAATTAGACTTTTAAAATCAGAACTTCTGAAGTCAGGGCTCCAAATTATGCATTTTTAACAAGAGTCTGAGGTAATCTTACTGTTAAGGAAGTTTGAGAAATACTATTCTTGATAACTGACATCTATGCTGAGCCCTTCACAAAAAGCAGGAGTTAATTCAACTAATTTTCTTCTTCATTATAGATATAATAACTAGAACTATGTATCAGAATGCAGGTCAATGGATGTGATATATAGCGTTAGCTTTGAATTAAATATACATTACTGACTTAACTTTTAGAACTATAATTAGTAGCAATTTACCTGTAACTCAGCAGATAGAAGGTTAATAGTTCAAACTCTGCCATCAGACCCTCTACGTTCAAACCTCAAATTTGCAGCTTTCCATATCTGTAGCTTTGAGAAAGTCACATGACACCTCTGTGCACCAGTTTCCTCATTTGTAAAATGGGTATAGGCATACTTCATTTTATTGTGCTTTGCTTTATTGCTCTCACAGATATTGTATTTTTTTGCAAATTAAAGTTTTGTGGCAACCCTGTGTCATCAAGTCTGTCAGCACCATTCTTCCAACAGCATTTGCTCACTTTGTGTCTCTGTCACATTTTGGTAATTCTCACAATATTTCAAACTTTTTCATGATCTTATTTGTTATGGTAACCTGTGATCAGTGATCTTTGATATCACTACCACAACTCACTGAAGATTCAGATGACGGTTAGCATTTTCTACCAAAAAATATTTCCTAATTAAGGTACGTACTTTGTTTTTAGACATAATGCTATTGCACACTTAATAGACTGCAGTATAGTGTAAACATAACCTTTATATACACCAGAAAACAAAAGGTTCTTGTGACTCATTTTATTGTGATATTTTCATTTATTGAGGAGGTCTGAAACCAAACTTACAATATATCTGAGGTATGCCTGTATAATAAAATAGGTCCTATCTATACTACAGGTAGGTTGAAGTAAATGAGATAGGTAACTGAGAACATCATCTAGCACATAAGTGCTGTATAAGTGTTAGGTGTCATGACTAATCGCATTCTGTTTGCTTCCTCTCTGAGCCTAACGTGGGCTCAGTACTCATTCCAGATCAATTCTCATTAGTAATCATGTATTTCCTTCCAGTTAATTTTCTTGTTGCCTTTCCTGGTGGTACATAATGAACACTGGAAAATGTCATATTGAGGTATGTGAAGGAGGGATCCTATCTTCCCCCAAGAAGTGTCCAAAGGAGGTAACTGTTCCCCTTGTAGTATTGGTCACATTCTTACTCTTCGGGACGGGAGGGAATCAGTCAGTTTTGTTCTTGAGATAATATATGTCTAGAAACCTGATGATTCATTTCATTTTCTTATAACAACAAAACATTTTTCCTTCCCCTTAAGCTGCCCACTATGCATCCTTTAAAAGAAAGTAATTAGAAGAGACAATTTGCCAAGAATATGAATATTAGGAACTTGATATTTTATCTTGACAGAAATCATCCAATGTACTGAGTGAAAATTAGCATTTCTTCCTTTTCTCTACCTCACACCCCCAATTACTTCATTGATTATATCAACTTCTCTCTTTTTTAGCCTTCAACAGTTTGTACCCAAGGCTCATCTTTAAATAGCTTATTGAAGTTCTCTATATTTATTTTACTTCTACAAATTCTCTGTTAAAGGTCTTGAAAATGGAACCTGGACAATTTGCAATAACATCTTGTATCTGACTACCCTAAAACTCCATAAAATTAAAGTGCAATTAAATAAGTTTAAAAGTATTTAAGTAGAACACTTAATGATCCTGTCCCAGAGCATTTTGGATACATTTTTATAATGTGCATTACTTCAAAAATTAAAACATTTTAGTTACTTAGTGAAGAGATATTTTATACCTATGCTTAAAAGTACATTTAAGTTAAAATGTAGTTAAAAGCTAAAATAGAATCACAAAATCTCATTTTGATCAAAAAAACCAATGGAAATAAATGTCCTCTCTCCACTTAGATATGTTTGATGGCATCCATATTGTTCTGAAAGAACAATAACAAAGATTGCAGCTCAATGAGAATACAGAAATTGATTAAAAAGTTTTTTCATTGAGGTTAAATTATTACAGTCACCATAAGCATGTAGGAGCATAATTTTAAGTGAGGGTTTTTTTGTTTGTTTTTAGTCATTCACAAAGGAAACTTCCTTAGTTTGGAATGTTTACAGACATTGCATAGAAAAAGGTTTAAGCAACTGGTACTGTTTTTCCTGGAGAAGAAATGACCACTGAGCATTTCAGCTGAAAGTGCCTTGATAAATATCATATTATTTATGAAGTTGAAGTTCCTAATGAAAGTTCTAAAAGTTTCTGATTACTATAATTACTGACAGCATTAACATCATTTTATGTTACGCTGTTTAAGTAATTTGAAAAGCTTTTGTGGAAAAGAGTGACGGTAATGAGAGAGTGAGATGGGGGAGTAGAAATTAAGGATGTCAAACACTCAAAATGTTCTCGACTTCATGCCAGGTAGTAAAGGGGGGTACAGGGGAAACAACAGTTTCATAATTCAGTTGGAAAGATAAAACTAACAAGTCTGACATAATGTGTGCCATTATGTCCTAAAGAGCTTGTAGCTCCTGAGCTGTCATTTAGCAAAGAAAGAAGAGGAGAATATTTAAACATTAGAACGTGAGTTCTAATGAGTACTATCTAAAAGAGTACTATCTAGAACACATTATGTGATGTTCTGTAAGTATAAAATACACACTGCATTTTGACGACTACATACTAAAAACGAATATAAAATGTCCCATTTAATATTTTTATATAAAACGTCCCATTAATAATTTTATATTGCTCACAGGCTGAATGATAATATTTTTAAAGATATTTTGGGTTAAATAAAAACATGATTAAAATTATTTTCACCCAATCTTTTTTATGGTGACTACTAGTAAAATTAAATTGCTTATTTGGCTTGCATTAGATTTCTATGGGGCAGCACTCATCTGGAACTGCTGGCTTCCATGCATACAACAGAGACAAATATGAAATACTAACCTTTAGGAATTCAGGAAAAAAAGAGAGAGATAAGAATAGTGACAGAATAGTAAGAAGCCCTCCTAAGGACATGAGGCTTGAGTTGGGCCCTGTTGACTAGTAGTATTTGGATCAGAAGAGAAAACATGGGACAGGACTGAGCCAAGACATCAAGATGGCAATGAGTTTAACATCAGGTGATGACTAATTGGTTACCATTATGCTGACGCCAAACAATATCTGCAGATGATCAAGCAAGGAAGAGTGGGTTTGAATAATTTTATTTTTCAAACGGACATATGGAATGAAAAAGTTAATGAAAATTTCTAATTTAAAATCATAATGACCAACCAACACTAATCAGAGAATTTCTCTGAACTGCCCAACTCCTGTTCACAGTTTGTTTGGGGGTTTTGGTTATTTATTTATTTATTTATTTAGGTAAGAACACTTAGCACGAGATTTACCCTGTCAACAGATTTTTAAGTGTCCAACACAGTATTGTTATCTATAGGCCCAATGTTGTGTATCACACCTCTAGAACTAATTCATCTTGCATAATTGAAATTTTATACATGTTGATTAGCAACTCCTCATTTCCGCCTCCCCTTAGCCCCTGGCAACCACTACTCTATTCTTTGTTTCTATGAGTTTGACTATTTTAGATACTTCATACAAGTGGAATCATGCAGCTTTTATCCTTCTGTGACTAGCTTATTTCGCTTAGCATAATGTCCTCCAGGTTCATCTATGTTGTCATACATTGCAGAATTCCCTTCTTCTTCAATTATGAATAATATTCCATTGTATGTATATGGCACATTTTCTTTATCCATTCATCTGTCGATGAAAATTTAGGTTGTTTACACATCTTGGCTCTTATGAATAGCCTTGCAATAAACATGGGAGTGGTAATGGTAATATCTCTCTGAGATACAGATTTCAATTTTTTTGGCTAGATACCCAGAAGTGAGCTCGTTAGTTATTCTACTTAACATTTTTTGAGGAAGCTCCATATTGTTTTCCATATTAGCTGCATTTTTCATTCCTACCAACAATGTTTAAGAGTTCCAATTTCTCCACATCCTCACCAACACTTGTCTTTTGTCTTTTTGTTAATAGCCATTCTAACAAGTTTGATGTAAAATCTCATTGTGGTTTTGATTTGCATTTCGCGGATAATTCGTGATGTTGAACTTTTTTTTTTCACACACACACACTGTATTTTATTTTTACAAGAGATAAATAGACTGACACCAAGCATTGTAAATGGATGACCACAACAAAAGCAACAATGATTGCAATTACCAAACACGAAACACACTCATGCTATGTCATAATATTGACATTCAGCCCAGTAATCCTCCACTGTAACAGCTCCTTTACTTTGCAGTGAAAATTGATTTGTATATTCTTTGCCTCTGAGTCCTTGTGGGATTTTTTTTTTTTAATTCAAACAGAAAGTCACAAAAATTATAATCATCCTCATCAGTTCACTCAGTCCCATGTAATTAATTTTTTTTAATCTTGATTTTTGTTAGCACTTTTATGAGTTCATCAGTTTTTCATTAGAGTTCTGAAAATTCTTATTCATTCAGTTCAGCAGTACAGTCAGTTACCAGAAACCTGTACCTGTCAGAGTCTTTTCCATGAATTCCTTGAAGATGAAACCCTTTTATAGGAACATATTTGCAAAAGCATCACAGTACACCCAGAACTGTCTGTAAATGACAAAAGACTTAAAAATGACCACAGTTAAAGATTTGATGAAAGTTCATAATAATGCAATTGACAAGGAAATTTAGTTATTTCTGAGATATACATTTTAAAGTAATAACTAGAATTATGACTTATAACATTATACCAGAACATATAAGATTTTTAGAAATTTCATGTAATGTCTGAAACATTTATATTAACATATTTCCATACAAATAACCCAATGAAAGTTTAGTATTAGTTGTTTTGTTTTTTTTTTTATACTGCAGGTTCTTATTAGTCATCAATTTTTTACACATCAGTGTATACATGTCAATCCCAATCGCCCAATTCAGCACACCACCATCCCCACCCCACCACAGTTTTCCACCCTTGGTGTCCAAATGTCTGTTCTCTACACCTGTGTCTCAACTTCTGCCCTGCAAACCGGCTCATCTGTACCATTTTTCTAGGTTCCACATACATGTGTTAATATACGATATTTGTTTTTCTCTTTCTGACTTACTTCACTCTGTATGACAGTCTCTAGATCCATCCACGTGTCAGCAAATGACTCAGTTTCGTTCCTTTTTATGGCTGAGTAATATTCCATTGTATATATGTACCACAACTTCTTTAACCATTCGTCTGTCGATGGGCATTTAGGTTGCTTCCATGACCTGGCTATTGTAAATAGTGCTGCAATGAACACTGTGGTACATGACTCCTTTTGAATTATGGTTTTCTCAGGGTATATGCCCAGTAGTGGGATTGCTGGGTCATATGGTAGTATTTTAAGTTTTTTAAGGAACCTCCATACTGTTCTCCATAGTGGCTGTATCAACTTACATTCCTACCAACAGTGCAAGAGTGTTCCGTTTTCTCCACACCCTCTCCAGCATTTATTGTTTGTAGATTTTTTGATCATGACAATTCTGACCAGTGTGAGGTGATACTCATTGCAGTTTTGATTTGCATTTCTCTAATGATTAGTGATGTTGAGCATCCTTTCATGTGTTTGTTGGCAATCTGTATCTCTTCTTTGGAGAAATGTCTGTTTAGGTCTTCTGACCATTTTTGGATTGGGTTGTTTGTTTTTTTGATATGGAGCTGCATGAGCTGCTTGTATATTTTGGAGATTAATCCTTTGTCAGTTGCTTCATTTGCAAATATTTTCTCCCATTCTGAGGGTTGTCTTTTCGTCTTGTTTATGGTTTCCTTTGCTGTGCAAAGCTTTAAATTTCATTAGGTCCCATTTGTTTATTTTTGTTTTTATTTCCATTACTCTAGGAGGTGGGTCAAAAAGGATCTTGCTGTGATTTATGTCATAGAGTGTTCTGCCTATGTTTTCCTCTAAGAGTTTTATAGTGTCTGGCCTTACATGTAGGTCTTTAATCCATTTTGAGTTTATTTTTGTGTATGGTGTTAGGGAGTGTTCTAATTTCATTCTTTTACATGTAGCTGTCCAGTTTTCCCAGCACCACTTATTGATGAGGCTGTCTTTCCTCCATTGTATATTCTTGCTTCCTTTATCAAAGATAAGTTGACCATGTTCTTGGATTGAAAGAATCAACATTGTGAAAATGACTATACTACCCAAAGCAATCTACAGATTCAATGTAATCCCTATCAAACTACCAATGGCATTTTTCACAGAACTAGAACAAAAAATTTCACAATTTGTATGGAAACACAAAAGACCCCAAATAGCCAAAGCGATCTTGAGAAAGAAAAACCGAGCTGGAGGAATCAGTCTCCCTGACTTCAGACTATACTACAAAGCTACCAAGACAGTATGGTACTGGCACAAAAACAGAAATATAGATCAATGGAACAGCATAGAAATCCCAGAGATAAACCCATGCACATATGGTCACCTTATCTTTAGCCTATTTTTAAATTATTAGACTTTTGCTGTTGAGTTCCTTATATATTTTGAAAATTAACCCCTTATCAGAAATATGATATGAAAATGCCTTCTCCCATTCCATAGGTTGCCTTTTCACTCTGTTGTTTTCTTTGCTGTGCAGAAGCTTTTTAGTCTGATGTAGTCACACTTGCTTACATTTGTTTTTGTTACTTGTGCTTTTGATGTTATAGACATGAAATCATTGCCAAGATTGACATCAAGGAGCTTTTTCACTAGGTTTTCATCTAGGAGTGTTATGATTCCAGGTCTTACATTTAAGTCCTTAATCCATTTCAAGTTAATTTTTGTGAGTGGTGTGAGATAAAGATCCAATTTCATTCTTTTGCATGTGAATATCCAGTTTTCTCATCACCACTTATTGAAGAGACTATCCTTTCCCCATTGACTGTTCTTGCTTCTCTTTCCAAATATTAGTTGACCACATATGTGTCTGGTTTTTAATTTTTTTTTCTGGGTTCTCAGTTCTGTTCTGTTGGTCTATGTGTCTTTTTTAAATGCCAGCACCATACTGTTTTCATTACTATAGTTTTGTCATATATCATTTCACTCAAAGAATGAATTCCAAACTTTCTCATACTCTTCCAAAAATCAAAGTATAGGGATCACTTCCAAATACATTTTATGAGGTCAGAATTACTCTGATATCAAAGCCAGACAAGGACACCACAAGAAAAGAAAAGTACAGACCAATATCTCTGATGAAAATACATGCAAAAATCCTCAATAAAATACTAGCAAACAAAATTCAACAGCACAGTCATAGGAACATACACCATGACCAAGTGGGATTTATTCCTGGGATGCAGGAATAATTCAACATATGAAAATCAATTCATGTGATACACCACATCAACACAATGAAAGACAAAAACCACCTCTTTCCAGTTTGAAAGAGTCCACCAAGTGCTTAGCTTAATAAGTTGAATGAAAAAACCAATGTTCATCTTTGTGCAATTTCAGAACCTCAGAATAATGAGAAATCCTAAAAACTTTCAGAGAGGCCAAAAAGAGTAGGAACTCAATGTGGTATCAGCCTTTTTCAATCACAGTATTAACGCCAGAGATAGGCTTTCAATCAACTGCTGAGTAGCAAACCTCACTAAAATTTAGTGGCGTGAAGAAATAACGATTTGGATACACCTACAAATTTATGGCAGGGCACAGTGGCCATAGTCCTTCTTTTCCTCAAGAGGCCTCAGCCAGGGGACTCAAACAGCTAAAAATAGCTGGGATAGGTTGACTGGGGTCATAAGTCTAGGACCTCAGTTTTTGTTTTTGGATGGATTATTTTGTTTTATTTCTCCAGTAATATCTACTGGGTTTGAAATCTCCAAAATGACTTCTTCACTCAGTATCTGGGATCTGGGCTGGGATGGTTGGACCATCTGAGGGCTGCACAAGCATCTCTCTTTTCAGGCAGCCTCTTCACATGGTTACCTTGGGCTTCTTCATGACATGGCAGTCTCAGGGTACAGCTTCTCTAGAGCAAGTTTTTCAAGATGACTGGGTGGAAGCCACAAGGGTTTTAATGACTCAGCTCCACAATTCCCAAAATATGTTTTGCCACACTCTATTTGTCAGGTGAGTCATTAAGACTAGCCCAGATTCAAGCAGATGGTAATTAGACTGCACCTCTCAATAGAAGGGTTAGAAAAGAACTCACAGTTGTATTTACCATGCCATTTGCAAGAAAATTATTTTTACCTTAGAATTAGATATTCAGCTTAGCTTTCAATCAAGTGTGAAAATAGACATTTCATACATTCAATAACTTGGTGTTTTGTTCTAAGCTATTTCTCAGGAATCTACTGAAGAATTTTACCCACCAAAATAAAGCTTGTAAACAAAGAAGAAAATACAGAATCTAGGGAACAATAACTGTAAAACAAACCTAAAAACCAGCCAGTTCAGACTGCAACAGGTGAACTGAGGTTCCTAGAGAAAGAGTTCCAGGGAAATTTTGTTTAAAAAATGGTTAGATATTAGATATGTTTGAATGTTTCAGGGAAAATTTTGATCAAGCAGCATTTGATATATGCAATGAAACATTAAAGCAGGCATATGGAAACTTATGAAACTGACCAAAATAGCAGATATAAATTAAGAAAAAATAAAATGTTCCATAAAGAAAGAATATGATTCTGTATCTGCAATGACTAGTATAACAGTCATAATAATGTACACAGTGAATGTTTATCCCAAGAGTATTTGGGATAAATCGATTGGCAGAATGGGAAAAACTAACTGGGGATGAGGTGCTGTATAAGAATGATATAGCTTTATTACTACAGTATATCAATGGATACTGCACATTACTGACAGTGATACCGACAAAACAAGACAGTTTTTAAAAATCGTTACAAATAAATTATTTAAAAATACGAGCATAAAACCTTAAATAAAGAATTAAAATAAATGAAAAAGAGATTACTTCTGTGGAAGGGAACAGGGTAGTAAAAAGTAGTGTAGAAGGATTTCCTATATTTTGTTACAAGCATTTTTATTTTAAATACACTCACAAACACACACACAAATGGGAAAATGAGAGACACACTGAATCTATGATCTGCTTCTCTGTTTTAGGGTTTAAACGTTTTTTAACATATTTGAAACGAACTAGAAAGTGAAAAACAGAAGGTTTTGCTGGAAACTGTCTCATAAATGATTTAATGTGTCACTTAACCCAAAGAATGCTGGTAGATTTCTATACGTAATGATCCTCTGACAGAAGGCAGACTCATAAAATAACAATTTTTTAAAAAAATCCAGACTTAGTAAAATTTGTATATGGAATTACAGACATGGAGAGTTATATTTTGTAGCAAGAATCCAGTCTTAAGGAACATCTCTGATAACTTCAATGTCCCGTTTGCTGAAAAGACCAATGAATGATGAGTCCAGGGGGTTGGTAAGTGAGAAGAGAAGGTCGCACTTAGAAAATCAGGCTACACAAGACATTTGTGGGTGCTGCATGCTTCTGACTGAAATAGGACTGAAAAACAACTAAGCCACTGAGAACCCTTTTCAAATACGTTAGAAAGAAAAGGGGAAAGAAGGGAAGACAGAAAAAAGGTATTACAGGTAAGCCGTGGGCTATGTGTGTTCATTATTTGATTAGTTTTATGCTGAATAATATTGCTAATGGCTTGATGTCATATAATTAATGCCAAATACAGTAATTATAAAGTGATTATAATTAAACCCAACAATTAAATTTATGAGAAAAAATGAGGTAAAGGAAATAACTTGCATACTTCATCAATGAAAATATTACTTAATGAATAATTAATCACCTACTTCAAAAGTGATGGTGTTTGTAGGAAGTCCTCACACTGTTAAATTTCACAGCAGGAATAAGGATGAGTCTCCAGAATGCATTTATCAAACAACTAATTTCCCCACTCAGTGCAGAGAAATCTTTATGTGGAGCACATACACACAGAAGTGAAAATCACACCTGTCTGGCTAACCCCATTATTTATGCAAAACATCTAAATCATGAGTTTCTTGTTCATAGTTTGGATATTTTATAACAATCGCTACCATTTTGTCATGATGTACTAGATACTTTGTACACATTTTCTTAAATTATGAGATCCTTTTAGAAATTCTGCAGGAGATATTATTTCTTCCATATGCTTTCTTGAAAGATATGAGGAACTGATACTCAGAGAGTTTAGGTCACATGCCCATGGCCTCAGCAGGCAGAAGTGGAGTCTGGATTTGACCCTTAATCACACTGATACCAAAGCCACCTCCTGCTGCCTCCCTTATAGCCCTAGCTTCAATGCTGTTTACAGTGCTTCTCTAACCCACCTTACAAAGTCTCAGAGATATACTTGGACTGCCTGTGGCTTTAAGTAAACAGTTGACTCTCGACCACACCCTGAAGATAGGGCTTCTTGACACCTGGCCTCTCTGGATCTGGAGCTGTGGAAGAGGAGAACAGGGTGTGGTGGTACTGGGGTGGGAAGCGGGTGATGGAACAGTCTGTGGGTGGGACGGGAACAGCTGCGTCTGCCTGCACCTTGGCTAACTGATCCATCTCTTCTGTCCTTGTGGGCACAATGTGCTTACACCTCTACGGACACCTCCTGACCTGGCTCTGAAAAACTGATTCAGGTCTTCCATAAGAGAAGCTTCCTTCTCCAAAATTGCATTTGTTCACCATTTTGGCTGTTTTAATTCACACAAAAGGCATTCCTGGGCCTTTCACAGGCTCTGGGTTGTTTTTGGTTTGGGGAGAGATTTTTTTTCGTAGTCCCTGTTTGTTGTTAAATTTGAGAATATGTTTTCTCATTGTATCTTGGACACAGAGAAGCTGAAAGCCTAAGAAGCCAAACCAATGAAAGAAACCATACTGCTGCTGTCTTCCCCATGCCCTCTGATAATCAATGAAATTCAAATTCAAGAGACAAGAGAGCAACAGGTGTGATCCACTCAATCAAAGCCCAGTCACACAGCAGAGAACACAGAGGCTCTGGAAGGAGAATGAGGCAGAGTAGGAGGTAGCCATGGAATGAGGTATACACGCACACAGGGAGGAGGAGGAGATTTCAGCTAATTCAAGGGATGGATTCATTCCTGACTCTGCACCACAGTTAAGGTTTAGCTGTCAACTATAATACCACACATCTTCACTGATGAGAGAGAGCCATCCCAGGAAGCGAATTTAGTGGATAAGGGGGAGCTCCCTTCTAAATAATCCAGACATCTGAGTCAGTCTCAAGTCAATAATTGTTTTGCTACCCAAGGTGTGACACTGAGAACTTAGAAATGCTCAAGTAAGAACTACAGACAAAGACAGATGGAAAAAGTCCATCGGAGAAACAAAGAGCACAAAACAGCAAAAGGGTCATTGTCATAACTTTCACCAAATTGACTGAATTGGCCTTTGGATGAAGAATCATAAAAATAAACCATACAGAAAGGAAACAAGAACAGTGACAATATAAGATCTTTGGAATTTTTTTTACATGGGTGATTTTATAAGTACATATTTGCAGAGGCATTGACAACTGAGTACACTTTTGAAAGGATCTGAGATTCTGAATAAATATTCTCCCCAAACTTTTACAAGGAAACTTATTAAAGAGGAAAAAAGCCCCAAATTGTACAGAACTCATCAAAGCACTCAGGGCTGACCTATGTTACCAACATGCCAAAAGTGAGCTGAGGAGTATTCACACATCTCTCCCTCTGGCAGACACTTTGGGTGGCTGATCCACCATTCAATTCTTCTGTTCACTACCTTAAAATAGAAGCTATAAAAAAAATTAAAAATGTACATTTCTAGCCATATTAATAGATTGGGAACAGGAGGAGATGTGATGCAGTTCTGGCTGATAGGACATAAATAAGCTTATGGTTTCTGCCTCTTCCTCTTACTCCCCCTTCCTTCTGGAATGTGTATGTGAAGACTGGAGTCACAACAGCCATTGGGAACCATGAGGTAACAACCATAAAGATAAAAAAACATACACTAAGAATGATGGAGTAGACAGTGAGAAAGCTCCTTGATGGTATCACTAAGAAGCTGCACCAGCTCTGTACTGCTGACACCTGGAATACTATTTATTTGGGAAAAAGAATATTTTAAATGTTTAAGCCACTTCAGGAACAATGAAGATTTCTCTTCCTTGGACCCAAAGGGATTCCTAACCAATATAACCTTTAAGGTATTATAACTTACTCTCTGACATTAAGGTGATTTTTCTCTTATACAAAGAGAGCTGTTAATTGGTTTAAAATTTTTAAAAAATCTGTTTACTCCAGAAAAAAATACACTTCCTTTTTTTGTTCTTTATTTTCTTGTGGGTTGGCTTCTTAGTGCTGTACTGTTCCCACCTCTAAAAGTATAAGCTTAAAAGTATAAGGACTCTGCCACATCTTACAATAAAATCAAACTCCAACCTTAGAGGCTGGTCAGGGAGGAGAGTCCTCACCTGGTGGGCAGGGATGAGAGGAGGAAGATTCGTCGAGGATGAGGACGATCTTCTGTGGGGTGTTCATGAATCAGTTTAGTTTTCATTCTATCACCCCTCTGAGGAGAGATCCTCCCCCATCATGAGGCCTTCTGGAGCCAACTTTAATTTGATAAAGAATGTAAAAGAGCTTTTTTACACAAGCCTGTAAGGAACTCAGAAGTAAAAATCCAAACTCCTGATTACTTGGGGGAGATCCCAAGATATCTACATAAACTTCTAGGATTATAAAGCTAAATACTCAAGAACAAGAAACACAGTCGAGAATGCTGGTAAGATTTTCAAACTGGGGACTGAGCACAGCCCAGGATCTGCTGCAGAAGACAAGCTCCAGTTTTCTATAGCAGAGAGCAGGGGACTGGTGTCCTGCCAGAAAGGAAGAATAAACCCCACTTTGTAACGCTCTGCCACCGCTAGGTAGAAGCCCCTTGAGAACAGGGTTTCCATCTCTTTCCAATCCCTCGTCCATGCTTTTCTTAAACATGGTTTATCCTCAGGAAACAGTTGTTATTAAAGATGATGCAAAAGGAATAAAACATTAGCTTATTTAAAATAATTTGATTCACCCCAAAAGGAAAACTGATAGCTTGATAATTATAAAGATAAAGGAAAGAATGTTGGTTTTTTAAAACCTTTATTTTTTTGTATTTCGTATTTTGAAAAAAACTTTCAGTCTTAAAATAAAATATAAATCTTTTGTGTGTATGACCAGCAAATGCAAATAACTGAAATCTGCAGCAAGGTAATTTTACTCTTCAACCACATTGTTGAATAGAGAAGTCACAAATATTAACCTTTCTGTAACAAATAACAATTTCATAAAGAGATACTAGGTTAATCTTTTATCAAAAATAAGCTGGATATTTCCTTTCACTATTTTTTTCACCTAGCTAGAAAAGTCGTCTGACTTAAGAATCAGTTTAAAGCAGGTACTTCATTATATGCTTCCTATTTTTTCAAAATACAACTAATTTTATTTATTTATATAAGCTAGTGAGTGGTTGCCACAGATGTTGATTTTGAATTTCTCTCAAGGAATCCCCTTTTTTATTTTACGAGTATTAATAAAACCGTGGTGCCTTGGATAATTCAATTTCAGATTGTTTTCCACTTGGAGAGCTTTAGAATTCTTCTAATTTTGGAACATAAGCATTGGTCCATTGGACAGGTTTTTCTTTTTGCTTACTGTAGTTTCATAAAATAAATATTCTCAAAAGAGACTTAAGGACAGGGAAGCGTTACAGTGTCTCCACGCAAATCATTTTTGAGGAAAAGAAAGTAATGACCTTTCTTAAAAATTTTCATGATGAGTTTTGTTTGCGAATCACTTCAAAAGTTGAATGTGTCTTTGGGAATAATTTTAATCTCTGCTGGAAATTAGAAAATACAAGATTATTTCTTCCTCTCTGTACTCATCAGATTGACCCACCTCTATAAACTACATTTTTAATATTATCTCAAAATACTGACATACTCTTTTTGTACAGTATTAATAAATGTTTTACATTACCACAAATAAAAGCTTACTGCAATGCCACTGCATTCATTCAATCTTTTGCCAAATGTTTATTAAGCATCTGCTGTGTTCTAGGCAATGTGGCATATACACTATCTAGTTCTCCAAACATAATTATTCATAGCTCTTCATCACAAATAGTTATAAAATAAATAACTTAAAATGGGTCCAACCCCACAATCTTTCTTGTACTGTTTGTGTGTCGGGGTGTGTATGTGTGTATGTGCATTGTATCTGGAGAATTATACAGTAATTGGCTTGTCTGTGTGGAATAAGACAAATTCCATTGATGGCAAGTTACTTAATTTCTCAGGACTTCATTTTCACCTCTGTAAACTGGGTAGAAACAGTTAAAGTATTGTAATGGTTAGAGATAATTTACTTTAAATTCTTGTCACCTAGTGGTTAGGTTCTCATAAAATGTTAGCTGTTTTCATCCTTTTGTGAGAAATGTTCTCTGACTTCAGTCTGTTGCTGATCTATTGAGTTGGGTGTGGGAAGGTTCATTCCTATTGACTATTCCTTGAATTGAATGTTTTGGATCAAGTTCCTGTGTAAGAAACCCTTCAGTAATCTCAAGCTCAGAAATGAGTCCAATTATTCAATTACTCATGAAAAGTATAAATATGTCCCCATCCGAGACTGATCCTTTTAGGAATACACTCAATTAAAATGTCTTATACTGACACTTTGCCTTTCATAAATCTTTCTGGGGAGGACATTGAAATTGCCAAGTAATTTTAGCATCTGGTCTTGATTTTCCACAATCTCTTAATGAGAAAATGAGCATATATTATTTTGAAAAAAAATTTTGTTTTATTTCTGCATCAGAGAGAAAGGTAGTAAAACCAGTTGCATGTCTTAAATATTTACAAAGACACATGCTTATTCCATGACTTTAAACGCTGTTATTCCAAAAATATTTAAGATAAAGATTCTCTAGTTTTTATTTACCATAAGATTTAAAGCAAATTAATTCCACATTAGTTATGGATCATGGAGGAAGACACTCTGAAACAAGTTGTTTTATTTTTCAACAGGAGTGTGATGTGCCAATGAAAGCAATTAAACAAGAGCTGCCACCAAAATCAGCAGCCCAGCCACTGGAACATAATAGCAAATAATCCACTGACCAAGTTTCTGTTCTGTTTCTCAAGCCCATATTCTTATAAAAAAGAACAACAACAACAACTATGTATATACATATATATATACCATATTTCACTAAAATAAATCATCAGTTGGGTTGAAAAAGTTATCATTCTATTAATATACAACAGTGTGTCTGAAAAGATTAACTGCAACTATAGAGAATTCACAGATGGCCCAGAGGGTGATGGGTGTGTAAGGCAAATTCTTAATATAAATACATAGATATTATCCCATGAACACACACACACACAAGTCTTCTGATAATAAGTGACATTTGATGTACCATTTATAAATATCAGATGCCACAAACAACAGCTGATACCATACATAAACGTATTTGTAGGAAGCTATATTTTACATAGCAGCGTTTTATTGATGACTCGAGTAAGGTAAACTCACATGCAAATTACTGTCAAGAATGAAAACAACTGCAATCCTTAAGATTATCTCTTAGACCTAAAAACAAGTTATCCAAAGGATGATATTTGGGCAAAATTTAAACATGTGGCTAATATTTCTTAAATATTTTTCCTTTGAGAAAGTATAATGCTTTTCAGATTGAGACATATGTACCCTACACATGGCACTCCTGCATTAGCATCTGTGCCACAGACATAGTAAGTAGCCTGCCTGACATAAACAGCAGGGGATAAATGAGGTTTGTATGTCTCTACTCTTTCTCTGTACACAGTCTTCTGAGATAGGGCGTTCTCTGTTCTCTAAAAATGGATAGGGTATTAAGAGTTTCCTGTCCAATAACTCCCAGTGCTCAACTATTTCCCTTGACTTTATTTCTACTTAATTAAAAGAATAATTTTTACAGAGTTACAGAATAAATAAAACTATGATGTAGTTTTCACATTAAGTTGAGCATTTTGTGTATTTTTGACAGTTCAATCTTAAATTCAAATTCCCTTCCCCCACCATAAATTAAGGAGCATATATTGCCATCTAGTGTCCTTCTGAAATAACACTTCTACCAGAATCTTGAAATAAAGTCTGTTAAATTAGACAAAGAGGATGGAAAAATTTTGCAAGTAGGTAATTTGGATTTGCATAATGTATCAAAAAGCTCTTAGCTAAAACTCATAGAATGATCAAAGTGTCTTAAGATCAGTGCTTTCATTATTTCAACTAAAACATCCAGAGTGTTCTAGATTTGGTTAATTAGGAAGCATAGTGATGTCATCTATGACACAGGTGCTTCCATCTTACCACTCAGTATCTTCAGCATGTTGGCCTTAATCCTCATGCATACACCCTCGTGATCACAAAATGGCTGCCGCCATTCCATGCATCATATATTTGCCTAACCATGTATGCAGGAAGAAAGTGTAAAATCTCCATCTGTATATCTTTTCCAGAGACCCCCCCCCCCAACCCCCATCATTATATACTTTCCCTCAGGACCCATTGCATGGAATAGATCACATGTACTGTCTGGTATTTTCAGCCTTTACATCATAGACTTTTTGCAAAGAAGAGAACTAGGTATAAATCAACTGTGTTGGAAACACATAATAATTAGAAAAGAGAGAGAAAAAAAAGTTTAAGGAACTGGTTTGGTTTAAATGGTGCAAGGAATGGAATGAGCTCTATTTTCAGATTCCAACAATCTGTAGAAGGAGTCCTAGACACATGAACAGGGTATATATATTGTGGAAGTGAGGGTATTAAGGAAGAGAGAGAGATTCTAAATGAGTAGACCTAGAAAGATCCCAGTGAAAGTTTTTCTATGATTACAGTAGAAACTGTAATATTACATTTAGCTAGGAATTGGAAATGACCCTGAAGGATTCAGAGGGCATGAGTTAGTGGGATCTTGCAAAATGCAGAGGGAACAACAAGATAGTCCACTCACTCTCCATTTCTCACTGATTTGCCCTGATTAAAGGGATAGGAAACTCAGCATTGAAGGATGCCTTAAAATACAGATCAGGATTTGCATGGCGGCTTGGCACCAGAGAGTTCCATACCCCTGTGGTCTTCTACTGTGTGTGTCACACGTGGGACACCCAAAGAAAGAGTCTTTGAGCACTAGCATTCAGGTAGCCAGAGTATGGATATGAAAAATAAGGCCTGAAGAAATCAACATGATTTCTATTAAAGATTGGCATTATTTTTTCAAAGTAGGTGTTCTATTTTTAAGATTTTAGAGTTTTATCCCAATGACTGAAAGTAGTGTTTATCTAAATTTCTTTTCTTTATTTACATTAAGCTCTGGGGACTGAGATATATCTTGGAATAATTTAGAATTTGGAAATGTACTCATACATATTTTGACATTAAAAAAAATCACAGAATCATACAATATCATTTTGAATGGAAAGAGCAGTAATTAAGCCAAATCCTCTCATTTGATATAGGAGGAAACTTAGGCCCAGAGAAAAGCAATGACTTACCCAGTGCCTCCTAATGATACAACAGAAGAGCAGCATCTAAAATTTAGGAACCTTAATTCCAATCCAGTGCTCTTCCCATTTTTTTTTTTTCTGAAATTGTATAGGATATTTGTTAAGATTTTGGATTTGGGAAATAGACTTGCACATGAATACCAGTCCAGCCACTTAGGTGGTTTGATCTAGAAAGAAAAACTTAATGTCTCTAAGCCTTGGGCCCATCATGTGTCAAATGAGAATATAAACAGGAACTATCTTGCAGGAAATTTGGGAAAATAAAAGGTAGACTCTGTAGTATGGTGTTGGAAGCCCACATGTAGAGTGCTTCCAAACATTAGTTAATCATTAGCTGTGTCAGGACCCTATTTTCAGAGATGTGTGTGGCCCTTGGGGATCCTGTGGGGATTTAGGGCCTGTATAATTTAATATAAAACCATTTTATTGAAACAACGTGGCTCAGTGTAAGAATCTGTCTCTGTCGCCAGATCACCTGAGTTCCAACACCAGTGCTGCCATTTTTATTTTCACAGTCCGTAACTTTGAGCACTCATTTAACCTCTCTTTGTCCTCAGGTTCTGCAGTTATACATTATAAAAGCATCTAGCTCACAGGGTAGTTGTGGGAATTAAATGAGTTAATATATGTGAAGAACTTAGAACAATGCTTGGAAACTAGTGGGTCCTATATAAGTGTTTATGTGGTTAATATTATAATTAATTGTGAAACCATCTCATTCTAGGAGCCTCCAATTCCCACAACAATACACATTCTGTGACAACGGAATGCCACTCAGCATGATCTGTCCTGGGAAATCCGCCTCTCAGCAACCTTTGACCTTCTGCCCAAAAGCACTGTAAGTCCTCCTTGTATCAGACAAATTGCTACCTAGGTTCCTCCTCCATAACCAGCAGCTTTAGATTGGAAAAAGTGCCCAGACTCCCCAAAAGCCTAGATGATCAGCTGGGGAACTGCACACCATCCTAAGACAAAAAGAGGCAGGTAATGATCAGATGGTGTAAATAAATATACAAGAAAGTATCAGAGAAAGGCTTGTAGAAAGGCTTAACCTTGAAGAAACTAGGTACTTTAATCTCTACCATTTCAGAAGCAGCTAAATATATAGCCCTCTCTTTTTTAAAAAGCCACACTACCAGTACGTCATGACCCACGTGCTCCTTTCTCCTACTTTAAAACAATGCTTAAAATCCATTGTAAGCTAATCACTCTTCTACAGTAGAGAGCAAAGCACCACTACAGTGTTTTTCCATGCTCTTCTCTGCCTGAAGGTCAGTGCTTTCAGGACCTATATTGGATGGTGGACCTCATATGACTAGAGTCACAGCTGTCAGATGAGATAAACACACTTCCATCTATGGCAACTGACAGTTACCCATCACACTGTAGAATATCTATATCCAGGTTATTGTAAAATAAAAGTTGATTTCCTCCTGTGTTTTCAGTATTTTGAAACTAAAAATACTAGAGGGATTATTTCTTTCATGATTTTAGTAACAAACAAATATAGCCCACTACTTGTTTTTTGTAAATAAACATAACCCTTATCTGTTTCTGACTGCTATTGTGCTATAGTGACAAAGCTGAGAAGTTTTGACAACGACTATACGGCATGAAAAGCCTAAAATACCTTGTCTCCTTAGAGAAAAAATTTGCTAACCCCTATTTTAAATAGACTGGTATGTCTTTCATTCCAGGTTTGTATCTTAAGGGAATAAGTGAACAAATAAAGATGCAGACACAGGGATGTCCGTTGTAATGCTGTACACAATAGCAAGAAGTTTAAAAACAATCTAAAGTACATGAAAGATAACTTATAAATGTATATATAATAAAAATACATATAGATGCAGAAGGTATGTCAAAATATTGAATATTAAAAATTGTTGAAAAGGGTAAGATAGATCTATTCAATGTGACACAGAAATACTTGAACAACAGTAATAACGATCATGCAACACCTAACTTTTACTGAGTAATTAACATGGACCAGATACTGTGCTATTCCTTTTTCATCTGTTATTATTCTCTATTTATAGGTTACAGTATTGAGGTTTGGAAAGATTACATATATTCAAGTCACACAACTTGAAAGTGGCAGAGCTGAACAGAGATCTGCCTGTTTTCCCAACTCCAAAGAGAGAGAGAGAGATAGACAGACAGACAGAGACAGAGTGTTCTTAATAGACTACAGCTTACAAAAGAGCCACCAGCCGCTTCAAAATACTCTCTATAGCCATAAAAATGACTACAAAAGAACTTTTTATTTCCCTGACCCACTTGAGAGTGAGTTGCTGACCTCAGGTCCCCACAGCACTTTCATGTTATTTCATCAAACAAGGATATTCTCCCATGTAGTTACCCTCGTGGGTTTGTCTGCTGTTACCTCATGATTAGATTATGTGCACATTTTTGTTCCGTTTTCTTCTTTTGTCATCTTAATGATTTAAATTTTTCCTATTACTGATAATGTTCACTTTATTATTACAAATGATGATGTTAAATGGTGCTTCTCCACTGCAAAGTTAACTCTTTTTTTCCACTATTTTTTTGTGAAGATTTACTTTGAAACAATGCAAAGTTTATTTTGTTCTTCAAATTTATTCATTCATTTATTCACATATGGTTTGATTCATGGTTTCCTATGTTATGCAATGATTAATAATCTGTTACAAGCATTATTTATTTTGATGCTCAAATTATGCTTAATTTGGCACAGAGAGCCCCCTCCTAACTGGCTTTTGTGTTGTTTCGACATGCCCTCATCAGTCTGAGCATTTTCTTATTTTCTGGCACAAAAAGCTATCTCTAGTTCCTATTAGTGGACAATATATTCAGAAAACAAGATATGGGCATAAGGTGTGCTCATTTTTATTGGTATCTCACTGCTCCCAGGCCCTCTCAATGGACAAAGGAATGAATGAAATTAAACAACACACACACACACATACACATACTTCCATGAAGTCATACTGATACTTCAAATTCCAACCTACAAAACTGAAAGGTTTTCTCCCTTTTGATATTTGATCTCCCTTCTCTGACAGTGAGCAATAAGGCTCCCATTATCCTTAATCTACTTTTCTTATTTTCCATTAATTCCCCTGTACATAACCAATCTTTCACCTCTTCCAATCCCCACCTTACCAAACTTGGGCTCCAACAATTTATGTGAGGCCACCCCCAGCAGGGAAGCCTTTATTCCTTACCCACTTGCTATCCAACACTCCAAGCTGGGCTTCTCCCACCACCCAACACATGCATGCATACCCTTCTGCCCTGCTTCACCTCTGACACCCTGCACCGGGGTCACTGTGGCTTCCCTACCTTCCAGCACAGGTACTGCTCCCATGCTGCCCAATATAAGGGTTTTAGAACTTAATTCTTCATGAACAGAAGAGTAGGGAAAGCAAAGGAAAATACTGGGAAGAATCAATCAATCAATCACAAAATTTAATACCACACAGTGTAATGCAAAGTGGGGAATAGAGAGTGGATCAATATGTTCATAGAATAGAAGATTCCATAGAACATGTCCAAGGGCTGAGAAAATGAGAACTACTTGGAACAATTAATCAAGAAAGATAATAATGTGGCAGTGTTGTTGGCTAATATTCACTAACAGTGAAGAGATGGTTGGGAAGAATAGTTTCTGGCCTTGGGAGAAACAAAAATTTGTCTTCCACAAAGTAGGTCATCGATATCTTTGAATACAGAGAGAAGTATATGCTTTATTAATACTCTGCATTATAGATATTATGGCTATGCATCTTGGATTTCCTAAGACTGTCACAATTGTAGATAATTTTATTCACCTCAATTAGTCCTGTTCAATAGAAGTACAACTAAATCCACTGTTAAGGGTTGGTAAGCCTCTGTGTGTATGTGTGTGTATTTATATATCAGCACAAAATCTTTGGTCAGCTCATATGGTCCTATTTTGGGAAAAGATATGATCATTATAACCACATAATTTTGATTTGACAATTGACTTTTTGAAAAGATTACACAAACATGGGGGAATTCTAATGATCCAAGGTCTTCTAAATTACTTAGCATCTACATCTAAATCTCACCTACTGCTCTGTATTCACCTCATGACAGAAACACAAAGAACCCATGCTACTTGTATAGCAATTATTATTGGTATTATAAGATAATGACAGTTTATCTTCACATTAGACTTTGTGCTAAAGTATTTTGCGTATTATGGGGTCAAGCAGTATACAGCTGTAGAATACAGATTCATCACCACTTAAAAAATAAACTGATTTAGTCATTCATGTAGCATTTTTTTTAAGAGTGCAGCTTTCAAACACAGAGCAAGAATTCTTACTCTGGTCCTTTTGACTTCAGTACCCTTGTTAACCACCAAAGAGCACTACCTCACCGTGCTGCCAAAAGAAGAAGATACGGAATTTATAAATGTTTCATGCCATTAGAAGCACGCACTAGAGGAAGGAAAACAAGCCCTCCACATGAGGACTTCTATGGCATTTGTTTTTATTTATTTATTTATTATTTAAAATTTTTTTAAACATCTTTATTGGAGTATAATTGCTTTACAATGGTGTGTTAATTTCTGCTTTATAACAAAGTGAATCAGCTATACATATACATATATCCCCATATCTCCTCCCTCTTGCGTCTCCCTTCCACCCTCCTTTTCCCACCCGTCTAGGTGGTCACAAAGCACCGAGCTGATCTCCCTGTGCTATGTGGCTGCTTCCCACTAGCTATCTATTTTACATTTGGTAGTGTATATATGTCCATGCCACTCTCTCACTTCGTCCCAGCTTACCCTTCCCCCTCTCTGTGGCCTCAAGTCCATTCTCTACTTCTGTGTCTTTATTCCTGTCCTGCCCCTAGGTTCTTCAGAACCATATATATATATATATATATATTTTTTTTTTTTTTTTTTAGATTCCATATATATGTGTTAGCATATGGTATTTTTATTTTGAAAGAGAAAACAGGATCTGGAGACCTGGAATCACAACTTGGCATAGTGGTTAGAACGTGACCCCAACCATGAATGGCCAGGCTGAAAGCCCAGCTTGGCAACTTACTTAGGGCCTAGAGCAAATTATTTAACTTCCCTGTGCCTCATTTTTTCATCCATAAATTGAAATGGTAAAAGATATGTTTTCTTAGGACTAAATGAAATAATGCATAAAGTACTAAGTGCAGTACCTGGCACATGGTAAACATAATTCATTCTTATTGTTATTATTACAGTTGATGATGGTGTTGTTATTTCCGAGCCCCCTAGCCATGCTTTACACCTGCTGCTTTTTTCCTGAGCTTAATTACATCAGGGTTAAAGGTTGAAACTTGAGGAATGACAATCCTTGACAAGAATACCCCATCCTTAATTACGACAATTTATAAAGTCCGTGCATAGAATCAAGCAGGTCAGCTAATGTGCAAACACTTCGTAAGTACCTCCTATGTGCCAGATGCTATGCTAGGCATTAAAGATCCTATAGGAAAAGACAAATGGTTTCCTCGCCCTCACTGAACTTTCCATCTTGGTTGTTCTTAAGTGTGCTTCATGCCCAGAGTAAAAAAAAAAGGCTGGGATATGGTGCCTATTCTCTGGCATACATTCTAGCTAGAGACATAATAGTCACAGAAGGCATGACTAGAGAGTTATTTAATGATAAAGCACATAATTTTGAGCAATGGTCCAAAGATAGATCAACCCAAAGCTGAGAGAGTGTCTGCCTCTGTATAGGCTCCTTGAAAGAGAAGCACAAATAGGAAATATTAAATAAAACAGGGTTCAGTCTGAAAACTGGAGGCGTTGAGAGGGCTCTCTTTGCTAGCATTACATTTTTGTTTGTTATCATGTAATAGTTCAGGTACAATGGGAGTACTGACACACACAATGAACACCTGTATATATACTTTACAGGTGAAGAAATAAATATGTATAATTGAAGCCTTCCGTGAATTCCTCTTCACTACCTATGAATATCACAGATGTATGCATCTGATCAGCTGCCCAATGGGCTATACCTTAACTTTTTCTGCATCTTCATGGATAAGATTTTTTAAGTACTTCAAGGGTATGAATAGCCAAACACTTACAAAAATGCTTTCTAGTAAAGTAAATGCCTTTAACTGAGTTAAAAACGTGGCTCGTTGTCTGCTTTTGGGATGATTCTAAAGTTCAGAGTCAAGCAAAGGTCACCTACCTGATACCAGGCAATGTGTCAGGCACACTCACTAACTTTGGTTTATTTAATTTTCATCAAGGTCTTATAATGATCTCCATTTAACAGACAAGGAAACCGAACCTCAAGGGGATCACTCTTGAGCACATGAGTAAGACACCCACTGTTTACACTCAATCCTCCCAACTGCAAGTGCCTGCTTCCTCTCCATTCATCACCAACCTGTCTATGGATGTGTTAAAAGCTTAATGGAGCTCCAGGACTGGCTTTATCCCACACTAACTTTAAGCCTTACTTTCCATATCTGCAAAATAGAGGCAATAATTATATCCATGATTAAAATATTAAATAAAATAATTCATCTATGGTGCATAGCACAGTGTCTCATGCAGAGTAGATGCTCAACTAATAGTAATTGTTATTTCTCATGAGAAAGACCCCCAGAAGACCATTCATGACCTTCAGACATCATGGCTTCTCTCCTCATTTTACTGCCATAGCCCAATTTGTCCTCACCCTTCCTCCACAGGGAAAACTAGATTTGGCTTGGAAATAACCTCAACTGGAACACTGGTGAAAGCTCCGACCCTGCGGGGAAGTCTGAGTGAAGTGATTGGCATGGCTTTATCAGTGGCTTCATTAATGGCCTCGTCTCCAGGCCGCAGACTAAGTTGACAGGTCAGTGCTTTCTCTACCTCTTGTCAAAGAAGCAACACATATTACACAGTTAAGAAGAATAAATCTGAGTTCTTGTTATTTTCTGAACGAACCCCTTTAAATCTCCCACTCATGGAAGTTTTTTCAAAAGTGGACTATTTTAGGGGTGCAGGTTGGTGATGCCCCTGTCACCCTAAAACAAAAATCATTACAATATAAAACCTATAAAACAATTTGAAACTGGTATTTTTAAAGTTAAAAAAAAAAAAAAAAAAAAAAAAAAGAGAAATAAATGGATATTTCCTGACAGGCTAGGGTAGTTTTAGTTGTCTCAGGATGTAAAATAATGTGTTTGCAAAGAGCCCTGGGAGAAAGTTCTCTAGATTCAGATCTGAGGGTTTTATTCGTTCTTCCCTGGAGGGAGCCTGGTATATTCTAAAGAATCAACTTTTACAGAGTCTTTTGCAGACTCACTGGTTCGGGCGCCAATAAAAATATTTTTGAATCAACCCACTGACATTTTTATAAGGAGCATGAAAAATTCTATATTGAAAGAGCCAACTTCCACAAACCCCACAGGCCTTTCCTTCAGCCAAGAACAATACTGAAGTGAACAGGAGCGTTTGACAGGACACGATTTGAAGTGTTCTTTCATGTGGGAAGTGCGGGAAGATTTACCAGCACATCCTTGACCTTTTCCTCAGACACATTTTGATTTAATCTGTTTCATATTCTGACTTCATAAGAGACTTCTTTGAACTCTCCATCAGGATGGGTACATAGTAACTTGGTGGTTGATGTAATTGGCCGGGACCACAGGCCACTGAACTCTGAGTTTCCTCAAGAGAAAGCAATTTTACTCCTGCACCTCAAGATGAAGGTTAGTTGAGCTTCTGCACCCCGTGGCACTGAGGGAACCTCTCAGCATAGGCAACAAGGCCCATCTCTGCACAATAATCCTGTCTGCCAATCCACCCGTAACCTCGCTGCCCTGTGCTTGGTACAGCTACTGGTCTTCTTTCTGGTACTTGAGGGTATCAAGTTCATTGCACCCTGGGTCCTCTGCTTTTGTCTTTCCTGAATTCTCTTTCTCTCACTTTCCTCATTTTACCACCAAGCCCTCCCCTACTTTTATTAAACTGGCTCTTTCTAAGCCTCCAGCCAAAATTTCACTACTTCAATGAGGATATCCTTATATGTCAATATGTTTTAAGCCTTTTGTTATTCTCTTTTGTTGTAGCCTGTAAAATTTCCAACAAACCTTTGCTAGTTCCTCTATAAATACTTCTAGTGGCACATAACTCACTACTACAAATTAAGTCTATTTTATTTTGACAAGATTTTATCATTAAAAAGTAATTCCTGATTTTGTTTTTTTTAAAAAAGCCTCTCTGAAGAGGTGATGTCTAAGCTGAGTGTAGGATAAATTAGCTAATTGAAAGAGTCTGCGTGTTAAATTAGCTAACTGAAAGGAGCATATGCAAAGGTCCTGAGATCAGAGAGACCTCATCACACTGGAAGAATTTGAGGAAGATTGATATTCTTGGAATAGAGGACAGGAGGCTGGAAAAATTGGCAGATATTTATTTTCCATATTGAATTTTTTTACTTAATTCTACAAAAAGAGACTGAAGGAAAATGATGTGACTCGTTTGATGGTGGCTGGATTGGAAAGGGGCAAGAGTTTGTCAACCTTAGAAACATCCCTCAAATTCCATCTTTCTCTCCAAACCCATTGATTCTGCCTTAGTTCAAGCCCTATAACATCTTTACTAGTCTAGTACTTGTATAATTTCCCTCTTTCATAACTGGTCTCCTAGCTTCCAAGATGTGTGATGTGCACGTATATCCCTTTCTTCTGATTACCAGCAAAATCATAAGTTTTGGGGTGGATCTAGAGTAAAGTCTTGGCTGCACTGCCTATAAGCTTTGTGGCCATAGGTGAGTTACTTATCCTCTCTTGCCCTCAGATGCATCATCAGTGAAATGAGAATAATGGTGTCTAGTTTATAGGGTTATTCTAGTCCATTAACTTTATGACATCCATAAAGCACCTACTATAAGGCTAAGATATATAAGAGGAACATAATAAGCAGTGGCTCTTATAGTTTGTTTTTTATATTCCATTATAAAAAGTAGATTGTATAGCTCCTCTGATAAACAGGAGTGTAGAGAATTAACGCTGCACTTGAGACAGAAATTATTCCAGAGAGACGCCATGCATGTCTCTACAGCCTACTCTGCAAATAACTCCACTTTCCCATTCTGTCTCTCCACACCGCCATTCTTACCTTCCCTATATCTCTTCACTTCCATGGCTTCGGCACATATTGATCTCTCTTTGTGTAATGTCCATCCCTGTTTATTCACTTGGAAAACTCCAATTCATCTTTCAGGACCAAATGTACATTTATGCTTATTTGTACAATCACAAACATTTTGAGTACCTATATGAGCCAGCCTCTATGCTTGTCTACAGATAGGAATTAAACAGAGAAAAGGCACTAGCTGGATAGAGCTAAGCCATTTAGATTCAGAAGCTCTGAGTTATTATTGGCTGTATAATCATGAAGAAATTCCCTGTCTGAGACCTAGTTGCTTCATCTTTAAAATGAAGGCATTAATTATTCCTGCTTCATAGGATCTGTGGGGCATGCAAATGAGATGAGATTGTGGTGTGGAACCCTAAAACTTAATGCAGGTATTAGTTGTTTTAACTCATCACCTTATATCTTTATGGAGGGTATAATTTAACACATAGAAAAACATACTTCTATTTAGCAAATAGAAAAACACATATCAAAAAATATGCATTAAAAACACAAAGAAATATAGACAAGTTTTTGTTTAGGATGGTGATATGTAAGAGGATCCTAAACTCACCTCCTCCCACAAACATACCAAATCCACATCTACATATGGAACAGTTTTCTCTGGAAAAAAACAAAACAAAACAAAACCCTGAAAACTGGCTGAGCAACCTCACACTGGGCAAAGAGAAAAGCAGGTAGACACAATCTTGCCATAAACCCCACCCCTGGCTCTGTGACCCAGAGTTGGGAGGCAACTCAAAACCTGGACTTTGTGTGGGAAAGGCTCATTTGCATGTCTTGGAGCATTGGGCTGAGGGACAGGCATCTGATCTGACACACATATGGGGGCCCGCTGAAATATAACATAATACCATAGAAATGCAATACACAGCCAATTCAATACACATAGGAAAATATACATATAAAATATATCAATATTCAGAAAATGATAGCAATTCAAGAAAAGTCATGTGTAATGATATAATTAGTTAATTCTGTAACAAATGAGGCAGAAACTGTCCTGTGAGTTAATGGTCAAGGGTGTCAACATGGAAGAGATGTGACCTAAAGACCAAGTAGGATTCAAAGACAACAGGAGAAGGCTGCCTGTGCTTGCTTATAGGGCTCCAGATATTGCAGCACAATCTGAATTTACAGAGTAGCTGGTATACATTCTCAAGGGGTGTCTGCTACTCCGTTTATATCACCCTGATGGCTAATGGAGCTGAGACAATTTTTATATATTCATTGATCATTTGTAACCTTTTATGAAGTGACTGTTCAAATCTTATCCGTTTTTCTATTGGATTGTTTCCCTTTTTAAAATTGATTCATAAGTGTTTTTTATATAATCTGGATGTTAACAGACATGTATTTCACAAATGTATTCTCATATTCTCTGGGTTCTCTTTTGAAAAAAATTATTTTGTAACAGTTTTAGGTTCACAGAAAAGCTATGAAGGTAATACAGAAAGTTTCCATATACTCCACATCCAGTTTCCCTTATGATTAAGATTTTACATAATTACGGTATATCTGCATATTAATGAACTGATATGGGTAAATTATTATTAAATAAGGACCATAGTTTTTGAGATTTCCTTAGTTTCTACCTAGCGCCCTTTTTCTGCTCCAGGATCCAGGAGAGCACACAACTTTCTATAGTTGAGGTTCCTTTTGCTCCTGTTGTCTGTGATGATTTCTCAGACTTTCCTTGTTTTTTGATGACCTTTACACTTAGAGACATACTGGTCAGATATCTTGTAGAATGTCCTTCTGTTGAGGTTATCTAGTGTTTTCTTATGATTGCACAATGGTTGTGTGTTTTGGGGAGGAAGATCACAGAGGTAAAGTGTCTTTTTCATCATGATTTAATGGGTATATACTATCAACATGAATTATCACCTTGATGTTAATATTTATCTACTGGCTGAAATAGTGTTTGTCAGATTTCTCTACTATAAAGCTACTTTTTTTCCCCTTTTCATACTGTATCCTTACTTTCCATACTGTATCCTAACTCCATACTTAAGGAAGGGGAATTATGCTCTACCTCCTTGAGGCCAGAGTATCCACATAAATTATTTAGAATTATTCAGCATGGGAAATTTACTCTCCCTTATTCATTTATTCAAATATATTTGTTTTTATATACTTATAATATATTATTATATTTATTTTATTTACTATATATTATAGAGAATAAATATTTATTTATTTTATACCTTAAGTTATAATTCAATAAAAATTCATTTATTTTGTTGCCCAAATGTATTTCAGTTTTGGCCAATGGGCACTCTCAATTGGTTCCTTGGTCCCTTGACATTTTCTCCTTCAATTTGAAATAATTTCACTGGATACAGAATTGTAGGTTGGTGTGGTGTTTTCCTCCATACTCCCAACTCTCTAAATATTTCACTTCATTCCTTCTTTCTTGCATAGTTTCTGAATATAAGAATTCTGTAATTCTTATATTTGGTCTTCCATAAGTGAGGAGTTTCCCCACCCCTGGCTTCTTTCAAGATTTTTTTCTTTATCTTTGATTTTCTGTAGTTTGACTATGATATGTGTATATGTCAATTTTAAAAATACTCTGAGCTTCCTAGAACTGTAATCTGATGCATGTCATTTTGGAAAGTTCTTGGCCATTATCACTTCAAATATTTCTTCTGCTCAGTTCTCTTTTTCCTTCTGGCATTCTAACTATGTACATAATACACATTTTGATATTGTCCCAAAGTTCTTGGATATTCTGGTCTGACTTTTTCCATTTTTTTCTACTTACATTATAGTCTGGGAAGTTTCTATTGACCTATCTTCAAGATCACTGAGCCTACCCTTTGCCATGTCCGGTCTATTGATGAGTCCATCAAAGGCGTTCTTCTTTCTTGTTACAGTGTTTTGATCTCTAGAGTTTCCTTTTAATTCTCTTGTAGAGTTTCTAAGTCTCTGCTTACATTACTCATCTGCTCTTGCATATTGTCTATTTTTCCATTAGAGCCCTAACATGTTAATCATAGTTATTTTGCATCCCCTCTCTGATAATTACCATATCTGTGTCGCATCTGAGTCTGGTTCTGATTATTGTTTTCACTCTTCGGTCAGTGTTTTCTTCTTGCCTTTTGTCATGCCTTGTACTTCTTAAAAGCCACACATGTTACATTGGTTAATAGGAACAGAAGCAAATATGCCTTTATTGTGAGGTATATGTGAATCTGGTTAGCAGTTCGGATGTTTTTAATGTTTGCTATAGCTTCAAATTCCTCTAATGTCCTTATTGTTATCTCTCTCTTGATCTGGGGCTTCCCTAAGTACAACTCCTCAGAGAGTTTATGTCTCAAAACACTTTTTCCTGTGATCCATTGTTATTGTACTACAGCCCTATTGGTGTGGTGGTTAGATGTGGGATATGAGTAGTGTTCTATAATCTTCCAATTAAATTTCAGTCTCTTATTTAACCTGTGTCTCAGGACTGTTATACCTTCAGAAGTATTTCTCCAGCAATAAAACCCTTCTCCATGCCTTGTACTCCCCTTCCATCCCTTTCATGTTTCTAATATGTTTGCTTAAAGATCCAACTCCTGTTGATTATGTCTTCCTCCCCCCTGAGATGAAACAGAAAGCCTAGGAGGGGCTCAAGTGGGAAGAATCCCCTTCCCCTAGCTGGAATAAAGCTCTTTCAAAGCCCCTTCTTTTGGAGAATAGGTCCTTATTATGTTTTTGTTCTTGCACATTGCCTTACAAAGTTCCTTGCATATGGAGAGCCCTCATTTACTGATCATTGAAAATGAAACATTTCATGATTTATTCAGTACTCTTGGATAAATGGAGGAGAAAGAAAAAGGTCAAATGTTCCTTACTTGATGCCTTCTTAGTACTGGAATATAGGATTCTATGTTATACTACTTGAATATTTTAAAATTCAAGGCCAGGTGGACTTTAAGAATCAGGTGGCCTGTGTTAGAATCCCAAATTCTGCCTGTAAGGCCTTTGTCCAGTTACTTACCTTCCCTGGGCAACATTTTTACACCTATCACATGAAGATAATGATAGTACCTATATGCAATTGTTCATTGAATCAGCATTCATTAAACTATGATTATATGCAAGGTAATTTGCAAGATGCATTTTTATATGGGCTCACTTAAATTTCATATAAATCTTCATTTTAATGATTGGGAGAGACTAATAAGTATTATAACTCTTCCTTCTCTGAAATGTACAGCCATATATCTGCTCTGATTTAAAGTAATTTCTAATCAGATTTTTCTTTATTATTTACTTAAATCCAGGTAAGGTTGAAATACACATTTGTTGCTGGGAAAAACACACAGATTTCTAAGAATGTTTATCTGGTAAAGGAATTTACCAAATTTTAATAAGCCCTATTAAAATGACAACATTGCCCTTTTCTGTGACCACATCTTCTTCTATCCTTATTCTCAGCTCTACTTGCCTGAGTAAACATTATCCTTTCTCATGGTTCTATTTAAGGCATACATGTCATGGGTTAACATCAGAGTTTGTTGTTGTTAGCAAAGTTCTCCATCACTGCCCTAATGAGATAATGTATTTTTATACTAATAAACATAACTCTAAAATGGATCATAAACTACATAATGTGCATATTCCCATACTTAATATTTCATCTCAACTGAAATATAAATTATCTTTTTGTTTCACATCATCTACTTTCTATTTTCTTCAGTGTCCATGGTATTTAAAAACAGTCATCACAACTTATACTAATTTCTTATGACAAAACTGCAAATAGAAATTGATTAGTCTTGTAAAAATTTTTTTAATCTAATATATTGTTGTCTTTCCAATCCATTCACATAAGAGTATGATCAACTTTCTCTCCTTATTAATCATTTTCACTTTATCATTTCAATAATATTGAATTTTATCTTTATTTGTATCTTACAGACAGTGCAAAAAATTATATATAACATATATAACAAGTGGACCAATAATCTAAGCCATTACCCCGGTTATAATTCCTAAGGGGAGTGTGAAAGACTAGTGTTGCAAGTAACAATATAAGATTAAATCTCCCTGATAACATTATTCAAAGGGGAAGGTAGGTATAACCATCAGCCATTGGAAGCCATTAAGCATATACTAGTATAACTACTATGACTACTTAAGTATGTCTTCTGCTTCTGCCCATAATGGAGAAACTAGCCCTGGCCTTCCCACCACAAACAACTACAAAACTGGACAAAATATATGAGGCAACTGTTTTTAGACACTGGACTACAGGTGGTATAGAACTTCCCTCTTTGACAGAGGAGAAACACATAAGGTGAGCCCCTCAACTCCTCAAGCTTTCTGACTCAGATTACTTTCAAGCTTGTGGCCTGAGTTAGAGAGTTAAGAGTTTAGGCAGAACATGACAGTCTTGCCCAAAGAGGATACAGAAATTGAAAACTGAGTTACTGAACTGGCTGGAATTTGTAGGACATGTACTAAAGAGAAGAAAGTTGCACCAAAAAAAAAAGGCGCTTCCAAAGTTTAAAGATGTCCCATTAGGTGTTTGGCCATATGCTAAGCTATGCATGTAAAGAGCAAGGCTCTTGAAGATTGGCAAAGAAAAGCTTCCAGGGAGCTATGAGATGAAGGGATACTGAAGAAGAAGGTGGAAAATACGGTGGTCTTGACTGGCCACGGTAGAGTGACTTTGCTGAGCTCCTGGGGAGGTCAGCTGAACACATCAGAAAGGCCAAATCTTAGGGGTGATGCACTTCTAGACCTAGAATAAAGTATTTTCTAGACTTGTCCTAACAAGATTCAAAATCAAGCCATGAGAGGATCAGCATATCCATTGGAAAATTAACTGTCTTCCAGAACAAAACTCAACTTTCTTTTAAAAAGAGAAGGAAATGCAGACTCTCAATAGTTTGCATATAATTTTTCATATATAACTGGTGAAATTTGGATAAGCACATCAGGTAACACAAAATTAATAACCACGTCAAGAAATAAGAAAATATCTTATAACCAGTAAGAAAAGAAACATACATATTTATATATGCATTTGTCAAATTTAATTCAATTGCCCACTCTGAACTATGGTATAATTTAGATATAATAAAGGGTACACATGTTAAGTGTATAGTTTGATTACTTTTGAGACACTTGCATAAATATAATCTCCACCCTCAATTCAGACTCTAAACATTTTTATCATTGCAGATGATTTTTTCATATGTTGCTTGATTCGATTTGCTAATATTTTCTTGATGATTTTATCATCTATGTTCACAATAGATATTTGTCTATAAGTTTCCTTCCTTATGATGTCTTTACCTGGTTTTGGAATAGAATGAGTTAGGAAGTATTCCTTCTGCTTCTATTTTCCGGAAAAATTTTTTTTAGAGAATTAGTAGCATTCATTCCTTAAATGATTGATAGAGCTTACCACTGAAACCATCTTGACAAAGTGCTTTCATTTTGGGGAAGCTTTTTAATTACTGATTCAATTTCTTTTGTAGATAAAAAGCCTATTAAATTTGCCTATTGATTCTTGTGTCAGTTTTGACAGATCGTGTCTTTCAAAGAATTAGTCCATTTCAATCTAAATTATCAAATTTTGCAGCATAGTGTTCACAAAATTCCTTTATTATGCTTTTAATGTCCATGGGATTAATAGTGATGATCCTACTTACCATTCTGATAATAGTCATTTATGTCTTCTCTTTTTCTTTCCCCTTGGATAGCCTGGCTACAGGTTTAGCAAATTTATTGGTCTTTCCAAAGATCTAGTTTTTGTTTTCACTGATTTTTCTCTATTGTTTTCCTTTTTCAATATCATTGATTTCTGCTCTTTTATTATTTCTATTCCTCTGATTGATTTAGGCTTATATTAGTTTTGTTTATCTAGTTTCCTAACATAATTTTAGATCTTCTTTTTGAATATATACATTCAACGCTATAACATTTCCCTCTAAGTACTTCTGCTGTAGCTCACAAATTTTGATAAGTTGTACTTTCATTTCATTCAGCTTAAATTATTTTTTAAAACCTCTCTTGGAAATTTCTTTATTGATCCATGTGTTATTTGGAAGAATATTGTTTAATCTCCAAATATTTTGAGATTTTCCAGCTCTCTTTTGGTTATTGATTTCCTGTATAATTCCATTGTTGATCTGAGAACATACTTGGTATAATTTCCATTCTTTTAAATTTGTTAACATATGTTTTATGGCCCAGAATGGGGTCTATCTTGGTGAATGTTTCATGTGAGCTTGAGAAGAATAGGTATTCTGATGTTGATTAAAGTTTCTATAAATGTCAATTAGATCCAGCTAATTGATTGTTCTATTCCATTCAACTATATCCTTGGTGATTTTCTCTTTGCCTGTTTTCTCAATTACTGATAGAAGGTTGTTGAAGTTCCCAATGATAATAGTGAATTAGTCAATTTTTCCATCACTTTTTGTACATTTTTTATTTTGACACTCTATTGTTAGATGCATATATGTAAGAACTGTTATGTATTCTTAAAGAATTGACCCTTTTTATCATTATATAATAACCCTGATAATATTTCTTGTTCTGAAGTCTGCTTTTCCTGAAATTAGTATAGCTACTCCAGTTTTCTTTTGATTAGTGTTAAATAGTATATCTTTCTCCATACCTTTTAAAAAGTCTACCTGTGTATTTATATTTAAAGTGTTTTTATAGACAACATATAGTTGGATGGGTGGCTTATAAACAATATAAATTTATTTCTCACAGTTTAGAGGCTGAAAAATCCAAGGTCAAGGTGCCAGTGTGGTCGCATTCTGGTGAAAGTCTTCTTTCTGGTTCATAGCCACAACTTTTCACTGTGTCCTCACGTGGTGGAAGGAGCCAGGGAGCTCTATGTGGCTTCACCCTCATGACCTAAGGACTTACCTCCTAATACCATCACATTGGGCATTAAGATTTCAATATATGATTTATTTTTCCTTTGGAGGAGGACATAAACATTCAGACCATAGCAATGTATTTAGATCATTCACATTTAATTATGTATTTAATTATTTAATTACTGATATATTTCTTTTTATATATACTATGTTTGTAACTCTTTTGGATCCATTGCACTTGATCTTCATTTCATTTTATTTTTATCATCTCTTCTATTTCTGGCTTCTCTGGTGTTAATTGAACATTTTATACGTGCAAACCAACTGTACTTTTTAAAAATGTTTTCAGTGGTTTCCTTAGATATTGCAATTTACATTTTAACTAATCTAAGTCCATTTTCAAATTATGCTATACTGCTTAATGAGTAATGCAAATACCTTACAGCAGAGTGTTACCAATTCCTCCCTCCCATTCCTTGTAACCTTTCTGCCTTTCCTTTCACTTACTCACATGCTGTAATCAACCAATAATTATTGCTATTATTGCTTTGAATCATCTACTGAATCAGATAGAAACAAGAAAAATAAAGATTTTATTTTAACTTCATTTTTTCCCTTTTCTCAGCTTCTTTCTTTATGTAGATATGAATTTCTGACCTATATTATTTTCCTTCTTTCTGAAGTACTTTTTTTTTAATAAATTTATTTTATTTTATTTTTATTTTTGGCTGTGTTGGATCTCCGTTGCTGTGCGTGGGCTTTCTCTAGTTGCGGCAAGCAGGGCTACTCTTCATTGAGGTAGCTTCTCTTGCTGTGGAGCACAGGCTGTAGGAGCGCAGGCTTCAGTAGTTGTGGCACGTGGGCTCAGCAGTTGTGGCTCATGGGCTCTAGAGCGCAAGCTCAGTAGTTGTGGCACATGGGCTTAATTGCTCCGTGGCATGTGGGATCTTCCCGGACCAGAGCTCGAATCCATGTCCCCTGCATTGGCAGGCGGATTCTTAACCACTGAGCCACCAGGGAAGCCCCAAAGTACTTATTTTAACTTTTATTGAAAGACAACTATACTGGAATTGAGTTCCTTCAGTTTTTCTTTTTCTGAGAAAGTTTTTACTTTTCCTTCACTTCTGAAAGACAATTTCATTGGATATAACACTCTACTTTGGTTAAGTTTTTCTTTTAACACTGAATATTTCATTCTACTCTTTCCTTGCTTATGTGGTTTCTGATTAGACAGCTGATGTAATTCTTACCTTTATTTGCTCTATAGGTAAGGTGTTACTCCCACCACCACCAAACCCCAGTCTTATTTCAAGGTTTTCTCTTTGTCTTTGGTTTTCTGTAGTTTGACCATGATATGCTCAGGTATGCATATTTTGGGGGTACGTATCTTGCTTGGTATTCTCTGAGCTTACTGGATTGGTGGTTTAGTTTCTATCATTAATTTTGGAAAACTCTCAGCCATTATTACTCCTAACTTTTTTTCTGAACCTTTCTATCTTTTTGTTCTGATATTCCCATTTATACATCTGTAACTATTTTGGTAATTGTCCCACCTATCTTGGATATTCTCTTCATCTTTTTGGTTCTTTTTTCTTTTTGCATTTCAGTTTTGGAAGTTTTCTACTGATATATTTTCAAGCTCATAGACCCAGTCTACTTGTGAGTCAATTAAAGAAACTCTTCACTTCTGTTACAGTGTTATTTTCCTGTAATTTCTTCGGATTCTTTCTTAGAGTTTCTATCTTTCCACTTACATTATTCATCTGTTCTTTTGGTCTGTTCACTTTTCCATTAGAGCACTTAGCATATTAATCATAGTTATTTTAAACTCCTGGTTTGATAAGTCCAACACCTCTGTCACATCTGAGTCTGGCTCTGATGTTTGCTTTGTCTCTTCAAATTGTGTGTGTGTGTGTGTGTGTGTTTGTGTGTGTGTGTGTGTCTGTCTGTCTGCTTCTTAGCATGCCTTGTAATTCTTTTGTTTAAAGCTAGGCATGATGTATTGAGGAACAGAAACTGGGTACATAGGCCATTAGTGTGAAGGTTTTTGTTCATCTGCCTAGGAGTTAAGCTCTTTGCTGTGGCTGTAGGTATCACAGACTCCAACTTCTTCTAATGTCCTTGTTTTTGTTCCCTCTGTTGTCTTTGAGTTTCCCTAGAAACTCGTTGGTAAATAGAGTTTGAGCTATGAAGCTCTTTCAGCTATAATCCACTGCTAGTATACAGGGGGCTTGCTGATGTGCTGGTAAGATGTTGGGGGGTAGGGGATGTATTCCAAAATTCTATGCTTAGGTCTCAATTTTTTAGTGGGCTTGAGCCCCTGGACTCTGGCCTTCTCAAGTGCTTCTCAACCCTTCCCCACTCTGGTGACACAGAAGACTAGTAGAGGTGGAAGTTGTGTAATTTTCCTTCCCCGAAGTCAAATGAGGCTCAGGTGAAGTCTTTTGCCTTGGCAGGTAAGTTGTCATTGTGAAGAACTCTCTGGGCTTACTTTATTTTTAAATAAATTTATTTATTTTTGGCTGCGTTGGGTCTTCGTTGCTGTGCACAGGCTTTCTCTAGTTGCGGCGAGCAGGGTCTACCCTTCATTGCGGTGCGTGGGCTTCTCATTGTGGTGGCTTCTCTTGTTGCGGAGCGTGGGATCTATGTGCGCGGGCTTCTGTAGTTCTGAACATGGGCTCAGTAGTTGTGGCTTGTGGGCTTCAGTGCATGGGCTCAATAGTTGTGGCTCATGGGCTTAGTTGCTCCCGGATCCCACATGGGCTTAGTGGGATCTTCCCGGACCAGGGCTCGAACCCGTATCCCCTGCACTGGTAGGCAGATTCTTAAACACTGTGCCACCAGGGAAGCCCCTCTGGGCTTACTTTAAATAGGTTACTCTTCCCCTTTCCCTGTTCAAACACAGGCAGATTTTTCTCCCATCTTTACTGGTGGGGCTCCTGGAGGTAAAACACATGAAAGTCTGCCCCTCCCTGACGGGTCCCCAGGAGATTTTAACTTTCAAGTTAGTCCATATATAGCCTCCAGAAGTTCACTGAAGCCACTGTTTAAGTTCTCCTACAAGTTACTGGTTCCAGCATGTTCTGCTTTAGGTAAGCTATCTAATCTGTATTCTTTGTTTTGTGTATCCACCTGTCTCTCCAGTTTTGAGGGTGGCAATTTGTCCAGTGACCTCGATTCCCTGAAGGATCTAAGAAAAGTCATTTTTTTTTCAATTTCTTCAGCTTTTTTCTTGCAACGGGGGTAGGAGTGACAACTTACAACCTCTCTACATGTCAGAGTGGAAGCTAGATGTCCTGTTGAATATTTTTATTGTGAAAGGTTGTTGGATTTTGTCAAATGTTACTTATGCATCTGTTGAAATGAAAACTTGGTTTAACTTTTTATTCTATCAAAACTGTGTGTTACATTAACTGACTTTGGGATGTTAAACCAACCTTGCATTTAGGGGTTAAATCAACTTTGTCATGGTATATAAATCTTATTCATTTAGAACCAGTCAGGAGTAAACGTCAAGATTTCCAAGTTGGGCCATTTCTACATTTTCTGAGAGCAAAATATCTCAGATGAGTTCATAAGAATGTAGGAGTAGCTGTCACCTCTGTGAGACAGATTGTGTCCAAAGGTATTTTTTTTCATTCCTGCATTCTTCTTGATGTGTGCTCACTATAAGCATACCTTGGAGATACTGCAGGTTCAGTTCCAAACTACTGCAATAAAGCAAATACTGCAATAAAGCAAGAAGTCACATGAATTTTTTGGTTTCCCAGCACGTATGCAAGTTATATTTACAGTGCAATGTAATCTATTAAGTTTGCAATAGGATTATGTCTAAAAAAACAATGTATATACCTTAATTAAAAATATTTTATTGCTAAAAAATGCTAACCTTAGCATTTTAATGCTAAAAAGTGCTAACCTTTGAGTTGACTAACATTTGAGCCTTCAGTGGGTCATAATCTTTTTGCTGGTGGAGGGTTTGAAATATTGTGAGAATTGCCAAAATGTGACACTGAGACACGATGTGAGAAAATGCTGTTGGAAAAATGGTACTTATAGACTTGCTCGATGCAGGGTTGCCACAGGGTTGCTTTCAATTTGTAAAAAAAATGCAATATCTGTGAAGCGTAATAAAGTGAAGCAGAAGTGTACTTGCTCTTTGCTCTATATTTCCATCTGGGGATATGTTGGTGTCTGGTCCAATGTGGAATTCACAACATTCTGGTATATATCATATGCATCCTTTTCTTCAATTTATAACTTCGCCACACAAGTGAGTCCTTCCTGGGATCATTTATCAAATTAACTACTTGGTTCAAATGCTTGTCTTAGGGTTTACTTCTGGGACCCCAATCGATGACTGACTTGCTCAAACTCTGTTGACAGCTTTCAATTACTTTCAGAGTAAAACCCAAACTTCTTAGTTTATACGGCCTTTGGTGATTCACACTAATTGTCATTTCTAATGTTCTTTCTCAACACATTCTGCAGAGGACACTTTGTTACAGCCAGATTCAGCCCTGTCTTCTTACCCACATCTGCTTCATATTCTCCTCTCCTGGCTATTACACTCATACTATTACTATTACATACTATTTAGTAGCGTGATTAAAAACAGACTCTGAAGTCAGGGTGCTTGGATTTATATCCTGGTTTTGACACTTACTAGCTGTGTGTTCTTCATCAAGTTACTTAGTCTCTCTGTGCCTCCATTTGCTCATCTATTTTACAGGGATAATAACAGTACCTAACTCGAGAGGGCAGACAGCAGAAGCAAGAAGAACTACAATCCTGCAGCCTGTGGAGCAAAAACCACATTCACAGAAAGGTAGACAAGATAAAAAGGCAGAGGGCTATGTACCAGATGAAGGAACAAGATAAAACCCCAGACAAACAATGAAATGAAGTGGAGATAGGAAACCTTCCAGAAAAAGAATTCAGAATAATGATAGTGAAGATGATCCAGGACCTCAGAAAAAGAATGGAGGCAAAGATTGAGAAGATGCAAGAAACGTTTAACAAAGACCTAAAAGAATTAAAGAACAAACACTTAGAAGAATTAAAGAACAAACAAACAGAGATGAACAATACAATAACTGAAATGAAAAATACACTAGAAGGAACCAATAGCAGAATAACTGAGGCAGAAGAATGGATAAGTGACCTGGAAGACAGAATGGTGGAATTCATTGCCATGGAACAGAATAAAGAAAAAAGAATGAAAAGAAATGAAGACAGCCTATGAGACCTCTGGGACAACATTAAACACAACAACATTCACATTATAGGGGTCCCAGAAGGAGAAGAGAGAGAGAGAGGACCCGAGAAAATATTTGAAGAGATTATAGTCAAAAACTTCCCTAACATGGGAAAGGAAATTGCCACCCAAGTCCAGGAAGCACAGAGAGTCCCAGGCAGGATAAACCCAAGGAGAAACACACCGAGACACATAGTAATGAAATTGGCAAAAATTAAAAATAAAGAAAAATTATTGAAAGCAACAAGGGAAAAACAACAAATATCATACAAGGGAACTCCCATAAGGTTAACAGCTGATTTCTCAGCAGAAACTCTACAAGCCAGAAGGGAGTGGCATGATATATTTAAAGTGATGAAAGGGAAGAACCTACAACCAAGATTACTCTACCCGGCAAGGATCTCATAGAGATTCGAAGGAGAAATCAAAAGCTTTACAGACAAGCAAAAGCTAAGAGAATTCAGCACCACCAAACCAGCTCTACAACAAATGCTAAAGGAACTTCTCTAAGTGGGAAACACAAGAGAAGAAAATGACCTACAAAAAAAACCCCATAACAATTACAAAAATGGTAATAGGGACAAACATATCGATAATCACCTTAAACGTGAATGGATTAAATGCTCCAACCAAAAGACACAGGCTTGCTGAATGGATACAAGAACAAGACCCATATATATGCTGTCTACAAGAGACCTACTTCAGACCTAGGGACACATACAGACTGAAAGTGAGGGGATGGAAAAAGATATTCCATGCAAATGGAAATCAAAAGAAAGCTGGAGTAGCAATATTCATATCAGATAAAATAGACTTTAAAATAAAGGATGTTACAAGAGACAAGGAAGGACACTACATAATGATCAAGGGATCAATCCAAGAAGAAGATATAACAATTATAAATATATATGCACCCAACATAGGAGCACCTCAATACACAAGGCAACTGCTAACAGCTATAAAAAAGGAAATTGACAGTAACACAATAATAGTGGGGGACTTTAACACCTCACTTACACCAATGGACAGATCATCCAAAATGAAAATTAATAAGGAAATACAAGCTTTAAATGACACAATAGACCAGATAGATTTAATTGATATTTATAGGACATTCCATCCAAAAACAGCAGACTACACATTCTTCTCAAGTGCACACGGAACATTCTCGAGGATAGATCACATCTTGGGTCACAAATCAAACCTCACTAAATTTAAGAAAATTGAAATCATATCAAGCATCTTTTCTGACCACAACGCTATGAGATTAGAAATGAATTACAGGGAAAAAAACGTAAAAAACACAAACACATGGAGGCTAAACAATACGTTACTAAATAACCAAGAGATCGCTGAAGAAATCAAAAAATACCTAGAGACAAATTACAAGGAAATCACAATGATCCAAAACCTATGGGATGCAGCAAAAGCAGTTCTAAGAGGGAAGTTTATAGCAATACAAGCCTACCTCAAGAAACAAGAAAAATCTCAAATAAACAATCTAACCTTACCCCTAAAGGAACTAGTGAAAGAAGAACAAACAAAACCCAAAGTTAGTAGAAGGAAAGAAACCATAAAGATCAGAGCAGAAATAAATGAAATAGAAACAAAGAAACCAATAGCAAAGATCAATAAAACTAAAAGCTGGTTCTTTGAGAAGATAAACATAATTGATAAAAGAAAATAATAATAATAGTACCTAACTCATGAAGTGAATATGACAATTAAAAAATTAGTACTTAGAAAGGTACCCCTTACTTAGTAAATACTGAATAAATGTCAGCTATTATTATCCCATTTCCAAATCTTACCTTCAAAGCAGCTCAATCCTCTACTTCAAGGATGCCTTTTTTTGAACCCATAGCTATATATAAGCATTGCAGCTCTTAAAGTCTCTCTTTACCTATATTTTTCTCTTTGCATTTATTTTCTATCATGCATGATATTTAAATTTAATTTCCCTGATAAAACTGTATGTTCCATAAGAAGAAAGATAATTCCCTTTCTTTGTATCCAATTCAATGCTTAGCACATAGTGCATACTCAGATATTTAATGAATGACTTAATTTTTACCACAAAGTAAAAATACATAGCACATGTAATACATATCAATTTATAATATCTTAGCCAAAGTCAACTCACAAAAGCAATAGAAAATTCCCAATTCAGAGTTACATTTATCTCCAGGAAACAAATCGTAAGTTAATAACTGTGGAAGTTAAATAACAGTTCAGCCTCAATTGTTCATCTTTATTATACGTGAGGATTGATTCCACTGTGGATTGATTTATATCACAAGAAAAATAAGATTTCAGATGAAGAGGCCAGACCTGTTTTTGTTGTTGTTGTTGTTGTTATGTCTGTGGTACACAAACCTCTACGCCAGAATATTATTTCCAATTGCGCCCATGTTTATGAATCACATAAAAACTCTACGTAGCCCAAACATTCACAAAGAAACATTATTTTTATTCAAACATGTTTCTCCCCAGCCTCTTATCTCCTTCTTGACTTAAGAAACTGTTCAGTTCACATTAACAAAAATCACCATGCTAAGATGGTGATTTGGAAGGTGATTACATGTAATAGCTTCTGCTTTATAACTGAAGAGATACTACTCATTTATCTATCACGTGAGCTCAAATCTCTATATTCAAATCGCTGCCAATTTCTGAGACCAGGCTTCACAAGATTTCAAATCCAAAATCTAGGACAGTTTCCCCCAAAGGAATAGAGTTGGAGCTCAGTTTTTGTTTTGTTTTGTTTAATGCTCCAGTGGAAATATAATTAGCATTTTAGAAACATAGAATTGTTATTGGATTCTGATTCAGAAAGTATTTACTATATTATATCTCCTGAGTGTAAGTCAATGTACTGGTTACTTTAAAGGATTCCATGACAATAAGACAGAGTCTCTGCCCTTCATGAGCTTTTAGCTAGTTAAGACAAATGTTCAAACTCATCTAAGTAAGAAAAAGAACATTATAATAAAGCCCACATGATAAGCACAAGTGCCATTTGGATTACAGTGAGGAAGGAAACAAATTCACCGGGATAATGGGACATGAGTCAAGACGCTTATATGTTATGGAGGGAGTGACACTTCCGATGAGACTGGAAGGAACAGTTAGACTCAGCATTTGGAGGTGGTGAAGAAAGGTTCTCCACAGAAAATAAAGAACATGTATGATCTTATTTTTGCTGGCTGGTATATATTCATTGTGTTCCTGGCAAAATAGCCCTGATTTTCCTTTGAGGAAGTACCACTCTAGCCCGTGCTCTTTGAATGTATTTGCTGTTACTGGTGGTAACCTGGGCCTATCATCTGATTTTATTATCCACAGTGATTGATTTAGGTATTTAGAGCTTAAATCAAATACCTTGATTTACAGTTAAGTGGTCAAACCGCCAGCTCTCATCACTGAAGAGATGTGAGGTGGATATTCAGGAAGTGCTGCTTCAATGAAGGAAATAAATTAGCATCTGTTAAAAACCAGTCACAGACTGGTGTACTTATGCTTTTATCTTTCTCAATCAAATGGCAGTGTGTACAACCTTTTTGTGGTAGATAGTATTATCCTTATTTTAGCAAATAAGAAAAGTGAGGTTCAGAGAACTATGTAGAATCTCCCAAACTACCAAATTAGTAATTTTCAAAAAGCAGGAATTAGATCTCTTTTATATGTTTATACATCTAAATGGAGTTTTAAATGTAACTGCATCACAACACACACTCACTCCCAATATATGACTTTAAATTATGTCAACCCAGAAATTCATTCTATCAATGAATACACAGAGTTTATTTTTTACATGCATTCTATTTAATGCATATTTTATTTGTTGGTATGTTTGTTTTTGTTAGAAACTTTGTTTTGGTGTGAAAATTAGTCAAGATAGCCTTTTCTTCAAAGGAAAAAGAGAAACCAATCTTTATGCCTGATGCTCTAGGTTTTGAGTACTGTGGGTTAGAAAGAAGTGACCAAAAAAAAAAGTACAGGCTACCTTTTTTTTTTTTTCTTTTTGTTACACAACAGGAGCTTATATCAGCTTCCCAAGTTACTGACAAAAAGTACAAAGCAGCCATCAAGACCTCTCAGTAAATGTAACATGCAACCCTCAGGAACAAGAGGAACCAAAAAACCACAAGATTCCAATTTTTAGTCCTCTTTTTCATCACTTTGATGGACACTCACATTTATTGAAACATTCCAGTGGCTGCTTTGTGCATCCTTGTCACCAGCTGTGTGACTTTGGAAAACTCTATATTCTTGGTGCTTTCGTCTTTGAGTCTTGCAGAATTAGGAACAAATTGTTTATCAGAGATAACTGGAAGAAAACGTCATCCAGTTAGTCCCCTGGTAGTGAATAGGGCTACACCTCATCCATCTACACTGCTCTTTGACAATACAGAGGTGAAGAAGCTACAGTAGGTGTTGGAACTTAAACGCTTACACAGGCCACATAGGGGATGTAAACGAGTGATGTGAGAAAATAGGGAGTGGTGGAGCACACAGTATCTGGAGGCATCCAGAAGGCAGTTTTGCAAAGTGGCTAATACTGCTAGAATTTGGAGTAAGAATGTCTGGGATTCAGTCCTGGCTCTTCTTACTAACTGTGTGTGTTTGGATAAGTTATCTAAGCATTTAATGCCTCCATTTCCTCATCTATAAAATGAAAATAAGACTGAATTCAGAGGGTTGCTGTAAAAATTAAATATTATCTATATAAGCTTTTAGCACAGTACCTGACAAAGAGTCAATGATCAATAGATTTTTTTCTTCAAAAAGTACAGGGATACACGTATATTTTCAGCAAAGCCTTGATTGGCTTGACTTTAACTAACTGGAGTGGGAGAAAAAGGATGTCTTGTTAGTCCTGGGGAAAGTGAAACACACATGAATCACTTCCATAACTTAAGCACTTGCTATTTATTCCAGGAAATTAAAATTTTACTTTATTTCTTGACTATAAATTGTGCTTTACACTTTAACATTCTGGAGTAAACACAGAGCTGTCCTTGAAAAGTGTAAGAATTGTAAAAACATGAAATAGATATGAAAGCAAGAGAGGAAACTGCAAATATTTGCTAAGTAAAATTATAAAATCCCATTTTATCTAATGGAACACAGACTGAAACAAGTATTTCTAGGAAGTACATCAAAGGGGCAAAATGTTTTTTCTATAAGAATTAACAGAAGCAAACAAACAACACCCAAGGCCAAACTAAATAGACATCAAACATAAAAAAAGCAATCACAAAAGGAAATGTATTAGGAAATTAAGTATGTAGAAAACTGTCCAACCTTCAAAAATGTTAATTAAAAGAAACATGACATACTTTTTCACTTATCACACTCGCCACATTTTTTTAATGAAGATAACCTGATTAGAAAAAATTCAGCTGGCTCTCATATATTTGTGTTAAGAGTATACAATGCTATAGGAAAGCCTTTAGAAAGTGTATATCCAAGCTTTAAAAATGTCAAAAGACAGAGTTCATAATGTTAATTATGAGAGTCTACCCTGTGAAAACAGTCAAAAGCACAGAATAAGCTTTACATGCAAATATGCAAATATGTTCTTTTCGGCCAAAATACTTAAAGGAGGTATTTGCATTTTAAAAATTGACACATAGCAGTTTACAATATTAAAATGATAACTAAACACAAGGAGAAAATATGAAGTGCCATACCAAGAATTTCTCTGTGGCCCCTTTCCTCCAGCAGTCTGAAATATAATTGAAGGGGACAAAGCACATATTGGAAAAATCTTGAGAATAAATGTAATATAATATTTTAATAAAAACTTGAGAATAATATAAAAAGCAAAACTTGGATGCTGCAGAGACGCAAAGTAAAATAACAGACTAATCTGTAAATTTTTCTCTTTTATATCTGTTTTATAATAATGAAAGTAATTCAAGGCTATTCCCAAAAATGTGAATAATATAGGATAAAGTAAAACAAAGAATATAAAATTATCTTAATTTCCTTAGATAAATTTTGTTTAATTTCTTCTTTTCTCATTGTGTTCAATTATATTTTTCCTTCAACAAAGACATCTTTTTTGTTTTTAATCCTTGACTCAGGTGAGATGAGACCTGGGGAAGAGTGGCTAGATACCCATGTAGTAACAAGCAGAGGGTCTTTCTAATGTGCCTATGATTATGTCATTTAGACACTATTCAATGCCCTAACTGATATTTTTGAAGGAAACCCATAAGATAAATATGCATTTGCAAGGGCAGAGTCTGTCTAGACATCATCTGTTGTAGTAAAACTGTTCGAATTCACAAGAAAAAAATCAAGTGAATTTTAGTTTAGACCAAGTTCCCAAACCTGAGTCCTTGATAGCTCTAGCACAAGAGGTCAGACCTCCATCCTTCTACAAAGGGTTACATAAAGGAGTCAGGCTTCTTGGGTTCAAATCCTAAGTTTTGTGATCTTAGACATGTTATTTAAATCATTAGTAGCCTCAGTGGACTCATAAGTGTGCATGTGTAAAATGGGATGATAATAAAAGAACCTTCCTCACAAGATCATCATGGAGATTAAATGACATAAGTTGTAAAAGCACTTTCCTAAGTGCCTGCCTCCTAATTAAACATATATTAATGGTCATTATAATTATTATTTTTAGTTAGTCTCATGCCTTTCTCCTCCATGATGTTTCACAGCACTTAGAGCAGTTCATTTTCCTTTTGAAAAATAGCTGATATTCTGTGTGTCACTCTGATGTTCCTTAGCCACTAAGAAGGGCATCTGGGTTTGGTCAGGGAGTGTCTGGGGAAGCTGAAGGAGGGTTTTTTGGAGCCAGAGCCTTCTTTTCCATCCTAGTTGCTCCATTTATGAACTCTAGGACTTGGGCAAATATCAACTTCTCTGAGCTTCACAAGCCTCATAAGGAGAAAATACCAAGAACTACCTTGGAGGCTGTCAGGAGGACTAAATGAGATATTCCGAAGATGACTAGCATATTGCTCACCATGTTATAAATGCTCAGGAAATACAGCCCTGAGTCAGTGGATGGAAGCAGTGCCCCATAAGTCACGACCTGCTAAGCCTTTGGCAACAGAGACGCTCATTTAAATGTTTATCACTCTCTATCTCTTTTTTTTTTCTGGGATTTAAAACCCTGTTTAAATGATTTTGGATTTATTAGCAGTGCTAGTGATGCTTGACGATTGATTCATTCTTCCCTGTAATTAATTGAGGTGATTAGAGAAAGCATTCTTATTACTGTAAAGTTTGATTTATAACAACCTGTTAAAACCAGAGGGAGGGAGGGACTTGAGAAGAGGTCAGTCCCCTCCAATAATGAATACACACCCTCCCTCGCAGGAGTAGAGTGCCTTTTTTTTTGAGGAGGGTATTCGGAATTTAGGCATGATAGGCTAGTGTCTCTTTGCCAACAAGGCTATAACCTTCAAATGAAAAGAGCCAAAATCTATACCAGCATTTCCCAAAACATATTCTGTGAACTATTCAACCCTGCCCCCGACCATGAAACTCTCTACAGAGAATAAAAGAGGGAGTGGGTCTTATGTTCAAATAACTTTGGAAGTCTTGCATGAACTAGCGCCCTTGAAGATTCACAACACACAAGATGACCCATCTATGTAATGCTGGAAGAATCCAGATAAAGAAAATTATTTAATGAAATGAAGCCTTTTTCCCCTGTCAATTAATATCTCTTAATGCTGTGAAGAATTAGCATAAGCCAAAAACTGCTTAAGAATTCTTATCTATAAATAGATAGATAAACAGACATTCAATAATATATATTTTAACTATATTAAAAGTTTCAAATAAAACAGAATGCACCTATGCTGCTTATAATAAATGATTACCTTAAGAAGGGTTTTATACTGGAGAGATCATACTCTAAATAAAGGTGAAAGTTGTTTTGCTCACTTAAGCCACTTTCCTGACTTAACTGCCTTCTTCATCCTGTTTGCTCAATGAATCCACAGTGTCACCTATTAAACGGATGTTAAATGGACACCCACAGAAGAATCAGTATCTCTCTCTCTAAACTTGTGTACTTACGTCTTTTTGTAGTAGTAAAGTATGAATTTTGATTCTCAAATCCTTTCTCTCTAGTTTCTGCTCATTTTCAGATACTATCTTGAAGAGGTGAGGGGGAGATAGGAGCCCTTAAAAATTAGAGTATTTGCATAAGTGATAATTTGAAGTTACTGCCATTATGTAGAAGTGTATAGACCAAGGGAAGAGTGTATAGACTTTCCAAACTCCATCCCTTCCAATAAACCTCACTAAATAAATGAATTGGAACTTTGTTTGTTCCTCAACTCAAATATAAATAGTAGGGATATGGGTTAATTTACTGTGTGCTGAGATTAATAACTATACATTGTTAAGAAGCTCAGGATGCTGTTTTTGGGGACTAAGGTCCAGGTGATTTATTTATTCCTTCTCCCTCCATCATTCCTTCCTTCTCTTTTTTTAAAAGCTAAAGTTTACTTGTTTGAGCTTATATTTCTATCAGCTATCAAATATAAGCTTGAACCAGGTGGGATATAATCGGCACAAACCCTGTGATTCTGAAGAGCACCATGATGGGCCCTCCATACTGTGAACGTTTCCAAGCTACAACTGAGTAATTGTCAGGTTGCCTGTGTTGCTGCCTTAAATGTTTTCCTCTTGACATTAGTGAATATAAGACATTTATTTATTCTCTGTTATGTCTGATTAAAAAAAAGACGTTTGTTCCTCAAAGAGAGAAAAACAATAATTATTCTTGTTCGTAAGAAAAGAGCTTTAGGGCTTCCCTGGTGGCGTAGTGGTTGAGAATATGCCTGCCAATGCAGGGGACACGGGTTTGAGCCCTGGTCTGGGAAGATCCCACATGCCGCGGAGCAACTAGGCCCGTGAGCCAGAACTACTGAGCCTGCGCGTCTGGAGCTTGTGCTCTGCAACAAGAGAGGCCGCGATAGTGAGAGGCCCGCGCACCGCGATGAAGAGTGGCCCCCGCTTGCCGCAACTAGGGAAAGCCCTTGCACAGAAACGCAGACCCAACACAGCCATAAATAAATAAATAAATAAATAAATAAATAGGAATTCCTTTAAAAAAAAAAGTGTATGTCACTTTATAAAAAAAAAAAAGAAAGAAAAGAGCTTTAAAACACACTGATAGCTGTGTCTCTCACACCACCAAAGTATGTTCATCCCTTCTCTACCTTAAGTAAGACAAACACCTTTTAATCTTATGGATGGAAGCACCCTGGCATTAAAAAGTCAATTAACTAATTGCCTGCAGTTAATTTACTGGTGAGACTGAGAACAAGAGCAAGAAAGAGAGAGTGGGAGAGAGATTAAATAGATATTATACAGATATATAGTTTATATATTTATACATATACATAACGTATCATATACAATATAGCATTTACAGACCAAGGGAAGATTTAAGCCACTGCCCCAGCGATGGCACCTGGACTAGGTTGGGCGGAGGCTGTGCCTTAGCCAGTAGGATGCATGGGTCAAGGGAGGACAGAGAACTCGCAATAGCAAAATAATTTCATGTCAGAGCCTTTGGCACTAATGGTGTCATCAAACTGTCACTTTTTCATTCAATATATAATTACTAAGCTCCATGACTTTTCTATGTGTTGGGGGAACAGCAGCAAGCAAGACAGACAAGAGGGATGATTTCAAAGTTGACCTTGAAAGGGGAAGCACACACACAGAGTAAATTTAATATGAGGGCCTCAAATAAACGGGGTTTCTAATGGAACCCAGTTCACCTAACCCTCTTCCTCCCACCCCCTTCTAGACAAAGAAAGTAGTTCTCAGAAAGGAACTAAAGAGCTATTTTTCTCCTCACTCCTGCTTGCTCTTTTTCTCTCCGTATTCCTCTCCCCCTTTCTCTCCCTCTCACATACTACACATATGAACTTTCATAACTGGTATAACTTCAATATAATAATAATAGTTAAATGCAACATAATAATAATAATTATTTGGAAAATTGATATAGGGTTGCAAAACATTTTGCAATGTTGGGATATAAATTTCCTGAGTGCTTATTCTTTTAAGTGTGTTTCTGTCTACTAATTCATTTCAACACAACACCTTATGAACTAGGTACTATTATTATTCCCGTTTTAAATATATGGAAACCAGAACTCAAAGAGGTTAGGTGTACTGCCCCATCTAACCCCATGGCAGAGCCAGGCTGTGGGCTCAGGAAGTTTGGCCCCAGAGCTTGTTCTCCTGACCACCCCATGTAATGTGGACCCTAATACTACCTGAGTGAAAAACTCGCTTGTCTTTTTCATGTTTTTTTAATTTCCCTGTAGACTGGTGAAAATTTCGTCAAAGCCCTGCTTTGACCCACTAACCTGGGTCCAGGAACCCCAGCCCCGCGCTATCAGCCTTATGAAGGTTTTTAATTCTCATCCCAGATTTACGTTGTGGACATTGTAGGACAAGAGCTTAACTGTGTTCATAGGGTGCTGTTTACAATTTATTTTGCCAATGGCTTTCAAAAACGGCACACACTACCTGATTTTGAACACTCTCACTCACTAGCCCTTTTAACAATGTGTTATTAACCTGGTCGTCAGGAGACTGGGAAATGACCTCAGGAAATGACCCACAGATGGACTTGAGGGGCCTAGGAATCCCCTGAAGTCAAATGAAAAAATGTATTCAAATGCCAGTAACCCTACACACACACACACACACACACACACACACACACACACACACGCACTCCACACACACATGGTCTGGGGAAAAGATCCACAGGTTTCACAGGAATCCTGAAAATATCCATAAGCCAAAAGAGCGTGAGAACTGCTGCTCTAGGCCTGAGGACTAATTTACCATGTGACCTTATGAAAGTCACTGGGCCACACTGTACCTCAGTTCTCCTCTTGTCAAATCATAATTTAATTCTACTCTGACAAGTCTTCTAAAGGGTGAAGATTGGATGATATAAAGTCCTGCATACATATTAGCTATTATTATTTCTTTACCCTTTCTCTTTTACCTTCTGAGAGATTTTGTGAAATTTAGTCATGAAGGTTCTTTTGGGCAAGTAACAAAATTTCACCTGTGCAATGTTTTCTGTATCTTTATTTTTGAAGATATTTTAGTATTCTGTGCTCACTGTAGATGGAAAACTGTTATTCCAATTTGTCCCAATAGCCAAGAAAAATGTTAAATTAAGGATAAATGAAAACAGTAAATCTGCATTTCTGCCCATCAACTCTAGAAATAGAAGATGAAGTGAACAGGTAAACATCAAAATGACACAACATCATTCCAGGCTGATTTTAAAACCCCGGTAAGGGGCTATTTTAAGAGCAGAGCAGCTTTTCTAAGGAAATAAGCAATGTTTATGTAGGTGCACTCTAGCACTGTAGTCCAATATCAGAATATTTTCAGAAGAAAAAGAAATTCCAGTTAATGTGATTTTGCCCAGAAAGAAGAAGGCTCCAGCAAGTACCAAAGACACTGTCATGATTTCTCTCATGGCTCTGCTGCTCTATGAGAAGCATCATATGCGCACACACACACACACACACACACACACACACACACACACACACACACATCAAAGCAACAGATGGTTCCTAGAGACATTGAAGGTACATCTGATAGCTTGAGTTCTTGGGATTATCATCTGGCCTGAATTTCCTGCAGAAAATCTATTATTAGGCAACATTTAGGAACACAGTTTTATTGTGGTGCCCTCCTATGGGTGAATGAGATGCTTCTAACAGTGGCCTGGGAAACATGCAGCTTCTAAAATCCAGGTAACAGGAAACAGGGAGAGCTATCCTGAGCCAATATACATATATCTAGATAGATAGATAGATAGATAGATAGATAGATAGATAGATAGATAGATAGATAGATAGACAGACAGACAGATAGATAGACAGACAGATAGATAGATAGATATACCATACTGGTTCTGTTTTCCTGGAGAACCCTAACACAGTTTCCATGATTAGAACAATCATTTTGTGTTACCTAGTTCAGCCTTTTTCTTGAATCTTTGGTATAAGGCTTATGATATGTAGTCATGTAGGCAATACTACAACACCTCTAACAGGTAGCTCACTACTTCCATGTGAAAAGCTCTAATCATCATTCATTTATGCATTAACTCAAACATTTATTAAATTTCTACTATCTGCTGGCACTGTGCTATGAATAAGGAGCACAGCAGTGGACAAGAATCTCTACCACAGCAAACTATTGATTTCATGGAGAGACAACTAAATCAGAAATTACATTTTAGCACATCTTTTTACTTCTAACTGAACACTCATATGTAAATCTCACTAACTGCTCTGGATTAAGCCCCTAGCAATACATATAACAAGTCTAATTTATATCCCAGAGATGAATCCATTAGGCATTTGAAGACTAACTATCACAGTTTTGTAAGTTAAAAATCCCTAATCCATTCATTCTTTTTTTTGGAGCATCTGCTCTGTGCCGTGCTGTGGAGATATAGCAAATTAAATACTAACACAAGCCCTGCCTTCAAGTAGTCATCCCTCCTTGCAGCTACCTTTTTTTTATAGTTGTAAGTCCTCCCATCCAAATAATTCTCTATTCGCTACCTTAAATACTAACAATCAACATTGTGCTAGAGATTGATTTATGCACAGAACTAAGTGACACAAGTCTCTGGCATCAAGAAACACACAGACTGGTGGTAGAGGCCAGTGTAGCTACTCCATTCATCTCATCATCATGAATTCACAAAATAGATATAAAGAATATACCTGGTTGGCCTATTTCCCTTTTCCATCACTATCCAGGGTATCTAAATATATGTGAAAGAAATAATATGATGATGTTTACATTTATTAAAAATAATGTAAAATGAATGTTAAATACTGAGATTTGATTGTAGAGGTTATGTGAAGTATTTGAAGATTGCTTCAAAGCCCACTGACCCAACCAATGGCAATTTATGTTTTATTCCTTTTCCTGTATTATTTTCTAAGACCTAGGGCTGCAGTTTAGTCTGTACCACCCACATTTTGAGACCCCACTGAAACACTAAAGCTTGGAACTTGCCAGGAAAACCCTCTCAGCAAATGCTCCAGGTCAGTCTGCTCCCCTTCCTCTCCACGTTGGCTGCATCTCAGGTCCCTCTGGCTCCTTTAACTCCTGCCTTCAGGAGAGTCAAAGAACACAACTAACTGTTGTTTGTCTTCTTTCCACCAAAGCACTACACACTATATATTCCACCTCCAATATGTCCAGAGGGATGGGAAACATTTTGATGGTGGTTGTGATCTTTTTAATCTCCTTTACTTTCTTGGCCTGAATCTCTGACTTTGACTGTTCAGTCTCCCAAGGGTCTCTCTGTCCATTTATTCATTGGGTACTCCAAACATTGCCTTGTTTCTTTAATGGATTACTTTGATATACTCATTTTTAAATGAGGATATATTAATACAGCCTAAGAGAGAAACACTTAAATTTCAGCTTTTTAAATGAACACTTCATGAATAAGCTCATGTTACTCCATTCTTGAGGCTCTCCCCTGCCACCCATTGCTAACCCTCAGCCCTGAGGCAGGGTTTGGAGATGGAGGACAGATCAGGGTCATCTAGCAGACAAGCACAGATATCCTGTCAGCTCCTCAGCCAGGTCCGCCTGGTCCACCCAAAGTAGAGTAGTAGCCACAGCACTGTTTCATATCACCTTATTTTGTTTACTTCATAGCATTTTTCATAATCTGAAATTAATGTATTCATCTATTTTAACTTGTTTATAGTCTGTGCATCATCTACTTTACCCCTACTCCTACTTGATATAAACTATAGGAGAAGAGGACCTGCTCCGCTTCTTTATTGCTTTATCCCCAGCCGGTACATAATGAACAGATAGAAACATTGAATAATAAATGATTGAACCAGAAGATCAGAAGATGTATCTTTCATAGTGGCTCAACTCAGAAAAAGAAAACTACCCATCAATCTAGGCCAAGTGGCTGTACTCAGAATTTACTTATATTTTACATAGACTTATCACATCCTATCTGATTTTTCTCTGACAATAACTATTGAGATATAGGTTTATCAATTAAATGAAATTAATAAAATGGCTGCTAAATCACTAAACTTATTCTAATTTCTCTTTAGAAGTCTAGAATTTGGACATACGAGCTTCTGCAGGATTCCTAAGATGTGTTGAGGTTAGCTATTTGTTGTCGGTAGGGCAGGCCAAAGATATTTGATTACAGCGTGACCCCTTATTCATGATTCTAGACTTCAGGAAAAAATCCTCAATTAACTTTTAAGAGTTAACACAAAATATTCAGTACTATACAATATCATCTTTAATATGATAGGATTTCCTTGTAATGTCTTGAGGACCAATACAGAGACTAACTTAATTCTAGTGGTTTCCTCCCACCTCACTCCTCACTGGTTCTGCTTCTTCTCTCTGACTGGGATCCTCTATCTCACTCCCCCTAGGTAATATCATCTAATCTCATGATAACTGTATACCCTTCCTCAGGCTTTTACCTTTAGTTCCAAATCCATATATTTAGCTACCTAATTCACACTTCCGCTTGGATATTGCTCAGGCAGCTCTAACTTAATATATCCAAAATAGAACTCTTGATTTCTTCCTCTAAATATATTCCTCCATCACACCACCCATTTGCTTAAACCGTCAACATTCAACTTACCCTCATATTCTCACCTTCCCTCAGCATTAGGCCATGTCTCACCAACTCAGAAACTATTCTTGGAAACTGTCATGTTCTCCTGCAGCAATATATGCATTTGATCTCCTCTAATTGAAAACTAGTTTTCTCTGCACCACTGAATTTCAGATTTTCCAATAAAATATAATGAGTCTGTGGTGACATTTTTCATAGCTCCATGGGTCAATCTTTGATAATCCTGGGCTCCCCCATAGACCATTCTCCATAGACAAGCCAAACAGTGACCAGCATAGGTACCTCCAGAATGACCTGCACAATTGTTCATAAAGTCTCTTTAGTAAACAGTGGCCACTACTAACCATAGGCAAAAGTGTCAGAAAAAGGAATGTGCTCTGAAATCTGATGCATTTCTATGGCCAGCATTACAGCTCAATAAGAAAATTCAGGTGCTATAGCACTTGGCAGCATTTAGGATTCCCTCCCACCATAAATCTTTTCCTGGCTGAGTTACTGAGGGCAAACTGAGAAGGAAAGCCAGAACAGAGTTTTAACAGGCAAATAAATATGAGCTGCTCCTAAGGTCAAGGACAATGATAAAAGAAAGTTGTCAAGATTTAAAGCAGTGGAGACGAGGGGAAATAGGAAATAGATCTCTGTACTCCCAATTACAAATAATTGCTATCAGCCATCTTATGATTTTCCCTAAAGCACAGCAGAGTAAAATAGTACTAAGTAGGTAAGCAACCACCGAAATGGACTATGGTCAAATTGCAAACTTAAAATAGAGTAGATTTCCAAACTAGACAAATCACAGCAGCTATGCCCACCCATATTTGCCTCAATTGGTTTATTGGGATAGGAGAGGAAATATTATTAAAGAGATCTGCAATGACCACAAAGAATGAAGGACAAAAAGACAGCTCATGACACTACAAATCTTACCTAATTGGCTGGTTACTACTCCACCTTATTCTAGAAAGAACTGCCATGAAGTGCTAAACACTTGCAGGAAACTGACTTTGTTTCTCAGTTTCCCTCCACTCAGTGCAAGAGGAGAACCTGTGAGTTTTATAATGTACAGTAATATGTGCTCTGTAATTGCAATTCTTATTGCCTCTGGACCAAACCACTGTGGTGTAGGCAGCAGAGCAGAAATAAGGAACACCTTAAATATGTTCTGTTGCGTATCTATCAGTATCAAGGCATAGCTGAAGAATGGTATAAAGTATAATAGTAACCAAACTTCTGTAATGTGAAGAATTTTAGGACAGTGAATTGGGCCAGCTAGGGAGGCAAGTGTCACAGTCGGTTACAGCAACAAACTCCAAAGCAGAAATTTTTGCCCAAGATTGAAAGTTGCTCAATAATATAGCAAGAACAGTTGAAGACCTACCAGAATTTGTAGCTGCAACTGCACACGTAGGTGGTAACCATTCTCAGCAGCATCATCCTCAAGTGCCAGAGACCAGTGACAAATGCATGAAGTATGTGTGTCGCAGTCAGAGACCAATGATTACCTAATGTCTAGAGCAGAGAAGAATAATAATCAAATACATCAGTCACAATTCTGTAGGCTGAGGTCAATCATTTATTATCAGTGGAAAGGCTAGTGTTATTCAAAGCCATTAGTGTCCATGAGTAAATTAAAATGTGTGTTTTGATACTTCTGTTTTTCTTTCACATATTTTGTTCCATTTGACATCAGGAATCCATTTAGACTATATTTCTATGTTTAACTCTAATAATAAAAAAGGGAATTTTCTTTCACAACAGAATCTAAACAGACTTGTAATTCTTTAATTTGCAGAATATCCCTCTCTCCCTTCAATCATAAAATTACTGGGTGTTCTTCCTGCATATACATCTTAACCACATCTCTATCAATGGTGTCTTGGAGCCCCAGCTTAATATTGAACTGAATAACCTGTTCTTGAGTCAAAAATTTTGCAAGTAAATGAAATTTCCCAATCCTAGAATGCAAAACAATGTATATCTTGTAGAGAAGATCTTGCATTTCTTCTATATCATTAAATGTTCAAGTAACGTCTTTAACATTCCAGGCAACTTATACAACCAAATATATGAAGAAGTAATGCCTTTTTTCATATATCTTCAGAAGCAAAACATCCAAAAATACTGTTGGTTAGTTGATCTTGTATGCATTAATTATCTTATATATAGTCTCTGCAACCCTTGGGCTCTCTCTCTCTTTTCTGAAGAAAAGCAAATATCTTTAGTTTAATCATAGCAGTAGGCAAAGTTCAGCAGGTCAGAGGGTCACTGAGATCTTGGTAAACAAAGATTCTCAATCCCCAATACCACTCACACTTGAACTTCACCAGGTTTAACTCAATATCATTGTGTGCACATCTTCTGAGAGTAAAATTTCTTATCTCCTTTCTTTATGATTGAGCTAATTCTGTCTAAGTATATTGCATACTAATTGGATTCAGGCTTACTTGCAAGCACAAAGAGACATCAGGTAGTGAGGCTGTGTTGTGAGTTAAACCAACCATCACCCTGGAGACCACTCTAATTCATCCTACATCAAGTTCACCACCAACAAGACCCACATTGCTTTGCACACAGACATTGTATCTAAATATTCCTAGAAGAAAGAAATTCTAGAAAGATATATTAAAATTTTCCTTCTGGAAACATATATATTTATTTTTATGGCATTCCCAGTGCAAAAGTATATAAATATGGTCAGAAAAGAAAGAAAGAAAAATAAATGAACATGGAGATTTTCCCTTGGTCCTACTCTCTTCCTCTTCCCCCTTTATCCTGTCAGAATAGTATACATCAAACCAGAGCCTGATGTTGTAACTGGGCTTCCGGCTTTCATTTTCCTTCATGAATCTTTCAGTATTTAAACTTTTGTTCAATATACTAAGATGGATGGCACTATCCCTTAATAGATACAACCTGTTTCCCAGCCACTGACATGTGTGTGATCCTCTCTAATTTTCTGTTATATCTGAATTTCATTTGGCTGCTCATATTTTTAACACACTCATTTTTTCAAATATCTGTCTTCCAACATCTTATATTCAAAATAACAATATTTACCTGATTTTTATTTATTTTATTTTATTTTTTAGCACATAGCATGGTGTCATAAATGCTGCAACCCACTCAACTAAGTTTTCTCAGGTTTTGTGTCCTGTCATAAGGAGCCCTCTCTCTGTTTAACATGAGCTGAGAAAGGCAACAGACAAGAGGGACAAAGACTAGATGTATTTGTGTAAAGGAGAAAAATGAAAAGAGTGAGAGAGGATCACCTAGAAAGATAAAATCCTCTTGGCCACCCTAACTTCATTCATTTTTCCAAGTTATTGGTTCATTTTTACCACATCTTGCCAGTTCAGGAAGGAAAATGCCCACCTAGAATATAAAACCCAGCACAGATCAGTGAATATTTACCTAAAATTTGATTCTCTAAACAGCAAAGCAGACATCAGTAAAGTGCTACAGCAGCAGCAGGGCTCAAACTAAATGAAAGAGGATTATTCTTTAGAAAACCTATGTTAGATTCTGGGCCTTCGCAGAAATGGGAAATCACTGAAACACAGTTTAAGGAGACCTAAGAGAGGAAGAGGTGGCCACAGTGGGCATCAGAGCATTCATCAATGGATACACATAGGAAGACAGCACTAGCAGGGAATTCCTGTTGAGAACCTACCAAGTGGTGGGCACTGTGCTGAGCAATTCACATTTGTTATCTCTCCTAAACAACTCAATGGCATTAGAACTATTATTAAGCCTGTTTTACGGGTGAGGAAATGAGGCTTATAGTGCTTAAGTTGTGTAAAGTGAAAACTAAGTCGTGGAGCCTGAATTCAAGTGCGGGCAGTAAGACTCTCAACCATTATGAATGCGGCAGTAGCTCTGCATTCTATGGAAATCTGCAACTATACCTGCTTAAGGAAGGAGGAAAGTTTATGAGAGAGAGAGAATACCATAACTAGACAATCAGTAAGAGACACAGCCTTCTGCCAGTCTGTGCATTAAGTATGCTCCCTAGAGGAGCTAATTATGGGAAACCTGACTCACCTTCCTTTCATCAGGCTCAGTATCTCTCACAGTGGGGTCTTGTAAGCTGCTTGGGCGTCCTTCAGTGTCTAAAATACAAAACTTTTTCATATGGCATGGCTTATAGATGAGCCAACTACTTCATCTGATGCTCAGTCGCAGAAGGATCCATGGGACACACACCCAGAAGGGAACTTAAACTCATTGAAAGATGGCATTGTGTCTCCAATGTGGCGCCTTCTTAAGGGATTCTGGAAGCAATGTACCCCTTTAAAACTTAATTCCAAAGTCAAAGGCACGTCCTTTCTGCTTCCAAATGGTACAACTCCTGCTCTCTCTCAGAAGCCACAGGCTCTTCTTGGATGCCCTTATTTTGCTCCAATCATTCTTAATACAGCCGCTATATTTCTGGGTAGCATAAAATAATTTAAAGCTATTTTTCAATTGAAAAGTGCTTCTCCAAGAACAGATTGTTTTAAAGACAGAGTTGATTGTAGTAATCATTTTAAATGGTCCAATATAGTCTCTTCATTTGACCTAGGACAATCTCCCCATTGGTAGGAGAGTGGGTAAGTGAATAATTTCCAAACTGGGATAAGATGGTAAAGATAAAGACAGAGACAGAGTGAGGGGTGAGACATGAAGGGCTGAATGTAAACACAGATTTAAGCAAATATAGATAGATGTCCACCTTTTCTCCCTCTATTCCTAGCTTTGTGCAAGGAATAATATTAAAGCTATAGTAAAAGAAAAAAAATGTATGTCTGAATTCTTGCTCTGTCATATATCAGCTGTGTATCCATTATTTAATTTGCTTGAGGCCCCTAACTCCACATTTATAGGAAGGTTATCAGAATATACAGTTAAGAGGTTCATTGAGAAAATAAAGTTCCTGGAGCAGATACATTCAATTAAAAGTTGTGGACTCCACAATTCCCTCCCCCACCTTATTTCAAGAAATAAATGGTGGCCATCCTAAGGCACATGATCAAAGTGTGACTCTCCAGAAACCCATTCAGGTGATGGTGCTCTTCACTTCCTAGTCATGGGTGCATACAGTTATTTTCTCACTAAGTTTGTCTCCATTTCCAGGATGTAGACTTAGTTTTTTCTCACTCTGGCTTCTCAGCAATATTTTCGGCACTTGTTTTCTGAATAGCAATATTGTGCTCTGAATCAGAGGATTTATTGAAGGAATGTGTGTACCTGTATCATGGCAGTTACTTGTCAGAATAATGCACAGATGCTCTCAGGGAGTGTTTCTTTCACCATATGAATATCACAAAAGAATCATCCACTTCTTGCAAATACCACACCTGCTCCCCACTTCCCTGAAATAGAATTCCACAGCTTCATAACAACTTTTACTTTATTTATCCCCAAAGTAGCCATCTGCTTGGTACTGTTTTTTTGTTTGCTGGTTTGGTTTGATTTGGTTTTGCTTTCTTTCCCTGCATTTTACTTTGTTTTAGACAGAAAAATGTATTCTGGATGAGAAAAACAAAGCAAGCTCGGTTTAAACTACTTTAACTTGGTGTCTATATATCAGCATCCAAAAAAAACATCACTGCTTTCTTCTCGAGAAATTAATGGAACTCCGACTGGCTCCAAATATTACAGGAGAAACGCCTCAGCCCCATGTTTACATGATAAAAATAGGCAAAAAAAACCACGAAGCATATAGATGAACCATCTCTATTTGTTTTGAGACATTTTACTTATAGCATATTTCCTCTCTTAACTAAGTTTTAGTCCCTACCATGTGAATCAACTTCTGATTCTAAGAGTACTGCATCTTCCTCAAGTGGGGCAAGTGTGCCTGAAAGATGTTCGGTGGCTGAGGGAACTCACCAGATCAACAGAGAGTTAATTAATATCATTTCAAGAGTCATGTATAAAGTATCTCCTCTGTGCCAAGAACTAACCCCTTCCTGATGGTGAACCTCACTGTGGCCAGCACTTGTTGGGACATTACTCATGAAATGTCATAATACATCATCTTTAGGTCATTCTTCTAGTTTCTTCTCAAAAAGGCAGGAACAAATATCAATTCTTTTCCCTTTAACTATGTTCCTCATCTATGTTTAACTGCTCGTGAGACTATTATTATTTTAAATTTCATAATAGTATGTAATATATGTAGTAAAAACCACAGTTACAAGCAACAACAGTTACTAATATTTTTATCAATAAAACAAAGATACTTCACTGTGTCTTGCACCAACCCCTCCACTTCTCCAAATTCAGCTCCCAGAAACAACCATTTTTATCTTTTATACTTGTTTATTCACATCCTTATTTAAAATAGAATTTCTCTTTGATATTCCTCGCTCAGTTATTCAGCTCATGAATTTGGCTGTGCTGGGTGACACCAACTCCAACATATATTAATTCTAACTTAAGCCACTTAATGGGTAGAGCAAGAATCAACAGAGAAGTGTCTAAATCAAGCAGCACTGCATCATGTAGTTATTTTCCTGCTCTGGAGTCATGCCCAAATCCAGAATTAGAAAAAAAACAGGAAAACTTATAGAATTTACAAGCCTTTCCCCCCACCTCCATCCTCCTCCTCCATTTGTTTTCCCCCACACCTGACTCCAAACTTCCTATGGATACTTTTTCCATTACTTTTCTTTTTCAGTGTCACTTCCTCTCTCCTTCTTAATCTTTACATCAACGTTTTGATGAACAATATCAACTGCATCAGAAAAGCCATGTGGTTTACAGATTAAGCACATGGTCTTTGGTATCAAATGATGTGGTAGGAAACCTAACTCTACCATAACGGTGACTTTGGGAAAGTTGTGAGTTTGTTATACATCTAAAATGATGATAATATTAGCTACCTTTCAGGATTGCTGTAAGAAAAAATTATAAGATATAAAAAGTACCCAGAACATGACAGGTATGAAATAAATATTTTTACATGTTATAAAATCCTGTTGCTAAAGAAAAATCTATTAAAAAGTATTTAGCCATTGAAAGGTAGTAATAAATTTTGATTATTATGGCAGAGATACTGGCCATGAGTACACTAGATTTCCTTCCCAACTTTGATATCGATTTGTTACTCTTGATCAATAAAATATCATCTGTCCATTGATTGGCTAGTTCTATTTTGGGTGATGTTACTGTCTCTCAAGGACTAAGTAAGAAATTAATTTATGACTGTGGTAGGCACTGAGAAACTTGCATGAAAGATGCTTTTGGATGAGAGGTAACAGTACAGAATGGTTATAGCATCAGATTTTCCCTCCAGGATATAGGCATTATTACTCTGGCATTACTAGCTAATTGGGAAAGTTACTCAAATTCTTTAAGTCTCACCTGTAAAATGGTAATAACAGGAGTGCCTCTCACTTTATACAATCTTTGCATAAATTTTAAAAACAATGAAAAATGTATATAAAGTGCTTTATCATATATGGTAAACCCTAATTTTTTTACATGAATATTATAATGATGGTGAAGATGTTGATGATGATAATGACATCATGAGATGTCAAGAAATATCAAGATATCAAGAAGGAGATAGCTTCTCAGTGGTAAAAGCCTTTTATTAGAGAAAACCTTCTTCGGTGGGAGCTTGAAAACTTGATTTTTAATCATGGAGCTTACTTTTCCAATTGGTATGGATAAGTAATCGGGCTACTCAAAGTGATATAAAATGACGTGATTTCTCTACTAGAGCATAATTGGATTTGTCACCCATTATAATTAGTTAAATATTTTTGGAAGGTCAGGAGAAGTAAATCACTGAAAGAAACATCTACTGCATTTCTTTGGTGTGTTTCTGTGGATTGCAGATGGTCATAGCCTCAGCATAAAATTCATCATTTGTAACTCAAATTGTGCCTTGTATCCCGAGACTACACCTAAAATGAAATCCAAGGAAAATGACAATACAAAGGACAAAGGAGATGAATGTTTGCAGTAAGCTCCTTATAAAAATAGTTCATCTTCAGGTAGTGCACAGGGGAGATTATCAAACCAGGCTTGTTATTATAATAGATAAATAGAAACTTCAAATACATATTGGAGCTCTTTTCTGTTCATCTTCAAGCTCCCAACCCTTCCCTTCATGATGTTGTACAGCCCATAAGGCATGGGCAGAGTCACTGCTCTCAGGGCCTGCATCCTCTGAGTATGTGGTGGATGCAAACAGTGCCCCAGCTTACAGGTGAATCACAGCCCAGGGACAGTCATACAGCAGCACTATTTTCAGAGTATCCAAATAACACCCAGCTAATTCATTAAACCACTTCTGACAGCCATTCACAAAACTTCCCAAAGCCCCAGTGTGTGCACTAGACCCTATTTATCAGGTAATAGAACATGGCTTCAGAGACTAAAGTATATTTATGAAAAAAAAACTATAGGTAATATCACATTCAATGATGAAAGTCTCAAAGTGTTTCCCTTAAAAAAAGGAACAAGATCAGAATACGTGCTCTTACCAGTGCTATTCAGTATTGTACTGGACATTTTAAACAGAGTAAATAGGCAAGAAAAAGTAATAAAGGTCATTCGAATTGGAAAGGAATAAATAAAACTGTCTCTATTTTTTGATGGCGTGACCCTGTATATAGACAAGCCTACAGAATCACAAAAAAAAGCCCTACTAGAGTTAATAAATACATTCAGTAAAGTTCCTGAGTACAAGGATCAACACATAGAAATCATCTGTGTTTCTGTATACCATCAATAACAATCCAAAAAAGGAAATTAAGAAAATTCAATTTATAATAGCAGCCAAATAATTAAATAACTGGGAATAAATGTGATCAAGTGAAAGATGTGTACATTCAAAACTACAAAATAATGCTGGAAGACATTTAAAAAGATCTGAATAAATGGAAAGACATCTCACATTTGTGGACTGGACAACTTAACATTGTTAACATGGTACTACTATCCAAAGCAATCTACAAATTCAATGCAATCCGTATCAATAACCCAAAAGCCTTTTCTGCAAAATTTAAAAGAATTGAAATCCTCAAATTTATATGGAATACCAATGGACTTTTTATCCAAAGTAGAAAAACTATGAAATCATCAAATTAATTTGGAATTGTGGGGAACTCTGAATAGCCAAAACAATATCAAAAAAAAGAATAAAGTTGGAGGATTCACTTCTTGATTTCAAAACTTACTACAAAGCTGGAGTAATCAAAAGCCTGTATAACTAGGATAAGGATTGGCATATAGAGCAATGGAATAGAATTACGAGTCCAAAAATAAATGCATTTATTTATGGCCAGTTGGCTTTGACAAGGGTGTCAAAACCATTCAGTGGGAAAGGAATATTCTCTTCAACAAATGTTGGAGGTATAACCAGATATCTACATGCAAAAGAATGATACAGCCTCACACTATATAAAAAAAAAATTAGGTCAAAATGGATCAATGTCCTAAATATGAGTTAAAATCATAACATTCTAAAAGAAAACATAGGGATAAATCTTCCTGACGTCATGTTTGCCAGTGGATTCTTAGCTATAACAGCAAAATACAAGCAACAGAAGAAAATATAGATTAAATCAGACTTCATCAAAATTTTTTTTTAATTTTGCATCTGAGGACATTATCAAAAAATGAAGAGATACCCTACAGAATGGGAAGAAATATTTACAAATCATATATCTTGTCAGAGATTAGTATCTAAAATATATAAAGAAAAATTATAGCTCAACAACAAAAAGACAAAAACCCAATTTAAGAAGAAGAAAAGAACTTGAATAGACATTTCTCCAAAGAATAAACAAATGGCAAACAGGAACATAGATGTTCAACATTATTATTAGGAAAATGCAAATAAAAAGCACAATGAGGTACCACTCTCCACCCATGAGGGTGACTATAATTATTTTTTTTTTAAAAAAGAACAAATATTGGCAAGGATGTGGAGAAATTGGAACACCTGTCCATTGCTGGTGGGAGTGTAAAATGGTTCAGCTGCTGTGGAAAACATTTTGGTGGATCCTCAAAAACTTAAACATAGAATTATTATATAACCATTCCTAAGTATATACCCCAAATAACTGGAAATGGGTACTAAACTATATACGTGTCCATCTACGTTTATGGCAGTTCCATTAACAAAAGCCAAAAGTTGAAAACAACCCAAATGTTCTTTAACAGATGAATGCATTAAAAAAATTTTAGTGTATATATTGAATAGAATATTACTCATCCATAAAAAGGAATGAAGCACTGATACATGCTACGGTATGTATGAACCTCAAAAACGTAATGATATATGAAAGAAACTGACCCAACTGTCAGACAGTTTATATTTCCATTTATATTAAATATCCAAAATAAACAAATGCATAGACACAGAAAGCAGGTTTGTGATTGCCATGAGCTAAGAATAAGAAGATAGTGGAATAGAGGGTAACTGTTTAATGAGTATTGGGCTGCTCTTTGGGGTGATAAAAATATTTTGGAACTTAATATAAATGGTGTTGTATAACATTGTGAATGTACTGAATGCCCCTGAATTGTACACTTTAAATGGTTAATTTTATCCTATATGGATTTCACTTTAATTTTAAAAAAGGTTGAATACTGAAGTCTCCAACTATTATTGCTATTTTGCATTCTGGCAGTTTGGGATTTTTTTCATGTACTTTGGGGCTCTATTGTTAGCTGCATAACTGTTTATAATTGTTTCATCTTCCTGATGGATTAATCATTCTAAAATTTTATTTTTGTCATTCATAACAACATTTGTCTTGAAGTCTATTTTGACTATATTAGTATAGCCACTCCGTATCTCTTCCTTTTAATTGTTTGCATGACACAACTTTTTCTATCTATTTAATTGTAATCTATCTGTGTCTCTAAATCTCAGTGTGTGTGTTATATATATTTAGTTGGATCATACTTTTATATTTTTCTAATTTCTATCTTTTTATTTGTTTAATTCATTTATTTTAAATGTAGAATTTCCATCTGTTATTTTGCTATTTGTTTTCTTCATGTTTTATGCCTTTTTTGTCCTTCTAGTCCTGTATTACTGCCTTCTTTTTTATTAAATAGATATATTCTAGTCTACCATTTATATCCCTTGTCATTTATTTTACTATAATTGTTAGTTACTTTTAGAGTGGTTGCCCTGAGGTTAGGAGGATTTTATTCAGTTGAATTGTGTAAAATTTTGCTTCCAGACTTTCTGCAATAGTTCTTTATGGATTTTATTTTCCTTTTATTCATTTCAGGGTACTGAAGTGTTTTTACAAGATTCCAAGTCTAACAATGTGGTTTCCTTCAGTTTAGCAAATGTCCATATACTTTAGTGGGGTTTTGTTTGTTTCTTTTATTGGTAAAGAAAGAGTTTTAATCTATAAAAATATTGCATCACTATGTTGTATACCTGAAACTATTATAATATTGTAAGTCAACTATACTTCAATTAAAAAATAGTTGTAGATTATTTCATTTTATGGTCTAATGCTCTTCATGGTTCTAAGTCTCAAAAACGTGGAGAAGAGACTCATTGGCACAGCTTGAGTCAGTTACTCCATCCTTAAAAGGAAACTTTGCCAAGAGGGTGTGTCATATAATAAGCACTATCTATTTAGAAGTTATATTTTTGTAAACCAAATGGTATTGGAGGGTAACATTTTAGGAAAATTTTCACTGTTTTTGGCAGAAAAAAGAGGACTACTGGTCAGATAAAATAATTAAGTACCCATTAAAGCTACATGTATGAGGGAAGGCCCTGCATCAGCCATGTAATTGAGTACAACTTCCTATAAAAATAGAATAAGAAAAAAGAATAACATGGCATATATAATCAGGTAAAATTGTTAATAACTTAGTCCTGTGGTCCCATTCTCAACTCCATTTGAGTAGCCCTTCTCCAATATTTTGTTCTGTTTAAATTCCACATACCCCACAACACAATGCATTTCTTTCTCCCTCCTTGAAACTTTTACCAAGTACCATGCATAGCTGTCAATCCTTTCCCCCAACTTCCAGAAGAAGAAGAAGCAGAAACAGAAGAAGAAGAATGTATACACTGCATTTGTTGATGATACAATGTGTTTACTGTACATTGTTTTTGCTATAAATTTATTTTTAAGAATTATTATTGTATATTTATAAGAAATATTCATAAGAATTGTTAAAGGCATAGTTAAAACTATCTTTGTTGTTTCATCATTAATTTGTACCACAAACTTTGTTAAAGCCCTAGTAAGATTATGTTTGGGAACAGATCTGGGGAAGAAGAGCTTTAGTACTGCTTATATGAAGCACACTGACTAGCCCAACAACAAGCAGAATAGTTGACTTCCAGGGTAACTGACTCTTTGCTGAGACATAAATTGGTTCCTAGTCTGAATAATACCTTAAGAAACACCCCATGCTGAGAGATAAAACTTATGCCATTTATCATATATTAGACAGTGTTTTGTCCACCCTGAAGCATTATAGTAATAATGATCATGGAGTAAGGAGACCATTACCCTATTTCTTCTATTATCTATTTAGGGCTCATCTCAGAAGAGGAAGTTCAAAGGGGTATTCTTTGTTTTCCAAAAGTTAAGGGAAGTTTGTTTTTCAACACAGATTTTTAATGCTAAAGCTTGTCAAATCAGGCATTGAAAATAACTAACACACCAGCTCACTAATTTTGACTACAGTAACAATCAATTTGAATTTTTAAAAACTCAGAATTATGAGGAATATTTAAAAGGTGAAATAACTTGAATCTGGTTAACAAAGTGTAAATGCTCCACACAACAAACATTCCTTCAAAAACGAATCATGAAATTTGGCATTATTCTATTTATTATTAGGATGTAAACAATGATCCCTGCATAAATGAAAATAGCTTGTTCTTTGAAATGTTAAATTCTTCCTTTTATACCTGTCTACATTATTGTTTGTTGAGTTTTATAATTTTTTTCTTAAATATATGTAATAGGTTAAAGTTTAAGTTGACATTCTCATTTAATAATTACTTGTCTTCAAGAGGTAACTAAAGCCACTTTCATGGGCAAAATAATGAGGCTGAAAGGTATCTTGTGACTTGCCTGAGGACAGGTGGGTGTAGGGGGTGAGGCTAGAATCGAGCTCCTCGTAATAACTCAGGTAAGCATTGACCAAAATCTACCCAGTGTAAATCACTGAAGTCTGAATAAATAAGAAGAATTTTTAAAGAGATATATTGATTACCAAAAGTAAAAATCAAAATCCCCTCTCTGTGTTAATTCTTAAAGTTCTTAGGGACTTGGTATATGAAGTGCTGGGAAGTGGGATGGAGGCATCTATCTCCCCTGCTTTTGGGGAAACTGGATGGCACTGTAAAATTTATCATTTCTTTGTTGGTCTGGCCCAATTTAAAAACAATAATATATGTTAAAATAAATTAATTACATTTCTTTCTATCTCTGTCATGAGTAAAACATTGGAGCCAAATTGACTTTTGAAGTTACACAAGCACCCTTTCTCCTGGATCCTCTGCCTGTACTGTTCCTGTGCAGGAATGTTTATGGAGGAAATTAGATTCACTATTTGCTGAAACCAATGTATTTTGCTAGTGGCTCTACCAATCCAATTAACTCCTCTGACAATACAGTAAAATTAGGATACTGGATTATGTTTGTAGCCAATCAGAAAAGTCATGGTCGGATGTCATTCTTGTAACATTACCTAGAGTTACGAAATCCTAGTACTGAAAAATATTTCATGGAATAGGAGAGAAAATTTAGGAGGAAAATGAAGAACAGTTCTTTTCTTTAGATCATGATATGAAAATCGTAACCCTTACATATGCTTAGGAGTAAAGGCGGGGTTTTTTTTCTGTAAGAATCAGAAATATGCGGGGTATAAATTAGCAGAAAGACATCTCCCTATTATAATTAACAATATTATTACTATCACATTAAAAAAATTAACACTGATAGGAGACAATATATAAAATGGATGGAATATTGTGTTAAGAAATCAATAGACCCAAGCCCCAATTTTATTTCTGCTGCTCCTTGAGCCATAACCTCTCTCATTTGAAAGGTGGAAGTAATAAGTCTGTTATCAAGAGAATCAAATGAAATGACATATGTGATGTGCTCTGAAAAGTATTAATCATAAGGTATAATTCATAAAATAAAATTAGAATAATACATAATTCTTCTGAAATTATTTTAAACTCTAGTACAAGCAAATCTTATTTTATACATTAGAAATGCACACAAGGAAATATTTATTAAAAAATTTTGAGAACCAAACTTCACTTTAATTGTGCTAAAGACAAATAAGTAGACCTCTCACTCCCTTGGTATAAATATTTTGTAAATGAGAATGGAGTTTGTAATATACCACAGAAAAATTGAAGAGCTTATGCCAGAAGAGCAAAAAGTCACCATGACTGGGCAAATCAACATGAAGAGAAAGTGCTCTTCTGAGAAACTCAAAGCCAAGTGCTAAAAACCAAGCAAGTGAGCAATTCTGAACACCAGCACCAAAATTTTAACCCCAGTCGTTAATCTCCCATCACCAGTTTTTACCCTCTATAGCCACAGTTTAGCCCTGATTCAACAATGGTAATAGATAATTCTCCCAACAATGCTTCTGGATTGGTATTATCATCCACAGTTCAAAAATAAGAAAACTTAGGCTCCAGGAGATTATGTAATCTCCTCAAAGTCACACAGCAAATAAGTGAAGAGTTATTTGATTTAAGTTTTGCCTGAGATCTCCAAAGCTCATGTATTTTTTACTCCTTTACTCTAAGCAAAGAAGTCAGGTATTTCTTTTGAAGTGACAAGTCTGCTTTCATCTTTGTAACCCATGTACATCTAACTCAATTTCCTTCCCTGACTACTCATCACAGTCAAAACACCACATGTTCTTGATTACATAGTTAAGAGAGAAGTACAGATGGTTCCTGGTGGAACAAGATGATGGCAAGAACAAATGACAGATGGGCCTCCTCCATTCCTCAACAGAGTTAGAAGGCAGAACTAGATAATGAGAGCATTAAGCTGCTCAGAACATCCGCATGGCTGCCATGAGATGGGAGGGTTAGGGGCAGAGACACTGGGGGAGTAATATGGCTACCCTATCATTGTCTGTTATCCACCGACCAGCCCTCCATCAAAAAGGAGTCCCTTTTGCACAGCTGACACCAACAAGGAAAAAATCATCGTTAATCACAATGAATGCCTCTGCCCAGGCTGCTTGGAAATGACTTTTAACCAAGAAAAGCCTTGGTCATGAGCATGAACGGACTTAAAGTAAAACACTTGGTGAAGCTGCTGGAGGTCTCTAAAACCAACCTTGAAATAATTTGTCTGAAATACTCTTACTTGTAGCAATTATTAATCCTTAAATCTCATTAGTTCCTTTGGTGGTAAAAACAGTGTTATGAATGAAATTCCTCTGTGGATCACTTAGCTTTGCTTTCTTCTTCAGACAGTACATAGTTACAGAGAGCTCTAGGCCAGAAAGTGTGGGTTACTCAGAGCACACCCATCTCCACTATTAAAAGGGAAGAAGAATATTCTGCTATCAGTGGGAAAACAGCATAAGAGCATTTTTTACATAGAAAGTATTGCTTCCCTAATATTTTATACTGGTATAAGTGTCTGACCTAAAAGTTTAGATAGTGTTAGAGCTAGTTTATGCCTCATAAAAAACTAACGTTTGGGCAAAGAGTGAAGTAGAAGGAGTAAAGCAGATGGGTTAAAGCAAATAGAGCTTATCTGCAGAGAGAATAATGGGACACATGAACAGACAGAAGCAGAAATGAGAGACAATGTGGTCTCAGAGAGAGAGATACACAGATACAGAAATAGAAATCAAGACATAATCAGACAGAGTCAGATGCAGAGAAAAATCTTTAATGGTTTTCAGCTATCAAATCCAATTTCCATAAAATCTGTGAGATCTCTATGCTTTTGTTGTCATATATTTTACTTATACAAAAGTTATAAACTATATAATACATTGTTATTATTATTTGTATTTAAACATTCAATGAGCATTTTAACACCTTAATTGAGCTATAATTCACACACCATACAATTCACTCATTTAAAGTATAAAATTCATTGTATTTCTGTGGTATCAGTTGTAACATCTTCTCTTTCATTTTGGACTTATTTGTGCCCTCTCTCTTTTTTTTCTTGGTGAGTCTAGCTGAAGGTTTGTCAATTTTGTTTGTTTGTTTGTTTGTTTGTTTTCAAAGAACTAGCTCTTAGTTTCATCAGTCTTTTCTATTGTCTTTTTAGTCTCTATATCATTTATTTCTGCTCTGACCTTTATTATTTCCTTTCTTCTACTAAATTCGAGCTTTGTTCTTCTTTTTCTAGATTCTTTAGGTGTAAAGTTGGATTGTTTAAGATTTTTCTTACTTCTTATGCTAGGCTTGTATTGCTATGAACTTCTCTTTTATAACCACTTTTGCTTCATCCCATGTATTTTGGTATGTTGTATTTATGTTTTCATTTGGCTCTAGGTTTTTTTTTTATTTCTCCTTTAATATCTTTAATGATCCATTGTTTGTTCGGTAGCATGCAGTTTAATCTCCATATTTTTGTGGTTTTTCCAGTTTATCTTGTAATTGACTTCTAGTTTCATGTCATCATGGTAAGAAAAGGTGCTTGATATGATTTTAATTATCTTGAATTTACTGAGACTTGTTTTGTGGCCTAACATGTGATCTATCTGGAGAATGTTCCATGTGTACTTGAGAAGAATGTATACTCTGCTGCTTTTGGATGGAATGTTCTGTATATATCTACTAAGTTTATCTGGTATAATGAGGCATTTAAGACTGACGTTTCTTTATTGATTTTCTGTCTGGCTGATGTATCTGTTGATGTTAATGGGGTGCTAAAATTTCCTACTATAATTGTATTGCATCAATTTCTCCATTTAGAGAGTCTGTTAATTTTTGCTTTCTATATTTTGTTTGCCCCTATGTTGGGTGTATATATAGTTATAAATGTTATATCTTCTTGCTGGATTGACCCCCTTATCATTATGTAATGCCCTTCTTTGTCTTTTCTTACAGTCTTTGTTTTAAGGTCCATTTTTTCTGATATATAGCTACACCAGCTTTCTTTTTGTTTCCATTTGCATGTGATATCTTTTTCCCTCCTTTCACTTTCAGTCTGTGTGTGTTTTAGATCTGAAGTGAGTCTCTTCTAGGCAGTTATAGATGTGTCTTTTTTTTTTATCCATTCAGCCTATCATTTTTTTAATTGCAGGATTTAATATGTTTACATGCAAATTAATTATTAATAGGTATGTACTTATTGCCATTTTGTTCATTGTTTTCTGGCTGTTTTGTAGTTTCTCTTGGTTCTTTTCTTCTCTTTCTCTTTATCCTTGTGGTTTGATGGCTTTCTTTAGTGTTATATTTCACCAACAAATTGGACAGCCTAGAAGAAATGGATAAATTCCTAGAAACATACAATCTTCTAAGACTGAATCATGAAGAAATAGAAAATATGAAGAGATTAATTACTAGTAAGGAGATTAAATCAGTTAAAACAAACAAACAAAAAAACAAAAAAAACCTCCCAACAAAAAAAAGTCCAGGACTAGAAAGTTTCACTGGTGAATTCTATCAAACTATCAAAGAAGATTTAATTCCTATTCTTCTCAAACTTTTCCCAAAAATCTTAGAGGAGGGAATACTTTTAAAGTTATTTTAGGTGACCAGCATTAACCTTATACCAAAAACAGAGAAGGACACAACAAAAAAATGAAATTTCAGGCCAATATCCTTGATGACCAGAGATGTAAAAATCGTCAAAAAATATTAGCAAACCAAGTTCAACAATGTATAAAAGGATCATACATCATTAGCAACAGGGATTTATTCCAGGAATGCAAAAGTAGTTCAATGTCCACAAATCAATGTGATACACCATATCAACAAAATGAAAGATAAAAATCTTGCAGTCATCTCAATAGATGCAGAAAAAGCATTTGACAAAATTCAACATTCACTTGTGATAGAAACTTAACAAAGTGCGTATAGAGGGAACATAATTCAACATAATAAAGGCCATATATAACAAACCCACAGCTAACATCATACTCTATGATGAAAAGCTGAAATCTTTTCCTCTAAAATGGGGAAAAAGACAAGTGCCCATTATTACCACTTTTATTCAACATAGTGTTGGAAGTCCTAGCCACAGTATTTAGTCAAGAAAAAAAGGGAAAACACAACCAAATAGGAAAAAGTAAAACTGTCCCTATTTGCAGATGGCATGATACAATGTAAATATATCTATATCTATCTACATATAGATATAGATATAAAACTCCAAAGACTCCACCAAAAAACTGTTAGAATTAATAAAGTCAGTAAAGTTGCAGGATACAAAATCATTATACAGAAACCCATGGCATTTTTATACACCTATAACTAATTATCAGAAAGAGATTTAAAGAAAAACAATATTATTTATATTTGTATCACAAAGAATAAAATACCCAAAAATAAATTTAACCAATGAGGTGAAAGACCTGCACACTAAAACCTATTAGACCCTGATGAAATAAATTGAGCAAGACACAATAATGGAAATATATTCCATGCTCATCATAGTTTGGAAGAATTAAATTGTTAAAATGTCCATTTCACCCAAAGCAATCTACAGATTCAGTGCAATCCCTATCAAAATTCCAATGGCATTTTTCACAGAACTAAAACAAATAATCCTAAAATGTGTATGGATCCACAAAAGATCCCAAATAGTCAAAGCAATCTTGAGAAAAAAGAACAAAGCCAGAGGTATCACACTCCTTGATTTCAAACTATACTACAAAGCTATAGTAATCAAAACAGTAAGGTATTGGCTTAAAAACAAACACACCAGTCTATGGAATAGAATTGAGAGTCCAGAAATAAACCCATACATATATGGACAATTAATTTATATAAAAGCATCAAGAACATACAATGAAGAAAAAAAACCCAAAGAGATTCTCTTGTAATAAATACTGTAACACTTCACTCATCTATAACTAAGTGCCTTACTTTAAATATCTCTAGGAAGTAGACCTTGAGACAAAGATCTAAATGCAGGTCATTGACCTGTTGGAGGGAGACCTCATGAAACACAGTAGGGGAATACGGTAGCCAGACAGCAAAAAGTAGGAAGCCAATATCAGTGAGTTATTGAGCATGTTAGCATTATGAATGACTAGGGTATAATCATACTACAAAAGTCTAGGAATTAGTGGGGAATGTACACCTCAGAGTTATCCCACTTGGGGGTGGGAAGGGAACTGGGGTACTTATGCACCAATTCCATCAGTTAGGGCCCTCTCCCTCCTTAAGAGTGATAATTCCCCAGCACATCTGGCCTGTAGACCTTACAGGCAGAGGAGGCTCTGATGGTCAGAGAAAGCCTCAAACAGACAGGAAGCATGTACTGCAGTTGCAAGTTGGGTCAACATGCAGTGAAAAGGCAAGGGCAGAGGGGATGCAGTCAGGGTACCAAACGTGTCTTCTATGATTATTTATTTGTCAACTTTCTAAAACAGATCTAGATGAAAAATCCAGCTAAGAAAGGTATCCTTGAGTACTCAAAGCCCCTTTCCTTTAGAAAATGCCACAAACTCCCACTTAAACGTATTTGCTCACTCCTAGTAGAGGCTTCGAACCTTTACAAAATTTCAGTAACAAAGGGCATCTGGTTCCCTAATTCACTATAGCTTTCATATTAGATGCAGCGGGTGCTTCCTAGTGGCAGACATATGCTGAAAACACAATAAATGACAGTGGAGTTGTAAGAGCTGACAGTGAAGAAGTAAGAGCTGACAGTGAAGAAGAAGCCTGAAAACTGTAGAAAACAGATAAGAGAACAATGAACATAGATCTTTAAGGAACAAATAATCTTACACTTTCCAATATCCTTAAAGGCATATTATATTACGCTCCAGGATAATAAATAATGACCATAATAGGCACTGATTAATTCAACAGTTACTGAGCATGTTAGTGTGTCATTTGCATTGTTGTAGATGCAGGGGAAACATAATTAATATTGCCATCAATGTCACAGCCATTATGGAGCTACCATCCTGTGGTGAAGGCAATTTACCTAAAACAAACAAACACATATGTAAAGTGGTTATGTTTAAAAATGTAGGAAATAAAATTCATCTTAGAAAAAATAGTCAAATAGAACCTTATTTTTAATTTTGAGGGAATAAGTATGGGCGTGCTTTATAAATAAATAAAGAAAACTTGGTTATTCTGAAATATTCATTCCCCAGGAGTGATCAATAACTAGACTTTTATAGTAACTGCCTTGCACTTTCTCCCCCTTCTGCTTGCCGCCTGTGTGAAAGGCTTTAGCAAACAATTTTGTGGTAAACACAGGGCTATGCAGAGGAAAGAAAATCTTATAGAATTAATCCTCAGAAAGAATAACTAACCCTTGGAGAACTGTAAATAGTGATGCTAAAAGGACAACTGGAGTGCAGTATACTGCAGAGAGCTTTGGAGTCCAGGAGTCTGAAGCTTACCTCAGCTCTCTAGTGACTGTGTAATCTTGAGCAAGTAACTTTCCCTCTCTGAGCCTCAGTTTTGGGGGATATAAAATGAATTTTTTGATAATACCTAGCTTTGAGAATTGGGAAATTGGATTCAAATATCAAATGAAAAATGTCTAGCTCAGCAGTTCTTGGCACATTGATAGTACAAACTCAATAAACAGCAGTTCCCTCCTATTCATACAAATATTCAGGTCACTCTGCTAGCAATGGAGACAGATTTGTGTTGATCAGTCCTCATATTTGAGCCCAAGAGTGGCTGGTGATTACTGCTCTTGACTATGTTTGCATGCATATTTTGTTAAATTGGTTTTATCTGGGAGAAGCTATCAACGTGGGGATTTCAACTCTACAATCCTAGACTTGTTACACTTATTAACCATACTCAGCTCACCAAACAACTGGCTTCAGAATCAGGAGTAGCATTTTGCTTCTGGCGTTTATCTACAATTCACTTTGCTCTGTTCCAAGTGTTCTCTGTAAAAGTGCAAAGAACTCTAATGTTTCAGTACTTGGAAAAATGTACTGAGCTTCCAGAATCACTACCAACCAGGGCCATATATGAGGAAGGAGAGATGGGTGAAGAGCAGAACCCATCCCAGACCCACTCTGGATGTTTAAGGAAAGCCAGCTGCTTACAGCACAGGTCACACTTGCTTAACTAGTTGTAGTCAGAGCCTTAAGAGATTCACAAAGAAATTAAGTAGTAAGAAATAACTAAAGAGAATTTAACAATTTCATACTAAACACAGAACAGAATATAATAAACAAGATGGCAAATGAAATTGCAGGTTAGTGACATTGTACTTTACAATATAACGAGGCACATACAGTACTAGGCTGGAATAAAATGTATTACAGGATATAAATGTACATAATGGCAGTTTATAAATAAATTATTCTACACTGATTGCAATTAAATTGCCTTGTTTTAATACTCTTGTAATTAAGGTGTAAGTGACTTGCTGCCTTGCTACTCCCTGATCAACAACAAATACAAATATTTTTCTCAGCTACAGTAGTTGTAAATAAACACCCAAACTTTTTAGATAAACTTTTTTTTGTCAGATGAATATCCACGTACAAAATCCGATTATTACAAATTGGGTAAACCTGCAAACACCATCAATTCTGACTCAGTACTCTCCCCAAAGACTATTTCCAATTGTTTCCAATTAAGGAAAATTGTTTCCAAGTTAAGGAAACTTTTAAGTCCTCCAATTTTACCTTTCATCTATTCCATACTACTAGATAGATGGCACTCTGGTCAGAAATGCCACGGCAACTATGAGCTTGGCTGCGCCAGTATGTAAGGCCCCATCTCCTCCCCGCCTACTGTCTGAGTCAGGGGTACTTCCTTTGGGCTGCTGTGTGTAGTTCTGTCTTGGCACTGTGCACACTACATTCTAAGCATCCATTCACGGGCCTGTTCATGTTGGTCCTGAGGACAAAAGCATGAGGACTTTCATGCTCCAGATCATATTCTCTTTCTAGAATTGGGTTAGAACCTAAGTGTATACAAAGGAAATGAAAACCCCACAATGCCTGCCTTTAAGGGACTTCAATTTGGCAAGAGGAATAATAACATACAAACCAGTTAGGTAAGGCACAGTAACATTAATTTTCAACAATGTTACAAGAAGCAATTTTGGGAAGTTGAATGGAAGGAGCGACTAATTAGCTGGCGAGTAATAGGAAAGTTCATGCAAGTGGCATTTCTTTGCCCTGGGAATTAAAGGAAGAGACTTCTGCCAAGGATTTCTTGTGTGTGTGTCTTTTTACATAAATTAAAGGACATCTATTCAAAGTACCATTCAATGAAGGAGGAAAATCCATCATGCTTGAAGAACAAACAACCTTACAAACAATCTATACTAAGGAAAACCAAACAAATTTTTAAAATAAATAAATAAATAAATAAATCCTGGATTGAGGAGAGAGGGAATATTTTTAGAGAAAGGTCAGAGGGAGGGGGAATTGCAAGAAAAAGATAATTTAGCACCAACGGGGGAGTGTGACCAGAAGAAAGTCACTATCAAATGTAAAATAGCTGATTCTCCAGGCTAATGGGCTGGGGATAGACAGATCAAAGGAAGTACGCAGATTTCAATGCATTGCTCTGTACTAATGAGTCAACTGTAGGCAAATTTTAAGTAGGAAAATGTTAGCTAAATGGATCAGGTTCTCAGGATACCCAATAAATGACAGCCCTCTGTCCCATCCTGGGTTCTGAACAAAAGAATAAGGTCAATGGGAGTTCAAAATATTACCTTTACTATGATAAAATCAAAGCGAGGGTTGGGGGGGTGGGCATAGGTTATTATAAAAACAAATATAAGCAAAACAAAGCAAAACAAATAGGTCTGCCAGTTGACGCCAGAATCAGAAAGACTATCAGTGCACTCAGAGGTGTTGGGCCAGGGCAAGACCCCCCACACATTTGAGGAGGAAGCAAAGGGAAAAGCCACCTCTGAAAAAACAGCAGAGAATACCACCTACCTGCAGGCAGTTGCCACCTGAGAGGAAAAGCCAAGGAGGTCTGATATGTTACAAATTTACCAATCCAGTAAGTCATCCCAAAGGGGTCTCATAAATCTTCATTCCTAACAAGCAGCCACCACTCCCATCCCATTCTACTTCCCTCCCCACTCCAACCCTGCCCCCAACCGTTGTTGATTTTCTTGCAGTTTGTAAACGCTCTTTGAGGAGCAATGCACTACTACCTCATCTGCCTCTCTCCACGCTTTTATTGTGATGGCCTAGCACAGTAATAGTAATGAACCACGTCAAACTTGGCATAATTCTCCATTACTAGTCCTACATAATTATTCACTGAATTGTTATTCTGTTTTCATTTTATTTTTCCAAGTAAATATATATATTTTTAAAGAAATTCTCTTTACCTTGTTGGTCCAAAGAGAGTCAAAGATCATCTTCAATGAAACAGTTGCTTGATGACTTTTCAAGTGTGTTGAAGAGCACTTCATTAAATAGTTCTCCAAACAGCAGTTGTGAGAAACAGCCATCAAGCTCTCTGACAATCTTTTTCCAAGAGCTCTCCACCCCAGCAGAAATGACATACAAAGACCTTAGGACCCAGGCATTCACGCAAATCTCATCCCAGCTTTCTTGGATAAGTACCCAGTGAAACAGTCACATCTTTCTACTCCTCAGGTGTTTTAGGTACTCTTTCAATTAAAGGACCATTAGCAAGTAATTAAGCCCTATCCTTCCTTTTCCATCCTGAGCCAAGACATTAAAGCTGAAGAAGATTGGAGGATGTGAGATCAAGCAAGGCGACACAGGCGTTGGTAGCTATCTATTTTGCTCTTGCAAAGGTTTCACTGAGAGAGAGTATTTTCTTTGCTTATGTCGGTCTTACTTAACTAATTGTGGTGCTACACTTGGTCCATAATGACAGCCCCTAGAATCAACAGACATTTTAGAATCAATAGAGATTTCAGGCACCACTGTTTTAGTTAACAAGGTATTTCATTATATTAGGTGGTAAATGACGGAGATGTCCTTGGATCTTATCAATTATAAATGAGCTATTGCTTGAAGAAAACCGGAAGGGCTATCCCTTGCCAGAGATCAGCCAGGCTGTCCTCTCTACAGGAACAGGCTTTGTGAGTTAGACAATAATGATTCAGCTTTAGTGATTCAGGCTCTGATCTAAGGCAATGATAATCCTCTGGGCTCAGCCTAACACACTGAGAAGGACAGCTCCCCATAGAGTAGGCCCTGACCTTCAGGAAGCCCCTGAGGAAATTTCTTCTAGTTTGTTCATTCCACTTAAGTGCAGGGTCCTGGGAAAAACTAGAGCAAGGCAAAGTCATAGAGAGCTCACTGGAAGATGGGAGTTACATGGGTGTCCTAAACAGACAAAGATTTTTATCATTTCAAGTTAACTTTATGTTTACTAATTTATCTAATAATCACAGTAATAAAATTATAATAGCTACAACTTGTGTGGACATTCTATGCATAAGACATTGTGCTAAGTACCATACCTCATTCAAACCCACAACAATCTTGTGAGATAGAATTTATTACTAACACCATTTTTGTAGGGGGATGAGGAAAATGTGGTTCAACATACTAAAGATTTTTGTCCAAAGCTATGTGGCTAATGATTGGTGGTCTTAGGATTAAAGTCCAGGTTGATAAGATACTGAAGCCAATGGTCTAACCCACCATGTTATAGCCCAGCAGTACTCTTATCAACCCATTCAGATTAATGGGGGACAGAGAACCCTGATGACCTGAGTTCTTTGTCAGTCACAAGCACAATGAGCCCCCATTTGTTGGTAAGACTTGGGAGGCATCAAACTTTACTGGTTCAAAAACCCACATCCGCAGTGGGCCAAAGATTATTTTTGGTCATCAGCGAAGGCTTCCTTTTATTCATATATTGTGTACAAAGGAAGAGGAATTTATCAATATTCTTTGACTATTTTCAGGCATCCTGTATGGCTTGACGAGATGGAAATAGAATGAAGAACAGCATAAAGGAAGAGAGAGTCCAGATATCATGTCACTTAAGGAGATGTCAAAATAATGACAGGAGGATTTATCTTCTTTTATTTGTTTGTTTTCTAGGGTAAAAAAGTTCCCTTAGAAAAAAGTCAAGGTTTGTCATAGTTACCAAAGGGATAAAAGTATTTCTGCATTCTTAATCTATTCAATAGTCAGCATAGTAGACTGAAATAATAAAATGAAAATAGTAATTCTTACTTGGGATTTGTAATTTTACAGAGTGCTTTAGTGTTTATTGCCCTCTTAGATCCTTACAGCAGCCATGTAAGAAAACAGGATGGAGATTATTTACCTCCCATTCTACAGGTGAGGAAATTAAATTTTTTTTTTAAGTTTTGACACCATAAAAACTAAATAATTAGCCTAAGGTCACACGGTTAGTAATTAGCAGAGCCAGCACCAACCCCTGGTCTTCAGCTTCAAGTATCCCTTCTATTACAGCTCAGAGACTGGTTGAAATAAAAAGTAAAGATCTCAGAGAGTCAGGGGGCAGTTGATGGAGAAATCTGTGAACAACTGATCCTATTCTGTCTTTACCATTTCCTATTCTTCTCTGAACCTTGCGCTTTAGAATAAAATCCCATATGTTTGTCCTTAAAAGTTATTTTCCGAATATATCTCATGGCGAATTGAGGCTAAGGACATACCAGCTAATGGTTTAAAGCATTCTTGTGTTTCCCATTATTATTATCTTGACAGTTATGAAACAGAGAGATCTAAGCATGTTCCAGCCTACTGTGTTATGAAGGTGGTAGAGTCGGGAGGAAATAAAGAAGGATATTCATTTTTTCAACCAGATAATAATGATTTTAAAATGTTTCAGAGTCTCCCTTTAGTTTAGGGAGGTTAATTGGGCAAAGTTTGTATGTGGGGAGGGGCAGGTGCTAGTTTTTCTCACTATTCAGTGCAGCAGGGCCAAATGTGTGTTTTCTTTATTTTGGTTTGGTTAGTGTTAGGTTTTTAACTATTGTGCAATTTCCTTAAGCAAATTATTACCAACACTGCCTGTACCAGATAATCACACTTTCTGCTTCTACTGTTACCAGATCAGAATACATGAGTTAGATCATGGTGCCATATCTTGAGAATTTTTCGTATTCAAGGGTCTAGGGCTCAGAAAAATAATCCTAAATCTTCTTGTCTTTGGAAAGTCAATTGGAGTTGAGCAGAATAAAAAATATATAGCTACAGCTAATTTTTGATGAGACCGAAAGCTGAAGAAAATATAAGTGCAGACCTACAATAAGCATATATAAGCTTTATTTGTGCTTTCACCTAGGATGAGTTACAAATGACGCTAGAGACATGTTTTCTATGCTTCCGTCCCACCATAGTTTCAAAGACTAGTTGAAGAGACAAGGTTTCTGTGTATATTACATGCAAAGAAACAGGAAGGTGGTTCCCCATGAACAAGACAATCAGTATTAGGTATCAACTGGCCAGTTTTTAGTCACTTACAAGGATAATGTGGTACTTGAGAGTATAAGCTCCAGAGTCAGATATACCTGGAACATACTCTAGATGTTGTGCTGGCTTGGGTAAGATAGTTCTTCTCACCAAAACTTCATACTATTATCTATAAAATGGAGACTGTGATATTAGCTACCACCTAAGATTTTCATGAAGATTAAATGAGCTAACACATTAAAAAAAAAGGAACACTGTTATATTGTAAGTTCTCATACATGTTAGCTAGTAGTAGTAGTAATAGCGGCAGTAGTAGCAATAGTAGTAGCAGTAACAAGCAAAACCTTATAGGAAAGAGATCAAAACTGGGTATGATTAGGTGGAGCTCAAGAATGTGTATGGGAAACAGCATCTCAAGGAGTGCCATGTCAGAGTTTAGAGGATCACTTAAAATGCTACTATCAATCCAATAGGCTCATCAGAAAAAGGAGTAATGTCCATAGGCTCTACCACCAAGAGGAACAGATAGAGAAACATGTTTGAAGCATAGCGTGGGAATTAGAGCATGGAGTAACTTCAAAGCCAACATGCAGGGGCTGAAGCCCTTCTGTTATCTAAGTCCCCAGCACTGTACCCTGCAGAGTGTGTGGTGCACATGACATCACTATCCACCCTCTCCCTTCTATTGGGAATTTGAACAGAGTGAAATTCCAATTCCAGGTGTAGAACTGAGAGATCCATGAAAGGGGAGGTTACCAGCCAATGTACACAGCACTATCATAAAGACGTGAAGTCCCAGAATACGCGGATCATGGGAAATTTTACAGAGTAAATGTTTAGAGAGACCCAGAGAGATCACAAGAAAGAGAGTAGGTGGAGAAAGCAGCCACATTCTAGAGCTGTCCTTCTGGAGGCTCAATTCCTGATATTCCTGAGGCTTCATGCTCAGCTCTTCCTAGATTCCAATGAAATCTCACTGTAGTTTTTCCATGGTTCCCACTCCATCCTTTTCATTTGTACCTACTCGTTTTCTTTTCTTTTCAAATAGATGAGAATCTCTATATTAATTCTAAAAGCAAAGATTTGAAGGAGCCAACTAAGCAACGTTTTATTTTCCTAGAGTTTCACTTCACTCTGGCTAATGTTTTGGGATTATCCAGAAAAACATAAGCAAAACTATTCACAATAGCTTTGGAGAACTGCAGGTAAGCCAACTGGTATCTAATCTGACTAATAAAAGATACATTTTCTCTCCTTAGAAAAGCATCTCTGTGGTGCAGTGTAGACCCCACAGCTGAGGGGAAATAAGCCAGGGCTCTGCACTTCCACAGACCAGGACTTGAGTCCTCCATTTACTGGCTGTCTGACCTTGGATGAGTTGTATCACTTCTACAGGGCTCACCTTCTGCAGCTGTAAATTGGGGGTAATAATACCTACTGTATACGAGTTCCACATAAATGTACATCAAACCTTCAGAATGTGGGCCCACAGTAGCGGGCCTTCCACAAGCCCGTACAACATTTATAGGAATAAGAAAAATGTGCTTTTTCTTCTGGGCAAACAACTGGCGAGTAGGTCTCTGAAGACCAGTATATGGCAACTCTGCTTAACAGTCATTAAGTGGAAATTATTATGTTGCTGTATCAATAATTTATGTCCAAGTTTGCTTCTTTTGGAAAAGCAGCATAGCTGTGTACAACAAATTGTAATTTATATAATTTTCCCTTTGTGATGGTTCATAACTAATCAAGTAGTTAGGGTGGAAAAAAAAGTTGTCATCAAGGTTTCAGCCTGATGGGAAAATCAATGCAGCCCAGAGTGCTGTCAATAGCAGCAATTACATCTCATCGGTCATGACGGAAAGCGGTTTACACTCAATACAGATTTTTTTAACTTGATGCCTGATTATATGTCACCCTAAACACTGAATCAGAGCAAGTCGACATGAAAATCCCTGTCTTCCAAGACATCCCTGTCTTCCAAGGCTCAGATAGCTGCCTAGGAAGAGTTGATCTATCTATAACACAGAGTGCGTAATTCAAAATGACAATAAAGAAAAAAAGAAGTTCGCATAATTTCGTGCACACAGAGGGTAAAGATTGCTGACAGATTTATGGGTTATAACTTACTGAAGATTCTGTGTGGAAATGTTTCACTCACTCCTCTTTGCAAGGCAGGCAAATTCTTTCATCTTCAGGCCCTTTGGATACATTTTCCCCAGGAGTTGCTGGACATTAAGTCTGTCAAATAGAGACCTATTAAATCTGACTTGATGCTATAAATGGTAGTAGCCTGAGGCCCTGAGTTATAGCAGCTCTAAAGATGACACACACCTCCCCATGTGGCATTGTATGGTAGAGGACAGCAAGGTTGTTAGGATGGCCATTCTCCAAGACAGAAATGGGATGGAGCATTTGCAATTCCTGTCCCTCTTGGAGGGGTCCTCCTTAAAAAACAACCCAGTGACACCAACCCCAGGCAGCTGTGGCAACTGCCCAGTGGGACTGTGCTTCATTCTCACACATGCCAATAGTTGGGTGGCTGGATGAAAGAACACAGAGTCATGTGATTCTCTAGAACTGGTTAATGAATACTGGTAAGTGGCAATGTTTTTGTTCCCAAATTTGACAGCTGCCAGCTATGGATGTTGAAGCATTCTGAAGGTGTCAGATTTGGGAAAGTTTTGACCTAACACACTCTGTTGTGTGAATAAGTCATCAAAAGTCCAAGCATGATAATGCTTTAGCAAACTGAGTTCTCTACAGTTTGTATTGCATCTGTCTGCTTCCAGAGAACAATGCTTAGGCACCAGAACCTATTCAAGAAAAAGAGGAATGAGGTCTCTGGGTGGTAGGTCAGACCGTGCCTAGTAATAGCCTGGTTCACAACAGATGTTTTGTAAAAAGTCCTCTTCTCTTGCTTATCTAGGACACTCTATCCTTCTGACTGGGGGAATTGTTCTTAGCATGGGAGAAGGAAGAATATTAATTCTGTCCAAAGAAGAACTTGACTTGAAGTTTCTCAGGGTTTATTGGAAGTCGGCATACCAGAAAAAGATAATAAGATGAAATTTGGCATGCTAGATATCTATTAGGGCTCGACACCTGTGGGAAGGTGTTAGCGGAAGTGAGATTGGTAAAAGGGAGATGTCTAACTGCAAAGCAGGTCACGTAAGACCCTGGCCAACCCCACTGGAAATGCTGGAGTATGTATGGCTTGTCTGAGTTGTTCCATGTTGGGCCAAAATGTCTGGGCTTTTGGTCATGTCCTTAGGAGAGGTGGCTCTCTACAGTGAAGCAAATCCTGAATGGGCTGACAACTAAAGTCTATTTGTTGGGAGCTGGCAGCAAGACATCCCTTGAAAAGGTCTCATTCTATAAGTCCTTAGCAAAGCAGACCTCCCTTGGTTGGGTTTTAATCTTCTCTGGAGCTTAGCCACTCTGACTCAGTACCTGGTCTTCAGCTTTCTGAGCACTCCTGTTGCCAATAATGAGAGCCTCTCAATAAGGTACCAAGGATGCCTTCTCTTCTGGCTTCCACACTTTTATTTCAATTGCCTCTTGGTCTCCTGGGAATTTTCTGTAACATCATTTTCTTCCTCAAATGCTGTCCCACAGGCTATTTATTTGGCGTTAAATGCTACCAAGTGGCCCCTATTATTGAGTGTTCTCTGATCCTATTGCTGTCAGTGAGAGCCTAGTTCTCTCCTACTCTCCTCTGTAGCTTCCAGATTAGAGCCTGACCATTATTAGTACACAGGTACAATCCCTGTACCTTACAGCTTATAAATTTGTCCATTTAAAAGCTGATACCCTATTTGGAAGGTAAGGAGTAGAGTAGATTATCTAACAGTGAGGACTCCAGAGTCACATAGATCAGGTTTGAATCTCAGCTCAGTCTGTAGCTAAGTAATGTTTGGGTAAATTATTTAACATTTTTGAGTCTAGAATTTCCTACTTAGGAAAAGGGTATATAGTAGTACCTACATTAGGCTTACGAGAAAGAATATTTAGCAGAAGAAAGGAAGGAAGGAAAGATGGAACAAAAGAAGGAAGGAAAGAAGAGAAGAAGAAACCAAAGAAAATTGTCCAAAGTCAACTATTTATTACAGATGATCTGTAATAGGGCAGGCTGAAGATATCTTTTTCAAAGCATTTCTACCAGAGCCTGTTCCTGTTTTCAAATTTCACTGATATAATTTGTGAGCTATATGAAGTAGAAAATAGAGGAGGATATAAACATAGAAGGAACATCAGCCTTCTAGGAGCATGTGCCCAAAGGCCATCCAAGTGTCAAGCACATTTATTGTCCGTGGTGGTGGCGTGAGAAGATGCTGAGTCCCCTTGTGACCATGTGGCCTAGCAGAGAATATCAGCAGATGAATGGCCTTGCCCTTGCTCTGCAATTATAGACACCATTACAAGGGCAAGTGAAAGCAAAAGAGCCTACAGCAACCTAAACAAATGCCTGTCATCGGCCACTCTGCCTGTACACATCCTCAGATATATTGGGGAGGCACTTGGGCTCCAGCCCCAGTCTGCTGAGATGCCTTCTCATTATCATTTGGCAGCTGATTTTAGACAAGATGTATGGCGGAATACAGTGACCACACTTTGTTCCCAGCAAGATTCACTGGCCCCAAGATCATGATTCTCATAAACCTAAAAGAGTCTGGTTTTGTGAACATATGTTGTAGCATATGGAGGGTGACCATATAATTTATCACACAAACTAAGACACTTATTAAGAACTAAAATGGTATATTAATAATTCTATAGGCAATTGATCTAAATTAGAGCTATTCCAGGTGAATTGGCCATGATTTTATCTAAATATAGACACACAGCTGATGCAGAACATGGACTTAGGGCTTCCTGATGCATAAATCCATTTAAAAAGCAGGTATGAGATTTTAATTGGTTATCATTCTCCCTTTGGAAACTACTTATAGTGAATTGAATAATGGTCCCCAAAAAGATCAGATCCTAATCCCTGGAACCTGTAAATATTACTTTGTATGGCAAAGACTTTGCAGATGTTTTAAATTAAGAATTTTGTGATGAGGAGATCACCCTGGATTATCTCTCTGGATCCTAAATACAATAACATGCATCATTATACGAGGAAGACAGAGGGAAATTTGACTACATATAGAGGAAAAGAAAATGTGAAGATGGAGCAGAGATAATTTAAAGATACTGACCATGAAGATGGACGTAATGCAGCCACAAGCCAAGGAATACCAGCAGTCATCAGAGCTGAAAGATCCAAGGAACAGATTCTGCACGGAAGCCTCCAGAGGGAGCATGGCCCTACTGACATCTTTATTTTGGACCAGTGATACTGATTTCAGACTTCTAGACTTCAGAACTATGAGAAAATAAATAGTTGTTTTAAGTCATCAAGTTTGTGGTAATTTGTTACAGCAGCCATAAGAAACTAATACACAAATTAACTTTCTTCTCTAGCAATGATTTCTGAAAATAAAATATATTTTAAACTTTTAATAAATAAGTAATATAGAAGCATACAAGAAAGGAGAGTAAAAATAAAATCACTAGAAGTTTTACATCCCAGGGAGGGAGAAACAGCATTACCATTTGCTGGACATAAGTTCCACTGTCTTTCTATTCTTTAAGAATAAATAGATGGAGAGAAAAATAGCTGTATTGAATAAATCTAATTCAAAAGAATCATAATATATTCAACACTCAATTAAAATTTTGAAATTTAATTTAGCACTACAAAGGAAAGGGAAATGGAAAAAATTAAAAGGAAGTATTGAACTTGAAATAAATGCTTCTTCACAACAAGGAAGTTGAGTTTTTAGACCCAAACTCTCCAGGACTCTACAGACTACACATCCTTGGATAAATCCCCTTCTGATTTATCCAAGTCCAATGTCAGTTTAACTTGGGTTAAAGAGAAGGTTGGCCTTTAGTAGGGCAACAGCCTGGTGGTGAGACCAAAGGAATGCCAAAGATATTCCCTGTGCCAAAATATCTTCCCTGTGGTCCTAGGGTCCGTATGTCCACCTTCAGACACTGATTTGTGAAAGGCCTCTGACATAATATGGAAGTGTGTCTTTGAAGGGTTGGTGCAGTACAGCAGGAAGAATGTTTGATAAAGACAGGAGACCAAGGCCTTGCATCCTTGTTACTTTCCCTTGCTGCTGTCTAATTATCACTTAAGATTTTTGATCTGTTAGTGCTATTGTGAAGATCAAATGTGAGACATTATTTGAAATCTTTGGAACATAGAACTCTAAGGTATGGCTGGTACAGTAGCCCATTCACTAACTGCATTTAGGATTTTGACCCAGGAGCAAAGAACAAATAGAAAGGCATGATGAAATGAGCCATATTTCTATGACCTTGATCCAGTTTCTTAATCTTCCTGAGCCTCAGTTTCCACATCATTAAAACAGAAATAATAAAACTCACCTCATAAGGTTACTGTGAGGGTTACATAATATACCCTATAAAATGATCATAGTATGGATTTTGCGCCAGCATGAACATTTTACAAATGACAGCTAACAAAATACAACAAAACAATTTTCATGAGGAGAGCTGGTCGGGGAAACTTCAAGGAAAAGGCACTTCCTGGGATAAACAGGACTAAATAGGGTATGGCAATAGGGAGCCAGGACCATGGACAGCTCTAGAAGAGCAAAATGGCAATCCATAATGAAAACAAGCAGAAAAAGCCACTTTTTTCATGTCAGATTTTTAACCTTTCCCAGCTCTGCTGATCATGGTTTATATTTAATGCCTGCAATGTGTAAACTCTCTGCAAAACACTGTATGGGATAGAGAAGAAGTATGGTGATGAAGCATACAGGTTTTGGATTCAACCGTTGGCTGTGCGGTGAAGAGGCTGTGTGATCGAGGGCAAGTTACTTAACCTCCCTTTTTCTTCATCTGTCATATGGAAATAATAATTAACTTAATTAAAAATGTGCAGAGGATTCTGTTTGCGATGTGTGTTCTATAGGCCCTGTTATTAGAAGCAGATACTTTCAAAATTGCAGATAATTTCATGACTAATTTTACTGGAACCTGCCTTTGAGGAGGTCACAGCATAGCTGGAGGGACAAGACTAATCAAAATTAAATAAATGAGCCAACAACAGAACATAGGAAACTATTAAGAGTTAAAATTAGGGATTCCTTTCATCAATACATATTAACTATGTATTGTACTAGTAATTGTACTAGTAATTGTACTATGTATTGTAACTAGTAATTACTATGTGCCAGCTACCGTACTACAAGCTACAGAAACAGTAGTGAATAAAGTAGCAACACTCCCTGCCCAGTGGCACTTACAATCCAGGGGTGCTGGTGACTCTGCAGGAGTTCATCCCACAGGGGTTATTGTATAATCCAGAGACACTTAGAGAAATTCCTGTTAATAACCAGATCTAAATTTGCAGTGTCAAAAGGCTGCTTTCCTGGAGCTTGATTTGCATTCATGAATAGTAGGATATTGCTTTACAAATGTGGCAGTATCTAAGAAACCATATACATAGTAATGGTTATAGAGCAAGTTATGTGGTGCTGGACCTGACCTGAAAAATGAGCTTTGAAACATAAGGGAAACTGAGCAAGGAAGAAAACCGTCATTCACTGAGAACCTACCCTGAATAAGGCCAGATGCCTTAAAATGATATCAGTAATTTGAAAAACTGGTCTGTGGGGTTTGTTTCTTATCCCCATTTCACAGATGAAGAGCCTGAGGCTCAGAGATATTAAGTGACTTGCCCAAGGTCACAAAGCCAGTAAAGGGCAGTGAAGGGCAGAGGTAAATTTCAAAGCCTAGTCTATTTGATTCCCATCCCAGGGCTCATCTACCCCATTATGGAGCCTCAGGAGACAGACACCCTGGCACTGGCTCTGTCACTAACTCATTGAGCTGCTACAGACAGAACATGTACTGCCACTTGGGCTCCCTGTTTGTGAAAAAATGAGTGGTTTGGGCTAAAGGATATCTGAGATGTCTTCATTCTCTCTTCCTTATCTTCTGGCTAGGACTTGAGAGAAACATCAAAGACAGAGCTGGGGACATCAAAAGCAGTGTGTGCTACTGGCAGAAGGATTTCTCTGGATATGGTGTCATCGTGGGTCTGATACCCAAGCTGCCTTTAAATGACACCTTCCTTAATCCAAGACATTATAGATGTCCTCTGTCCTGGGAGTTAAAGAATGGTCTTTAAAGAGGTCTCTGTCTTCTTGAGGTAACTCTGATTGCAATTTAAGGCAGTGTCTGGCATAAACAGAGCCAGGATGAATAGTTACAAACCTAATTAACCTAGAAAGGCCATCTAACCTTGCTTAACCTCAGTTTCCTCAGCTGTAAAATGGGGGGATGATATGCATTCTCATTTCGATCCCTTGAATTTCAAAAAATAAGACTGAGATATGAAAATGCTTGGAAAAAGATGAAGTGTTCTCAGTAGGCAAGTTAGATATCTATAACTAGAAGAGAGCATATGGCTAATATCATAAAAGGAATAAACATACTTAAATTTATATACATTAAGATTTATGTTAAACTTGATCATTTATATCTGCTCATATTAATATTCTGTATATTTTAATACAACTCTAATTTTAAGTACAGAGACCATATTTTCTGACAAATTCATCTATATACAGCAATAATCATTGTCATGATCCAAAAAACGTGAGTAAGAAATGCTGGGAGCACTTATAAAAGAAGATGCTTGTGGCACCAACAAGACCAATTGCTTCAGAATTTTCAGGAGTGGGACCTAGAGATCTATGTTTTAACTAATTACTTAATTCCTCAATTGATTCACATATAGATGACCCACAGGATTCTGGGGGCAGAGAGTAAGCTGAAAGCTTTTGATAGTGAAGGTTAACAATGAAATATTTGGGGACTTCCCTGGTGGCGCAGCGGTTAAGAATCCGCCTGCCAATGCAGGAGATACGGGTTCGAGCCCTGGTTCGGGAAGATCCCACATGCCGCGGAGCAACTAAGCCTGTGTGCCACCACTACTGAGCCTGCGCTCTAGAGCCCGCGAGCCACAACTACTGCAGCCTGCGAGCCACAACTACTGCAGCCCGTGTGCCTAGAGCCTGTGCTCCACAACAAAGAAAAGCCACCACAATGAGAAGCCCGCGCACCGTAACGAGAGTAGCCCCCACTCACCCCAATTAGAGAAAACCAGTGCACAGCAACGAAGACCCAAAGCAGCCAAAAAATAAGTTAATTAATTAATTTTAAAAAAACAATGAAATATTTTTTTTTCTGGGATTAACTAAGCAGATAATAATGGGTACCTGGCAGGGGCTAGTGGCAGGTGTGGGTGGACCTTCCTTGTGTTTCAAGGAATGGGAGTCAAGTTTAATCAGGGTACCACAAAATCTTGCCAACGAAAAGCACTTCTGTTATTCCATAACTACCAGGAGTCTCCCAAGAGGTAAGAGCTAATGCTTGGACTGGAATCAATAATCCTAATGCTCTGAGAACCTCAGACCATCCATCAAGGAATCACAAAGGTACAGTGGTTAAGAATGTGGCCTCCAAAATAGTCATGGCTACAATGAAATCCCAACTCTACTAATTATTAGCTATCTGATCAGGAAAGTCAGCCTCATTCACCTCATCTGTAAAATCGGAATAATAATAGTACCTATGTTGCCTTGTTTATGAAAACACAACATGAAATGAAGTATCCCTAATGCAGCACCTGGCACAGAATTAGGACTCAATAACTGTCAGTTACCAAGGAAAATGGATCGTATAAGTCATGTATTTCGATCTCAGTCACATTTGGGAAACTTGCCAAGTAAGCAATTATAATCTCTTGGATGAATGATAAACACGCACACACACACACTCACACACACTTGTTTGAATTGAGACAATATTTGGAAATGGATGAAGGAGGCATCACTCCTAAGTTCCAGCTGGGGTAATCCACAGAAAACAAAGACACTCCCAGTGAACTCAAGGTGGTGGCTCTGTCTTCCTTTATTGCAACTGAACCACACATCTGGATCATGATTGTCCAACTCTTTTCCTACCAAGAGTATGCACATTATTCTGTATCTTTTGATTCATGAGATGAGAGTCATCACCAACCACATAGTTATTTGAGATAACAAATAATATAATTAAATATATTATAATATATTATATTATAATTAAGATAATTATATAATTAACAATTATATTATATTATAATAATATAATATAATATATTTTTAAAAAATATAAAATATATATATTATATATTTAAAATATATATAAAATATTATAATATAATAATAATAAGATAATAATTATAATATAGTATATTATAATTAATAATATGTTATTAAGATAATGTAAGTGTTTAAAATAATAAATAATACAATATTTATTTTTCACAAGAATCCCTGTCAGACAGATATTGTTATCCCCATTGGATAGGTAAGACAGTTAATATTGCTCAGTCTCCTTCCAGATTGCAAGATCTCCTACAGCAGGAGTCATACCTTAGCTTCTTTGGCAGTCCTCTCAGAGTTAGTGAAAGTCTTACACACAGAAAGTACTTAATAAATATCTGTGATCATTCCCAGCAACTGTTCCCACAAGATTATAACTGATTATAACTGTAACTTTTTAGTCCTTACTCCAAGCAGCTGTAGCAGCAGCTCCCTTCATTGGTTACTTCCAGTGACTGCCCTACGAAGTCCTGAGTGTTTCTCTCCCTCCCTACACAACACCTTTAAAAAACTATTAGGCCCCTCTGAATCTGGACAGGTCCAATGTACTTGCTTCCAGAAAGCAGCTGAAGCATAGCCCTGGTGCAAACCCACTAGTAATGGCTGTTATGCTGCAACTGGTCTTTGAACTCACAGGTGCTCTGCCCCCTGTCTATCAGATGCCCTTTCCTGTCCCCCAAGGCAGACAGATTCCCATGAATCCACTTTGGTTTAGGTGAGCTCTCATGCCACAGAAGGCCATTTTCCCTGACTCATGGGGTAGGAGAGAAGAATTACACACATATTCTCAGTTTCCAAACTCAGATGACAGACTTAACCACAGACCCAAATCTTCCTCAAAATTCCCAATACTGTTCACAGAGAACCCTATGCAAATCAAATCCCAGAAGTCACTTTCTTGTATCTATAATTTAATTGGATATACAAACTCTAATAGTGGCTCTGAGGTTATACCGGGGCTGAGGTTGGAGGGACGGCATTGGGGAAAATCAAAACTACACATTTCTATTTCAGCATTTTCAAAATGTGGTCCAAGGATTATCACATTATAAATGCATGGGTGGTTTTGATAAAATCAAAATTGAAAACCACCCAACTAATTATTGGATGTGATTGGTGATCACAGGAAAAGAGAAGATACAGGGCTTTCAGTTCATAAATATCACCCTCCCCAAACAAGCACACAGGATGATTCACAAAAAATATATACACATTATATATATAATTTAAGTTGATTAATTACCCACTGTTCAAAGCCCACAAAGCAACCCTCCCAGCTTACCTATGCTATAGTTCATGGATCTGTAAGATGGGACCTGTGGATGTGCCTGGTGATATCCATAAAACCCCCTTGTGTTTACAATGGGTAACAACCAGGTTTCTTTCTGCTGTAAATGTCAAAGAATCCATCTCAAATCACCTTAGCCAAAAAAATAAATGTATTGACTTCCCCACATGACAAATTAGTTTAAGGCAGGGCTGCATCCAGAGGCTGAAGTGATATTAAAGATTTTCTGTTATTTTCCATCTCTCAGGTCTCCTGTCTCCATGCAATAGTACTCAAAATCTTCTATCTTAGACTTTTCCTGCTTTGAGTCCAGCAAAAGTGGGGGCTTCACCTTCCTAAAGTCTCCAGTTTGGGCCAATTAAAGTAAAGCATTCATTCATGAATGAATCACTGTGACTAGAAAGGGTGAGTATCCCTTACCCCACACCCCAAGTCCCAAGGACTATGAGTGGGGGAAGGATATCATCCCCCAAAAAAGTCCACCTACTCTTACCAGAAGTGTGAATAAATATTATATAGGCAAAACAACAGATTTCACCATGGTTCATAAGTGTGTTAATTTTTTTCCCCCTGAGAAGAGTGTCCACGGCTTTTATCAGATTCTCAATGTGGTCAAAAACCTTTGAAGTTGCTAATAACTGATAAAAGCCCCTATTTCTTTATCTACAATGAAGGTAGCTGTGAAATAGAAAAGACGAATTTAAATCAGGAACAAAAAGTTACAGGTTGTAGCTCCTGCGTCTTCCTAACAAATTCTTAGGAATTTCATTTTCCTCATCTATGTTTACAAAAAGCAAAAAGAATAACCTCAAAGAACCCGCCATAGCATTCTTTACACTTGTAATCACTTTTTAAATATCTGACTTCCTATTAGACCAATAATTAAATGTTAGCCATATATGTCATTTTAAAATTTCTAATAGATTAAGAAAAATTAAAGGAAACTGAAAATAATTTTAAAGGCATTTAAACAGCTACATTCAAAATGTTATCATTTCAAATAAACATGAGTATCAGTGAGCTATTTTTAAAGCTTCATTGATGTATAAAGTAACAAAAAGTATACCAATATAAAGTGTACAATTCAGTAGTTTTTAGTATATTTACAGAGTTGTGCAAAAATCACCATAACCTAATTTTAGAACACTTTCATCAACCTGAAAAGAAACTTTATACTCATTAAATTAACACTCTCCATCCTACACCTCCAGTTCCAGACAATTCCTAATGTATTTTCCATCTTTATGTGTTTACTTATTCTGTACATTTCATATAATGAACTTAGAGACTGAGCACTCAAAAAAAACAGTGGACAGATTACATATAACAATAGAACTCTGACCCACAACCTGTAGTAATTAATTAGGCCTGGAGGTCAACCTATTATCTTAAAGTAACAAGTCCAGGAAGTTACATAATAAACCCTTGTAACAATAGACCCCCAAATGACCAGGATTTGATTAATGACTTACACTTTTTTAATTTTTGCCCCCGTTTCCAAATTAGGGCCACCTGGAGAAAGCCACCCCTAATCAATCAATTACTAACAATGCCCTGCTTCTAGTTGGCCCACCCTACAACTTCCCCATGTCAACAGCATCCAAAGAGGGCATACTTGAAGGCACCCTTCTTTTCCACCCTTCTGCCTGCCTTTGAGTCTCTGCCAAACTCAAGTGCTGGTGGCTGACTCCCTTGCTATAGCCAACTCTGAATAAATCACCTTAGCTTGCTCTCATTTGGGTGGTCTTCATTTATGTTCCACAGAATCATACAAAATATGGCCTTTTGTGTGGCTTTTTCCACTTAGCATAATGTTTCAAATTTCATCCATGTTGTAGACTGTACCAGTACCGCATTCCTTATAATGGCTGGATGACATTCCACATTTTATTTATCTATTCATCAGTTCATGGACATTTGGGTTATTTATATTTTTTTTTACTATTTGGAATAATACTTCTATGAACATTTCTGTACGTTTGTGTGGACATATGTTTATACTTATCTTGGATATATACTAAGGAGTGGGATTGCTTGGTTATATGAAAACTTTATATTTAATATTTTAAGGAACTGACAAACTGTTCTCCAAAATGTCTGTACCATTTTAGAATCCCACCAGAAATATATGAGAGTTTAAATATCTTTATATCCTTGTCAACACTTTTTATTGTCTGTCATTTTTCTATTTTAGCCATCCTTGTAGGTGTGAAGTGGTATTTGTGGCTTTTATTTCCATTTCCCTAATGACTAACAATATTGAGCATCTTCTCACGAGCTTTTTGACCATTTGTATATCTTATATGAAGGTATATCTATTCAAATCCATAGCCCATTTTTAAATTGAGTTCTGTGTCTTTTCATCATTGAGTTTTTTTTTTTAACATCTTTATTGGAGTATAATTGCTTTACAATGGTGTGTTAGTTTCTGCTTTATAACAAAGTGAATCAGTTATACATATACATATGTTCCCATATCTCTTACCTCTTGTATCTCCCTCCCTCCCACCCTCCCTATCCCACCCCTCTAGGTGGTGACAAAGCACCGAGCTGATCTCCCTGTGCTATGCGGTTGCTTCCCACTAGCTATCTATTTTACATTTGGTAGTGTATATATGTCCATGCCACTCTCTCACCCTGTCACATCTCACCCCTCCCCCTCCCCATATCCTCAAGTCCATTCTCTAGTAGGTCTGTGTCTTTATTCCCGTCTTGCCACTAGGTTCTTCATGACCTTTTTTTTTTTCCTTATATTCCATATATATGTGTTAGCATACTGTATTTGTTTTCCTCTTTCTGACTTACTTCACTCTGTATGACAGACTCTAACTCCATCCACCTCATTACAAATACCTCCATTTCATTTCTTTTTATGGCTGAGTAATATTCCATTGTATATATGTGCCACGTCTTCTTTATCCATTCATCCGATGATGGACACTTAGGTTGCTTCCATGTCCTGGCTATTGTAAATAGAGCTGCAGTGAACATTTTGGTACATGACTCTTTTTGAATTATGGTTTTCTCAGGGTATATGCCCAGCATCATTGAGTTTTAAGTGTTCTTTACATATTCTGGATTCAAGTACCTTATCATGTGTATGATGTGTAAATATTTTCTCCCACTCTGTTGATTGTCCTTTCACATTTTATCAACAAAATTGGAAGAAAAGTAAATTCTATTTTATTCGATTCTATTAATCTCTAGCCATAGGCTCAAATTACAGGTTTTCCGTGCTATCGGAAAACACAGCATTCCTGTGAAACTTTTCAAAAGCAGAAATGGAGTAAAGTGAAGAGTATACCCTACTTTCTGAAAATTCCAGTTTTACCACTTTGCTTTTACAAAAGATCTGCATTAGTACAGTAATGGCTTTTTTGGTAAAAGTGAAAATCCTCTTCGGATTTATTTCAGTTAGTGAAAACAGGCACTAAAGTATGTCTTCATAAGAGTGAAGTGGCGTTACGTGAACTTTTGGAAAGCAGGAAGATCTGTAATGGGGGAAAAAAATCATCTGTTTACTGAAGGGAATTTCAGAAAATCTGTATTCTAATTCCGGTTCTTCTATTATCTAAAGGGTGACTTCACATAATTAACTTCTTTGAAACTTTATTTTCTCACCTGCAAAATATGGGGACTAACGTGGGTGATCCTCAAAATCCCATCCAGATAAAAATTATGTTGGCTATACATGTAGCAGAACAAAGTATGAATCCTGAAATATAGCCATTTCACATATCAAATCCTGATGTAAAATAATTGCTCTAGAGATGTAGATCATGCATATGAGTTCTAACTCCTGGCACTATGCATCATATACTTTCCTCATCTTCACTTTCCATTCTCTCCTGCGTTCACTAGTTACTGAACACTTGCTCTGTATGCACCAGCTCTATAGGAGATTTTAAAAAATGAATCCAATTTCTCTATATTCCTATCTTCAGTAACAGACTTCACTCCGGGGCCATAGTATCTGTCTTTTTAGAAGCTTCAAAGCCAAACCATTATAGCATTAATAAGATAAACTATTTCCTGATCTTGAATGCACAGCCTATTACATATTATGTAAATGACAGACTAATTCTCCCTATAACATAATCCTTTGAGAATAGAACTTTGGACATAATAGTACAACCAAATATACAATGGAGAAGAGCTCTTTTCTCTGGTGAATTTCTTCTTCCAATATGGATTGATTTGGCTGTGCTTACGTCCCTGAAAAACTTCCTAGCCCTCAACCGTATATTAATGCTACTCATGCTAAATTGACTTCCGTGATGTATTACACCTGGATGTGAAAAATAAAAGTCATTCTTCAGAAAATATACTTTATACCACAGGTACTGCAGCTTTCACCAGCTTGTTCATTGGTTCCAGTCCATTAATAAAACAATGATCAAATAAAAAGGCCTCAGGCATAAACACAACAAGAGCAAAAATATAGATGATGGTTTGCACTCATTTGTAATATATTTTTCCAGCATGTTGTAAGATTTTTACCTTAAGCAAGAAGTTGATGATTTTATAATAGAGTTTTCTTTCTAAATCTTTTCCTTTCTGCTTAAAAACTGCCGACTTTTACCACAGGCTCTCATACAATTATTTGCCAACACACATCTCTAAATTGCAAAGCTACCTCAATAATGCTTGGTTAATTGTATGGGCACTTGGTGACAAGAAAAAGACACAAATTATTAATTGCATACCATATAGCATTTGAATGCTATTACTCTTCTCAACAAAATCTCATTTTAAAATGTAAATGGTACTTATTTAATTTCAATTACCTACAAATAAATCGTTTCACACCAATAGTGTCCTAGCAATTCAGAACAATCATTAAGAGCTTTCTGGTCTTATGGACCTAGATTCAAACTCCATCACTACCATTTTGAATAATGAGACTTTGTTTATGTTACTTAAATTATTTAAGCCTCAATGTCCTTACCTTTAAAATGGAGTAATAATAGTACATACCTCACAGGGTTGTGGTAAAGTTTTTGAGATAGATCTTCAGGTTCTGTACAGGACATATAATAAAAACTTCACAAATTCTTGTAGAGTACTTAGAAACAAGATTGGTATAAGCCATGTTCTTGTGAAGTATGGCAAGGATATTCTTGATGTCCCCTTTATACCTGACTTTTTCTAGACTTTTGATTCTAGAAGGGATCCAAATAAAAGGCAGAAAGAGTCTTGTTGTTTACAATACGATATGATCAGACGAGATTGGGTGTGTTCAGGGTGGCCATCATCAAGAAGTCTACAAATAATAAATGCTGGAGAGGGTGTGGAAAAAAGGGAACCCTCCTACACTGTTGGTGGGAATGTAAATTGGTACAGCCACTACAGAGAACAGTATAGAGGTTCCTTAAGAAACTAAAAATAGAGTTGCCATATGATCCAGCAATCCCACTCCTGGGCATATATCCAAAGAAAATCATGGTTCGAAAGGATACATGTACAACAATGTTCACTGCAGTGCTGTTTACAATAGCCAAGACATGGAAGCAACCTAAATGTCCATTGACAGATGAATGGATAAAGAAGATGTGGTACATACATACAATCTAATACTACTCAGCCATTAAAAAGAATGAAATAATGCCATTTGCAGCCACATAGATGGACGTGGAGATTATCATACTAAGTGAAGAAAGTCAGGCAGAGAAAGAGAAATATCATATGATATCTCTTATATGTGGAATCTAAAAAAATTATACAAGTGAACTTATTTACAAAACAGAAACAGACTCACAGATTTAGAAAGCAAACTTGTGGCTACCGGGGGGAAAGGTGGGGGTGAGGGATAAATTGGGAGTTTGGGACTGACATGTACACACTACTAAAGTTAAAATAGATAACCACCAAGGACTTAACTGTATAGCACAGGGAACTCTGCTCAGTATTCTGTAATAACGTAAATGGGAAAAGAATTTGAAAAAGAATAATATATGTGTATGTTTAACTGAATCACTTTGCTGTACACCTGAAACTGACAGAACATTGTAAATCAACTTTGTCCAATATAACATAAAAACATTAAAAAAAAAATGATATGATCAGCTTGCTATATAGGCCCTTCCCCCGGATCAGCCTCACACATAAACAGCCTTCTCCGTTCCTGGAATCTCTCCCCACACCTGTAGCCAACAGGACACTGTTTTTGCTTTCTAACCCAGCTTCCCCCATTTCTGTTACTTGATGACCTTCCCTGGTGTCCTCTCTTTTCTGCTCATGGTACAATCAAATACAGCCTTTGTCCATCCACTTTCTTGAATCCTGGACAATATAGTTTTTAAAATCCTTTATCTAACCAAAACTAAAAATGCTGGTTTTCAAAATGAAACTTGGGAGCTACTGCCTCATAAATATCAGTCTATTTTCCACCTAAGGTTAGAGATGCATACCCTGCTTCTGAAGCAGTCTTTGCATCATTTTCAGAATCAAAGTGGAGAACTGGCCCTCACTGTCCAGAGAGAAAGACATGGTTTTGGTATACCAGAGCTAGAGCCTTTTTGGTGTAATGTTAGTTGCAGCAGAAGTGGACTGAGAAAAAAAAATAAGACAAACCCTTTTCAAAGTCAAAGGGATCAAAACACATAATGTTTACAAAAAGATGTACCTGATTTTCATTTTGTGATGGGCAATATAAAAAATGATGAGAAATTAGAAAATCATTATAGTCATACCGTTTGTTTCCATAAAAGTGCATGCATTTCCCCAAATCCAGGGTAGAACTGTGCCAGGATTTATAATCTATTGTTTCTGAAAAAAGTCTCTAATTCTATCTGGAGAAGTTTGCATGTGTTCTTTATAACATGAAGTACCCGTAACATTTAGTAAATATGGTATATAATAATTTAACTAATCTCAAAGTCATAAAAAAATCCTTGAGATGTCAATTAATCCAATGTCCTGACAGTCCTCAAATTATTCCAATAATACCTTCCCCTGTGAGTCTACTATAGTGTGTCAGAACGAGTAATCAGGATCTTTGGAAGGCTATGCTAAATGATAACTAGGTGAGGTGAAGGATATGTTAAGTAACTTGATTATGATCATGATTTTACAGTGTGTATATATACATATATATCAAATCATTGCATTGTATACCTTAAATGCATACCATTTTTATTTGTTAACTATGCCTCAGTAAAGCTGGGGAAAAGAAAGAATGAAAGAAAGAAGGAAAGAAAGAAAGAAAGAAAGAAAGAAAGAAAGAAAGAAAGAAAGAAAGAAAGAAAGAAAGAAAGAAAGAAAGAAAGAAAGGGAAAGAAAGGAAGGAAGGAAGGAAGGAAGGAAGGAAGGAAGGAAGAAGGAAGGAAGGAAGGAAGGGAGAGAAAGAGAAAGAAAGAAAGAAAGAAAGAAAGAAAGAAAGAAAGAAAGAAAGAAAGAAAGAAAGAAAGAAAGAAAGAAAGAAAGAAAGAACGAAAGAAGGAAGGAAGGAAGGAAGGAGGAAGGAAGGAAGGAAGGAAGGAAGGGAGAGAAAGAGAAAGGAAGAAAGAAAAAGAAGAGAAGAAGGAAAGAAAAGAAAGAAGAAGAGGGAGAGGGAGAGAGAGGGAGAAAGAAAGAAAGAAAGAAAGAAAGAAAGAAAGAAAGAAGAAGAAAGAAAAGAAAGAAAGAAAAGAAAGAAAGAAAGAAAGAAAGAAAGGGAAAGAAAGGAAGGAAGGAAGGAAGGAAGGAAGGAAGGAAGAAGGAAGGAAGGAAGGAAGGGAGAGAAAGAGAAAGAAAGAAAGAAAGAAAGAAAGAAAGAAAGAAAGAAAGAAAGAAAGAAAGGAAGGAAGGAAGGAAGGAAGGAAGGAGGAAGGAAGGAAGGAAGGAAGGAAGGGAGAGAAAGAGAAAGGAAGAAAGAAAAAAGAAGGAAAGAAGGAAAGAAAAGAAAGAAAGAAAGAGGGAGAGGGAGAGAGAGGGAGAAAGAAAGAAAGAAAGAAAGAAAGAAAGAAAGAAAGAAAGAAAGAAAGAAAGAAAGAGAAAGTGGGAGGGAGGGAGGGAAGGAAGGAAGGCAGAGTGGAGGAGGGAAGGAAGGAAGGAAGGAAGGGAGGGAGGGAGGGAGGAAGGAGAGGGAAGGAGGGAGGGAGAAGAGGGGAAAAAGGAAAGGAAAGAGAAGAAAAGAAAGGAAAGGAAAGGAAAGAAAAGAAAAGAAAGAAAAGAAAGAAAAGAAGGGAGGGAGGGAGGGAGGGAAGGCAGGCTATGCTAACCCTGGACTTCAATCACCTGCTTCAAGAGGTTCAGCAATTTCCAGTTGCTATGCGTCTATGACTTGATTCTGACTTAAATCCTCCTCTATTTGCTCACATAAACATAACATTGCATCAATGAAGTCAACTTCTTATGCACACAAAGGCACTCATGTTGGAGATGGTCATTGAGACGATGTGCATATTAGTTGACCAGCAAGCTGGACCCAGGCAATTCAAGATTCCTTACCTCCTCTCCTGCCTTTGGAATGTACAGCCTGCCCACCGTTCCCACAGTGGGAACCATTTTCAAGGACACAGCCCTGAGAGAGCAACGTGTTGTTGAGACCATCTGGATGGTATACATGACTGAACCTAGTTAAGGCCTCTATTTGAACTTTTGAGATTCTGGCAGGTGGGGCAGAGATCTACCCATTTTGTGGCTGCCAAAGACAAGCCTTGTATGTAAGTTCCTCTGCTTATTAAACCTGCCACCTACCAGTCTGGGGTGGTCTGCCTCTTTCTTGGATTCTCCTTGCCCTCTGTGTAAGGAGGCCAGTTTCAGATTTCACCCAGTAAGGTCTCAAGGTTTCAAACCAACAATCCAGCACCCTTGGTGCAGATACTTTCCCCCCCACACACACCAGTCTCCCTAAAGCCATTCCTCATCATTTTTTATTCCTCCTCACAGGAAAGGGTTGAAATTTGTATTATACCCAAAAAGTTCAGGAAATTTAATTCCCTAAATTTTCAAAATTCTCAATTCTAAAGAAAGTTTTAAAACCAGATTGATTTTAAATGAACTGCTTCCTTTCTCAGGTTACCCTATTGGGATAAATGTAGCCTTCTATTTTATTTGTTTGTCTTTATTTATGAAATGCTTTTCCCTTTCTCAATGGCTGAATAAAGGTGAGAGCTAAAGGAAGGGCTAATATCAACTGTTACTTAAAGGGCTAAGCAAACACATGCTCCATTTTCTCAGGAATGCTATTCCAGTTAAATAATATAGAAAGGAATTAATAGAGATGCCCAGGTGCTACATTAAAATGTCAACTCTGTCCTTTGAAGATCAGAATAGTCAAAGACAGCTATGATTAATGATTAATGGGCAAGGAGGCACATTTATAAATTATAGCATTCAGCATGAAGAGAAAGTCTGTGGTTACTGGACAGGATATAGAAAGCATTTAGCCCCCGTGCTCCACCTCTTTGTCTATTTATTAATTATGCCAGTTTAAAAAGCTGATTAGAATGTAGCTGTTTTTACCACATTCACTTATTTTTGTTTATTTAATTTATTAATTTAACGTATTTTTCTTCAATGCATTAGTGGTCATATATCATCCAGATTTCAGAAAGAGAAAGCTAGGCAAGGATCCAGACAACTCAGCATGCACTTCTTTTTACCTGAAAATCTGTCAACACCTCTTCCCATCCAATTCCCAGAACAGGTTCAAAGGGACCATGCAGGTGGCTGTGGAGATGCCAAGCACCTCTCCTCCAACACCGTGCTATGGACAGATGGAAACATCATAGTCTTTGGCTTTATTTATTTATTTATTTGTTTGTTTGTTTATTTATTTATTTATTGTCATGCTGTGGCATGCGGGATCTTAGTTCCCTGACCAGGGATCGAACACATGCCCCCTGAAATGGAAGCATGGAGTCCTAGCCACTGGACCCAGGGAATTCCCTTGGCATGAATTTTTCAAGTACAAAAATGAAGTTGAAATAACCTAAGCAACTAATTACTGGTTCTTAAATATCGCAACAAGAGCTGATTCCAGTATCTGGAGAGGGGGCTCCAGATTCAACTTCAGTAACCACTCACGTTCACCTCTTCCCCACACATAATGCTAAACACACACACACACACACACACACACACACACACGCTGGAAGCCAGGGCTTTGGTACAAAGTAAAGGTCAAGTAATAAGTCTGAGGGTCAAAAGCAAACAAAAGCAAAGGAAAGTGCAACAGCAAACCTGCACCAACCACCAGGCTGATCTCAATTTCTCTTCTCTCATGATGAAAGCTCATAAGCTCATTTCTAGGAAAAGGTAATTAGGATAATGTCAATTTCAAAACCCACTTTAAATGATACTTTAAAAAATAAAGAAGACAGTTCTTCATTTGAATTGGCCTCAATGAGCTTTAATTATGCACTGTGAGCAACAGAAAAGAGCTAAGTAGAAAGTATATGCTTGTTTAGGTACATTCCCATCAATGTGCTTTCACAGATGGTTTTCATTTGAACAGAATTTTTTTAAAATCTATATAAGAACTTTATCTTTGTGGACAAGGAATGAACAAAAATAGAGGTGTTAAGCAGGAAAAAAGTGAAAGTAAATGTATCAAAATTTTGAAAAATACAAATTTAATGCTTGCCTATCTCAACTGAGTCAACTGATTGACACTACTCTGAGTTCTGAAACCGCTGAAAGATGATCTCCTGCTTGACTCCAAATGGGAGATGTTTACAAGCTCTTCAATTTCCATTTAGCAAGAAGGAATTGATATAGTATTGAAGCCCTAAAAGTTGCAAAGGGCTTTACCAGATCATGTTAACTTTTGGATGAATACATATAGGAATTCAAGTTCTCTTCTACTTAATTGTACCTGAGTTTAAAGCCAGAGCATGTTTTGAAAGTGTTAGGGGAACCACTGACTGAAACCACTGGCCCTGGCCAGGCTAGATAGTAGCCACTTGCATGAATTATCTAACAACAGGAGGTCCTGGTAAGGAACACAGAACTAACAAGCTACCACCAATTGGAAGAATTCGGGAAAGGTAAAAAGGTGAGAGGAGACGCCAGTCCATATGGCCTACGAACCTCCCAGAATCCCTCTCACTGGAATCCATCTTGGCTGAGTGATCTGCACGCCACCAGGAAGGACCCTGAGTCACAGTGATTGGCCAGAGACAACCCGGAAACTAACCCCATTACCATAAATCCCAAGACTGTGAGCCACGTGTCAGAGCAGTTCTCCGGGGTTCCCTTACCCTGCTGCTCTCCGCCCGAGCGCCCCTTCACAATAAAGTCTCTTGCTTTGTCAGCACGTGTGTCTCCTCGTACAATTAATTTCCGAGTGTTAGACAAGAGCCCACTCTCAGGCCCTGGAAGGGGTCCCCCTTCCTGCAACAAAAGGATGACTTTATTTCTACACTAATGTTCTTATTCTAATATTCTTGGTGATTTTATTGCTACATTATTACAAATTCCTCCCCTTGGAGATTTGTCTGATTTTATTTTCACTCCAAAATATCCCAGATATTTTGGAGGGATAAGAGTGACCCTTTATGATATTTAAATCAGCTAACAAATTACAAATAATAAAATTAATACTTGCTTACATTTCCTGAACAGTATGTGTCTGGCTCCGTACTTTGGGGTTTGTATAGATTTATTGAAGCATTTCAACTGTGCTAATAATATGGTTTAATTTTATCTCTAACAAGGTCTCTTCTTTTGCTGACCCCCAAACTCCCAAGCCCCTATCCTCTCTTCAAACTAACTCTACCAAAAACTGAAAAATTCCCCACAGGGAAAAACCCCAGGGAAATCCTAGGAATATCAGAGCCTGTGTTTTCCTTCCTCAATCACACACAAAAATCATCAATTTATACCACTATTCATCTGAACCAGAAATATAGGGGATATCTGATCAGAGAGTTCTTTCAGTCCTAGGGAGGTGGGTTGAGGGTCAAAGTGATGTTTTTTTCTGGGTGATCAAGGGTGATCTGCTGGACCAGGTGACTACAATTTGCTCTGGGCCTGGCTCCATAGGATCATCTAGCCCCTCTCTGCATGGTACCACACACATCCCAGATTATAAAACATATTTCTTTAAGTGGCCCCTATGCTGCTTGCCAAGCATGTCATAGTGCTCTAATACAGGTGGTCAGAAGTGCTACAGCTCTGAGAAATTGGTCTGTTTGCATCAATATGCCATCCTGTGGCTGGCAATTAAGGGACAGTATTCACTTCCATAAAAGAGGATGGTAAGGTCAGGGTAGAGGGTCAGGGATCCAGGGACAAAATTTGTTTTCAACAGGAAACCAGGTATAGGGCAAAGAAAATCCAGGTACAGACCAAGAAGCAAAGGTTGAATCAACATAGTTACAAACTGGGTTTGAGAAGGTTGCAACTTGGGTACTCAGGGATCCAGACTACAAAATAGGCACAATTAATTCCAGATCCACAGCAGGCAGTTCACTCTATGACCTGGAGGGCACAGACTGCTGATGAATCCCCACGACCTGGTCAGGACTGACTTAGGAATTAGATATAACAGAGCTTGAAGGTAGAAAGCATCTAATTTCAGCTGTTTCTCTTGGCTAAATATTTTGAGGTAGCAGAGTCATAACCACAGTACCCCTAACACTGAGAGCTCATTGAATGTCAGGCATATGTATTCTGTGATTCAATTCGCTCAGGAATTCTAAGCAGTGAGTGCTATTACTAATTCTATTTTAAAATAAGATAACAGGGGCAAAAGAGCATTAAGAAATGTGTCCATGGTCACATAGATAGGAAGTTGCAGGACCAAGGTTCCAAGTCAACAGCCTGACTCTAAGAGCCTACATACTTAACCACTAGGCTATACTGCACTCTTCTATTTTCTGGGCCACATGAGCAAAACCCAACCCACTGGCCCTAAGGCAGAAACACCACTGAAACTACTCACTATATCAAATCAAAATATATCTTTGCCCCTGAGTTTTATAGTAACAGATACTATATTTTCCGTTGAGTACTGGAGCATTTCAGAGATGTCCTGTGAAGATGTGGTGGTTCCTAAGATGTTGGAATTTAGTCAAGATCTCAGGAAAAAACCAAAGACTCTTTCAAATCAACACATTTATGAAAGTATTATTTTTTTCTATTCATCTCACAGAAGCAGAAAAACCTAGGGGAGGGGAGTAATGTGTATAGCAATGGAGAATGTCAACCATACTTCTGAAACATTTTTTTGAGATAATTATAAATTCACAAGCAATTGTAAGTAATAATACAGAGAGATCCTGTGTGTCCTTTGGCCAGTTTCTCCTAATGGTTTGACCATTTTAAAATTTATATTTGTAAATGAAAATGTTATTGAATGGTCTATATTATGCCCATTTTGAAATAAACCAGCAACCACCGGGCAATTGGAATCACCATAATGTTTTTTATGATACGGCAATGAGCTGTAATTATACTTCCTCCAGTGCATTAGTACTAGATAAAGACACTTTTATTTAATCTAATTATGGATTGTTGTTAAATTAAATTTCAAACAAATGAGAGTGTGATAAGTTATTAGTAACCACTAGCCAATAAATCTACCACATTCTTCACAAAAAACTAATTTATTCAAGTATATGTATGTTAGACAAATGACTCCTGCTTGAATGATTTAGCAACTAAGTGTGAAATGTAGTTGCTTACAACAGCCAGCTACTAGTCCTGCTTTGCATTTGGGTCTTCCATTGAAGGCTGAAAGAAGGATGGAGAAAAGTATAATTCTTTTTTGAGAGATTAAGATTAAAAAAGAAAAGTTTGTGTTAAATGCTTGTTAAGTACATGTTAAAGGCGAGTACATGTTAGTAAGTTATTAATCAAAGCAGTCACAGACCTCACCCAGATTCAAGGGAAGGACACATAAAACCCAACACCAAAATGAAAGAAATTCAAAGAATTTGCAGCAACCTTGAGTCAGTGACAGTCTATGAATGCATTCATCCGACATAGAGAGGTATTTAACTGCACTGCATTCACAGCAAGACAGAATTTTTTTTTTTATAGCTACTTTTATTTTTATTTATTTATTTATTTTTGGCTGTGCTGGGTCTTTGGTTCGTGCGAGGGCTTTCTCCAGTTGCGGCAAGTGGGGGCCACTCTTCATCGCGGTGCGCGGGCCTTTCACTATCGCGGCCCCTCCCGTTGCGGGGCACAGGCTCCAGTCGCGCAGGCTCAGTAGTTGTGGCTCACGGGCCCAGCCGCTCCGTGGCATGTGGGATCCTCCCAGACCAGGGCTCGAACCCGTGTCCTCTGCATTAGCAGGCAGATTCTCAACCACTGCGCCACCAGGGAAGCCCAAGACAGAATTTTAATCCTAGCTCTGCTACTCTCTGGTTGAGTGATTTGAGGCAATGTTATCAAACGCAAGTCCCTGTGCCCAGCATGCAGTGAGGCTAAACAATACCGAAACTTCGGAGTTTGGAGGAGAGAAAGGTTTATTTCAGGGCCCTGCAAGGAGACGGGTGGCTCATTACTTAAAAACTCCGAACTCCCTGAAAGCTTTCAGCAAAGCCCTTTTACAGGAAACGTGAGGGAGGGGTGTGGTTGGTTTGTTACAAATTTCTTGGTGTCAGATCCTTTGTTCTGGAGGTCAGGTCACAATGTTCCTGTAGACCTCCACCAAAACAAGTGGTATTCTCTGTTCTGACAAGAAAAGGCTAGGTCCCAAGGCTCAACTTTCGCCCTCTGAGGTCCAGGCCCTGACTAAGAGGTGGGGGTCCCTGCACGGGCTGGTCACCCAGCCCGGGAGCTTTGGTCCAGCACCTAGTCTGGGTCCCCCCGCCATTGCCCAGGTCCAGCCGAGGAGGCAGATATCAGCTGTTGGCAACCTCAGGGCCAGGTCCCCAGACCCTGCCCAGCTGTCATCACTGAGGGAGCCAGGCGCCCAGGTCCCAGCCGGCCCTCAGGCTTTTCCATTTAAACTGGAGAGAATCATTTGTATAGGATCAATAGGAATGCATGTTGTAGCGAATACCAATCAGGTTTATTCCAAGTTCACAACTGCCCTTCTTTGAGAACAGCCCCAGCCACAGAGGTGGACCTGAAGTAATGATGTGCAGTGTCCTTGCAACTTGACCCTGACGTCTGGCCACTTCCTAGGGGGAGACAACTGATCAAAGCTGTACCAAGTTTTGAAACTTGAATGGAGAGACTGAAGCTGGTTGAAGCTGTTACCTTAATGGCAGTGTCCATATACTCCAGTTGCTGAGGCCTCCAGGGACTGCAATGCATGGAGACTGCCAGTGCCATTAGGAAGCAGAAGAAAGCTCTTTATGCGTCTAAGTAATGTACTTCGTGTAGAGGGAACAGCTCACTTGTTGCAAGCCCACAGTCTTTCTTGCTCTTAGTTCCTTCATCTGTAAGTGCCTATTTCCACTGCCGAGAAGCAAATATGTTTTGCTGTATATGGTGAGCAGGTGAAACCGGCCCCATTTTACTCCCCATCTGATTCGCATGGTAACTAACTGAGCAAAAATCTTTGAAACTCTCCATAGTTACTGTGCTGACATTAGGAACTGGGAGATAAGAGAATCTATGAGAACCCTTTGTGTTCCACAGGAGATTCAGGAAAGGAAGGACCCTGCTCAGAAACAGCCAGTGGTTGTGATGCAACTGAAGGAGCTGGAGCTGCTACTCAGAGTCCACACACAAAAAAGGAAGATGTAATGAGCAAAGATGAAGCTCAATGACCAGGAACACTGATCTCCAAGAGCCTCACAGACCCCTGTGGAAGCCTCCTCCCTTCATTAGTTATTTACTCAACAAATAGTCAAGGATATAGTCAAGGTTAGTGATTTATTCAGCTACAGCACACAGGGTGCTCAAGCTCTGTTGTGTAGAACTATTTGTGATTATTTGACAATATATAATACCTGCTATTTGTTATTAATTGACATGAGAACTTGAACTATTCTCCTTCTGACTCCTATGAAAACAAGTCATTTTTCAGTCAACCAACATTTTTGATGCTAGCATAATAAAGAAACTTAACCATATTCATCAGATTTATTGGATGGCATCGTTATTGCCAGATCTCATTGACACACTATCTATAATAATATGAAGGTATTACATTTATTGTTGTGTGATTAACCTAGTTATGAAATAAGAAGTGAGACAGTGATTTCAATAGTTTTGGAAACACATGTTGGTGGAAACTTCTGTCACCTGAAGGGAGATGTTGCTCAAGTGTGTCTCTTAACGCGGTTTCAGAAGAACAAAAACTTTGAAGTTGTATTTTTTAAAAGCTATAACTTCTCAAAGATACATATGCAGTGTCACCAAATGAGCAATTTGGAATGCTAAGGAGGGTGGAGTTCTTATACACTTCTCCAGCAAAAGTGAGAAAGTGAGCACTTTCATAAGAAAAAGGAAATCCCAAACTCATCACCCTTATGGTTAAGCTAGTGGTTACTACAGTCTGAGTCTGAAATGTTCCATTTTAAGTGAATGGTGAAAGCCACTCAGCAAAGTGTCAGAAGCAGGAGCACTTTGGAATCATAGCCTTCAGTTCTGGGACTCATGACAACTCCCTCTCTCTGTAGGATGTAATCTCTCCTTGAATTCAGAATGGTATGCTTCCTAAAAACGATCCTTGGTCAAGTTCTGAAGTAATTTTGGGGAAAACACCAAAGAAATTATCAAGGCCTATTGAGCCTATTCATAACGGCTAAAGCACTTTTAGAACTAGGCTTTTGATTAGAGTACTATTTTGCCTTCTTCAATATTTACTAATTTTGAAGACTTGGGCAAACTATTTAAACTCTGCTTATTTTCCATGTTCACCAAATTGGTTAATAATGTTACTTTCTTGGTTAGGGTAGTTTTGGAGATTAAATGAGTAAATAAAATAAAACACTTATAATAGAGATTGGCTTAGAAAGAAATTTTAGTGAAACTATCACATTATCATCACCATCACCATCATTATCATTGTAATGGTCATTCATCATCAACTGTGGATTCTAAGCTATTCAGTGTTGATTTCATGGTGGAGGAATCGCCTCAGGAAAGTAGCACCAACTCTATTTCCTAGATGTTTTGCTATGGTGTATGCTTCATGTTCTGAGTAAATAAAACCATCTCTACAATTCTGATCACATAGGGTTGGACCAGGGCTTGGCTGTGAGCTGAAAGCAACCATACATTGGCCAGATATGACGAAGGCAAACCACCTCTGAGTCTATATGTATGAAATGCCTCCTAACAGGAGTAGGGCGAATTAGATGGAAGCAAGTGTACTAATCAAAACCTCTCTTTTTTAGAATGTGAACACAGATAAGTTGGCAATGAGCAGAATGGTCACTAAGCTTGAGTAAAACCCAAATGAACCTATGTTAATTTCATGATTCTACTCGAGGACTTGGAAATCCCAGTCTCAGTGCTGGGAGTCAGTGCTTTAGAAGAAAGACATCTCTTGCTGCCATATAGTGTGTGTATATATATTTGGAATATCTCTCATTAGTGAGGCACATTTATATATGTCTCTTCTTTTAAAAGCTCAAGTGGTACTATACATCACTCACATGTGTGTGTCTCTTATTTCTTGGCTTGGCACACAACTTTAGCATCTCCTGGCATGTGTATTTCAATAAGAAGCTTTGATTTTTGTCTCTCCCTTTATCTTTCCATTTCTTTGGTATGCTTATTACTCCTCTATTACTGTGGCTGTCTAGGATCAATCCCAATGAAGACTGTTATCAAACTGAGAAGCATTAGTTCAGAAATGATTGTTTTGGGGACATTTTTCGAAATTTTTCTCTTCTAATCTTTCTGATTCTTTTGGGACTGTCAATCATACATCCCCTACTTTTCCAGCTTCAGGGGTGAGCACCTGATTCAGCCTGGCCAGTAAGAGTGCCCCATACCCCTTATGCTTTATTCAGTGATTGGTCTATTGTTGGGCAGTACATTAGTTTGCTAGAGCTGCCATAACAAAACATCACAGACTGTGTGGTAAACAACAGAAATTTATTTTCTCACACTTTTGGAGGCAAGAAGTCCAAGATTAAGATGCTGGCAGGCTTACGCACCTACGGTCAACTAATCTATGACAAAGGAGGCAAGGATATAAAATGGAGAAAAGACAGTCCCTTCAATAAGTGGTGCTGGGAAAACTGGACAGCTACATGTAAAAGAATGAAATTAGAACACTCCCTAACACCATACACAAAAATAAACTCAAAATGGATTAGAGACCTAAATGTAAGACCAGACACTATAAAACTCTTAGAAGAAAACATAGGAAGAACACTCTTTGACATAAATCACAGCAAGATCTTTTTTGATCCACCTCCTAGAGTAATGGAAATAAAAAAATAAATAAACAAATGGGACCTAATGAAACTTAAAAGCTTTTGCAAAGCAAAGGAAACTACAAACAAGACGAAAAGACAACCCTCAGAATGGGAGAAAATATTTGCAAACAAATCAATGGACAAAGGATTAATCTCCAAAACATATAAACAGCTCATGCAGCTCAATATTAAAAAAACAAAAAACCCAATCAAAAAATGGGCAGAAGACCTAAATAGACATTTCTCCAAAGAAGACATATAGATGGCCAAGAAGCACATGAAAAACTGCTCAACATCACTAATTATTAGAGAAATGCAAATCAAAACTACAATGAGGTATCACCTCATACCAGTTAGAATGGGCATCATCAGAAAATCTACAAACAACAAATGCTGGAGAGGATGTGGAGAAAAGGGAACCCTCTTGCACTGTTGGTGGAATGTAAATTGATACAGCCACTATGGAGAACAGTATGGAGGTTCCTTAAAAAACTAAAAATAGAACTACCATACGACCCAGCAATCCCACTACTGGGCATATACCCAGAGAAAACCATAATTCAAAAAGACACATGCACCCCAATGTTCATTGCAGCACTATTTACAATAGCCAGGTCATGGAAGCAACCTAAATGCCCATCGACAGATGAATGGATAAAGAAGATGTGGTACATATATACAATGGAATATTAGCCATAAAAAGGAACGAAATTGGGTCATTTGTAGAGACGTGGATGGATCTAGAGACTGTCGTACAGAGTGAAGTAAGTCAGAAAGAGAAAAACAAATATTGTATGCTAATACATATATATGGAACCTAGAAAAATGGTACAGATGAACCGGTTTTCAGGGCAGAAATAGAGACGCAGATGTAGAGATCAAACATATGGACACCAAGGGGGGAAAGTGGCGGTGGGGGGTGGTGTGGTGGTGGAATGAATTGGGAGATTGGGATTGACATGTATACACTAACATGTATAAAATGGATAACTAATAAGAACCTGCTGTATAAAAAAATAAATTAAATAAAATTAAAAAAAAAAAAAGATGTTGGCAGGCTTGCTTTCTCCTTGGCTTACAGATGGCCACCTTCTCACTGTGTCCTTATGTGATTTGTGTGCACACATCTCTGGTATCTCTTTGCATGTCCAAATTTGCTCTTCTTATAAAGATACCAGTCAGATTGAATTACAGCTCTGTGATGGTTAATTATATATATCAACTTGGCTGGGTCATAGTGCCCAGATATCGATCAAACATTATTCTGGATCTTTCTGTGAGGGTACTTTTGGATGAAATTTACACTTAAACCTATGAACTTCAAGTAAAGCAGACTGACCCTCTATAATGTGGGTGGACCTCATCCAATCAGTTAAATGCCTACATAGAACAAAAAGTTAACTTCCCTCAAACAAGAGGGAGTCCTGCCAGCAGACAATCTGCAGACTTCATCTGCAGCATCTGCTCTTCCTGGTTTGCCAGCCCTCTGCCTTTGACCTCAAACTGCAACTCCTTCCTGAGTCTCCAGACTGCCACCCTCCTTTGTATTTTCCAAGCCTCCACAACCACATGTACCAATTTTTTAAAATAAATCTCTTTCTATATATGTGCATCCTACTGGTTCTCTTTCTCTGGGGAACCCCGACCAACACAGGCATACACCTACGGTCTCATTTAATTATGTCTTTAAAGGCCCTAGCTCAAAATACAGTCACATTATGAGGTACTGGGGGCTAGGACTTTAACATGTGAATCTGGGGGAGAGGGGGACACAATGCAGCCCATAATAGGCAGTTTTCCAAATGAGGACCAACCAGAATCCTTTCTTGTCCTATATATGGACACTGGGGGAGAAACAGTTGAACTCTGACACTGGAATGATGAGTTTTAAGGATCTTGTGAACCTGGACCTGTTGCCTGATGGGGTACCTATTAAGAAGGAATCCGGCTCAAAGTAAATCAAGTCAAGATATAAAGAAAACCCCCCACAATATTACAGGGAAAATGGAATCTAGCTACACCTAAATTTAAATATTGGACTTGCAGATATGACAGCTAAAAAGCTAGAAACAGTGTTCTTTGTTTCTCCTAATTCTAAACAATCAAACATAAAAATCATTTCAATTATACTTCCAAAATACCTCTTGACTATCACTATTTCCCTTTCATCTCAGTTTAGTTCCCTTGGTTTATACTTTTATTACCCCTTGACTGGACAATTGTAACAGCCACTTGCTTCTAACCCTCTTCTCTCCCCAAGACCTATCTTCCATACCAAACTTCTGATAACATGTCCATTATTATTTGGGAATCTACCCCCTTCCCTTGCCTCCTATCCTGTTAGAATTTTTGCCAACCTTTCGCTATTTCCCCCACATGCCATCCCCTGACAAACACTTCCCTACTTTCTGTTTCTATGAGTTTGATTTTATTTGATTCCACATATAAGTGATACTAAGAGAAATACAAAGACTTTGTATATGTTTTCCAGTTTAGTCCTATAACAATAGCGTAGGCATTACTATCACATGCATTTTACATATGAGGAAGCCAAGGATCAAGGAGATGCAGTAACTTGCCTAATGTGACATAATGTGACACAGGTAGTAAGTGCTCAGGTAAGACTTAAACTCAGTTTTGTTTGATAATACGGTAGGTGCTTTCATTTTTTTCCTCATTTTTAAAAAATATTGTAGCAAATGCTGCTGATGTCCCCCAGATCTCCTTTACATCTGCAAGTAAATCCTGCATTTCTGTGAGCTTCTCCTAACGGTTTGCACCTGCAAACTGTTTAGAGGACTACCTTTGGGCTTATGGAACTACTTTGAACAGACATACTAGAGGCCAGAAATGCCTGGGAGTTTAATTCCAAATGGAGAGTCGTGAGGCACTCCTGAAGGAGTATGAAAGCCCAGCTACAAACTGTGCAGTGTAACTTGTGCTCCAGTGCCACTGAAGCACTAAAGTGAAGGCTGATATGATGTCTAAAACCCAGCTTGCCTTCTTCCCCTTCTCTTTCCTGCTTCTTTCACTCCCTTCTTGGCTTCTCCTGGGAACATCCCCATAATAAATCACACACAAATCCTTGACTTCATGCCCACTTCTGGGGAATCTGAACAAAGACAATTTTGCTTTGGTCTCAATCTAAACGTGACACTACAAATGAGCCCACTTTAATGAAAGGCAATAAGAAATCATAATTGAACACAGCTAATGCAGAGACCTTAGAGATTCTTCAGCATGTTGATTTGGCCTTCCAGTTACTCTCATTTCATTCATTCAATCATTCATTCAACAAAAATGTATTTTCTACCAAGTACCTAGGACCAATTTGATGTGTACACACCCTTTCATGTGATAGGGAAAAAATACACATTTCAGTATATGCATTCAGGGTATTCAGAAAGGACAGAGGAAGAAGTCTTAAAAAAACTTAATCCTTTACAATTATGAGCATAATTTCAACTTCCACAATATAATTTCTTCTAGATCTAAATTCATGGTCTGAGATTTTTTTTATGGCTGAGTGGTGTGTGGGGCAGAGAAGCCTGAGGAAGAGGTTGGCTTCTGACTAGAACCTTCACTCACATTATGTTGTGTAAGTGTCTTCCATACAGTAATGACAAAACCACACTTCTTGCAGTTTTTGGAGATTGGTTTTGGTACAAAACATGAGTCACTGAAACAAAAGGATTTATCAAATAAAATGCCATTAATAATAAGATTGATTATAGAAGGGATATATTGCCCAGGCCGAAGTTACTCCTCTGCTCAAAATTTACTTTGTGATTTGATGTGAAAGGTAGATGTTAGGATAAAATTCTGAAAGAGAGGTGAATAAGCTTGGAATTTTGAACCTAGGTTTCTCCATGTTATAACCCCTAAGATCTGTGGGCTATAGATGTTGCTCCCAAGTAGCTCTGCCTCTCTCCTTTTTCTATTACCCTCATTTCTTCCATATGTGAAAACTCTCTTTAGGCTTAGAGAATGTTCCACCTGTTATACAATCTCTCTCTTCTACCTTCAAAGCTCAAGGCTATACTTGCCACTCCCACACACAACTTTTGCTGCTTTTCCTTTTATTTCTTAGTGATGCTTACTATTTTTTTTCTTAGTGACATTTACTCTTTACTGATCTGCTTACTACTGAAATGAACAGTGCCATGTCAGGTTGCATTCCCTTGGCCAAAGGCTATTATAAAATACACAAGACAAACAAATAAGTGCAGGGTAATCTACAGACTGACTCACAGAGAGCATTCTGAATATGAGTATATACTTTGCTACCAGAAACATCAAGGGAAGAACCCAAAATCATCAGGACATTAATAATGCAGAAAAAAATTCTAGAATTGAACATCATCATCTCTGACTGGTTTGATGGGGTCCTGCACTCATACCTCTGTCAGTTATTTTTTTCCATGTTAATATGGCACTTTGTCCAAGTCTAGATTATGTGGTACCCAACTTGCTGAAATGGAGATAACACCATTAGAGCCACATGGATAGAAAAGTAGGAAATGATTTCAATTGCATCAAAAAGAATAAAATACCAAGGAATAAATTTAACCAAGGAGGTGAAACATCTGTATACTGAAAACTACAAGAGAGCGATGAAGGAAATAGAAGAAGACACAAATAAATGGAAAGATATTCCATGCTTATGGATTGGAAGAATTAATATTGGTAAAATGTCCATACTACCCAAAGCCATGTACAGATTCAATGCAATTCCTTTTAAAATTACAATGACATTTTTCACATAAACAGAAAAAAAAAATCAATCCTAAAATTTATATGGAGCCACAAAAGACCCCAAATAGGCACAATCCTGAGAAAGAAGAACAAACCTAGAGTCAACAAACTTCTGGATTTCAAACTATATTACAAAGTTGTAATAATCAAAACTGTATGGTATTGGCATAAAACCAGACACATAGATCAATGGAATGGAATAGAGAGCCTAGAAATAAACCCATGCATATATGGTCAATTAATTTATGACAAAGGAGTCAAAATAGACAATGGGGAAAGAACAGTCTCTTCAATAAATGGTGTTGGGAAAACTGAACAGCCACATGCAAAAGAATTAAACTGGACCCTATGTTACAGCATACACATCAACTTCGAATGTAAAACCTGAAACTATAAAACTAGAAGGAGACATAGAGAATAAGCTCTTTGACATTGGTCTTGGCAATGATTTTTTTTTTTTTTTTTGGTTCTGACTCCAAAAGCAAAAGTAACAAAAGCTAAAATAAAGAAATTGGACTAGTCAGATCAAAAAGCTCCTGCACAGCAAAGGAAACCATCAACAGAATGAAAAGGTTGGAATGGGAGAAGATATTTGCAAGTCATATATCTGGTAAGGGATTAATATCTAAAATATGTAATGCACATATACAATTCAATAGCAAGAAAACAAACAATCCAATTTAAAAATGGGCAGAGGAATTGAATAGACTTTTTTCCAAAGAAGACATACAAATGGTCAGGTTTTTTAAAAAGTGCTCAGCATTACTAATCATCAGAGAAATGCAAATCAAAACCACAATGACATACCACCTCACACCTGTCAGATGTCTGTTGTCAAAATGATAAGAGATAACAAGTGTTGATGAGGATGTGATGAAAAGGGAACAGTTGGTGGGAACGTAAACTGGTATAGCCACTATGGAAAACAGTATAAAAATTTTTTGAGGTTCCTCAGAAACTGTAAAATAGAACTACCATATGATCCAGAAATCCCACTTCTGGATACATATATTTAAAAAGATGAAAACAGGATCTCAAAGAGATATCTGCACTCCCATGTTCATTGCAGCATTATTTACAATAGCCAAGGTATGGAAATAACCTAAGTGTCCATCAGTGGGTGAGCTGATAAAGAAGATATGTTATATACATACAATGGAATATTTCTCAGCCATGAGAAAGAAAAAAATCCTTCCATTTTCAACAACACGGATGGGCTTTGAAGGCATTATGCTAAGTGAAATAAATCAGAGAGAGAAAGACAAATACGAAGACTTCTGTATGATAACCACTCAATAATCAATTAATTATCATCACCATCGTCCCCATGGTCCTCACTGTTGCTGGAGACAGAACATTCTTTGATAAATCTCGATATTTTGACATTTCCTTAATGCTTAAATTCCCGACTGTCTTGTTTTTTTCCTGGCCCTAAAACATTTAATTCTGCAACTCAATTTTTCAACCTCAGGTAATATTTTAGCTCCCCTCCTCCTTCATGTTATCCTCCTGTTTCACATCGGTCTAACGCTCACATCTGTGTTCCTCTTGACCTTGACTTTGGAGTCAGCCAGTTCATTCTTCAGTCAATGCTGGGCTGATTCAGAGAGGGCTGTGGATCCAAAACTAATGGATATTGTCAGTTTTCCACAATCTGAAATTAATGGGATTATCTCCATCAGTTTGAAAGTCCTGCCAGAAGGCAAAAGTAACAGTGACTCCTAGCAGCAACAATGCTGGGATGATCTGGCTTTCTTAAAGGGCAGCAGTTGAGAAATTGCAAAGCAGAACATCCAAGGCTCACAACTGCTGAAGGTCTTGGGTACCTGTAGAACATCTGAGGCATGATTTCAAGTGTCTTAGCTGTCATTAATTTCTGATTCAAGTAAGAAGATATGAGAAGATCAGTGTGTTTACAGGGGAAAATTTTCCTGGGCATTTCCAGTACTGAGCAAACTAGAAACAGAAGGCTTGAATTTTCAAGGATCCCACAAGGCTTGTCAGGCTTGTCATTAGTCCTACCTGTGAGGGTTGGGACAACAACCCATCTTTTTTTGTTTGGAAAGTCAAGAATGTCCCCATTTAACACCTTAAAACCCTTCCTTGGGTTTTCTGTCCTTGGTCCTAATCATAGAAGGGCCTGACCTTTAATTATGAATGTTATGCTTAATTATGGAAGTCCCTGACAAATACAATAGATTCTCGAAACCTGGCCCCAGCATTTAAGCCAAGTACTCCAGTGAAGAACTGGGATGATTCAGCAGGGAAAACACTGCCCTTCTGAGTTTGTTATTGTTGTTGCCAAGATGCCTAATGATGCAATAATTTGAAGATAATGGGAATGAAAACCAAATTACTCACATCTGTAGAGAGATTACATTTCACACTAGAAAGCAAAAATTAGTTTGATCTGTTTTTCTCTCATTTAGTTAGCTATTTAAGAGAATCACCAATTAACCTAAGATGCCAATTAAACATAGACTAAAGATTCTTTGTTGAGAGATGCTTTTTGGAAATACACCAATTGGATATGTATTGGATTTTATGTGACATTTTATTGCTATTTCTTTGCTCATCCAAGATTCCAACTCAGCAAAGGAGATCTCAGGATATAATCACACTTGCACCAAATTGCCTTAAGTCTTGAAAGTGATAGCACTAGAACTTGAAGCCAATCTTTTTTTTAATTAATTAATTAATTAATTAATTTTTGGCTGCGTTGGGTCTTTGTTGCTACGTATGGGCTTTCTCCAGTTGCAGCGAGTGGTGGCTACTCTTTGTTGTGGTGCACAGGCTTCTCATTGTGGTGGCTTCTCTCGTTGTGGACCACGGGCTCTAGGTGTGCAGGCTTCAGTAGTTGTGGCACGTGGGGTCAGTAGTTGTGGCGCACGGGCTTAGCTGCTCCGTGGCATGTGGGATCTTCCCAGACCAGGGCTCGAACCCGTGTCCCCTGCATTGGCAGGCGGATTCTCAACCACTGCACCACCAGGGAAGCCCCTTGAAGCCAATCTTGAGTGGACATACAGGCACATGGCTCCAACTAGTAAATGTGGGAGAGCATTAAATGAATAATGCATCAGAGCACAAAATATGCAGCACACTGTGGATTATTTGGGGCTGTGTGAAACAGGCAGGGTGTGAGGCATCCATCATTTCATAAAATTCAGCTTTGCACCTCACCTCACAAGATGAGGAACCAGTGTAGCTTCCTGATGGTAAACATTGCAACCTAGCATCTTGCTCCCTCACTGACTAGCTGCAAAGAGGAAAACAATAAGAAGATTTAAATTCATGATACTGGTGTTTTGTTGTTCTTGTACAAAATCCGGAAAGAGAAATTAAGAAATAAAACCCTATAATGCCAGTTATTTTCCAAGACCCAATGAATCAAGGAACCAAAATGTCTTAGATTTTTACAACTATTATGTCCCCCACTCTGTGCTTAGTGCCGCAGAACAAAACTATTTTCAAAGGGGATAGTCTGGCAGAGAAAGCAAGACTTTAATATATGTAATATAGAGAAAAAAGACTCAAAATAGAGTGAAAGAACACAAAACAAGCTGAAGTTGTCAGAAAATGTCTTGAGTGGAGGGAGATAATAACAAAACGCTCTTAAACCAGATCAGTAAACCTGCTTGTCTGAACAAAGTCATACAGAAGATGATTTCATTCCTGATGGGAAAAGAAAAGTTGATTAAGCTGGCACCTAGGTACTGTAGAGGCAACCCCAACTTTCAATTCTGGAATTTTAAATTTAATTTTAATTCCAAATGGTCCTCTGGAAAATGGGGATACATGTATCAATTTCTACATAGTAGTGATGCTGCTGTGCTGCTCTTTGGGTAGGTATATCTATATTGAGTAAAGGGTTTCCAGGACCAAGCCTTCCCTTAGCCCTTCACCTATTCCAATCACCCTCATCCATCAGGGCACAAGTGAAGTTCTCCCTTCTCCATGAAGCCTTCTCAAATGATTTAGTTATTCATTGTTCATTCACGTTTCAAATTTTAACCTTGCTTCCTCCCAATGGATTGCATTATATTTTTTAGAGTCGACACAAGACAAAATAATGTTATATGTTTATCAAACTGTATTATTTCCCTAACAAAAAAATGGAAGACAATTTTCTTGCCTCTAGATGAAGCCATTTGATAACTTTTATCAATAGAATGTGAGAGAAAGTGATATTCACCATTCCCAAGCCTAACCCCTAAAAATGTACTCATTCATGATTTTCCTGTATTGTTCCTTTTTCCACAGAGACCCATACACTGAGGATATCCGTGTCCAAAGATGAAGGAGACTGGATTCTTAAGTCAAGACTTAGAGAAGAGCTACTCGGAAGTATTCCCTGACAGCAACAGTCTCAGAAACATGAGTAAGAAATAAAATGTTATTATATGAAGCCATTGATATTCTGTGGTCAGTTATATACTATTATTTATTACCTTGTTTAACATCGTATGTTGTTTTTCATTTATTTTCAACCTTTTGTTGAAGTATAACATATACATAAGTAAAAGGCTGAAATCATAGTGTACAATTTGATGAATTTTTACAAACTGAACACATTTATGCTGCCAACCCCAATATCAAGAAAAAAACCATTATCTGCTCCCAAAAAGCCACCCTCATGCCCTTGCAGAGTGTTAGCCTAGAAGAGTTACCAGTATCTTGGCTTCCAACAACATGGATTAGTTTTCTACATCATAGAAATGGAATCATGAGACTGCAGTTGAACGGGTCACCACTACAAACCTCTCCTAAGGCAAGAACACGACCCCCCCAAACTGGACTTGGTCCCACAAACTGCAGTCCCCAGAGCATGTATCTCCATCCTCTATAATAAAGCCAGTGGTTTCTCATGTCACAGAGTACAAGGAGAAAGGGAGAGATGGCTGAGCACCAGGACCTCTAAGCAGCTGGGTCCACGGTCACAACGTCCCAGGAGCATAGGGGGACAAAGGTGGGTACAGAGCAACATCTGCGGCTTTGTTCTCGAATCTCACTGCAGTGTGCCTGTGAGCTGGTGTTGCCCAGATGAGCAGTGAGGACTGCCGCTTCCAAGAAAAAGCTCAGCTGCCCCAACCACCCTTTATTCTAGCCCCAAACCCTAAACTCAGCTCCTTACCACCTAAATGAGATAAAGTGAAGGCCAGGAAGAACATACCAGGGAAAAAATTGGGAAAATTAAAAAATGTAGTAGCACATAGAGGTTAAGTATACAAACACTGGAGTCAGGCAGAGTAAGGTTTGAAACACGACTTCGTCATTTATTAGTTTTGTAAATTAATACTCTGATTCATTATTTTTTATTATCTGCATAATATTCCAAAGTGCAGCTGTTCTGTAATTAAGTAAGTTGCTGTGCCATTGGGACAAGTGGGTAACTATAAAGGGATATCACAAGGGAGTGTTTTGGGAGCGCTCCATTTAGAGCGCACACTCACTGTGTTCAGTTGCCTGCCACTAAGTACAATGCTATAATAAACATCCGTGTACATATACCTTTAAAAACCTGGACCTTTTATTTTTGTGAGAGAGATTCAGATGGTGGGTCTTCTGGGAGAAAGGGTTTATGTAGTTTCAAGTTCTAACAGCTGTTACAAGATTGCTTTAAAAAAAAATCTGTGACAATTTACATGTTCATCAGCAGTTTAGGAGCATCCTTTTACTCAGATTCCTGCCAGCAATAGGTGTTAGCCTTCTTGATTTTTGTTTGCTTTTTACTTTTCAAATATATGCAAAATAAAGACGATCCTGTAACAAGCCCTCAAATGCCCATTGCCCGGTTTCATCAATTATGAATATCCTACCACCTCTGTAACCTTATATTTTAACTCAGATTATTAAGATACCATTTAAATCTAGAAAATGCATCCCTTTTAGTGTACAGTTCTATAAGCCTTAAAATGTGTATCGCTGTATAACCATCAGTACAGTCACAGTACAGAGCTTTACATCACACTGTCAAGTTCCCTTTTCTCTTTTATAATCAAACATTCCCCTCACACCCTAGTCCCTGGCAAGCACTCGTAGGTTTTTCTTCCTGTATGTTTGCTTTTTCCAGAATGTCATATAAATGCAATCATACAGAATGTGGTAGCCCTTTGAATCTGGCTTTTGCAATTTAGCATAATACATTTGAGACTTAACCATATCATTATTTGTATAAGTAGCATGCTTCTTATTGCTGAACAGTATCCAATTGCAAGGGTGTGCCTCAGCTCATTTATCCATTCACAAGTTGAAATTGTGGCTGGTTATTAACATAGCTGAAATAAACATTGATGCCCAGGTGTTCATGTGAACATAAGTTCTTTTTTTTTTTTTTTAGTTTCTCCATCTATAAATTTTTTTTACATCTTTATTGGAGTATAATTGCTTTACAATGGTGTGTTAGTTTCTGCTTTATAACAAAGTGAATCAGTTATATGTATACATATACCCCCATATCTCCTCCCTCTTGTGTCTCCCTCCCACCCTCCTTATCCCACCCCTCTAGGTGGACACAAAGCACGAGCTGATCTCCCTGTGCTATGTGGCTGCTTCCCACTAGCTATCTATTTTACATTTGGTAGGGTATATATGTCAATGCCACTCTCTCACTTCCTCCCGCCTAACCCTTCCCCCCTCCCCATGTCCTCAAGAATCCATTCTCTACGTCTGCGTCTTTATTCCTTTCTGCCCCTAGGTTCTTCAGAACCATTTTATTTTTTTTTAGATTCCATATATATGTGTTAGCATATGGTATTTGTTTTTCTCTTTCTGAGTTACTTCACTCTGTATGACAGACTCTAGGTCCATCCATCTCACTACAAATAACTCAATTTCGTTTCTTTTTATGGCTGAGTAATATTCCATTGTATATATGTGCCACATCTTCTTTATCCATTCATCTGTCAATGGACATTTAGGTCGCTTCCATGTCTTGGCTATTGTAAACAGCACTGCAGTGAACATTGTAGTACATGTATCCTTTCGAACCATGATTTTCTTTGGATATATGCCCAGGAGTGGGATTGCTGGATCATATGGCAACTCTATTTTTAGTTTCTTAAGGAACCTCTATACTGTTCTCCATAGTGGCTGTACCAATTTACATTCCCACCAACAGTGCAAGAGGGTTCCCTTTTCTCCACACCCTCTCCAGCATTTATTGTTTGTAGATTTATCGATGATGGCCATTTTGACCAGTGTGAGATGATATCTCATTGTAGTTTTGATTTGCATTTCTCTAATGATTAGTGATGTTGAGCATCCTTTCACGTCTCTGTTGGCAATCTGAATATCTTCTTTGGAAAAATATCTGTTAAGCTCTTCTGCTCATTTTTGGATTGGGTTGTTTGTTTTTTTGATATGAAGCTGAATGAGCTGCTTTTATATTTTGGAGATTAATCCTTTGTCAGTTGCTTCATTTGCAAATATTTTCTCCCTTTCTGAGGGTTGTCTTTTCATCTTGTTTATGGTTTCCTTTGCTGTGCAAAAGCTTCAAATTTCATTAGGTCCCATTTGTTTATTTTTGTTTTCATTTCCCTTTCTCTAGGAGGTGGGTCAAAAAAGATCTTGCTGTGATTTATGTCATAGAGTGTTCTGCCTATGTTTTCCTCTAAGAGTTTTAGAGTGTCTGGCCTTACATTTAGATCTTTAATCAATTTTGGGTTTATTAATGTGTATGGTGTTAGGGAGTGTTCTAATTTCATTCTTTTACATGTAGCTGTCCAGTTTTCCCAGCACCATTTATTGAAGAGGATATCTTTTCTCCATTGTATATTCTTGACTCCTTTATCAAAGATAAGGTGACCATATGTAGCGTCGGTTTATCTCTGGGCTTTCTATCCTGTTCCATTGATCTATATTTCTATTTTTGTGCCAGTACCATACTGTCTTGATTACTGTAGCTTTGTAGTATAGTCTGAAGTCACAGAGCCTGATTCCTCCAGCTCCATTTTTCTTTCTCAAGATTGCTTTAGTTATTCAAAGTCTTTTGTGTTTCCATACAAATTGTGAAATTTTTTGTTCTAGTTCTGAGAAAAATTCCATTGGTAGTTTGATAGGGATTGCATTGAATCTGTAGATTGCTTTGGGTAGTATAATCAATCTCACAATGTTGATTCTTCCAATCCAGGAACATGGTATGTCTCTCCATCTGTTTATATCATCTTTAATTTCTTTCATCAGTGTCTTATAGTTTTCTGCATACAGGTCTTTTGTCTTAGGTAGTTTTATTCCTAGGTATCTTACTCTTTTTGTTACAATGGTAAATGGGTGTTTTTCCTTAATTTCTCTTTCACATTTTTCATCATTAGTATATAGGAATGCAAGAGATTTCTGTGCATTAATTTTGTATCCTGCTACTTTACCGAATTCATTTATTAGCTCTAGTAGTTTTCTGGTAGCATCTTTAGGATTCTCACTGTATAGTATCATGTCCTCTGCAAATAGAGACAGTTTTACTTTTTCTTCTCCGATCTGGATTCCTTTTATTTCTTTCTCTTCTCTCCTTGCTGTAGCTTAAAATTCCAAAACTATGCTGAGTAAGAGTGGTGAGAGTGGGCAACCTTGTCTTGTTCCTGATCTTAGTGGAAATGGTTTCAGTTTTTCATCATTGAGAATGATGTTTGCTGTGGGTTTGTCATATATCGCCTTTATTACATTGAGGTAAGTCCCCGCTATGCCTACTTTCTGGAGGGTGTTTATCATAAATGGGTGTTGAATTTTGTCAAAAGCTTTTTCTGCATCTACTGAGATGATCATATGGTTTTTATCCTTCAGCTTGTTAATATGGTGTATCATATTGATTGATTTGCATATACTGAAGAATCCTTGCATTCCTGGGATAAACCCTACTTGATCATGGTGTATGATCCTTTTAATGTGCTGTTGGATTCTGTTTGCTAGTGTTTTGTTGAGGATTTTTGCATCTATGTTCATCAGTGATATTGGCCTGTAGGTTTCTTTTTTTGTGACACCTTGGTGTGGTTTTGGTTATCAGGGTGATGGTGGCCTCGTAGAGTGAGTTGGGAGTGTTCCTCCCTCTGCTATATTTTGGAAGAGTTTGAGAAGGATAGGTGTTAGTTCTTCTCTAAATGTTTGATAGAATTCACCTGTGAAGCCATCTGGTCCTGGACGTTTGTTTGTTGGAAGATTTTTAATCACAGTCTCAATTTCAGTGCTTGTGATTGGTCTGTTTATATTTTCTATTTCTTCCTGGCTCACTCTCAGAAAGTTGTGCTTTTCTCAGAATTTTCCCATTTCTTCCAGGTTGTCCATTTTATTGGTATATACTTGCTTGTAGTAATCTCTCATGATCCTTTGTATTTCTGCAGTGTCAGTTGTTACTTCTCCTTTTTCATTTCTAACTCTATTGATTTGAGTCTTCTCCCTTTTTTTTCTTGAAGCGTCTAGCTAATGGTTTATCAATTTGTTTTAGCTTCTCAAAGAACCAGCTTTTAGTTTTATTGATCTTTGCTATTGTTTCCTTCATTTCTTTATCATTTATTTCTGATGTGATCTTTATGATTTCGTTTCCTTCTGCTAACTTCGGGTTTTTTTAAATCTTCTTTCTCTAATTGCTTTAGGTGTAAGGTTAGGTTGTTTATTTGAGATGTTTCTTGTTTTTGAGGTAGGATTGTATTGCTATAAACTTCCCTCTTAGAACTGCTTTTGCTGCATCCCATAGGTTTTGGGTCGTCATGTTTACATTGTCATTTGTTTTAGGTATTTTTTGATATCCTCTTTGATTTCTTCAGTGAACTCCTGGTTATTTAGTAGTGTATATTTCTAGCTTCCATGTGTTTGTATTTTTTACAGTTTTTTTCCTGTAATTGATATCTAGTCTCATAGCGTTGTGGTTGGAAAATATACTTGACATGATTTCAATTTTGTTAAATTTAGCAAGGCTTGATTTGTGACCCAAGATATGACCTATCCTGGAGAATGTTCCATGAGCACTTGAGAAGAAAGTGTATTCTGTTGTTTTGGGATGGAATGTCCTATAAATATCAATTAGGTCCATCTTATTTAATGTATCATTTAAAGCTTGTGTTTCCTTATTTATTTTCATTTTGGATGATCTGTCCACTGGTGAAAGTGAGGTGTTAAAGTCCCCTACTATGATTGTGTTACTGTCGATTTCCCCTTTTACGGCTGTTAGCATTTGCCTTGTGTATTGAGGTGCTCCTATGTTGGGTGCATAAATATTTACAATTGTTATACCTTCCTCTTGGATCGATCCCTTGATCATTATATAGTGTCCTTCTTTGTCTCTTGTAATAGTCTTTATTTTAAAGTCTGTTTTGTCTGATATGAGAATTGCTACTCCAGCTTTCTTTTGATTTCCAGTTGCATGGAGTATCTTTTTCCATCCCCTCACTTTCAGTCTGTATGTGTCCCTAGGTCTGAAGTCAGTCCCTTGTAGACAGCATATATATGGTCTTGTTTTTGTATCCATTCAGCCAGTCTATGTCTTTTGGTTGGAGCATTTAATCCATTTACATTTAAGGTAATTATCTATATGTATGTTCCTATTACCATGTTCTTAATTGTTCTGGGTTTGTTATTGTAGGTCTTTTCCTTCTCTTGTGTTTCTGCCTAGAGAAGTTCCTTTAGTATTTGTTGTAAAGCTGGTTTGGCGGTGCTGAATTCTCTTAGCTTTTGCTTGTCTGTAAAGGTTTTCATTTCTCCGTCGAATCTGAATGAGATCCTTGCTGGGTAGAGTAATCTTGGTTGTAGGTTTTTCCGTTTCATCACTTTAAATATGTCCTGCCACACCCTTCTGGCTTGCAGAGTTTCTGCTGAAAAATCAGCTGTTAACCTTATGGGGATTCCCTTGTATGTTATTTGTTGCTTTCCCCTTGCTGCTTTTAATATTTTTTCTTTATATTTAATTTTTGATAGTTTGGTTAATATGTGTCTTGGCATGTTTCTCCTTGGATTTATCCTGTATGAGACTCTCTGCGCTTCCTGGACTTGACTAACTATTTCCTTTCCCATATTAGGGAAATTTTCAACTGTAATCTCTTCAAATATTTTCTCAGTCCCTTTCTTTTTCTATTCTTTTCTGGGACCCCTATAATTCGAATGTTGGTGTGTTTAATGTTGTCCCAGAGGTCTCTGAGACTGTCCTCAATTCTTTTCATTCTTTTTTCTTTATTCTGCTCTGTGGCAGTTATTTCCAGTGTTTTATCTTCCAGGTCACTTATCCGTTCTTCTGCCTCAGTTATTCTGCTATTGATTCCTTCTAGAGAATTTTTAATTTCATTTATTGCGTTGTTCATCATTGTTTATTTGCTCTTTAATTCTTCTAGGTCCTTGTTAAACGTTTCTTTTATTTTCTCCATTTTGTTTCCAAGATTTTGGATCATCTTTACTCTCATTACTCTGAATTCTTTTTCAGGTAGACTGCCTATTTCCTCTTCATTTTTTTGGTCTGGTGGGTTTTTACTTTGCTCCTTCATCTGCTGCGTAGTTCTCTGTCTTCTCATTTTCCTTAACTTGCTGTGTTTAGGGTCTCCTTTTCGCAGGCTGCAGGTTTGTATTTCCCGTTGTTTTTGGTGTCTGCCCCCAGTGGGTAAGGTTGGTTCAGTGGGTGTGTAGGCTTCCTGGTGGAGGGGACTGGTGCCTGTGTTCTGGTGGATGAGGCTGGATCTTGTCTTTCTGGTGGGCAGGACCATTTCTGGTGGTGTGTTTTGGGCTGTCTGTGAACTTATTATGATTTTAGGCAGCCTCTTTGCTAATGGGTCGGGTTGTGTTCCTGTCTTGGTAGTTGTGTGGCATGGGGTGTCCAACACTGTAGCTTGCTGGTTGTTAAGTGGAGCTGGGTCTTAGCATTGACACTGAGATCTCTGGGAGAGCTTTTGCCATTTGATATTACGAGCCAGGAGGTCTCTGGTGGACCAATGTCCTGAACTTGGCTCTCCCACCTAAGAGGCTCGGGCCTGACACCAGCCGGAGCACCAAGACCCTGTCAGCCAGTGTGAACATAAGTTTTTATTTTTCAGATAAAAAACCTAGGAATGGAATTACTGGGTCATATTGGTTAGTGCTACTTAACTTTATATATATATATATATATATTCTATAAACCTATTTTCCAGAGTGACTAACACATTTTATATTCCCACCAGCAATGTATGAGTTGTCTAAACTCTGCATAGTCACAAGTACGTAGCACTGTGAGCTATTTTTAAAAGCCATTCAAATAGAAATTTCTTAATCATGAATGATGCTGAGAACCTTTTCATGTGCATATTTGTATTCTTTCTGGAAACATTGTTCCATCTTATTTTTAAATTGGTTTGAATATTTCATATTATAAATTTTTGAGAAGTTTTAATATATTCTAGACACATGACCTTTAATAGACATGTGTTTTGAAAATATTTTCTCTCAGTTTATGTCTTATCTTTTTATTTACTTAACAATGTCTTTATTTTATTTTTTAAATTTATACAAGAAAATTGACTTGGCACCATACAGTTCTGTGAATTTTAACATATGTTTATAGGTCCATGTAAAAACCACAATAATCATTGCATAGAAAGTTCATTTACTCCAAAAAATTATTGTATTATCCCTTTATATTCATGCTGTTTTCTCAGTCATAACCACTAGAAATAACTGCTATATTCTCCATACCTACAGCTTCATCATTTTTGAGTGTCATGTAAGTGTAATCAATCAGCAGTAACCTTTGGATACCAGGTTCTTTCACTCACTACAATGTCTTTGAGACTCATACGAGTTGTGTATATCACAATTCTGTTTTGGTATATTGTTGACTGTTCCATTGTGTGGATATCCATTTACCTACTATAGGACATTTGGTTTGTTTTTCTGTTATAGGACATTGGGTTTGTTTTCAGTTCGGATCTATTACTAATAGAGCGGTTATAAATATCCATGTAGAGATTTTTCTGTGAACATATATTTTCATTTTTCTAAGATACATTCCCAAAAGCAGGATTGCTGAGCCCTGAAGTACGGTTAACTTTACAAAACAATGCCAAACCATTTTTCGGAGTGGCTGTACCAGTTTCCATTCCCACCAGCAATCTATTAAGAGTTCCAGTTGCTATACATTCCTTGTTAGTTGTTGGTATTGAATGTTTTGTTTTAGCCTTTCTATTAGATGTATAGTAGTATCTCATCATGATTTTAATTTTAAATGGCTAATGACTTTAAACACCTTTTCATGTGCTTATTTGTCTTCTTTACATCCTCTTTGTGGAGGTATGTGTTCATGACACTAGTCCTTTTTTTAAATTTGTTTTTTAATTTTTGATTTTTGAAAGTCATTTATATATTCTGGTTAAAATCTATTTTAAGATATATGGTTTTCAAATATTTCTCCTAGTCTGTAGACTATCTTTTCATCTCTTCATACAATCTTTTGCATAATTAACATTTTTAATTTTGATGGAGTACAGTTTACCAAATTTTTCTTTTATGAATCACACATTGGTTCAGACCTTGTCTGAATGGTATTGCCATGTTCGCTGATCCTAGGCACCATAGAGGATTCTAAAGTTTGGGGGCTCCTGAGGCATAGATCCCTCTTACTTGACTCTAACGGTGGTATTGCCACCATGCGCAAGAGTCCAAGCCAGACCAGACACTATGCAGAAGTCATGGTTCCCAAAGAAAATTACAGAGATTTTCCCAAAGTGAAGAAAAAGGGATGCCTGGCTGTCATAAACAACACATATTTACTGCAGATGGTTATGGCAGAATAATAATAATAATAGGTAACACCACTTATAGGGTACTCATCCTGTGCCAGGCACTGTTCTAAACTCTTTTTGCATATTAACTCATTTTGCCTCCAAAACAACATTATGGGGGAAATAAGATTATTATCCATTTTTTACAGCTAAATAAAAGCACAGAGAAATAACTGACTTATTCAGTGTCATAGAGCAACTAAAGGACAGAACTGAGATTTGAACCCAGCTCACCTGGCCCCAGGGTCTTCACCCTTAAACTCTACTCTATTATTGCTTTTCAAGTGTGGAATCCATGCTCAATGGAGAAGTAAACCAGATAGTTTAAAGCAAAGGGAGGAAAAGACCTCAAGGTACTAAATTATTTCATTATATTGTTTTATGTCATTTACTGGAAGGGTTTTCAAATAATTTGATACATCAGAAGAAAATACACGGTCTCACTTTCACTGAAGGCTTGAAGATGAACCCACATACAGGCACAAACAGAAACACAATAATCTTTAATGATTCCAAACATAAAATTGGTATTTTGAAGTCTGTTTTCTAAAAGTTCACTATCTTCTCCAAAATTCTGAGACTTTGATGCTGGTGTTATCAAAAGGTTTCTTCCTTTTTCATTAAAAAATTGGAATCAGGTAAGATCAGTAACATTGTGTCAGTTGAAGTCTCTCATGAAAATGCTGAACACCATCACATAATTGGGGACTTAGTAAAGCAGAGTAGGTGTTAGACAGTGATAGTAAAATCAGATACTACCATTATCTCAGTGCTTGCAAAGCCAGGCATTTCATGCTAGAAATGATTAATCATTCTCAAGAGGGACAAAGAAAAAGAAGTCTCAGATAGTGTGTCTGTGTGTCTACAATAGCTGGGATATCAGTAGTCTTGAGAGGTTGCCATAATAATCAGGGTTCAGTCCACCTAAAGCATATGCTAAGACGTGCGCACACACACACACACACACACACACACACAATGTCAAATAAGAGAATTTTATTGGGTTGGCCTCTTTAGACAGATGTCCAATAGCAGGGATGATACAAAAACATAAACAATTATCTCTAATCTTCCTAGCAGTGAGTATTCATTATAATTGTGACCTTAATTTTGTCCATGCTACTCCAATTAAAAATTGTATTTACATGTGGACAGCAATTATATTCTTACCCCTGATCCCAAAGCTTAAGAATAACTTTAAACAACTTTGTTCTTTTCTTTAAAAGCTGTTTATCTTCATGGCATTTCAAGTCATTATATAATGCATCACTCTATTCAACTTATTCTAATAAGTCTAAGATTGCCATTATAATAGAACCAAGCAGACTCTCCAAAGACCTTAAGTAAATCAACTTAACTTGAGATGAAATATTTTAAAAACGCTTAGTGCCAAAAATCTTCTCAGAGTCATTTCCATATCCATGTAAATCTTTTCACTTACACCCACCTCTATAAGTCTTGGAGAGCAGAGTCAGCAAATGTTTAGAAAATAAATGTCAGAGAACTGCAGTGCAGATGGGGATAGAATGATGGAGGGAGGATAGTATTATGTTGAAAGCTTCATTTTAATATAAGATTATAGAAACTTTACCTGGCACCAAAAAAAGGGAAGAAAGGTTGCAAAGTAACCTTGATTTTTATTTCTCTAATATTATTTCACACATAGGAATGTCTTCTCCAGGGTGGGGAGCAAGAAAAGACCTCATTTTTGAAGGAGAGAGCAGATAGCTTGTGCAGAAAGTTTATTCCTTGCACAGAAGCCAAGGAAACTACACACTCAGGTTGTATTATCACATGTTGAAATTCTTATCTCATCAAAGTAACTCCAATGGCATTTAAATCTATAGAAGGAAGGAAGGAAGGAAGGAAGGAAGGAAAGAAGGAAGGAAGGAAGGAAGGGAGGGAGGGAGGGAGGGAAGAAGGAAGGAAGGAAGGGAGGGAGGGAGAAAAGGAGGGAGAAAGGGAGGGAGGGAAGGAGGGAGGAAATTAAATGAGTCTCCAGTCTTAAGAAGTCAGCAAAAAGAAAGAGCAAAATTTTTACAATAAATTATATTTACAGAAAATATACATTAATTAAAAATGTTCTATAACAAATAATCCTAAAATTTGTATGGAACCATAAAAGAGCAAGAATTGCCAAAGCAATCTTGAGGGAAAAGAACAAAGCTAGAGGCATAACCCTCCCAGACTTCAGACAATACTACAAAGCTACAGTAATCAAAACGGCATGGTAGTGGCACAAAAACAGACATACGGATCAATGGAATAGAATAGAGAGACCCAAAATAAACCAACACACCTACAGTCAATTAATCTTCAACAAAGGAGGCAAGAATATATAATGGAGAAGAGACTGTCTCTTCAAAAAGATTGTCCTTGTAAAATTCAGAACTTTCTGTATCTAAATGGTTCAGCTAAATACTGAAAAGATGTGGGAAAAGCAATGAGGTGAGAAAAAGCTGCATAATGAAGTCCACTGTGAACACAGTTGCTCAGAAGATTCTCTGAAGGGTAAATCAAATCATGTCATTTCTCTGCTCCAAAATCTCCAATGGGTTCCTGTTTCTCAGAGTAAAATGTCCTTAAAGTCTTTAAAATGAGCAACAATGCCCTACACAATCTGACCTGTTATCTCTCACTGCAGCTCTTACTAATTTTCTCTTTGCTCATTCAGTCTCAACCAAGCTGGACGGAATACACACTGCTGCCACCTCTTCCCTCTGAATATAATGTTCCTCCCACAGACATCCTCGTGGCTCACTCCTTGGCCTTCCTCAGGTCTTGGCTTAAATGCTACGTCTTAACACGGCATTTCCTGAACAACCCATTATAAACGTGACACCCCCACAAACAAGCACTGCTGATCCCTATACTTTATTTTTCCCATTTCAGGCATCTTCTAACACATTGTAAAATGCACATATTTACTGTGTTCCCACCATTCATTATTTGTCTCCTGTCACTGGAATATAAGCTACAGGAGAGCAGAGGAGTTTTTGTGTGTGTTTTGTTTTATTTTTTATTCACTGTTCTGTCTGCAGCACTTAGAACAGTTACTGAAAGGAATTATGCATTTACTAAATATTTGTTGAAACAGTGAATGAATATGAAAAGAATTGATATGTATGAAAACTCCTTTTAAGGTACTTCATGTTGAGAAACCAATTATAGATTCGTATATTAAGTAAATACCATTTATAAGAATTAAGTGAAACTTCGTCCCTAATGGTTTACGGAGACAGGAATACTGGCTGTTCTGAGTCATATAGATGAGCATCTGTCTACTAGAAAACATGAACAAGCAGAGAATTTTTAGGATCCTTTCACAGTTCTTCTGTCTTAAGAGAAAGGACAATTGTAAAAGAAATGGATATTCAATACATTACACCTTTTGAAGAGGGTATCTTTGTGCATTAGCATGGCAATATGTATAATAAAGAGATGTCATTAGAGCTTGTTTCATTTAAATATGCCCAGCACTTACAGTGCTGTATTGGTTTCTTGCATTATTTAAATTTTCTACCTATATTGATGATATATTCTATTTAGAAAACAGTCATAATTGGAGTTATCAGTATACTATAAACTTAACTATCTTGTATTGAATACCGTATGATGTGGTGGAAAAAGAAACAGGATTTGGAGGCATGCAGACTAGAGATGCAGTTCAGCTCTGCTATTTACTGGGCATCTGGTCTTGAACAAATCATTGAACTTCTTCACGTCTTCCACCTTTCTTTCTATGAAATGGAGGGGGTTAGCAATAACACCTACTTTCATGAGATGGTTATTAAATAAGCTAATGTATGTAAAGCATTTTCATAGTATTTGGGACAGAAGGTCATTAAAATGATAATAACTACAAGTAATTAACGATTCTCTATAATCCAAGCACTCAGGTGTCAAGTGCCTTCCATGCACTGTCTCCTTCCATCACAATCCTGTGAAGAGAAACTATTAGAATCCCCATTTCACAGATGAGAAAACCAAGACTAATTAGGATTAACTTGCCCACACAGTTACTCAAGCAGAAAGCAGCAGAGCTGGGATGTCAGCTCTCATCTTTCTGAGTCCAGAAATAGAAATATAAACACAAATCTATTCTATGTTCCATACACTAGTATGCTAATTCCCTCACCTTTGGATTTACAAAAAAACTTACTCTGTCTTGAATTTTGCTCTGAACTAGATTGCGTTATAGCAAGACTCCAATATATTACCTATCCCCTAGCCTGCCACATTTTCAACTTTCTCCTAATCATTCTCACTGACCTATTTCTCTCTGCCTTTTGGCACCTTTTTGGGGGGGGGTCGGGAGGGGTAAGATATTCGGAGAGCTCTTTCTTATCTCAATTTTTCTTTACCATTCTTTTCCCCAAGCCATCAATATTTAGCACCTTTACCCAAAGGGGTCACCCCTCTGACTGGGTTCATCATTTCGCTGCCTCCTTCCTCAGACACTTCTCACTCCATTTGTCTACAGTTTCAGGTACAGGGATGCTTGGATATATAGTTATGTTCCAAAGAGAGACTCATAGGGCCTCCATTCCTGCCCAAGGAGAGCCCCTGATTTCTAAATCCAGCCTCCCAGTGCTTCCCAAAACAGTAACAAAATGTTCTAAAACTCAGTTTGGTAGTTATAGTGATGATCACAGATATAAGCTTGCTTGCATTCCAAACAAAGGGGGATAAGGAGAAGGTCTGAGGCATTTTTCAGATGAGAAGCAAAGAACAAACAAACCAAAGGGCTGCAGGTATATAATACTACCGTTCTTTTCTGCATGAGACAAATATTTGAAGCATGACTGCTGAATAGAAAATACATACACACCCCCCTCCCATAAATCAAGAAAGTTGAAAATACCCAATAAATTGTGCTAAGCATTCAAAATGAGGCACCAAATGAAAAAGAAGCAGAGAGGCTGCATTAGTACACAGTGTATAAACACAGACTTTTTCAAAGAGCTCCACATATTCTTTGAAGCTACACACAGCAAAAAAAGTCTATGGGTAGCCCGGACATGGCTAAAACCAGAAAGGAAAATGAAAAGCAAGGAGTAAGGACAGCGGCAACAGAGGGCTGCAGTCCTAAACTCAAGAGCTCATTAAGCTTCTACTAGCTGTCAGATACATTTGACACTCTGTGTTCACTATCTCAAAACAACTCTAGAAGAGAGGAGTCATTGTCTACTTCATAGATATTAGGAAACTGAGGTGCAAATTATTATTTAGAAATTATTTCTAGTCACAAGATTCAAACCCGGATCTGAGTCATTTCAAAGCCCTTTCTCTTAAACACAATGCTGTCTTCTTAAGAAACAACATTTGCAGACCCTGCTTCGTTGTTGAAATTATTGCTTGAGCCTCCCTGCTCTTGTGGGGAGAAATGAGGGCTCCCACTCCAGGGAGAGACAGCCACACTTAGCAACCTGGAAAGCATGAATGGTCTGGTGTGTTGTTTTCAACCATTTTGCTCTTTATAGCCACATAATGTTTAGCTACCATGATTCCTGGAAGTAGGAATCCATTTAGATATGCAACTGAGCTTTATTTTTATTTTATTTCTGCTGGCCCCATCAGCACACTCTGCATTATAAAGCAATAAGGCAAATATCATATTTAGTAGGCTTCTGAGTATATGAAAATGTCTGTGTTGGCAGGAGAATCTAACTACAGCAAGCAGGAAAAGAGATACTTTCTGTTATGACTCCAAATCTCTTCCTAGAATGTATTGTAAAACCATGATTGTTTGGGGCTTTGGGGAATTACTGGAGAACACGGAAAAAAGATATGTTGATTGGTAATACAATTCAGCCAAACTGGAACCCTTCTGATAGAGAAAGGGGATGCTAATAGGACAGGATGCTGGGTCAAACAAAGATTAAACTGGGAATTTCCTGGATAAACTGGGAATTTTTGTCATGTTTGTCATTTGTAATTTTGCCTCTAAGGAAAGGTTAAGAGTTTTCATCCAAATGAAAAATTTTAGAACCCACCTGAGCAAGATTATTTGGAGACCCTTGGTTTGCGCAAAAGAAAGTGATTATTCAAATCTGGAGCAAAATCAACTCTGGGTGTCTATGTATTATTTGAATAAAAAAAACAAATAGCCATTGCAATTGACTCAAAGCTTTTCAACCCTATATAGGTGACAAAATATGTAAAAGATCCTTCTTTATGGAAAAAGACAAGCCCACTGCAAGCCTCCCTATCTCTTTGATTGTTATAACAAACCTAATAAAACTGTATAAAATGAAAGAAGGAGTTACCTATGTGAAGACACTTCAGACAGCTGGAAAAGACCTACTGAGCCCAAGCACCTAATCATCCTTCTCTAATGTTTAAAATATCTAAACCAAGGAGTCGAAACTTTCATTTAACTTTGAGATAGAAGACTTAAAATTAATACCCTTAAGAAGAGGAAAACATTTACCGAATTTTGTCAAACAATAATCAGTATCAAGTATGCAAAGAACAAATAGCTTTATTTGGGGTCTTAAGAATTCCAATTCAGGAGACACAGATTCGGGTAAAACCAAACGTGTGTTCTAGGGAAGAGAAAGAGGCAAGGGCTTATAAAGGCAAAAGCCACAAGTTTATTAAAGTTGCCTGGTAAGAACTATGATTGACTCTAACACAGGAAAGGAAATATTTGTCCTTATGGGACAGCCTACCACGAGTTATGTAGGGGAAGGGTCCAGTAAGTATCTTGAGATTCTGGAATATAGTGCAGATGTCCTTTCTGGATGCCTGTGTCACGACAGTAAGTGGTTCAAGTTCAAATTCCATTGGAGCTGAGACGTACATGTCACACTTCCTCCGTGGCCTCCCAGCTCCATTTTAGAGAGTTCTCTTAGCAATACTGACTCCATTTTGATTTTTCTTTTACAATTTCACGATTGGGTATAAACACCTGAGACAATGTCTCTTCTAAAAATAAATATTAATTGTGAGAGTGTCATGAAAAACGAGAGCATACAATGTGGACAAAACACAGACTTTATGATCAGGCAGAAAATAACAGAAACTTGGGGCTGGCCCTTCATTAGCTATGTAATCTAGGGAAGTCCCTTAAACCTTACTTAGCTGGGAAGAGGGAATGATTATATTGCATCCAGCAGAGTTCAAGGCATAGAGTGGTGATAATTCCTGGGAGAAAGCAGCAGGATCCTGAGGGTTGAGGGGAGGATAGAGATAGAACAAAGGAAGGAGGCGCAGTAGAAAGAGAGCGTGGGAATACTGTACGATCAATTGTTTGTCCCCGTATTTGCCAAGATCAGCCCTGGATGGGGCACTAGACCCCTCAACTAGCCTTAGAGGTCTTGGTGGTCTCACACTGCTTAGCTGAAGGAAACTTAATCCAATTAAAATTGCCTTAGTTTCATTGCCATTCTGTGACAACAACCTTCCTTTCCTCCTGTTAGGTTTTTAATATTCATCTTCATTAACTTTACCCTGAACGCACACACAAGGTGTTCTGGATTGGAGACAGATTTTTTTTTATTAATTACTTCACAGTAAATAATAAGTGTGCTGCCTCTCCCTCTCCCACTTCTTCCCCCAGTCCTTCCCCCTGGGGTGACAAGAGGAGAGCCACTGAACATTTTTCCTACATGAGTGGCCAGACACTCCATAGAAGAAAGATAAGGAAGAAATGATTTTCCTCTGCTTACAAAGGTGGGGAGTGGGAGGAAGCTATAACTCTCCCCTCCTGAAAGGGTCTACTTGGAAATGTAATGGGCCTGATTGCTAACTCTAACCCTTTGGAATGTAAAGAAAATCTCTCCAGGAGCCAGACATACACAGAAGTCTTGGATTTTGTGAGCTAAAGATGTCTCCAAGTCCCCAGGCCTCATACTTCCTTAAAATGTAGTACCTAGGAAGAAAGCGCTCCAGTCTACTCTGTACCTTCAGAGATAACCTAGGTGCCTATATGTGGATGAAACCTTTTGGATTTTGGGTACATAAGGAAAGTTTTAAATGAATAACTACAGATGTAATCATTATTATATGTGAAAATATTTATAGGAGAAGTGAAAGCAAACATTTTCTAATTTCATAGTAGCTATGTTTCTGTGGCTCAGGAGGCTTTACAGAAGAACACATAAATTCAGCGAAATTCTATTTCCCAACACCTCCCTTCTCTAAGTTTTAATTATCTGCCAATATTAGAGACTTCCTGTGGCAGACCCACTACTCTGGTACTAATCCAAACACAGGGATGGGCAAGTTGCCTTCCATTGCCATGGAAGACAAATTAGAAGATCAGTTTTCTATGAAATTGAAGATAAAGTTGCTATACAAGACTGGATAAGATGGCTGTTTAGGAGAGACTTTTAATGGCCAAATGTAGAGCCAAAGCATAAATTCTAGTCCATGGTCGAGTCAAAGTAATTCATGGGCATATGCAATCTCATCCTCATCTCTTAAAAGGGATCTATGTCATTCCAGAGAATTCTAAAACAGCTTTCATTATTATGATCTATTAAATAATAAATATAATACAGTGGTTAAGAATTTGTGTTTTGGAGTCAGAGAATCCAGGTTCAAAGTAGAATGTCAACCACTCCCTAGCTGAATGATATTGAGCAAATCATTAAACTTCTGTAACCATCAGCAAAATATCTAAAAAAAAAAAGTGAAATAGCAATTTATATTGTGAGGATTAAGTGAGATAATGAGTGCAAACAGCATACTACCTGGAGCATAGTAAGAATACAGTTAAGATTAATTTTTGTCATTCTCATTAACATTTTGGTGTATGGGGGTTAGGAGTTGAGGGGAATGAATACAGATGAAAGATACTTATCTAGTGAGCCCAGACTAGAACCAAAAAAAACCAACTTTTTTTCCCTAAATTTCTGGGTTTTACTCATCTTGTCTCCATTAAAGAAAATTTAAACCATTTCTGCGCCTAGTCATTCTTCAGGATCTTTCTAAAGCAACATTTAAATATCTCAACTCTTCCCCTTAACTTTGAAAAATAAAGAGTTTCGCTTCTGGCTTCAGCTCTGACATGTAAAGAGCTTGGAAGTTGTCACTCCCATACTTGTCAGGTGGTGAACAAACAAAATCAACCACTTTTCTTAGCTCCATCAAAATACTGAAGTCATAAGGCAAACGGCCACCCTTAAAAATCCGGAGAGACACAGCTTCTGGGATCTGTTTATCTGGAGCAGAAGCTTCTGGAGCCATAAACTGGTAGGAACACTTAAATGGTAATTTTGACAAAATGCTGGAACCTAAGCATGGACTAACTTGAGAATGAGGAACTCCTGGTGGATTCAGTCTTAGGGGAGTCCACACACTGTCATAGGCCCTTCCACCAGGAACCTCACAGAGTTCTCATGGTGAGGATCCAAGAAAGATTCCTTCTTGACTCAGGCAGCAGACAGGGAAGTGTGACCATTATGCAATACATGCAGAGCCTTCTCCATAACAAAACCTACTGTCCAGGAAAAAAGATTTTGCCACAGTGCAATTCTGAAACCTAATCTCAGGTGGGGAAAAGGAATCCTTCCTCATGTCAGTTTGTTACAGCCTTCTTATCTCATATAAGAGAGGAAAAAACCTAGTCAACCAGAAAAATACATTCAAATAAGTATGGGGAACACTGCAGGCAGAGAAGCAAGTGAGGAGGAGGGGGAAAGAAGCTATACAACTGAATACCAGCATAGAAACCTTTGTGAAGGTCACAGCCCTGAGATGGGCCCACTAAAAGGCTAAGAATTAACCTGAGACTATAGACCATACCCTTCCCCAGTACCATACCATCACACCAGCAAAGTTAAAGTATAATAACAGTGGACTATTGCTGAAAGAACTGCAGGATAAGGACTCTCTCTCTGACTAGAGTATGTAGGGAACCACAGACTCAATCGGGAGATAAAACCAAAGACACTAGAGGAAGGTAAAGCCTCTGGCACTTACAGCTCCAAAGAGCATTAAATACAACCAACTCATAGCCAGATTAATGTAAATCCTCACATTAGAGGCCTATTTACATCATATTGTGTTACCCAATTAAAAATGTTCAGATATCAACAAAAATCACAAGCGGCGCCGAAAAGTAAGAAAGAACACACTCTGAAGTGGCCATCATCAGTCTATTCAGCACAGCCAAGGAAAGGATCAGTGAGTTTGAAGGTAGATCGATAGAAACTTACCAATCTGAAATGCAAAGAGGAAAGAAAAAAAGAAAACAAAACATCCAAGAGCTTTGGACAATACCTAAAGAGGTTACATATGTGTAATTGATGCCATGGCCACCACTGAAAGAAGGACACCTTGGAGAAATGGCTGATTCTAGAGCTGGGGCAGGAAATGCACAAGATGAGCCCAGAGCGTTTTGCAGTGCCAGAAAGTAAGGAACACACGTGATGGGGCATTTCAAAGAGACACTGAGCCAACTGAAAAAGGTCCTAATGGTCAAAGTTCAAACAATTTGAGCACAAAATTAAACAGCATTGAATTATAACCCAAAGTATGAAATAAACATTCGTAAGTCCACACTTACATAAATGAATGATTGAATAAATAGTTAATGGGTAGAAGAGACAAATCTCCCATCAGAAGGATTCCAAATAATTCTTGTAGATACTTTGCCCTCAAGAAGGTAGAACATAACTCCCTTCTCCTTAAGTGTGGGCAGTACATAGTGATTTCCTTCTAAAGAGTACAGCATGGAAAGAGAGGAGGGGAAATGTACTTTGACAGTGGGGAAACTTAACAAACACTACTTCTCCAGGTAATCATGATTAACATCAAGAGTAATAAGGTATACTGATGGAATATATCCTTGATATGATAAAATGATAGTGGCATTTTACCTCTGTGGCTTCCTCCCCAAACCCATATCCATAAGCTAATCATAAGTAGAATATCAGACAAACCTCAACTGAGGAACATTCTGCAAAATACCTGACCAGTACTCTTCAAAGTTTTCAAAGTCCTAAAAAGAAAAGTAACATCTGAACAGCTGCTATAGCCAAGAGGAGCATCAGGGCACATGACTAAATGTAATGCGGGATCCTAGGTTGATCCTGCACAGAAAAAGAACATTAATTAAAAACTAAGGAACTCTGAATAAAATATGGAATTTAGTTAATAATAATGTAAAAATATTGGTGCATTAATTGTAACAAATTCACCATACTGATACAAGTTGTGAGTAATAGGGGAAACTAGGTATGAGTAGATGAGAAGTCTGCACTCTCTTTGCAAATTTTCTGTTAATCTAAAACTACTCTAAAATTAAAAGTTAATTAAAAAATAAAATGTTTCTTAACATTGACATCTTATTCCTAAACATATACACCATGGAAATGTGCTGAAAATTAACATTCACATTAAGACCTCATTTTCCTTGCTGAGTAGCCTGTCAATCCTGTTTCCTGAGAAGCATGATTACTCCCCCGTCATTCATACATTTAAAGAGGCAATCAGTGCCACTAAATCAGAGAGCAGCTCAGTCAAGAATATAAAATTTAAATTTATCTGAAGGGAGTGTAAACTGCCTAATTTGATTCCCTGTCATACAGCTGGTGTGCTTTGAAATTAAGACAATGTCCTCTAACCTTATGTTTATTAACTGCAATGATGGATAAGAAAACTTCAGGGTTCCATTCACCTAGAAAGCAAGACAAGATGCAGAACTAACAAATGAAGGCAAAGAATCCCAGGCCAGGACTGCCAGAAACTACACATGTAGGGAGAGAGAGGAAGGCCAGATGGAGTATTCCAAAAACAAACAAACAAAAAAACCCAGTTAATATAGCCAAAGGAGACACATGGAATCAAAATCTGTATCTTTATCTTTTAAAGTACATTGCTTTGGGTTACTTTTAGAGCAATATATACTCATTTAAAGAGTTCAAATCATAACCCCTTGCCCCAGAATTCAAAGAAAAAGATGAAACATGATACCCAGTCCCACAACTCAGTGATAATTATTGTTAACTCTTTGAATATCCTTAGACATTTCTCTGTACTTAGAAGTACAAGTGGTATATTATGTAGTATATGCAATTTATTCTATCTGCTTTTGTCAAGCAACAATTACCCATGAGCATCTTTCCAGATCAATAAATAAGATTCTGAATTATTTTTTACTGGATTGATAATATTTCATTACTTTATATATCATAATTTATATTTGAAATCTTACACTAGGAAATTTAGTTTGTTTTGACATTAAAATCGACACCAAGCTCTGTTAAAAAACAAAATTCAACCATGTAAATTTGAAAATCTAATTGGCTTTATTCAACAATTCATGAATTTAAACATGTTCTCTTACACTGTTTTTTCTGACAGAGCTTGTAAAATGTTCATGTTATTTTTTTCTTTAAATATTTGATAGAATTCAATCTGAGAAGTCCTCTAAGCTTGGTCTTTGCTTTGTGGGAGGATATATAATTACTAATTCATGTTCTTACTTGTTATAGATCAACTCAGATCTTCCTTTTTTCTTCTTTTGGCAATGCTTCTTTATGCCTGCTTAGATGTTTATTTCATCTAAGTTGTCTAATTTTTGGTATAAGGTTGTTCATAAAATATCCTTACTGTCTTTTTAATTTTTGTAGGATTGGTAATGACATCGCCTTAATTACTGATTTGGGTATTATTTTATGTTCTCCCTATTTTTCTTTGTCTGTCTAGGTAAAGGTTTGTCAATATTGATGGTTCTTTTCAAGTCTCTCAAATTTCTTTCCAGACCTTCTCCCAATGCGGAGTTAGCCAGAATAAGAGTTTTACTCACCCGAGTTATGTTTTTGATGTTTGCACATGGCTTTGCTTATTTGCATGTGAGGGGTCACTGAGAGTAACAGAGAGTGGGGCACATACAGTTTATCATGAATCAGGTCCTCAGATTATTTGGTTGGGCTCCGACTGAGGTCTTTTTTGTTCCACTCTTATTGTACCAAGAAGGGTTAATATTGAAATCTTATTTTGTCAATTTCTTATATGATCATTATACAGTTTATAGGGCTTTTCCCCTAAACTTATTAATACAATTTTCTTTTTTTCTAGTTATCAACTTTGATCTTTTTCTGTCAATTAGGATAATGCATTTTATTTTTGATCAATACAGCCTACTAAATGTTTGTTTTTGGAGGTAAAACACAACTTCTTATCATTCTCTTTACATGTCCTCCACATCTATGGACCAACTTTAATTTCTACCTTTATCACACAAATGATGTTTCAACTAAACCTTGTAAAGCATGAAGCCCTTTGTAATAATTTCCCAAATAGGTGCTCTGAACATGTTCCCATCCCTTCACCGTAACATTCAAGCATTTCTCCACTAGGCAGATATATTGAGAAGATCTGGCGATTGCACATTTTGAAAAATACTAAAGGTGCTGACAAATAAAATTAGCCAACATGAGAGTATAGGACATATGATGATATGCTAGAGGGTCAAGACTTATTATGTGGAAATAGTTAGCAAAAATAAAATGATATATTTCTAATATAAGAATTGTTTCTAGTTAAAATTTTCGAGTTAGAGTAAACTTTAAATCATCTAATCAAAAAAAATTTTTGACACCTGCAAGCATATGAAATGAAAATACAGATGGCTATCCTATAACCAATTTGAAGCCGTGAGAGACCCATTTTAATTCACTCTAATAACTGAGAATTATCCCCAAATGAAACAAATCACTTTATCACTAGAAACATTCCATCAGAGACTGGATGGCTTCAGTAACAGATGCTATAGGAAAGATTTCTGCACTGGATGGACAGTGACATTTTAGGCCATCTCATATCACAGAATAGAGAACATTGCAGTGAAAAGTTGAGTTGCCTCCTGCTTCCTTCCCTGAAACTTAGGAGTGTGGGAACCACCTCCTACTGGAGGCACAATATCTATCTTATGATACTCAATTAAGGTTCCTGAATACTAGGGATATGATATGGTAATAGTGAAAAGCAAAGAGGACTAGCCCAGGAGCCAGAAGACCTGAATTATTCTACCACTGGAAAGCTATATGACTTTGTGTAGTCATCTCACATCTCTGGACCTCAGCTGTCCCTCAGGAATACGGGAATAATAACAATAGCAATAATTAAACCTGCCTGATTTTCTTTTCAATATGATTGCTAAAACACTCTTAAAACTATATAAGGGTATTTTAAAATATAAGAGATTATAATTACACAACTTCTTCAGAGATCGGTTCAATGAGAAATATGATTTTTCCTACCAAATTTATTTTCAGAAAGCCAGTCTTCCACGAAGCAATAAGACCACTGAAAGGGCCCTATCCTTGGCAGCCCCCTCACAGATGTATTAATGTCTCAGGAGAATTAATATTGTTAAAATGTCCGATCTACCTAAAGTCATCTATAGATTCCATGCAATCCTTATCAAAATTCCAATAGCATTTTTCACAGAAATGGAAAAAACAATCCTAAAATTTGCCCCCCAAATATCCAGTTCAATCTTAAAAATTAAGAACAAAGCTGGAGGCACCCTTCCTCTTTTTCTTCTCCTCCTCTTATAAATGAACATTAGTATTATTGCTTTGTAGCTTTGTTCCATTGTTGTATCATGAATGTCTATCTAAATCCATTGAAACAAAAAGTACCAATCATTCCTCCTTTGCTATCTTTCCTCTATGAGTAAATAAATACTGAATTAATATAAAATATAAAGTAATCAATAAAAAAATGAAAACTAAAAAACACCCAGAAACAACCTCCTTATTTTCCCCAGACTGAGAAAATCCCTAGGCCAGCAAAGAGTTCTAGGTCTCACTTTGCTTCTTGTATTCCATCTGGCCTTGAATAGCCATTGAATCATCTTAGCCTCAGTTTTTCTATCTATAAACTGGAGGAACTAAAATGTTTTTTTTCATCTCCAGGACATCTTGAGTGTTAACCTCTAAAAATTAGAGAACACTCTTTGTCAATATAACAAGTTTTGTTTAGTGTTCATAATCTTTGATGCAGAAATCTTTTTCCTGGGAATTTACCCTAACAATATTTTTTCAAAAAAACACGAAGCCACGAACTGAAAGATATACAGTGACTTTTTAAAATAACAAATAATTGTAATCAAACAAAATATCTAATAATTTACTTAATCCCTTAAATAAAGCTGTGTTTTCACATACAACCTCTCCTTTAAGAATCACAACAACCTGCATTGAGATGAGGGTAGGTATTTTATTTACCAATGAGAAAACTGAGTCTTAGAGTGATTGTGTGACTCACGGAAGGTCACACAGCTATTAGTGCCTCAGTCCAGTACTCACTTCATTGCACTACTCTGATCTGGCTGCTCCAGCACCATTGTACTGTGTGCCTTCTCTGCGAATTAAAATGGAAAATCAACCATTCACAGAACATCTAATTGAGCAGGGCAAAGAATGAATACATTAAAACCAATCACTTTCCTAGGAAGCACTCCTAAAGCTCCTAAGGGAGATGCAATGCAACATGTACTGTGACAGCCATCCCTCCAAATAAAATATTCAGATTTGAAATGTATGTCCATTAGCATCTTGTAAAATACAGATAAATACGTTTCTTCCCAAGCTACTTCCGAAGCACCTTAATATGCATTTTCCCCAAACGTAATGAGTGACATACTTAGACCATCAGCAGGTGAAGCCATCAGTAAAAGCCATTCGAGTGCAGGAAAGCAATGAATTAGCTAGTAGCTTTTGATACATCTGTACTATTTAGTGTAGACTTTCAGCATGTATTTTCAGAATAAACAACTTCAGGGAGGCAACTACACAGAAGATGTCAGAGCAGAGTGAAGAGTCAAAAATAACTGCCTGGCAGCACTATCAAGGAACAGCAGAATTTTTCTGGAGAGCTGGGGTCCTTGACTTTAATTTGCAGAGGAAAATGATCTTTTGAAATGAGAGAAGCCCAGTACTATCAGTCACTCTTGTGGAATCACGCATATACAAGAAACCAACTGCATGTGAAGGCCAGCTCCTTTCTGTGTGCAGTCGCAGGGAGGCACCAACTCATTCCTCCTCTTGGCCTGTTGTTGGTAACTTGCTCTTTCTAAAAATCCTCTGGAAAAGATGGATGGAATCCAAGGATACTCAAGAAACTCTTTTGAACTGGGGAATGGGGGCATTGGTAACTGGGGAGTGAGGAAGAGGAAAAGAAAATGTTTCTAAATTCTTAGGATGGCTTTTTTAACACTAAAAAATGTGAAATGAAAAAAATTTTTAATCTCCTAAAATATTAATGAGATAAATTGCATTTTATTCTTCAAAACAATGTTTATGTGTCCTACTCTTCAAAATAAGTATTTACAGACAACATACAGATATGAGTTCAAGTTCCTACAGCTACTTAATAGTTGTGTGTATGCATATATACATATATGTGTATATGTATGTGTCCATGTATGTATACATGCATGTATGTATATGTGCATATACATATATGTGTATTTTAATTAGGTTCTTTTGTTCTCAAGTAATAGTAAACACTGCAAGCAAATAGGAAAGGGTACTGGAATATCTTACCAACTAGAGACTGTGGCATCAAAGTGTCTCAGTTTTTATTGGTGGGCTCCATGGAATTTATGTGGAGGGCATGCTCACATGCTCAGCTTCCTGAGCACAGTCTTGTTGAGTTGATGTGTTGAGGTGAGCTGTGTTATATTTACCACGCGAGGCTCACACACCCAGAAGTGCTAAATGGACAACTGCAGCACCTTGGTGCATTGCTAGTTCCATGGGTTTGCAGGACACTCAGGCTGCAGTAGATGTGTCAATATCTTCTACACCTCTGTTAACATATTCTTTCAGTTATAATTTCTTCACTTAAGCTAATGTGTGTGAGCCCAATCACTTGCATTCACTCTCAGACAGGCACTGTCCATAACCCCTAACAACTTGCAGTACATGAGTGTTTTGACTCAAATTACAAAATTCTCAAGAGAAACAATATGATTGGCCTAGCTAGGAACAAACATCCTCTTCTATTCCAGTCCACAGTGACCAGGCATAACACAGAGAACACAAAGACAGCCAATGTCCTGTCTTTCTTTGAACACTCTAGAAAACAAGAGAGATCTTTAGGACCGGGGCAGATGCCCTAAAAAGAAGCATGATCACAATTAATAACATTCTCTCTCTGTGCTAGTTTCTCTACAGAAATGGAGAAAATCAGATCTGTCATCCACCATATCTGCTTTATTATTTTTTCATAGACTCCTAATATGATATTTTATTTCTTTACTAAAACAAAAATTTTCTGTTTTCCTCTAATGAAATGTAAGCTTTGTGAGAGGACAGCTTTTTGTCTGATGACTTCATTGCTGAATTTCTAGTGCCTTAAGGGATGTCTGTTACAAAGTACATGCTCAGTAAATATATTGGATGACAATGGAGTGATTTAGTGTTATGAGGATAAAATGAAATAAGCTAAGCGATGTGTCTGCCATTATATAGCATGAGCAATAAATAGTGACTATTAAAATTCTTACATTTAACATTTCCAAAATATCTTGCACCCCTAAAAATAACAGAAATAGTTAACTTGTTGTAATAAGTGATAATAGATCTTCTTACTGAATAATTATTGAATAATTGAATAATAAGATCTATTATATATCACACACTGTTCAAAATGTGTTACATGAATTAACTCATTGAATCCCCACCACGGCCTGATGTGGTAGGCAAAATGTTATCTCCACCCCATAAATGAGGAAACTTCAGCTACATAATTTGCCCAAGGTCATTCTACTACTAAGTGGCGGTGCTGGGATTTAAATTGGACAGTCTGGATCTGAGTCCATACTGCTTTCCCAAGTCCCAAATCGTAGGCGATAGATGGGAAAAGGACAGACAAGACATAATGAGTGAAAATTTTAGGGTAGAAAAGATGGGATCTTATAACCAAAATAACAATAACTTTTAAAAAGCAATAGGAAACATATTAGAAGAAACATGACTTCATTTCACAGAAGAAAAAACATTGAAAAACTATTACATGTTGTTACTGTCTATTGTTAAATAAAGAAAACATGATTCAGAATATTGTATATAATATGATCCCATTTAAATGCCAGACTTTTAAAAGGTTCATTAACATCATTTTGATTTGAAAGACTTATAAGTCAATTAGAATCCAGGTCAGTTTTATCTTTTCCTTCTTGTTAACACTGACCTCCTAATAGGCATCTGACTCGAGTATCTAAGCCAATATACCGAAACTTCTGTCCTCACAGATAGTGAATAAGAATGAGGCAGACTGAGTATGATATTTGTGGGTGGGGGGGACTGTAAAAAACTGAAGAGTTCATACCCATGTGGGCTTTTCAGCTCCAGGTAATCATTAGAGGAATTTAAGCCCAATACAGTAAGTCCCCTACATACGAACTTTCAAGTTGCGAACTTTCAAAGATGGACACGTGGAGCTTACTAATGAAGACCTGATGAAATTGGAGGCCCAGAGAATGGATGAAGAGAGACAAGAGGAAGAAGAAGTAACTGAAGAACTGAAGAGATTCACGATGCAGGAAATGGCAAGGGACTTTTCTTTATTTGAGGAGGCACTGTTAGTTTTTGAGGCACAAGACCTGAATATAGAACGGTACATGAAGGTTGCAACAGCTATTCAGAATGCAATCCAGTGCTACTGTGTCATCTATGATGAGAAAAAAAGAGCTACCCAGACATCACTGGATTGTTTTTTCAAGAGGGTAGATAGAACTGAATCCAGCAAGTACCCAGAACCTGCGCCATCAACATCAGTCGTGAGTGAAATTACAGCTTGCCCTCCATCTCATATTGCTGACGATCCTTCAGCCCTACCATCTCCCACCTCCTCTCCCTCCTCCAGTCAGTAACTCTTCTTGCCTGTTCACTCGATGCCAGCCCCTGTACGCCAGCTGTTGTACTGTACTACTGTACTTTTCAAGGTACTCTAGTAAGATTAAAAATGTTTTCTTTATTTTTTGTGTTTGTGTGTTTTTTATGCATTATATGTGTAAGAAGTATTATAAACCTATTGCAGTACAGTACTGTAGAGCTGATTGTGTTAGTTGGGTACCTAGGCTAACTTTGTTGTACTTAGAACAAATGAGACTTACAAACACGCTCTCAGAACGGAACTCGTTCGTATGTAGGTGAATTACTGTAATGCCAGATCTCCCATCTGCCAAGATATGATAGTAATCTGCATTTTTAATGAAACGCTGATTTTTAAATGAGTAACTAATTACAGTAATGCAAACACTCCATAGGCAAAAAAAAAAAAAAAGCCATCAGTCAAATTTATCCAAGTTCTGTTAGTTCTTGCTTCAATGAGCCACAGACTCTTGAAAACAGGAGATTGTCTTCTGCTTCCTTTGTCTTTCCTACAGCCCCCAGAACCATGTGGGGTTCACTGCAGGCTCCAAAGAAAAGTGACTGACCCGACAAGCTCAGAGATTGGCTACCCCCATCCTAGAACAGAGCAAAGCCGTTACAGCTACCAAATGAGAATAAATCATTGTGCTGCATCCTTGCATTCTGCCCTTGTCAGAGGGCCAACTGGCATTTGATCTTATTTCCCCACTTGTGACCCAACTACTGAGCAGAAAATTATTTTGTCCCCACATTCCACTCACCAGCTGAACCTCCACCACCTTGCACACGTTTACCTGCTTGACCAGACTCAAACTGCTAACAACCTGGAAAAGCATTGCTTTTCGGTAGGTGGTGGTATTTTATAACTAACTGATAGACATTAAATTGGGGGGGAAAAGGAACAACTAAAAAAGTCTAACTATTGATGAAAATAATGAGAAGTAAATTAGCTCTAAACCCTGGTGAGAGCATATACTGAAAATGCCTTAGAGGAGCACAGTCCAGCACCACATATAGAAATATAAACTACGCTTTCCTTCTAATGCCAGGAAGTTAAAAAAAAAAAATCAGAAAAGGGAAAAAAGACTCTGAAAATGAATGACGTTTAGATATAATGTAAGGGAATGATTCTAGTCCTTTACAAGAATAGGTTTAGATAGGAAAATTAGAAGTGAGAAAATGAGCATTAAGAGGTAAGGTGGTTTTAATGGAATAAGTCAACTGGGATGCAGTAGGAGCCTTGGGCAACCAATGGTTCAAAAAAGCAAATATAATCAACTGAGCACAGATTCTAGGCATTGTGAATTGTCCTCACAATCACAATGAGATGTTCATTCCTCAGATGAGAAAACTGGGCTCAGAAAGTTTATAGTTCTCAACTATTTTTCTGGCATAAATATGATGAAATGATTGAAAATGCACATCTCAGAAAAGATGAATTATGGGCAGTGAGTCTCCATGGGTGCAGAAGGGCTGTAGACAAGCTGCTCTTAGAGGAATCTCATCAGGATTCCAAGATTCTAGTGGAAGAGGGTTTGGAAAAGACTCCCACGTAGTATGGTTAGCACCCCTTTCTTCCTATGAGAACACCTACATTTTCGTTAGCTTTAACTCCGATCATTCTGAGTCCAATGTCAGTATTCTAGCACTGGGCATAGGAGTCAGCAAATCAGTCTACTGTACTTGTGAAAACCCAGCATTTAATTTAGTAGTGCAAATATTTATCCATCTTCATGAGTATATCCAACAACCACGGGCAAGAAATAGTAAGCAAGAGTGTAATTTATTACTTTGTCAGTTTCAACAAACACCATATTGATGTGCTAACAGTCTCTAATGATGATATAAAATTTCATTTATTATTAGATTTATGAATAAATGCTCATGCTCTGAAAGGTTCAGAACACATTTATGAGCTCGTTTGTTGCATATTTCTTATCCAGTGCAAAATCAAAAGTCCAAAATGTAGTAGTCAATGGGACTCCAGTGCTAAGAGAGAATTGTGTTAAAATACATATAAAAGTGGGGAAAATAAACAAGAACTTCAATTACAGCTAGTGGCTTGGAACTAATAAAGAGATTACATTATTAGCCAACAGAAAGATTTTATTTCACACTTGCTCTGTGGCATTGGCGCTATTCCAGGGGCTATTTGCAGGGTTTGCTACTTATTTGTGAGTTTCCCCACTGACTATCCTTGGCTTTGAAGGCTGGAGGCCTATAGCTCAATTTAAAGTGCTTTTGTTGTTTCCCTTTTTCAAATGTTTATTTGTAAGTTATTACCTGCCTTCTTGCAAAGAAGGATCTAAAGTGATTTAAGCATACTTGCTTCTGTACCAAGGCTGTGTTCTACCACTGACCCAGGCAGGGGAGAGTCAGAGCTGGTCTGTTCATTCCATCCCAGTGCAGCCATGGGGCTGGGGCAGGAGGGTGGGGATAGCAGGTGGGGAACAAGGATGGGAATTATCAGTTCTGTTTCAAGACTAAAAACTCATTATAGGTAATTGTTGAGTCTTTTGCTTATTATCAATTTTTTCAAAGCTACTCTAAAGCTGGGCACATACTCGACCAAGAATTTTTAGGATCATCTGAGAATCTTATTAAAATAGCAACTTCCCAGACCCCACCTCCAAGAATGAGTCAATTGGCCAGGGTGAGGCTTAGGAATCTGAGAAGTGTCTCGTAGGCTGGATCCACATTTTGAGAAACAGCATAATGAATAATATTCCCCAACTGATTGATTAACATTCTGTTCATAGTGTGTTGATCAATCAGTATCACCTGTTCTTTTTTCTACTCCCAAGCTACCTCACCCCCCCCTTTTTAATCACCTCCTATTCACCCCATTAGTGAGGGAGGGATTCCCACCCTATGGTTTGGGGGAATGGCCAAACATACAACACCTAATGCTGGACAGGTTATACTATGCATTATTTGAGGTTCTCCAGAGAAACAGAACTAATGTATACATAAATATATAAAAAGCAATTTATTATAAGGAATTGGACCATGCCAATTCCTGTGGAATTATGGGGGCTGACAAGTCTCAAGAACTACAGGATGAATCTGCAAGCTAAAGATTCAAAAGAGAGCCAATGGTGTAGTTCCAGTCCAAAGGCCAGCAGGCTTGAGACCCAGAAAGAGCTGATGTTCCAGTTTGAATGCAGTCAGGCGGGAGGAATTCTTTCTCACTAAGCCCTTTTGTTCTATTCAAGTCTTCAACTGATTGGATGAGGCCCATCCACATTAGGAAGGGCAATCTGCTTTGCTCAGTCTTCCAATTCAAATGTTAATCTAATTTAGAAACTCCTTCACAGAAAAATTTAGAATAACGTTTGGTCAAATGTCTGGGCATCCCATGGCCCAGTCAAGTTGACATATAAAATTAATCATCACACTTTATAAGTCTAAAAACACCCATTCCTGGTCCTCTGAGAAATAACATGATAAGACAGAAGAAAATGCAGACCCAGAGCAAAAAAGACATGACAGTCTCATTTAATTATCACAGTTATATGAACATTGATAATACAACCCACCCCATAGTTGAAGAAACTGATGTTCCAAGAGTTCAAGTGACTGGGCCAAGATCACACAGTCATGAGATAAAGGGGAAGGGAGAACCAGAGCTGTAGTAGAGTCAGGAAGAGCAAAAATAGGGAGGGGAAATTCTTGTGAATTAGAAGCTTGTCAATGGCTGATATAGAGCGCTCAATTTATGAGTCATAATGGAGGATTGTTCCTTGAAGGAGCAACGTATGTCAACAAGCTGAGTCTGCTAAATAATATGGTCTGGAAAAAATGAAGGAGCAAAGACATTTGGTTTTGTCACCAAAGTCATAAATGAAAGATATAAGAATATGATAATCCAAAGTAACAGGTCATAAACTTTACTGTACATCAGAATCAGATGTGTAAAACACAAATTGTTGGGCCTAACCCCCAAGTTTCTGATTTGGTAGGTCTGGAGGGCAGTGAGTAGTCACACTTCTAACAAGTTCCCAGGTGATGCTAATATCACTCATCCATGGTCCTTATAAACCTCTGCTTTAAGGAGATAAAAAGAGAACATAAAGGCTCAGCCTCAGATCTACACATAGTCAGGCTGGGTGAGAGAGCCTGGCCTAAGGGTGTGTCTGTGTGTGTGTGTGTGTCTGTGTGTGTGTCTCTCTGTGTGTGTGTGTGTGTGTGTGTATAGTGAACCTCCAGGAAAGGAAATACTTATCTTTCCCAAGCAAAGATCAAGATGAGATTATGCTAACCAAAGGTTGGTACCAAATATGAAGCCCTGATAACTGTCTCCCCACCCCATCTATAAACTTCTTTCTGAAAGGAGAAGTGGACAGGATTAGCATGACTTTCTCAAGCCCCATAAATCAATTCCACTTCATTCTGATTCACACTCGTCAATTTCTCTCCAACACACTCTTTCCCTGCCTTCTTGAAGAAATTTGCATATTAACCCTGTGAGTTCTGCCCAGGACTAGGGCTCTCGCATATCCAGGTAGATGGAAAGACCAGGGGCACTTTGTCCAGGGACTACAACCATTAAAAACAAGCCATCAGGATGAAAGAAAATAATATTTCACAATTTTCAAATGTAATCTATATGTAAATTTAGCCAGCTTTAAAAATAAATAATTTGTGAATATTTATGCTTACGCCATTAATCTGTGAGAGGTTCATGCCTTTAATTAATGGTTTGGAAGCAGCTTTTTTGTATTTTATAGAGCTAGGTGATTGGCTGAGGAGATACAGAATACCGACCCATCTCCTATTTAAAGATAAACAAAACCACTAAACCGCATCTGAGCTAATACAGAAGAAGGTGAGGCTGATCTGAAAGCTGCTGATTTTCAATAATTTATATTCAAATGGTATTTGGGGATCAAGAAATGTCTTCCAAATGCACAATTTTCTAATTACTATGTACTCAATCAACATAAAGTAAAGAGGAATAACAGCTGAAATGTTGGCATTATTTAGACATGGTTTTATGTTATAGGAACCAAATGACAGACACTTATTCTTTGTATTCTCGGGGTCTGTCTAGCACATTGATGCTGCTGGTGTGATACATTTCCTCACAGGGCTTCGTATGCTAATCCCTTAGAGGAGAATTCATGTAGAAGAGCAGTAAGGGTAACCCTAGTTGCTGTAACAAAGAACCCCCACAACTTCTGCGACTTAATACATTATAAGTTTCTTTCTTGTTCATGGGCTAGACCACCCTCTTTTCATGCATTTCAAGGAATCCTAAATTCCTTCCGTCTTGTCGAAACACCATCCTTAGAGCTGAAGGATAAGTAGCATGCAGAAAGGGCAGGACACCTTCTTAAAAGCTTTGGATCTACTTACATGCCTTTATCCAAAACCAGTCACCTGTGCACCGGCCTGGAAATGTCCATCAAAAGATGGAGAGCCAATTCTAAGCATAAAAGCTCAACTTTGAAAGTGAAACACAGATTTTGGTGGATATATAGTTATCTCGGACATAAAAAGAATCATAACACATCATCTAATGTAGTGTTCCCAGACCTGGCTGATAATCATCACTACCAAACCCTGGGGGGTTTATTTTAAAAACTAGAGATTTCCTGGGCTCTCAACCCAGAAACTGTGATTCTGAGGTCTGTGTTAAGATCTAAGGAAAAGTATTTTTAAGGAGTCTACCAGGATTCTGATGCTCCCTGCCCAGAATCATGGATTATGTTCCATTCTTCACCTGCAAACAGAAACTCAGCCAAACCCACACTCAGATGCTTATCTGTCCTGTAATGTGATGTGCATAAAGTATCTTGGATCAGGATCCATAAACTTGTATTTTAGCAAGCTCTTGGGATAATTATGATAGCTAACTTGTATTGAGTGTTATTTGAGCTTAAGATATGAATGGACTTATTTAACTTTTATACACCCTGTTAGCTTGGTATGGTATTTCTATTTTACAGAAGAAGAAACTGAGACACAGAGGGGTTAAATAAATTGCTTACATTTACAGTAGTAAATGGAAGAGCTGGGATTAAAACACAGCAGAGCCTACATCTTCCCCACTGGACTACACCCAGGGGAATCTGACACAAAAGAAGGTCTATGGACCACTGAGCTACAGGGGAGATACTCAGGGGTTTCTGATAAAAGTGCTCCAAGCCAACTTTGAGAACCCTGCAGTAAATAAAGAGTTTCTTACTGTTGCTCTCAAATTTAAATCTCCAGCACAGGTGTTTCCTCTGAACTCCATAGATATGGACCACCCATGCTGGACACCTTGCACATACTTCACAAATGGACTCATAGTTTGCCCCTGCCATTTGCTCCTCAACTTGTGCTCCCATGTTAATGAATAGTGCCACTTTCCACTCAGTCATGCAAGCTGTGAATCCGGGAACCATCTCCAACACTCAGCTTTTTCTTACTCAACTACTGCGCAATCCAACTAACCATGTGTTCTACAGATCTTGCCTGCCTAATATCTCCCCAAACCCTCTACTGTCTACCTCTCTGTCAACACTTCATAGCACACCTTAATCCCCTCCACAGCTTTATTTTTCTATCACTTTTTAATCTACCTACTTTACTTATTTATTTATTTATCTGATTCCCACCAGAATGTAAGCAACATGAGGGTAAAGGAGAGCAGAATTATCCACCCCAAAAAATGCCTCTTTGGCATAAGGATAATTTTAGGCTGATTATTTTTAAGAAACAGCAGACACAGGAGAAACTCTGAAAACCAGGTAGAAGTTACTCTTTTGTAAGAGATATTTACAGTTATAAGAGAAATCTCTACTTGTGAAGGTGTCTCCCTCTCTGTACCAGGATGACTAAATCTCTAGAAACTCTTAGCAATAGAGAAGGCAAGCACCATATAACAACCATATCCTTGTTTACTGCGCTTTTCCTGGTAACATCCCGTAACTGGCTCCCCCACCCCTACATCTTCTTTTGTCTTTAGTTGGAAATAGTATTTAAGGTGGTGGCTTGGGCCATTTCAGGGAGTTACTCAGTTTTACTGGGTCTCTCCCATGTATACAGGAAGTACACATGTAATTAAACTTCTATTTTGCTCCTGCGCCTCTGTCTTTTATTACAGGGTGGTCTCTGTAACCTAGAAGGGTAGAGGGGAAATTATTTTTCCTCCCACACAAGGGCAGAATTATGTGATTCTTGTTCTCTGTTGTATCACCATCACCTAGAATAATTGCTATTTATTGAAAGAATGATCGAATGAATAAATAAATTAAATATAAAGTGGGAAGAATAATATTAGCTTTTTCATGTCTTGCCATAAAAGACATACAATGTATAAAGCACTTAGCACAGCATGGAGTACATAGTGAGTGTTCATCAAAGTCAGTTATTACTAGTAAGTAGATAGATAGGTAGGGTAAGAGTTCACAATATGAAGTAGTAAGAGCTTGGGCTGAGGGAGGGGCAAATGGCCAGAGCACAGAAGTACTCATGGGTCACACTAAGGAGTTTTGTACTAATTCCAAAATTTTAAGTAAGATTGGGACAGAGTAAGCTTCATATTGTATGGACTTCAAATCAGCAGCTGTAAGGAAGATGATTGGAGATGGAGTGCAAGTCTTTTAATCCTCTGACACTCAGTTTTTCATCTTGAAAATGGATGGAATAAAATGTGCCCAATATGCTCACAAAGTGAAAATGGCAAAATAATATAAAAGGGTGTTGATAACTATAAAATGATGTGAGAATGTCACGATACATTTATCACATCTAGGTACACATCAGATTTGCTATAGTAGTGCTTACCAGATTGTTTTTCATAAGCAAGCAGCTTGAATTCCAAGGAAAATATGCTCAGTACAAAACACCCACCCTCCTCTGGAGAGAATTTCCCACCAAGACTTCATTTTCATGTGCCATTGCAACCATGAGTCAAATAGAGGCATACCTCAGAGATATTGAAGGTTCGGTTGCAGACCACCACAATAAAGCAAGTATCGCAATAAAGTGAGTCACATGAATTTTTTGGTTTCCCACTGCATATAAAAGTTATGTTTACACTATACTGTAGTCTATTAAGTGTGCAATAGCATTATGTCTAAAAAGACAACATACATGTCTTAATTAAAAAATACTTTAGTGTTAAAAAATACTTTAGTGTTAAAAAATGCTAACCATCATCTGAGCCTTTAAGTGAGTCAGTCTTTTTGCTGGTGGAGGGTCCTGCCTGGATGTCAATGGCTTCTGACTGACTAGGGTGGTGGCTGCTGAGGCCTGGGATGGCTGCGGCAGCTTCTTAAAGTAAGACAACAATGAAGTTGCCACATCGATTGACTCTTCCTTTCATGAATGATTTCTCTGGAGCAGGCAATGCTGTTTGATAGGATTTTACTCACAGTAGAACTTCTTCCAAAACTGGAGTCAGTCCTCTCAAACCCTCCACTGCTTTATCAACTAAGTTTATGTAATATTCTAAATCATTTGTTGTCATTCAACAATATTCACAGCATCTTCACCAGGAATACATTCTATCTCAAGAAACCATTTTCTTTGCTCATTCATAGGAAGCAACTCCTTATCTGTCCAAGTTTTATCATGAGAGGGCAGCAGTTCAGTCACACATTTAGGCTCTACTTCTAATTCTAGTCCTCTTTCTATTTTCATCATATCTGCAATTACTTCCTCCACTGGAGTCTTAAACCCCTCAAGGTCATCCATGAGGGTTGGAATCAACTTCTTCCAAATTCCTGTTAATGTTGATATTTTGATTTCTTCCCATGAATTGCAAATGTTCTTAATGGCATCTAGAAAGGTGAATCCTTTCCAGGAGGTTTTCAATTGACTTTGCCCAGATCCATCAGAGGAATCACTATGTGTGGCAGTTATAGCCTTATGAAACATATTTCTTAAATAATAAGACTTGAAAGTTGAAATTACTCCTTGATCCTTGGGGCTGCAGAATGGATGTTGTGTTAGCAGTCATGAAAACAACATTAATCTTATTGTTTATCTCTAACAGAACCCTTGGGTGACCAGGTGCATTGTCAGTGAGCAGTACTATTTTGCAAGGAATCTTTTTCCTGAGCAGTAGGTCTCAACAATGGACTTAAAGTATTTAGTAAACCGTGTTATAAACAGACATGCTTTCATCCAGGTTTTATTTTTCCATTTACTGAGCAAAGGCAGAGTAGATTTAGCATAATTCTTAAGGGACCTAGGGTTTTCAGAATGACCATTGGCTTCAACCTAAAGTCACCAGCTGCATTAGCCCCTAACAGGAGAGTCAGCCTATCCTTCTTTGAAGGTTTGAATCCAGCCACTGACTTCTCCTATCGAGCTATGAAAGTCCTAGATGGCATCTTCCCAAATAAGGCTGTTTCATCTACATTGAAATTCTGTTGTTTAGTATAGCCACATTCATTAATTATCTCAGCCAGATCTGAATAACTTGCTGCAGCTTCTACATCAGCATTTGCCACTTCACCCTACACTTTCATGTTGTGGAGATGGCTTCTTTCCTTAAACCTCATGAACCAACCTCCACTAGTTTCAAACTTTTCTTCTGCAGCTTCCTCACCTCTCTTAGCCTTCCAGAAATTGAAGAGAGTAGGGCTTTGCTCTGGATTAGGCTTTGGCCTAAGGAAATGTTGTGGCTGTTTGACCTTCTATCCAGACCACTAAAACTTTCTCCATATCAGCTATAAGGCTATTTAGCTTTCTTGTCATTTGTGTGCTCACTGGAGCAGCACTTCTAACTTCCCTCAAGGACTTCTCCTTTGCTCACAGCTTGGCTCACTGTTTGGCACAAGAGGCCCAGGTTTCAGCCTACCTTGACTTTTGACATGTCTTCCTCATGATTAAAAGCTTAATCAGTTTTAGCTTTTGATTAAAAGTGAGAGACATGCAACTATCCTTCACTTGAACACTTAGAGGCTAATGCAGGGGTATTAATTGGCCTAATTTCAATATTGTTGTGTCCCGAGGAATAGGGAGGCCCAAAAAGAGGGAAAGAGATGAGGGAACGGCTGGTTGGTGGAGCAGTCAGAACACACACAACATCTATCAATTAGGTTTGCCATCTTATATGGGCACAGTTCTTAGCGCCCCAAAAGAATTGCAATAGTGACATCAAAAAGCACTGATCACATATCACCATAACAAATATAATAATAATGAAAAAGTTTGAAATATTGTAGGAATTGCTAAAATGTGGCACAGAGACACAAAGTGAACAAATGCTGTTGGAAAAATGGTGCTGTTAGACTCTTCCAATGCCAGGTTGCCACCAACCTTCAATTTGTAAAAAATGCAATATCTGCAAAGTACAGCAAAGTGAAGTACAATACAAAGCCTGTATGCTGTGCACAAGGAATGATATGACTGCAAACACATGGGTATATTTCCTAAAGTAGAAGCAGTATTTAAAAATGCAGGAAAGAAAGGCTACCCTGTGAGCTCACTGGCAGTGGATGTGGGAGCCATCCTGTCATCCTGCAGAACTGAACTGCAGTATCGAAAGTCTCAATGATGGAGTAGAACTTGCCCCAAGGTGGGGCCAGGATCAGGGTGAAGCAAGTTAAGCAAGTGAGGCAAGTGCCAAAAACCTCAGTAATCAAGATAAATCATATTTTAATTCAATATTTTTAAAAATCAAAATGCAAAAAATCTCTGGTGAACAATATACCAAAATTTTAAATAAAGATCAGTGTCAAGATCAATAATGGAGATTGAGTCAGAAGAAAAATGTGTGCCCCCCCCCATACAAATGCTTTTATGTATTGTAATGGTTATTTTTTTCAGAATATTAAAGTAATCAAAAATATTTGAAAATTGAAAATGGGCACATAGAATTACCTTTGTGGAAATTCATTAAATTCATTTAATGTGCTTAATCAACTAATTCAAATAATTAACTTCATTAAAGATGAAGTTAATCATCTTTACTTAAGATCACTACTTGGTCAAAAGAAATTGTCAAACATGACAATTCCCTCAATGGAAAATGAGATAAGCAAAGAAGTAGATTTTGAAAATATTAATAAGTTTACTGCCATTAAAACCAAGAAAGTAAAAGTATAATATATTATGTTATTGGTATAAATACAATATATAAACATAATAATATTGTATTTTTTATTTTATTTATTTTTATGACAACTTAGGACTAAATATTTTTACATGTAGGCAATAGTTCAATATTTTTAAAACATTTTGAGGGCCAAATCAAACATATCAATCTACTGGCTGGAGACAGCTATTTATCCCCAAATTTGTGACCTCTGATCTATTTGTTTCTAAAGATGCAATAAATGTTTTATTGCTATTTATTTCCCAATTAAAACATAAGTAAGGTTCTTGAGTATAGAAACACACCATAACCTATCACAGAGAGAAATACTTGGAAAATCCTTGATAGTTTTGATTGACAGAAAACTTTGTAATCATGCCTTCATCCTTGCACACACAATCTGATCCACACTAAAGATTCTAAGGAGAGGTTTGGAAAGACATTCCATATCAAGTCACTAATACCAAGAGATGGTGTCCTTAATGTTGAGTGAGACTCATGCCCATAGAAAATGGCAAACAAACAGCCTTACAAAGTCAAGTTGAACCTTAGTCCAAGCAGTGCACCAAGAGTTTCTCAAAAGGCAACGGTCTGCGAGTTAGAAAGAGCAGTTCATAGTCCCCAACAAAGGGTTAAAGATTAGTAGACGATCTCCAGCTCCACTACTTCTAAGAATCCAATTCTATTTTAGAATAGTTGAGGTATTACTGTTTTGTTTCCAGTAACGTTTGTTTGGCTTCAAAGTCAAACTTTTCTTTGCCCCCACCTGAATTCCCTTTTAGTAATGAGCCCTGGATCCAGAAATCAGAACGCTGGAATTCAAACCTTGAATTTGACTCTGTGAAGCCTTGACCAAGGTTGCTAATATGCCTTATCCCTGATCCTCTGTTTTTGTCACCTTTGAGATGATATCTCATTGGTATAGATTCAGTGTCATAGAGATCTGAGGAGCACAGATTCTGAAGTCAAACATAGTCTCAGACATGCAACTTACTAGCTGTGTAACCTAGAGAAAGTTACCTTTGCTGAAACTTAGATCCCACTCCTGTAAAAACTGGGGATAACAATAGCTCCTATCTCATGGACTGTTCCAAGGATTCTCATGAGATCACACTTTTAAAATACCGCAGAAATAAAATTCCTACCAACAAAGAAAAACATCATCACACAATATGGAAATTTTAAAAAACAAAGTATTTTGAGTAAGCATAACACAATACATGCATACATGTATCCTGCAAGAAACTGCAAAGCCAGAATAAAATTTTATACAGTTTAAACAAAGCAGTATAAAATTCACTTGGGATCTGAGGTAGCTATTTGTCTAGTTAATTGACTTCCTCTGTAAGAATAATAAAACTTCTCTAATCTCCTGGAAAAAACAAATGGTTACACCTTGAGAGAGGCTCCCAGAGATATGTTTCCACATTTCAAGAGGGAATGAGGCTCATGACCTTGAACACAATTCTGCATTGCAAAACTGAAGGCTGGACTTTTTTTGGTCCCTGGAGAAATTATTCCATGTTGCAAAGATTAGAGAAAGGACTCAGCTCAGGCCCACAATGGCCCCCAAAGAGATGTGCTATGAAGGGGAAGGGAAGAAAATCATCTCTTTCCCTTTTATTCATCTTTATCACCCTTACAAAAGCCCCCTCCCCCTAAATTAAAGATATGAGAAATGTATTAGTAGGTATGAAAATTGTTAGTAAATGTGTGTATATATTTATTAATTAAATATTATTATTTGACTATGGTATTCTGCCACCCATTTTTGTTTTCTCCAAGGTTATGAGCTCACATGAAGAAAATTTCCCAGTAGGATCTACGCTCTATTGAAAAGGGGTATGGTACCTGAGAAATGGAATATTTCCTGCCATATCAATAAACAAAGGATGTCACAGTCATCAAGGATTGCAGCCCTCCAACGTGAGCCGGTGAGCCAAGGAAACTCAGGGCTGAAAAGAATACCTGCCATCTAGCAGCCATCCGACTGCAGCCAATCTGGGCGGTGAGCCCTGAGGAAACTCAGGGTGTATCAGGATACTGGCCCCAGATAGCTGAGCTGCACATCAGAGGAATGATTTCAGTAAGCCCGGACCCTTGCATCTTCCCATACAGAGAAAAGCGCTAAATTCCTTAACTTGAGATGTCTGGTTTTCTTTCATTAACAATTATCTTTTGACGTCCCTGACCACCTGTGCTTTGTTGCAAAACTCCTATATATCCTGGCTCCTCCCCTCACCTCCTGGGAGCAGTTTCTCAGAGTTATCTGAAACGCTGTCTTCCGGGCTGCAGTCCTCATTTTGCCCCAGATAAAACTTAACTCACAACTCTCACATCGTGCATATATTTTTTTAGTTGACACACCCTCCGCTGAGACATCCTGCCTCTCATACTGCCCACCAAGAGTATGAGTCTAGGCAAAATCACATCTATGGAGAGGCAGCAAATAACTCCACAATGGCGTGCTAATTTCTGTACCCAACAAAGACCTAGAAGTTACTATATGTATAAATAGACGTATATGTATATATGGAATATTTATTTATATACTAAATATGTGTAACTATATATGTTATACATATGTGCATATGTGTATGTGTATGATTGTTTATGTGTGTATATGCACACATATATATGTCTAATCACAAATAGATGTAGCTGACAATTTCCATATAATCTTTTCACATCTGCTGCAGGCGTGAAAAGTTTATATAGGTCAATATATTTCTCATCAATGGAGTATTCTTCGGAAACAAAGTAAGATATAGGTAGGGAACATTGGTCTTTGTGTGCTAGCCAGACTTGCTGACATTCACCCTAGTAGAAAGAAAAATATAAAGAAAAAAAGTCTTAATATTTCCATTCCTCTAGATGTTACTGTAAGTGCAGCTCCTTAAGGGTTTTGGATGGAGAGCTATAATGACTATGTTGCACTCCCAGTATATACTATACATGTGGCTTGTCATATTTGACTTTCTAAACTACTTGATGAGGTTGATATTATCATAATCCCTACTTTATGATTGACAGGAGTCTCAAGGGGTTAAATAACTCAACTAAAGTAATTTTCATAGTTAGGGAAATAAAAGTCCATCTCAGGTCATGTGATTCAGAACCCAACTCAGGTCATATGATTCAGCCTAAGCAGTATAACATGTAGGTATTAACTTTTTTTATTAACAAGAGAGTTAGGTACCACACATCCACCTACTCATCAAGGACTAGGAAAACATAACAACTGCCAAATATGGTAGAGAATCAGAGATAGTGTATGCATTAAAATCTTCAGATCCATGTCTTTTGCAACCCGTAACATGAGCTTCTGGCTTGGGTATAACACAGATGTATCCTGAGCCAAGTTTGAGGAAAGATTTAATGAGGAAAATATGAGCCTCCTATCCCTAAAGAATTTAAGACGAAAATGGCTGCCTCGCTGAGTTTTAGAGGGGACTTTTTTCTAGAGACTATCCATTTGAGCTCTCTCATCTTACAGTTGAGAAAACTGGTGTCCAGACACATAAAGGAGTATGTATAGTCACTTAGCAAGTCAGTAGTACAGCCAGACGGGAACTCAGGTATATTTATATTCTTCATTTGCTATGCATTTCATGGTATCAGGCTACTTGATTTCCATTTAGAATGGCTTAAGCCAAGCCTATTTGGAGTAGAAAACCCTTGCTGACTCTGCTGACCACTGGATGGACATGTGCAGGCACAAAGATTCTGTTTGATCTACTAATATTTTTTTAGTAGAAAGATCGAAGTATCTTTTCCTGTGAGGACTAAGAGAGATGTGTCCTCAATTATGGCAAACCCATAATTAATAACATGGGGAAAGTGATTAGCAACATTATGCAACTTAGTCCTTAATACGAAGGATTTTAGATTGAATCCCATTATTGACTTGGCATTTGGTTCAGAGTGATGGCTTCCTGAAAATAAGCAAACAACAAAAAACATACTAAATGCCTTTCTTCCTTCATGCAATCAAATCTATACGTGAAGTTAGAGAGAAAATCAAACAAAACTTTTTTCTTTTTACAATGGCCCAAATATTTCTCAGGAATAATTGTAAACGCTAGGGTTCCCATGGAGTATGTGGTCTTTCTTATCAGGTCATCATAGGCAGTTAGTCAAGTAAACTGCTGAATTGATCCTGCCTTCCAAAAGCTTCCAGTGCCTTTATCTGCTCCACAGTTCGGGTTATCTCTTACACAACCTGTTTCTCACATACACCCGTATCTCTTCCTGTGCTACCTGCCTCCAAAAGAAATAGGGTTCCACTCTGATGAAAATTCAGTTCTGAGAACCACAAAGTTGGATCTTGAGACTCTAGAGATGCATAAAAAGCAAACACCAGGTTAAAGTTTGGCAGTTCTCAAAAGGTGGTACTCAGAAAGTGACCATTAAAAAAATGTTATCAAGATTTAATCCTTTGGGGAGGGGAGAAAAAAGAAGGATAAGAAAAAAATTGAACAAATTAGGTGAAATACTTTTAAAAACTTAAATCCCATCATTGATTCTTCTACTGTGAATTTAGCACTTGCATACATAACATGTTTCAGTGTTTTCTTTCTCTCCAACTAGATTCAAAGAAATCCCAGAATTGAAAAACTCAGGATATATACTCCAACTAACCCTCCTGAAATTCATCTCTCAAATCACTGCGCATTTGTTCAGCCAGATGAATAACTCCAGAAATGTTGATATATAGAAATATAGTTAGACAGACAGAAAAAAAAAAATATATATATATAGATAGATAGATAGATAGATAGATAGACAGACAGACAGGTAGATAGAGATAGATCTCAAACAGGTACAATTTTTCACCTAGAATATTAACAAAACTATTTTTCATTGACGATACCCAAAGTACATAAAAATGCAATAAAATTGTCACTCCCGTACACTGCTGGCAACATAATAAATTATCAACTTTCAAGAAGACACTATAATAAGGCATATAACATGAGATAATGTTTGACACAGTAAATACACTTCTTATAATCATCAATAATTTTTTTAAAGTTATAAACACAAAATATCAACTGCATGATTGTTTTTAAATGTTACTTTTCTAACAGTAGGGTAATAGCTACATCTATCAATATATGTTGACACGTATATTATGCAGTAATTCTAAACTGTGGTCAGAAATATGTAGCATCATGGATTTTGCTTATAATATAATGTTAATATACCCTGAGAAAACCATAATTCAAAAAGAGACACGTACCACAATGTTCATTGCAGCACTATTTACAATAGCCAGTACATGGAACCAACCTAAATGTCCACTGACAGATGAATGGATAAAGAAGATGTGGCACATATATACAATGGAATATTACTCAGCCATAAAAAGAAACGAAATTGAGTTATTTGTAGTGAGGTGGATGGACCTAGAGTCTGTCATACAGAGTGAAGTAAGTCAGAAAGAGAAAAACAAATGCCGTATGCTAACGCATATATATGGAATCTAAAAAAAAAAAAAAAAATGGTACTGATGAACCTAGTGGCAAAGCAGAAATAAATACGCAGACATAGAGAATGGACTTGAGGACACGGCAGGGTGGGGAGGGGGAAGCTGAGGCGAAGTCAGAGAAGCATGGACATATGTACACTACCAAATGTAAAACAGATAGCTAGTGGGAAGCAGCAGCATAGCACAGGAAGATCAGCTTGGTGCTTTGTGATGACCTAGAGGGGTGGGACAGGGAGGGTGGGAGAGAGGTTCAAAAGGGAGGGGATATATCCCCATAGGTATGCATATGGCTGATTCACTTTGTTGTACAACAGAAACTAACACAGCATTGTGAAGCAATTATACTCCAATAAAAATGTATAAAAAAATAATAAATAAATAAATAAATAAAAAATAAAAGAGCAGGACACCGTTATCAGCCAGGGCGTTACCTGCAATCAATAATACAAACTCTGGCTAATTTCTGCAATATGAGGAATTTACTTAAACAACTTTAGTCACTGGGGACTGGGAAAACAAGGCTGAAAACTACACAGGCAGGAATGTGACAGACCTAGTCCAAGGAAGATGCTATGCTGTTTGTCACTGGGCACAAACATCTCACCTGCAGTGCTGGCAGTGCTAATGCTGGGGTCTCAACATGAGCCTGGAATCACTTCTGCTGCTCCTCTGGAAACTAGATGTAACTGTATGACATTTCCACCACCACCCCATTGGGTGGAACCTTGCACAGTCCCTGTAATCTCAAGTCACCAGTTTCTGATTCAGCCTGAGGTGAGGGTGTCTGGTTGTTTCTGGGCAGGACTTTGGGTTCAGAGGACATAAGGAAAGCAAGGATGTGGCATTTTCAACTACTATAATGGGAGGAGGATCCTGTCTGTTATGGAATTCTCCAAAGTAAGACAAGGGTTGGATATCTTGTGTTCAAAAACTGTAACAAATATCCACCAGAGATACAAAATTACACTTTGCTATGGTTACAACCAGTAAAACTATTATCACTGGATAAAGATTGGAAGGAATTCAGTCTTGGGTTCACACACTGAACAGTACTTAGGTTGGTACATTGAAATTTGGGTGATTTTTTTCCCTCTTTACAAATATTGTATATTTTTCTATATATGTTATTAAAATACACAAAATTTGGGAGTATCCTTTTTTCTGGTGAGCTAAACATCAAGTTTCTGGTGTCAGGATGTGTATTTCTTTGGAATCCAACTATGCTTTCTTTTATAGCACCTTGAGTAGTACTCAGCACATATTGAGCATTTAATAAATATTTAATAAGTGATACAGAAAAAGAAAATAGGAGATATGGAGGAAGAAATTAGTACACTAAAGAAGGAATGACTATATGAGTGAATGTTTCTGCATGGAGTTAATAGAAAATCTGCCACAAGCTTAGAAATAATTTCTTCCTCCTTCTCCTCCTCCTCCTCCTCCTCCTCCTCCTCCTCCTCATCATCAGTACAACATTATCTATTTCATAAAGAATTTGACACAATCAAGTCTGCCCATCCATCTCAATTAAGAATTTTTCCTAATTAGTAACATACCAGAAATAACTATAAACCTGAGCAAATGGTCCCAGACTCAAGGTCAAATTAATACTAATCAAAACTTAAAAATGTGTGAAAAAATAAGTCAGCAAGCTCATTAATAAATAATCTTTATATTTTGAAAAGTTGATAAGTAGGTAAATATGGTAAGTAGGTAGATAATTAGATTAGGCAAGAAAGTAGGTTAGAGCAGGTAAGTAATTAGGCAAAATAAAGAGGTAGGTAGGCAAGATCAAATTTCCCCAAGCCTCTATTCTCAGTCTCCCAGCTTTTAAATGCACAGATAATAGAAATGATAATTGCAAAGGGCAAACAGTGGGAAGGGCTTGCCCTGTGACAGGTTGGGGTTTTGGAACTTAAGCTAATTTTAATAGGAGGCAGAGAGAATTACATCAGCCACTGTGTCCATAAATTGGAAACATTTTGAATAGCATGCCCTTGCCACACAGTGTCATTTGATTGTTCATCTCTTTAATCCGTAATTACCTATCACTGTGTGATACCCTTGATTCCACATACTAATTCCCTTAGCTCCCAGGAAAGGTGCGGTTCAGCTCCTGGGAGCCATCTTGCGAGACAAGCTGCCCAGCTGTTTGGGAACAAAGCTCAGTAACAGAGAAAAGAAAGGGAGACATCAATCAATTCAATTGATGTGCTCCTCGATGGCTGTGGGCAACCTCATTTTTATGACTAAAATACTATTTGAAATGCTCCCAGGATGATCAACGCTTAACCCAGTAGTAATTACTTTTGGATAAATGAGTAACAGCCCTAATTTTTTTACCTATCATTATGAACTGAATGTTTGTATCTCTCCAAAATTCACATGTTAAAGTCCTAACCCCCAAAGTGATGCCATTAGGAAGTGGGGCTTTGGTGAGGTAATTAAGTTAAGATGAGGGCATGAGGGTGAGGGGTCTCCATGATGGGATTAGTGCCCTAATAAGAAGAGGGAGAGATACCAGCCCGTCCTCTTTCCTCCATGTAAAGAGACAGCAAGAAGGTAGCCATCTGCAAGTCAGTAAGGGAGTTCTCACCAGGCACTGAATCTGCCAGCCCCTGGTCTTAGGTTTTTCAGACTCCAGAAATGTGAGAAATTTATTGCTGCTTAAACCACCCAGTCTATGATATTTCGTTATAGCAGCCCAAGCTAAGACGCCTATATATGTACATTTTATACTATCAGTGTTTTTTGTTGTTGTTGTTATTGCTTAAAAAAAAAAACAAAACTTAGGCCCACTTCAGATGCTATAAAAATGTTCCTGGAAGACAAGAGAAAGAAAAAAAGTAATCTAATATAAAGCAAAGTTTTTCTATTATCAGTAAAAAGATATGTTAAGATGCTGTTCAAAATGTTTAGAGAGGACATTTCTCCCCTTGGGGAATGTTCATGGAAGTGCAGGTTTGGAGAAAGACAGCAAAGTAAAGGGGCATGTATTAGATACAAAAGTAGTTTCTGAGAACCTGGAAGTGGCCTAGTGGACACATGTCAGAAGTGGAAACACTAGGAATATAAGAATTTGGTTCTCACTGCCAAAGTGACCAATTTCCCCATATGATATTCACTCTCCCAGAACATCAACCAACAAAATTCATCTATACATTGATCACCAAACATAGGTACCCATATATTAAGTGAGAGAGCTGAGTTTTTAACACAAGCCTGTCTGCCTGACCCCAAAGCCTATTTATCTTTCACTGCCTCAAATAATAATATGTAGCCCATTCTTGTAAGAGGTGACTTGGGGCTTTTAACCCAGGAAGCCTAAACCCAGAGTCTCACTAATATTGGTCAGGGACTGGAGAAAAATCACTTCCACTAAAACACAATCACCCTTTTTCAGACTTAAAGCACTAAGGCATAATGAGGCGAGAGAAGGGTCACTAGAGAAGAGATGGGAATACATAATACAATTGGGACACCAAGGAGTAACATTTCCATCAAAGAGAAGGCCAACCAGTGGCTTCATTGGCAGTTCCAAACCTACATGTCAGACATGCCTCAGGCAGGGGATTACTATCAAATTATATTTAAAGCTCAGTCAAAGCAATGAGTCAAAAGTACTACCTTCATCAAAATACAAAGTCTCATCTTCACAGCGACATCAGATTCTCTTACTTAGCATCCTGAAAAACTAGATTCTTAACAGGAGCTGGTAATTTTCTAGAAGACACCAGATGATAGAAGTGCCCTGCGCAAGAAAAACCCCAGTCCTTCCTTGAGTGGAGTGCCAAAGTCACTAGGCAACTAACCTAGGGTAAGACCACATTTTATTTTATTTTATTTATAAATTTATTTATTTTATTTATTTATTTTTATTTTTGGCTGTGTTCGGTCTTCGTTGCTGCGCGCAGGCTTTCTCTAGCTCCAGCGCGCAGGGGCTACTCTTAGTTGCAGCGCGTGGGCTTCTCATTGCGGTGGCTTCTCTTGTTGCAGAGCATGGGCTCTAGGCACGCGGGTTTTAGTAGTTGTGGCTCATGGGCTCAGTAGTTGTGGCTCATGGGCTCTAGAGTACAGGCTCAGTAGTTGTGGCGCACAGGCTTAGCTGCTCCGCAACATGTGGGCTCTTCCCAGACCAGGGCTCGAACCTGTGTTCCCTGCATTGGCAGGTGGATTCTTAACCATTGCGCCACCAGAGAAGCCACATTTTAAATCACACGCTGCAGAGGACATTTTCCTCTTTGTGCACTGTCTAGAGATGCTAAATTTTGTATCTATGCATTAAAAATAGCTAGCAGGAAAATTTAAACATCTGCCTCAAAAATGTCATCAGGGATTCGGATCTGTCACAGCCATCTAATTTAGCCATCCCATAGGACATTGATCTAGCATGGTACACTTTGCAATGTACTTAATTTCTTGTCATCTCTCCAGCACCAGCTCATTTCATCTTCACAACCCTTTTAACTATTATGCACCTATAAATTAAATTTTATAAGTTACCCTGAGTTCATTTTTAATGACAGTCTTATGGATCACACCTAATTTCTAAATATTATATTGAAGATTCTGCCTGGAGTCTCAGTTTCACAATTATACTGTTGCCTTTTTTCATCACTCCAAATCCCATGCGCTATAAAAGCACAATTAAAAATTTCTCTTCCAACACTAGGAAGAATATTTTCGTCCTCTGGACTCCCATAGTCCTTTGTTTATCCTTTTCTATGTTATTAATAATCTGCCTCATTTTAGAGTTACTTACTCATAAATATCTCATCTCCTCTACAAATGGTAAGCTTCTTAAAGAACATTCTGAGGTCCATTCATCTTTTTGAACTCCCCACTAAAATCCTGTATATAAAACTAATTCAATTCATTCTTTCTAAATAAAAATATGATTTAAAAAAAACTAATTTAGTAACAAACTGGGTACAATCAGAGAAAAGCAATACAGAATGAGTACTAAAAGCATAAACTTTACTATTAAACATCTGTGCAACTTACTAATTGTGAAAACTTGCTAAATACATTTAAATATTCTAGGTCTTAGTTTCTTAAGACCTATAAAATGGAAATATTTCTGGGACATGCGTCATACAGTTTTGTCAGAATTTAATGAGATGATGCCCTTTAAGCAGCTCAGTGTAGTAAATTTCTAACAAATGTTGCTGTTATTTTTCAGTTGAAAAAGAAAGTACCAAGACATATAAGATATATTCATTCTCTCTCTGTCTCTCTCTCTCTCTCAAAATATACACCCACACACACACCAGACATTTTATATGTAGTCATATAAGTAAAAGTAATGTAGTGTCACAAAAGAATTAATTATCACTTATACTTTATCATTCCTTGCCTCAACATTTCTACCTGGAAGTTACTGTCAAACAGAAAAACAAATCTAGGCTTAATTGAGGAGAGACTTTTTTCAAGATGACTGTTGCAGTAGAGCATTCTCTGTTTCAACCTCAGAATCTGCAAGTATCTCAAAGTTAAGCGGAAAAAGGCTTTTCTTTTATAGAGAAGTAAAGCAGGGATAGCAGGAACATACTGGGGAAGGGAGCAATCAGTGGTGACCAGCAAACAGCATGATGGTGGTGGTTCAACAGGAAATGTTCTTCCCTGTGGTGAATTGATTCTTGGAACGAGCTGTTAAGGGTGTAGAGGAGAGGGGTGAGGGGTATATTCTGCACCTTAGTACTTGCTTAACCTTGTGATCAAACCACAGTTCAAGGGTCTGTGGGGAGGAGAGAAGACTAACTAAAGTTTGGTCAACTCAAGTCAGTATGTTAGTTATGGGCAATTATGAGCAGTTGACTATTACACATGTCATTGGCCAAAGCAATTCATATGGCTACACTCACTTTAGAGGAGGGAGGGAAAAGTAATCCTGGCATGTGCCAAATGGGAGAAGAACATAGTATCTATGAGCAGACCAAGTGACTACTGCAGTAGGTCTCAACCTTTCCCTTCCTCTTCATGGAGGAAACAGTTCTCCTGCTGGAAGGCAACTTCTACCAGTGACCTCACCTTACACCAGGAAGTTTCAAAATGCCATTCATTCAGGAGCTTGACCAAAGTGTTTCACAGTTAAATATTGAAAAAATAATGTGCTTTCCAAATTTTCATTAAGAAATTAAGATAGTAGATTGAATTATTTGCAATTATTTATTTTTCTTTCAAATATGTTTAACTTCAATGACTGCTATAACCTATGAACATTAGAAACTAAATAAGAGAACTTATTTAGCCTCAAGGCATTCTGTAGGGGCCATCTTATTCTAGGGGCACTTTCCCACATGAGTAGATTTGAGTAGATCTCCTGTGCCTCACAGGACTTAGGGAACCTCTGTTGGCTTCTCCAGTTGGTGAATCAGAAGCTCTGGATTGTAAATCTAGATAAATCAGCTGAATGAGCCATTCTATTTATGAACTGCATGGGCAAGTAGAGATAAGAATATCTGCTAGCTGAAGGGGTTGTTGTGAGGATGAAATGATGTGATATGAGTGCACTCTGTAAATTTAAAGGAGTAAATAAATGGAGGGGATTTTTATTTATGTATCAGATTCTGTTCATTATAAGAGTTTCACTATGTGCCAGGGGCACTTTATATACTTAGTACACTTAATCAGTCCTAAAATCTAATGAGGTATTATCTCCATGCTACAGATGAGGAATATACAAATACATGCACACTAAACCCTACTTTGGAAACAGGGAATGCATTGACAGGATAATAGGCTCCAACCCCCAAAACTTGAATGGAAAGGAGTCAGTCTTTACAATATGTTAGGCTCTGTATTTTAAATTCTGTAATGCCTTGAGTAAATTACTTGTCCACTTTAAACTGTAGTTTCCATATCTATTAAATGAAGATAAAAGTATCCTGGTTCAAGTTGGCAGAGTAGAAGGACATGCGCTCACTCCCTCTTACGAGAGCACCAGAATCACAACTAACTGATGAACAATCAACGACAGGAAGAAACTGGAACTCACCAAAAAAGATACCCCATATCCAAAGACAAAGGAGAAGCCAAAATAAGATGGTAGCAGGGTCACAATCACAATAGAATCAAATCCCATAATTGCTGGGTGGGTGACTCACAAACTGGAGAACACTTATACCACAGGAGTCCACCCACTGGAGGGAAGGTTCTGAGCCCCATATCAGGCTTCCCAACCTGGGGGTCTGGCAACAGGAGGAGGAATTTCTAGAGAATCAGACTTTAAAGGCTAGCAGAATTTGATTACAGTACTTCGGCAGAACTGGGGGAAAAAGAGACTCCACTCTTGGAGGGCACACACAAAGTAGTGTGTGCACTGGGACCCAGGGGAAGGAGCAGTGACCCCATAGGAGACTGAATCAGACCTACCTGCTAGTGTTGGAGGGTCTCCTGCAGAGGCGGGGGGTCACCGTGGCTCACTGTGTGGACAAGGAAACTGGCAACAGAAGTTCTGGGATGTGTTCCTTGGTGTGAGCCCTCGTGGAGTCTGCCATTAGCCCCACAAAGAGCCAGGTGGGCACCAGTGTTGGGTCACCTCAGGCCAAACAACTAACAGGGAGGGAACCCAGCCCCACCCAACAGCAGACAAGTGGATTAAAGTTTTACTGGGCTCTGCCCATCAGAACAACACCCAGCTCTACCCACCACCAGTCCCTCCCATCAGGAAACTTGCACAAGCCTCTTAGATAGCCTCATCCAGCAGAGGGCAGACAGCAGAAGCAAGAAAAACTACAATTCTGCAGCCTGTGGAAAGAAAACCATATTCACAGAAAGACAGACAAAATGAAAAGGCTGAGGACTTTGTACCAGATGAAGGCACAAGAAAAAACCCCAGAAAAACAACAAAATGAAGTGGAGATAGGCAACCTTCCAGAAAAAGAATTCAGATTAATGATAGTGAAGATGATCCAGGACCTCAGAAAGAGAATGGAAGCAAAGATCCAGAAGATGCAAGAACTGTTTAATGAAGACCTGGAAGAAATAAAGAACAAACACCTAGAAGAATTAAAGAACAAACAAACAGAGATGACCAATACAATAATTGAAATGAAGAATACACTAGAAGGAATCAAGAGCAGAATAACTGAGGCAGAGGAACGGGTAATTGACCTGGAAGACAGAATGGTGGAATTCACTGCCATGGAACAGAATAAAGAAAAGGGAATGAAAACAAATGAAGACAGCTGAAGAGACCTCTGGGACAACATTAAATGCAACAACATATGCATTATAGGGATCCCATAAGGGGAAGAGAGAAAGAAAGGACCCGAGAAAATATTTGAAGAGATTATGGTCAAAAAATTCCCTAACATGGAAAGGAAATAGCCACTCAAGTCCAGGAAGTGCAGAGAGTCCCAGGCAGGATAAACCCAAGGAGAAAAACTCTGAGACACATAGTAATCAAAGTGGCAAAAATTAAAGACAAAGAAAAATTATTGAAAGCAGCAAGGGAAAAACGACAAATAACATACAAGGGAACTCCCATAAGGTTAACAGCTTATTTTTCAGCAGAAACTCTACAAGCCAGAAGGGAGTGGCATGATTTATTTAAAGTGATGAAAGGGAAGAATCTACAACCAAGATTACTCTAACCAGCAAGGATATCATTCAGATTCGACAAAGAAATCAAAAGCTTTAGAGACAAGCAAAAGCTAAGAGGATTCAGCACCACCAAACCAGCTCTACAACAAATGCTAAAAGACCTTTTCTAAGTGGGAAACACAAGAGAAGAAAAGGACCTACAAAAACAAACCCATAACAATTAAGAAAATGGTATTAGGAACATACATATTGATAATTACCTTAAACGTGAATGGATTAAATGCTCCAACCAAAAGACACAGGCTTGCTGAATGGATACAAAAACAAGACCTATATATATGCTGTCTACAAGAGACCCACCTTAGACCTAGGGACACATACAGACTGAGAGTGAGGGCATGGAGACAGATATTCCATGCAAATGGAAATCAAAAGAAAACTGGAGTAGCTATACTCATATCAGATAAAATAGACTTTAAAATAAAGAATGTTACAAGAGACAAGGAAGGATACTACATAATGATCAAGGGATCGATCCAAAAAGAAGATATAACAATTATAAATATATATGCACCTAACATAGGAGCACCTCAATACATAAGGCAACTGCTAACAGCTATAAAAGAGGAAATCGACAGTAACACAATAATAATGGGGGACTTTAACACCTCAATTACACCAATGGACAGATCATCCAAAACGAAAATAAGTAAGGAAACAGAAGCTTTAAATGACACAATAGACCAGATAGATTTAATTGATATTTATAGGACATTCCATCCAAAAACAGCAGACTACTCTTTCTTCTCAAGTGCACATGGAACATTCTCGAGGATAGATCACATCTTGGGTCACAAATCAAGCCTCAGTAAATTTAAGAAAACTGAAATCATATCAAGCATCTTTTCTGACCACAACACTATGAGATTAGAAATCAATTACAGGGAAAAAAACATAAAAAACACCAACACATGGAGGCTAAACAATACGTTACTAAATAACCAAAAGATCACTGAAGAAATCAAAGAGGAATTCAAAAAATATCTAGAGACAAATTACAATGAAAACACGGTGATCCAAAACCTGTGGGATGTAGTAAAAGCAGTTCTAAGAGGGAAGTTTATAGCAATACAAGCCTACCTCAAGAAACAAGAAAAATCTCAAATAAACAATCTAACCTTACACCTAAAGGAAGTAGAAAAAGAAGAACAAACAAAACCCGAAGTTAGTAGAAGGAAACAAAACATAAAGATCAGAGCAGAAATAAATGAAATAGAAACAAAGAAAACAATAGCAAAGATCAATAAAACTAAAAGCTGGTTCTTTAAGAAGATAAACAAAATTGATAAACCATTAGCCAGACTCATCAAGAAAAAAAGGGAGAAGACTCAAATCAATAGAATTAGAAATGAAAAAGGAGAAGTTACAATGGACATTGCAGAAATACAACGCATCCTAAGAGACTACTACAGCAACTCTATGCCAATAAAATGGACAACCTGGAAGAAATGGACAGATTCTTAGAAAGGTATAACCTTCCAAGACAGAACCAGGAAGAAATAGAAAATATGAACAGACCAATCACAAGTAATGAAATTGAAATTGTGATTTAAAATCTTCCAACAAACAAAAGTCCAGGACCAGATGGCTTCACACATGAATTCTATAAAACATTTAGAGAAGAGCTGACACCATCCTTCTCAAACTCTTCCAAAATTGCAGAGGAAGGAACACTCCCAAACTCATTCTATGAGGCCACCATCACCCTGATACCAAAACCTGACAAAGATACTACAAAAAAAGAAAATTACAGACCAATGTCACTGATTAACGTAGATGCAAAAATCCTCAACAAGATACTAGCAAACAGAATCTAACAACAGATTAAAAGAATCATACACCATGCTCAAGTGGGATTTAACCCAGGGATACAAGGATTCTTCAATATACACAAATCAATCAATGTGATACACCATGTTAAGAAACTGAAGAATAAATACCATATGATCATTTCAATAGATGCAGAAAAAGCTTCTGACAAAATTCAACACCCATTTATGATAAAAACTTTGAAGAAAGTGGGCATAGAGGGAACCTACCTCAACATAATAAAGGCCATATACGACAAACCCACAGCAAACATCATTCTCAATGGTGAAAAACTAAAAGCATTTCCTCTAAGATCAGGAACAAGACAAGGATGTCCACTCTCACCACTATTATTCAACATAGTTTGGAAGTCCTAGCCATGGCAATCAGAGAAGAAAAAGAAATAAAAGGAATACAAATTGGAAAAGAAGAAGTAAAACTGTCACTGTTTGCACATGACATGACACTATACATAGAGAATCCTAAAACTGCCACCAGAAAACTGCTAGAGCTAATCAATGAATTTGGTAAAGTTGCAGGATACAAAATGAATGCACAGAAATCTCTTGCATTCCTATACACTAATGATGAAAAATATGAAAGAGAAATTAAGGAAACACTCCCATTTCCCACTGCAACAAAAAGAATAAAATACCTAGGAATAAACCTACCTATGGAGACAAAAGACCTGTATGCAGAAAACTATAAGACACTGATGAAAGAAATTAAAGATAATACCAACAGATGGAGAGATATACCACGTTCTTGGATTGGAAGTATCAATATTGTGAAAATGACTCTACTACCCAAAGCAATCTACAGATTCAATGCAATCCCTGTCAAATTACCAATGGCATTTTTTTACAGAACTAGAACAAAAAATCTTAAAATTTGTATGGCGCCACAAAAGACCCCGAATAGCCAAAGCAGTCTTGAGAGAAAAAAATGGACCTGGAGGAATCAGACTCCCTGACTTCAGACTATACTACAAAGCTACAGTAATCAAGACAATACGGTACTGGCACAAAAACAGAAATATAGATCAATGGAACAGGATAGAATGCCCAGAGATAAACCCACGTACCTATGGTCAACTAATCTATGACAAAGGAGGCAAGGATATAAAATGGAGAAAAGACAGTCTCTTCAATAAGTGGTGCTGGGAAAACTGGACAGCTACATGTAAAAGAATGAAATTATAACACTCCCTTAACACCATACACAAAAATAAACTCAAAATGGATGAGAGACCTAAATGTAAGACTGGACACTATAAAACTCTTAGGTGAAAACATAGGAAGACCACTCTTTAACATAAATCACAGCAAGATCTTTTGTGATCCACCTCTTAGAGTAATGGAAATAAAAACAAAAATAAAAAAAAATGGGACCTAATGAAACTTCAAAGCTTTTGCACAGCAAAGGAAACCATAAACAAGACGAAAAGACAACCCTCAGAATGGGAGGAAATATTTGCAAACGAATCAATGGACAAAGGATTAATCTCCAAAATATATAAACAGCTCATGCAGCTCAATATTAAAAAAATAAAAAACCCAATCCAAAAATGGGCAGAAGACCTAAATAGACATTTCTCCAAAGAAGACATACAGATGGCCAAGAAGCACATGAAAAGCTGCTCAACATCACATATTATTAGAGAAATGCAAATCAAAACTACAGTGAGGTATCACCTCACACCAGTTAGAATGGGCATCATCAGAAAATCTACAAACAACAAATGCTGGAGAGGATGTGGAGAAAAGGGAACCCTCTTGCACTGTTGGTGGGAATGTAAATTGATACAGCCACTATGGAGAATAGTATGGAGGTTCCTTAAAAATGTAAAAATGGAATTACTATATGACCCATCAATACCACTACTGGGCATATTCCCAGAGAAAACCATAATTCAAAAAGACACATTCACCCCAATGTTCATTGCAGCACTATTTACAATAGCCAGGTCATGGAAGCAACCTAAATGCCCATCAACAGATGAATGGATAAAGAAGATGTGGTACATATATACAATGGAATATTACTCAGCCATAAAAAGGAATGAAATTGGGTCATTTGTAGAGACGTGATTGGATCTAGAGACTGTCATACAGAGTGTAGTAAGTTTAGAAAGGGAAAAACAAATATTGTATATTAATGCATATATGTGGAACCTAGAAAAATGGTACAGATGAACCAGTTTGCAGGGCAGAAATAGAGACACAGATGTAGAGAACAAACTTATGGACAGAAGGGGGAAAGTGCCGGGTGAGGGGGGTGCTGGGGAGGTGGCGGTGGGATGAATTGGGAGATTGGGATTGACATGTAGACACTAATATGTATAAAATGGATAACTAATAAGAACCTGCTGTATAAAAAATAAATAAAATAAAATTCAAAAAAAATATATATATAAAAGTATCTTTCCATGGGGTACTTGTATAGCTTCAATTCAATAAGATAATACATATAAAAGCATTTAGCTTAGTGCCTTGCATAAAATGAACACTCAGCAAATGTTTTGTAAACTATGTAAACTCTTAGGACCCAAACTTGCAAATTGACTTGCAAAGAATGGGAAATGGGAAAAGTTGGAATTTGCATGCAAGAAGCAAATGTTTACAAATGTAAACAAGTACCAGGTTACAAGTCCTGGACCTCAAAGAGAGGTCACTGAAACACGCACTTGGACAGTGTTTGGGTTAAAAGAGCAGGCAGATACAGGAGCAGCACATGCTGCCCAAACCTGGGGCTTTCCTCCAAATGCTTCTGAGTTTCTGAGGGTAATAAGGCAAGGAAAGCGGAAAACCGGAAACAACATGTATTCCTCACCTGTATCAGTCTGGGTCCAATCAGGAGAGAGAAACCACAGAGTCATTTGAACAGGGAAAGTCTGATGATAAGAATTATTAACAATCACATGGAATTAGAGTCATGTGGTCTTGGCTAAGAAGAAGTAAAAAAAAAAAAGAGAAAAAAAAATCCGAGGAACACAGGGACAGTAGTTTTAAGGAACTGCCACTACCCCAAGGGTTGAGATAGAGGTCCCAAAGAAGAGCCCCCTCACCGCCACACATCACTCAGGGCTGAGACTCAGACCTTGCTGACAGGGCACAGCTGTGGCCCATAGACTCTGGGACTCTGCCCACTAGGGTGCTAGGGAAAGGGGTTCACAGGGAGGTGTCTCACTGGAGACACTTTGCTAATAAAATTGCCGGAGCGGGTGCCAGCAAAGCTGCTGGTCACTGGGTCTTGCTTGCTGCCATGCAGTGCAGGAGTCTGGTGCTAGAAAATCATGAATTCTGCAGGATCCTGCCAAACAGGACACTAGAACCAAGACGCAAAACCCTTTGCTCTAGAAGTGTCTCTCAGTGCCCCCTATAGACAAAGCTCCAGCACTAGTTGGCAAAGGGATAATGCTTAAAGGGCCCAGATCCATTCTCACATAGCAGTCAAAAGGATGAATTTCAATTACGGGCACATAGCCCTTCAGTTAATGGCATTTTCCAAACAGAGCAACAGCAGTGTAGAAACACTTAGCATTGACACTTGCTTTCCACTTCATTCTGCAATCCAAATAACTACCCACCTGCCTTTCGGTTGTCACCAGGGAGCAAGTTTGACACTTGAGTGCTTCCCGTTTCCATTGCCAGAATGAGACCAATCTGCACTGGCCAGTAACTGTAGTATTCAGCCAGCCTCAGGGGAGGGATAAGGACTAAGTTGCTGAGCTAATTGCTACTGAAGCTTATTTACAAAAATCCAGTCTAGGCCCACCAGGGGAAATGGTTTAAATGTAATTATAAATTGGTCGTCCTTCATAACCTTGGCCCTGGCTTAGTTTGCACAGGCTCAGATTATAGCAAGTATGTTCATATAAATACACAATTCTACAGCAGACAAGAATCTTAGAGATCTTCTAGCTCAATCCCTTGTGTGTAATATAAGCAAACTGTCATCTAGGAGGTGCAGTGTCTTGCCTAAGATCACGTGACAAGATGGAAGACCAGAGGTCAAGGTTACCAAATCCCAAATCCTATGCCATTTCACACTACTTCTAACTAGGGAAATAAAGAATCTATAGACAAGGAGTGTGATTTAGTAAACTAGAAGAGGACAAATAGCACTGGGTAGCATTTCCAGCTTTCTCTACCTGCACCTGGAAAGAACAGTAGCAGTTTAATGAGTCAACCACAACGCATTCAGGACTGGAGTATGGAGGAAGTAAAGGAAACAGAAGATAAATACCATTGACTTTGGGCACTGGATAGACAGCCCATTGATATCCCTTTCACCCTAATGTTGAAGGACATGTGAATAGTGGAGCAGATCATGAGATCCTGACAAAGCCTTGGTTTCCTCATCTGAAAAATGGAGAACTATTAGTACCTGCCTGAAGGGCTTTTTTGAGTTTAAAGTGAGACAATGTGTTATTGTACTTATTACAGTGCTTAGCATTAAAAAGTGGCTTTGTTGTTATTATTCTAATTATTCTCATTCAACTACTACTATTACCACTACTACAATAGGTCCAGCCTTGCTGTACCAGCTTCAAGCACTCCATCTTCTAGTTCCTTCCAGAGAAACCGAAGGGTTTGCCTGATGATTAACTCTGCTCTAGCCTCTGGGTTTCCAGATATCTTGGTAAGGCTACAGAGGGAGCTAATTTCTAGAAAGTCCACCCTTTTCTCAGAGAACCACAACAGTAGAGGAAACTGCAAAACAAACAATGGAAGAAGCATTATTTCTTTTTATTTATTTATTTTTCTAAACTAAAGCTTTGTTAGTAGGAGCCTGCAACTTAGAAAGAAGGGGCCAATAGGACAGGAATTAATATACAGCTGAAGAGATACTACATATTAATTCAGGGGCACTGATGCTACAGACAGCTTTGGCAGGTGGCAAAGAGAGATTCATGCTTTTCAGAGCAACATGAGAAGTGAACATAGAGTAGTTCATCTTTGAAAAGCATTGAGTGGGGGTCATATTAAGTTCTTTATTATTTTTTTTTAAAGATTTTTTGATGTGGACCATTTTTAAAGTCTTTATCGAATTTGTTACAATATTGCTTCTGGTTTTTTTTTTTATGTTTTGGTTTTTTGGCTGTGAGGCATGTGGGATCTTAGCTCCCCGAGCAGGGATCAAACCCGCACCCCCTGCATTGGAAGGTGAAGTCTTAACCACTGGACTGCCAGCGAAGTCCCTTAAGTTCTTTATTGAAGTACCTTTTCCTCCTGTGCTATATTCACAGTACTCAGAGAATTTATTTCAGGTTCATCAGCTTACTTATTGTACTCATCATCCTTATGGTTAGAATTTTGAGTTTGGATGGTTCCCTGGATTTGGTTGTGGGACCTAGTAAGCTACGAAGACAATAGGCTCCTTCCTACCAAAAAAAAAAAAAAAAAGTGAGGGCACAGGTTGTTTGAGCTTCCTGTTAAACCTAGTCAAGGGTAAGTTGTTACCCATCAGGCTGCTTTCTCAAAGCCAAGTCAAACACCCTCAGTGTCCTGGCCTGCTGGGGTGGGTGGGGTTGGCTAAGGAGATAGGGGATAGAGGGATCTACAGAAAGAGTAGGTAGAATGGATCCAATACTTTGCTAATCAGGTGGAGTGTTAATTTGTTCAACCCAGAGGCATAAAGTCCAAAGGAATCTGCATTTGTTTCCCTGTGAATGAAAAATGACAGATAGACAAGGAGATTTTGAGACTGATTAAAACAGAGTGTGTGGTTGTCTGGCCAGGCATATACCCAGCACAGGGGATATTCAGCATATAAAGCTCATCATCTGTAGGTTTCTAGCCTGAGGTCCCAAAAAGGCTTGAGAAGGGCAGGGTGGTACAATGAGAAGACTACAGGGTTTTGGAGACAGATCTGGGATTGTGTTTCAGCCCTGGCATTTGCTAGTTCTGTGTTACTAAGCAAATTATTTCCCCCATTTTCAGCTCTAAGATCTTCATCTACAAAATGGCCTAATTAATACCCAAATTAAAGAGATCAACTGAGAGGACACTTACGAAAAAGATTCATAAAGTATGTATTCCAAGCAGAATATCCTATTGCCTTATGAAATCAAAGTAGGTTTTTATCTAAGTTTCAGGAGGATGAAGGGATGAAGAAACAACTTTCCATGAGCCCTACCCCAGAGTTCTAGACAGTAATGACATTGATCTGCACCAATGTAGCAATGTTTGTATTTACAGACTTTGTGTTAAAAGATTTATGTAATGATCTACAGGGCTAGTGTATAAAAAAAAGAAGAAGATGTAGACCTCAAAGAAAGTGCCATAAAATTGTATAAGAAAAACAGGTGTTTTGTAGGGAGAAAGCTTTACGGCTTTACTCAATATGAAAAAAATTATACTCAGATACTTCAGGAAGTGAAGTATAACCAGGAAATTTTGTGGTGAAGTGTTAGAATTTCCCTTCCTGATCACAGTTTTACTACAGTAAAAACTGGGGTCTCTCAATATCGTCAATTTTTCACCCAAAAGGACAGGTTTCTTTTTGAGAAGAGTGTGCTGAATATATCCAACCCTTCTTTTGTTCTACTTTCTGATGAATTTGCCAAGAGAAAAGCAGTGAATATTACTTAGTATAGATATAGCTAATTTCAGCAGGAATTACAGGACTCATCCTAGAGAAAAACTGAGCTGAGGAGAGAAAAATCTTATTAGGATCATTCTCTTCATTACGATACAGCTGAAGCTAGGAGTCTCCTGACAGCACATCCTTGGTAATTTTGTCCACTTGTGTTTTAAACAACTCAAGTGATTGGCCTCTTATTATTTCTCCTGGGAACTCATCCCATCATATAAAGGAATTGACTCTTAGGAAGTTTTTTTTTTTTTGACATAATATTATTGTATACATTTCTTCATATATTTTCTTCTATTTAATTTCACCTCCATAAAAAAATCAATGTGAATTTTAGAAAGAAAGAAAGAAAGAGAGAAAGAGAAATAAAGAAGGAAAGAAGGAAGGGAGGGAAGGGGGAGGGAGGGAGGGAGGGAGAAAAAGAAGAAAAGGAAGTGGTTGGGTAAGATAAGAAGGAATGCAGGATGGGGAGTTTTGCTGGCTGATGGGAGAGGGCAGAAGAGGCAGACAGTGACAAACACATTAAAAAAAATAGTTGCACATGTAGGGGTTGGGGGAAGGCACACCGCTAAAAGCAAGTTCTAGTTGGGAAAGATCTAGTCGGGAAATCCATTCCCTCAGAATGGATTTAAGGAGGTGGCAGCAGCCCAGAATCAACAGTAAAGTCCATCCCTAATTCTACTTCTTTCTGTGCTTCAAGACATTGACCTCAAGAATCGCTATGTATTTGGTCAGTTCCCTGGTTATTACCCTGAAATCGATGTTTAATCCATTTAAAAATTCATCCATAGCTATCCATGTTAACCTGCATAGGAGAGCTTGAACACCAATCCTGAGGAGAGATGTGGAGGGGGATGAGAGGAGCAGCTTTACTTTCCCCCAACTTGTAACATAGCTCTTGCTTTTCCACAGATCCCTACCAGCCTCTGTATTCCAAGTTCACCCCCTCCCCCACCACCCATGTGTATCCATTTTTGAACTTGGGGTTCTCAAAGTGAATATCTGAGGGAATTAATAGAAGGAAAGAGAGCAGCTCACAAGGGGGTTCTACAGTCTCTAGAGCCAAAATAGAGCCAGACTCTTTCCATCCTACTTGTCTGAGTGGTCAACAATAGCGTTTCCAGATGGATGTCATAAAGTTTTCATGTTAGGGTTTTGTTGTAAAAAAAAAAAAAATCCAGAAATAGGATTGGTATTCATATAGGTTTTTCTTCATTTTGCCAAGGGTACACTTTCATCAGAATCTCTGCTTTATTTAGTATAGATTTAATGTCATAATTTCCAGACCCCCAAGGACACCTCTAATCATGTCACTCTCCTGTTTAACTCCACACCCCCCAAAATGACTATCCTTGTTCTCCAGACAAAATTCAAAACCCTCAACACCATTCACCAGATCCTGCCTGATCTGGTTTCTGCTTCTCTCTCTCTAGCCTTGCCTCTGGCCAGTCTTCCCTGCATTCTGTCCACACTGGCCATCATCAGCTTTCTAAAACATTGCACACCTCCATGCTTCACACCTCTCATTCCATTGCTTAATTATTCCATCTTCAGGGAAACATTCTTCAATCACCTCTCTTCCCAGACTAGGTAGGGTCCCGGTCGTGACTTTGCCTCCAGAACAAGTACAATTAGACACACAATCACACATGTACACATGTAAGTGTGTCTATTCTACCAGATTGTAAACTCCATGAGGACAGAGACTTTGTCTGCTTTGCTCATCACTATATCTATGGGGCCTGTTAATGCCTTGTGCATGCTGTAAACTTACTCCTTTCTGTAGGAAAAATGGCTGTGTCACAGCCTATGCTCAGAAACAGGCCTGTTTATAGCAAGGTATGTCCTATCTGAATGGCCAGAGATTAACCACCAGAATCCAGAGACCTGTGAGTTGTTTTTGAAAATGATTAGAACAATTAACACCGATTGTTTAACTGAGTGAAGAAAACCTTTTTCAACTAAAAACTAGTTTGTTGCCCATTTAAGTCATCAAAACATCACTCAAAGGGCCTCACAAGTACCTTTCAGTAGGTTCCTAGGTTTATTAATTAAGCTCATGATCAGAGACACATATCTCTACAAAATAATTACCCATCTCCTGGCAATTTGTCCATTTCCTACTATACTTTCCTTGACTTCTAAGAGTATATTATTTTTCTGGTTTATATTGTTGATCCACTGGGAAAAGAACACATCTTTGTTTTTCACAGCAGCCAGTGAGCTGTTAAATAACACAATAATACTTAAGAATAACAAACACAGCATATGTCTTGGGAAAATTAAGAGGTTCTTAAAGCATCTTTTTTATCTTACATAGTAGATAGTTAACTGTGATTTTAAATCCAAGTTAAATATGGATAATAAAGGGAAGAGATGCAGTGGTGTTACTGGACAGGCACAAATCATTGATAATCCAGAAGCTGTATTATTTAAAGACACAAGTAAAGGGAACTGGTGAATAGAAATCCCAAGTGGTTGCAAGAGTCCCTAAGCACATAAATAAGCTAGTCATTTTAGGGAAAAGGAGGCTAGTCCAGAGGCGTTGTCGGGGAACGAGATTATGAAGACTTAGAGAAATGAGAGTGAATAATGTTCACTGAGAGGAAAATACGGAGGCTGAAAAGTGTATAAGCAGGACCATGACACCATCATCATCTTTGTGTGTTAAGGCTGAGTTGATAAAGAATTTCCCATACAGCCTTGGCCAGTGTTGGGAACACAGGAAGTGGCACAGACGCAGGAGCTCATGTTCCCAATACTTTGTAACTCTGAGTAGGAACATGAAGAAGCCAGTAGTGGATGATACTGTAATGGTCCCAACTGATCTGCTAGGACTAAGACCCACTAAGGCCAAAGAAGAGGTGATCAGGAAGGGGGAGAGAGTCAGGACCTTTCCTCCTAAGTAATGTCTCCTTCACCTCCACCCCCAGAAATCTCTTCTCAGCTGGATTCTTCCTGTTCTCACTGCTGTTTCACCCACTGCGCACTGAAGTCTGATGTTTTTAGCGGTCAGAATCCTTAGTGTGGAGCTGCCTTGTCTCTCCAGCTAGATCAAGGAGACCATGGTCCAACTTCTGCCACTGTCTTGGCCACCTCAGTGCATGGTACAGAGGTGGTTGCTGCACATTTGAAAACAGTACTGCTCTGCATTCAAGTCACACACGTAGAAATCATCAGGCCCATATCTCCTGACATCATCTCATCCTAATGCTGACTCCTAACTTAACAGCTCTGTTTTCAGGCCTAGCTGCTTGTTGCAGATCCCCTCTGGTGGGACATCAAAGAGACCACAGCAGGCTTCTTTTGGAACAGCTACAATGGTGGAATTTTCTCTCCTTGTTCTTTCCTCTGATTTAAACAAATACTTGCTGTATATTGGCAACTCCCCTGCTGCGTGCTTTAATTAGCCTCCTTTCTGGGTCCTGCTGTCAGCCTCCTGCTGTGTGTTCCTGGGCATGTGAGTGATCTGGGAGGGCTCCTGTGTTTCTTTACTGGAATCTGGGTGGACTCTTCAAAGAAGGTTGTTTTTTTTAAGAATGTTTGGGTCATATGGTATTGGTTAGCTCTTGCTGGTCTCTAAAATATAAACATAATTTGACCTGTTCTGTTCTCCTGTGGTTTAAAACTTAGGTGTATAATACTGGACCAAGATGAAGTGGGAAAGAGAAATCAGGTTCTTTTATATTTCATTAATTTAAAAGTTAGCAGGATGATAACCCAGGGGAAAAAAATCAGGATATCTTTAATTTCAACTGTTAAGTAGGAAAACAGAATGGAAGATGACTGGAATAGATTCAACTTTTTACTCTGCTACAACCTAGAGAAATGACCTTGAACAATCATCTCACCTTTTGAGGTCACAATTTCTTCTTCTATAAAATAAAAGAATTACACTAAATGAACTCGTCTAAAAGGATTTTGTAGTTCAAACATTCTATGAAAACATGGCACACCCATTTCAAAGGCTTAGAGAAAAATGTAACTGCTCTAGTCTAGTGAGAGATGTAGACATGACTATTACAAAAATAAAATTGGAAAGTCATGTGATGCCCTTCATTTCCTTCTATACGTATTTACTCCATATAGTAAGCAAAGTAATGTTAAGTACTCTGCACAAGTCATCTTACTGTAATCCTCAGGACACCTCTACCGTAAGCATTTATCACCATTTTACAGTTGAGAAAACTGATGTCTAGAGAGGTAAACTGCTAGTTATATGACTAGTAATTGTGTATCTCAGATTAAATCTAACTCTTTCTGATTCCATGGTTCTATTCCTACACTCTATGCAGACTCCACCAAAACAAAGCCAAACAAATAAATAATAACAACAAAAACGACTTAGATTTACTACAAACAATACAAGTGATTTTGTGAAGGATTCTTTTTTTTAAAAGGTTAATATTTATTTATTTATTTGGCTGTGCCAGGTCTTAGTTGTGGCATACGGGATCTTTAGTTGTGGCATGCGGGATCTTAATGAAGGCAAGAGAAGACAACTATTGCCTCGTATTTGCAGTAGGGAAGATTCCTAGAGACAGTGGTCTTTTCTAAGAGCCTTTTTCTAGTCTCCATTATTACTGAAGAATGTACCTTCCACTGGGATAAGTTCTTCTGCCTCTTCCTCATCATCACATGTAAAGTGGGGTATATGAGCACAGCTGACCTCCATGCTGTAAAATTGCCTTCCTTTGATGCTTTGGTAAATGCAGACAACGCTGACCTTCTGACATTCAGGCCTGAGACAAGAGTTTTCAATGAATTATGAAGAGACTATGATAGGAGGACCAGTTTTGAAAAAGTCAAGTATTAAAGTGTGGCTCCTGTTATTCTGAAAAAGCATATATGCTCCCACTGATGCCCAGCAATTTTGCCAGTAAGTGCCTTCTATAGCTGACATTGACTTCATGACCCCCACATTGGGTCTAGACTATTCAGAAAGATCAGTGTGTCTGCAAAAGCTAAACTATAAAAATCCTCACCATCTACAGGGGAAAGTAGACTTTGGGACATTGCATATTTTCCAGTAAGTGGCTATGTATAGATTGATGGATGTTTATTGGGGAACTACCCTGCCCACCTAGCACAGGAAGGTCTAGAGAAGGTTTTTGGTAGGCATGTATGAAGTGAACTGAAATATACCTTTTTCCATTTAATAGATAGCTCCACATGAGTAGGAAAAAAATATCAATACATGCTCATGGTCAGACAGATGTATGATATTTTCACTACTTCTGCTAGCCAATTCCTAAGGCACATCTGTGCCACATTCCTCAGCCATATCCTCAACTCCTTTTCCATCCATCCCTATATCACCTTTTCCCTCCTCCTACCTTGTCATCCACACCAGTTCCTGGAATAGGATAGTAGGTTAATTTGGTTGGTTGAATGGCCCTGTATTCAGGAAACAGTCATTTTACCCCTCATGCTAGAAGCTGGAAATTTTCACATTGCTCATTTGAAGAAATTGGCCCTCAAGGATTCAGTCAACCTGTTTTCAGGCAGGTCCACTAGCATGAGCTCAGCATTTGCACACACAGTCACTGCTACCTGCAAAAGGCCACTTAAATCTATAAAGAGAATACATTTTTACACCCTGATCAATCAATGGCTTACCCTTTATTTTTTATATACCCTAAAAAAAATCCTAAAGTCAATGTGTTGGCACTGGAGTCTGAAAGAAGGGCACAGTGAATGTTTAACTATTTCTTCCTGTTCTGCCTGAGGGTTGAAGTTGGTTTAGCGTAGTGAAGCAGCTGTATGCAGAGTTATTCACCCACTCTTCTTTCGTCTTCACTCTCATCAGCTACACTTGCTAATATGTTGAAGCACAGATTCCCCATGACATAGGGATTACATATATAGGACTTTATAACTACAAAAGATATGAAAGACCAACTAGTCTGGTTTCAGACTAGCTGGAGCTAGGGTGGTGGACTGAATGGGAATCTCACTCGTGACTTTGACCTCAGTAACAGCATGTCCCTCTGTATTAGTTGGTAACATTGGACTTCAGATAACAGATAATCATTGAGCTAGCTTAAGACCAAAATGGAAATTTATCACCCAGATATTGGGAGGGAGGGTCACAGACACAAAAGATAGCAGCTGAATCTCAGAAAGGACCTAAATTCTGTCCTTGGGGATAGGAAAAGACTTGGGATTAGGAGCTGAATTTGGAAAAGATATGGTGTCAGATATCAAGGACACCACCTCTGTGTGTCTTATATTTCAAGCTGATATGTTCTATGCATTTATTTCCTCCACCTCTGTCTGTAGACCCACTCTTTTTATAGTCAGTTACATGGCAGGAAGGGCTGTGTTGCAGCTGCCCAGATCAGACTGACAAAGCAGATAGTCTGATTCTAATTAGCCCAGCTTGGAAAAGATGCTGCAGAATATTGAATTATCTCTTCCCACTATTTACCATCCTGTTAAACATCTACAGCCTTTGTATTTCCTCATGGTGAGTAGAGTGTACTTCACCTCAAATGACTTTGGTTTGGCCATAGGACTTTCTTTGGCTAGCAGAATGTTAATGAATCCGACCCAAGCAAAGGCTTGAAATGTATTGTGTGTTGCATGGTTGAGCTTGTTCTCTTGTGTTCCCCTGATCTCCCATTAGAAGATCACACTCCAGGTAGCCACTGTCCCTGGGCACTATGATGAACATATGTGGAACAGACCTAAACCAAACCTGCAGCCTAGAGTCAAGGAGGATTAGAGTAGCCAAACCCCAGTTTTATTGCAGACCCATGAGCATAAAGAATATTTCTTGTTTTAAACTACATACTTTTAGAGTGGCTTATTATGTGACAATGTGGCAAGGAAAGATGGAATGAAATAAGGAAGGAAGGAAGGAAGTTAAGAAGGAAGAGAGGAAGGAGGGAAGGAAGGAAAGGAAAAAGGAAAAAATGCCCCACAAAGATGGGGGCATATCAAAGGGACACACAAAGATGGGGGGTATATCAAGGGGGTATATCAAAGCCAACTGATAATGTTCCTAATGGCTAAAACTAGAACAATCTGAGCAACAAAATAAATTAGTATTGCATTATAACCCAAAATATGAAACAAATATCCATGAATCCATATTGATATAAATAAATGATTGAATAAATAAATGGGGGAGTATAGACAAGTATTTTTCTCATGCAGAAGGATCCCAAACAGTTGATATAGGTGCTTTATCTTCAAGGACGGGGAGCATGACTCGCCACTCCTTACATGTGGGCCATACATAGTAATTTCTTTCCAAAAAGTACAGTATGCAAAAGGGTGGGAGGAGTGACTTTACAAGGGAGAAGCTGACAAGCATGACCTCAGCCGGGTGATCATGTCAACAATAACAATGATAGTCCTGTTGATAGTAGGTACCCTTGATATGATGTAATTAAAATGGTGGTTTTCCTCCCAAAACCCATACCCCAGTCTAACCATGAGAAAACCATCAGACAAATCCAAATAGAAGTACATTCTACAAAATGCCAACTAGTATTCTTCAAAACTGCCAAGGTCATCAAAAACAAGGAAAATCTAAGAAACTCTTATAACCAAGGGTAGCTTAAAGAGACATAATTAATAAAATGTAATATAGTATCCTGCATGAGATGCTGGAACAGAAAGGGACATTAGGTGAAACTGAAGGAAATCTAAATGAAGTATGGACTTTAGTTAGTAATAATGGTTCATTAATTGTAACATACATAAATGTATCATAGTAGTATAAAATGTTAATAATGGGTAATTGGGTGTGGGGTATATGGGAACTCTCTGAAATATCTTCACAATTTTCTGTGAATCTAAAATTATTCTAAAATAAAAAATGTATTTAAAAGAAACACAATGAGAACTATTTCACACCCCCCAAGAGCTATGATGTAAAAGTCAGATGACAACAACTGCTAGCAAGGATGTAGAGAAACAAGAAGCACCATATATTGCTGGTGATGATGTAAAATGGTGCATGACATTAGAAAAAAGTTTGTCAGTTTCTTACAAAGTTAAAAATAAATGTACCATAACATTCACAAATCCCACTCCTAGGAATCCGCTTAAGGAAATTAAAACAGAAAACACAGTGAGACTTGTACGTATATATCAATGTTTATAACAGCATTATTTAAAATGGCCAAAAAATGAAAATAGCCTGCTCAATGAATGGATAAAAAGGCATGTTATATCTGTATTATGGAATACTATTCAACAATAAAAATTAGTGAACTGTTGGTACATGGTACAACATGGATGAAAAACATTATGCTAAATGAAACAAGCCAGAGGCAAAAGACAACATATGACATGGCCTTATGTAAATGAAATGTTCAGAAAACACAAATCCATCAACACAGAAAATAATGAATGTTTGCCTGTGGCTGACGGTAGGGCAGAGATTGACTGTATTTGGGCACAGGGATATTTTTATATGTGGAAATATATTAAAACTGGATTTTGATGATGGTTATACAGCTCCATAAATTCACTAAAAAGTATTTAGTTGTACATTTAAATTGGGTAACTGTTACGGTATGTAAATTGTATCTCCATCCAACTATTAAAGTCAAGGATATGTTACACCCTGTTAAGATACCTGAAAATATGAAAGTGGTACAGTAGATCTTTAAACCAGAAAAGAGCTCCTAGAAATATTAAGTGTACATAATCTTGATGTAGCAGATATTGGTTCAACCACATACACTTTATCATCAAATATACTCAGCTCCCAACTCTTGCAGATGTTGTCTGTTAACAGCTTGTATCCTGACTCTTCTGTAGACTTATTCTTATCCTGACTGAAGCTGTACAATTTGAGATTCCTAAGAGGATATACCCCCATCTCCCTCCCACGGTCCTGACAAGCAGGCATTAACTCACCAATGAAGGTCTATCACAGCCCAGCCCACACCTCTAGGTGGGATCAAGCTGAGGCTGGACTTCTAAAACACATTTGCCCAGCTTCTGCTCCTGCACTTTTTGTTTTTTTGTTTTTGTTTTTTGTTCTTTTACTGGTTTCACCTGAGAACACCCCCTCAATATGTCATTTACACAAGGATACCTGTATAATACTCTTCTTATAGGGAACCAGATTTAAAACACCCGATAAGCTCAAAGTTGCTATCATTAAATCTAGACAGAATGACAAATCTAAAAAGGATTGTGGATGTCAATTATGACACTATTGTGCAAATATAAAATAATTGTCAGTGGGCTAGAGGCGAATGCTAAAATCTTCTCTTTACCTGTGTCACTTAACTCATTGACCTCTATAGGTTTTGCGCATGACATTTTTGACCCTGGAAACCTGACAGACCTGCTTCCCAGCTGCATTCACTGTCTTTGGAAGTCCTGCACAGCCAGGGACCATAACTTGCATGCCACTTACCTCTTATTAGCTTGAATAGATGATCACTGAGAGAGGCAGAGAACAATTGAGTGAGTTGACTGCAAGTTACTAAGAAGGAGATGTCTAAGACAGATGACACACAATGTTTTACCATTTCATTGTGCTCATATAAATTGTTAGAAGGTATGGAGACACATTTATAATAATAATGTGCTCTGGTCACCAAATTGCAAAGCAAAGGAAATATGACCATTTTAATCCCTGCAATGATTAAATTGAGTTGCATTAATGTGATGAGTCTCATCAGTGCTAAAGGTTTCCAAATCTATTCTCTGCACGTGAAAATACCTCAGGTCTCCAGCCTTGGGGTCCACAGAGAACAGCACAGAAAGATGCTATAATAGTTCTGCACCAGTGTTCTGCTGTCTGGGGAGACACTGCTGTGGATATCAGGGCTCAGGCACTTTTTCTAAGTTAAAAGAAAAGTTGGAAGAAACTTGATATAGAGGTTTACATCTACATCAGCTTGTTCTTAGAAGCAATCTGATATAGCCCACAGATGACATACTGGACTTGGAGACAAGAGATGTGTACCTGGTATACTGATATATTTGATTTAGTGATAAGTCCTTAGTTTTGTTGTTTTTTTCTCTCATCTGTAAAACAGGGAATAATGACTACTAAAACAAAATGCATCAAGATTTATACAAGTAAGTTATTTTTCCACTTTTCCCTCTTCTAATCATTTCATTGTCTATCACTCACTATCTCATGTTTTATTCTGGCCATGAAACTTGCTTTGTAGCCAGTGCTTGGCCTTTTTGAATGTCCGTTTGAATACAAAACAAGGCACCTTCCAAACATTAGTGAGTAATTGATCCCATAGTCAAATTTTTATGGGGAGACCTGAGAGTACTTTGGAGGGAGGTGGTACGGTTTACATTGCATATTCCTCAGCAAAGCAATCGACCCCATAGATACTCTGTTCCCCTACAGACCTTTTTTTTTTTTCCTATTTAAAAAAGCAATTCTAAAAGAACAGCTAGCAAAACATCCAAACCACCAGGAACTCCAAGGGGGAAATTTGAAGGCAAAGCTCAACTATTTTAAGAGACAGAATGACACAAGGGAGTAATAGCTTTCTGATGTCCAGTGAGATGTTGTGGTTATTAATGTTGGAAGCAGATCCTTCTCAAAATGCTTCATCCTATTCAAGCTTTCCATAAACATTGCCCTTCTTAAATTCTGACCCCGCTTAACTTCTGGACTCTTACTGTGAATCTTGGCTCATCATCCATGCAAGATCCTGGCTGCCACAGAGTATTCTCTTAGGTAGTCACCATGTTCCAGTCAGTTCCTTCCTTTGGAGGGTAAATATAACAAAGTCATGGATGCTTTCTAGTCCTTTCCCCATACCAGGAAGACTCAGCAGAGGTGCCACCTCAGTAGAGACTTAACTGTTGATGGAAATGTAAATTGGTGTATCCACTGTGGAAAACAGTATGGAGGTTCTTAAAAAAATTAAAAGTAGAACTACCATATGATTCAGCAGTCTCACTTCTGAGTACATACCCAAAGGAACTGAAATCAAGACATCTTTCCCTTCTCAGCCAGTTAGATTCCATGGTTCCTCATACTCACTCACTTGCAAACACTATTAATGTCAACACTTCCCTCCATTGTATTAGGTGCCAACCCCAACTCTGCATAAACCTATGTATATTTTGCCAACAATTGTTTAATATCTACTTGACCATGAGCCTGAATGTGAAACTATATGGAAGTTGAGAGCTATGAAGGGGGAAATGGAGAGACACCCAAGTCTGTAGTAGCTGTCCTCTGGAGGCCAGAGCTAACAATAGGAGATGCTATTACAGAAACGGTTTCACTTATATCATTGAAAATGTAAGGCCCTAAAACAATAAAGGTCAGCTTATGGTATTTAACTATTAGAATAAAGTGGGGATGATTATAACGCGCTTAGTAGCAAGGTAAGAATAGAAGCCAAGGGGGCTTGACCTGCAGAGAGCTTTGTAGATGGTTCATATAACACAGCATCTGTAATACCAAGATAGATCTATAGGCTCCCAAGAAACCGTGGATGAATAACTATGAGGCTGAAGGAAATTTTCCCAGTTTCCAGACCAGAGCCAGTTCTTAGAACCAGAATGAACTGACTGAAGAAGAGGCCTACTGCCCACAAGAAAGGACCTACAAAATGACAGTAAGTACATATGATATACTACTTCTTCCCCAAAAGGAACTGTGACCATACAATTGGGTCACCATACACTGGGGAAAGGGCACTATCCAAATACTTTCAAAACTCCTGGATACATGGACCTAATTGACATTAATACCTAGGGATCCACAGTGTTATTATGCCTCATCAAATTAGAGTAAGCTACCAGTTAATAAACGGAGTAATGATCTAGGTCCAGTTCACAGAGAATTCACTCAATCCAAAGATACCAGGTGTAGGGACTTCCCTGGCGGTCCAGTAGTTAAAACTCTGTGCTCCCAATGCAGGGGGCCCAGGTTCGATCCCTGTCAGGGAACTAGATCCCGCATGCCGCAACTAAAGATCCCGCATGCTGCAACTAAGACCCAGAGCAGCCAAAGACTCAGAATTTATAACTACAATGCACAAGTTTGATAGTTTACAGACCCCCCATGCTGATTCCTTGGCTTATGTGGTAGGAGCTATCATAGTGGAGAAAACCAAGTGAAAGGACCAGAAACAGTCTTACTGGGGAGAAAGCAGAGATTAGTATCACCCTTAGAGACCTAAATGATGAAGTGTTTGTTGATAGTTCTGATCATATTCCCATTTAGGATACCAGTCCAGTCACTAGAAAAATCACCTGGAAGCAAAAAGTTGACAATGAACTTATACAAACTCAATTTGATAACATCTCCAACTGCAGCTGCTATGTCAAATGTGATTTCTTTGTTGAAGCAAATTAACATGATCTTTAGGTACATTGCAGGTGGCCATTGATCTGGCAAATCCATTATTTTCTAGTCCCAAGACGAAAAGATTTTGCATTCACTTGGGATGGGCAAGAGCACAGAGCTATAGTCTCGATCTTCTTTGTTAGGACCACTTAATTAGAAGACCTATAAGGCCCCTATATTGCTAAGATTGTATGATTTAAAATATCAGCGCAAGATGTTGAGGAAAGAAGTTATGTGAGAATGGATTCAATCTTTTTTTTTAATTGAAGCATAGTTGATTTACAATGTTATGTTCGTTTCTCATGTACAGAAAAGTGATTCAGTTATATACATATATATATATATACATGAATTATTTTTCATATTCTTTTCAATTATGGTTTATTACAGGATACTGAGTATAGTTCCCTGTGCTATACAGTAGGACCTTGTTGTTTATGTATTTTATATATAGAAGTCTGTCTCTGTTAATCCTAAATTCCTAATTTATCCCTCCCCCTGCTTCCGCCTTTGGAAATCATAAGTTTGTTTTCTATGTCTGTGAGTCTGTTTCTGTTTTGCAAATAAGTTCATTTGTATCATATTTTCGATTCCACATATAAGTGATATCATAGGATATTTGCCTTTCTCTGTCTGACTTACTTCACATAGTATGATAATCTCTAGGTTGATCCATGTTGCTGCAAATGGCATTATTTCATTCTTTTTTATGGCTGAGTAGTACTCTATTGTATATATGTACCACATTCTTATTTTTAGAAGAAAATATGGGTATTTATTTTTATAATCTTGGGGTGGATAAGGCCTTTCTCTTTTTTTAAAATTTTTATCGGTGTATCGTTGATTTAAAATGTTGTGTTAGTTTCAGGTATACAGCAAAGTGAATCAATTATACATATACATATATCCACTTTTTTTTTTTAGATTCTTTTCCATATAGGCTATTACAGAATATTGAGTAGATTTCCCTGTGCTATACAGCAGGTCCTTATTAGTTACCTATTTTATATATACTAGTGTGTATATGTCAATCCCAATCCCCCAATTTATTCCTCCCCCCCATACCCTGGTAATCATAAGTTTGTTTTCTACATCTGTGACTCTACTTCTCTTTTGTAAATATAAATTCATTTGTACCCTTCTTTTAGATTTCACATATAAGCAATATCATATGATATTTGTCTTTCTCTGATTTACTTCACTCAGTATGACAATCTCTAGGTCCATCCATGTTGCTGCAAATGGCATTATTTTGTTCTTTTTTATGGCTGAGTAATATTCCATTGTATATATATGTACCACATCTTCTTTACCCATTCCTCTGTTGATAGACAATTAGGTTGCTTCCATGTCTTGGCTATTGTAAATAGTGCCGCAGTGAACATTGGGGTGCATGTATCTTTTCGACTTAGAGTTTTCTCCAGATATATGTCCAGGAGTGGGATTGCTGGATCATATAAAAACTCTATTTTTAGTTTTTTAAGGAACCTCCATACTGTTTTCCATAGAGGCTGCACCAATCTACATTCCGACCAACAAGGCAGGAGGGTTCCCTTTTCTCCACACCCTCTTCAGCTTTTGTTACTTGTAGACTTTCTAATGATGGCCAAGGAATGGATTCAATCTGAAGTTTGCAATAGGACAAAACATTTCTACTTGTATCCCAGATTGGTCAACTCCAACTGATGGTGTTCTTGTATTTTGAATAGGCAAGAATCAAGTCATCTGGTACAGTAGAGATACAAGAAAAAGAACTTAAAAGACGTTTAAAGATAGCTGTGGGCTGAATGTCGAAATGTCTTTTTATTTGTTTGTTTTAATTTTATGGTTGTTTATTTTTCTTTTTTGTTTGTCTCTATGCCTGACATTTCTGTTGGTCTTTTTCCCAACCTGTCTGCTGTCTGCATTAGATACAGGAAGTAAAAAGATCTCATAACCTGAAAAAGCACTTTATGCAGTTCTTCTGGGAAAATGTGTTACGAGTTTTCAGAAGTAAACTGCAGAGACATTGGGTATAAATGATGCGGAAAATGCCCATCAATCAAATCTCAGCTGCTGATTTCTCAAAGAATTTTGAAACCATATAGTTGAAATTTCTCTTTATGCTGAAGTCTACACCACTAAAAATCTTGAAAGAGACTTTATGGTCAGTTTCCCTATAGATTTATTGTTTGCATGCAAGAACATTAATCTTTTTAACTGCTGAGCAGAGAGAACATAGGCTGTGAATTAGGTGTGCCTCTTGTCCAGAAACATGGCAAAGATAAAGAATCAAATGCCAAACACATTATTCTGTGGAAACCCATTTTGTAATAACAAGCTTTTTTGTCAGTATATGAACTTTGAATTTTCAAGCTGTAAATAGTTATTTTAGAAAAACATATGTTTTTCTCTTTCTTCTCACTAGTAAAATAATTATATAAACAAAAATACACATCATCTTTAAGCAAAGTAGAAAGTAAGCAAAAAACTGGAAAAAGTTTTGAAAGACATGAGAGGAAATAGTTATAGTAGCCTCAAAACAATAATAATTGTTACATATTAATACAGAAGAAGGTGACCAATAGATCTTGTAGCAAAAAAAAAGTCTACACAGAATTATGAAACCAAAATAAACTCATTTTTTCTTGTTAAAAATCCAATCAGCTAGCTAGAAAACTCATATGTTATTTTATGTCATTATGTACCATTAATTCTTGTATACATGCATATATGAAGAACCAAAAAGATTTATAAGAGAATGTATTCATCCTTTTCTGGTGGAATTTTGGTGGTATTTATTTTTATCTGAGTGCTTTTCTTTCTGTACTTTGTGAATATTATGCACTAAATATCTACCACATTAATGATTATATGCTAGTAATAAACATTATTTTAAAATAAAAGTAAAGTTCCCTCTAGGCTATATTTCCTACTGTCTATTTCCCATTCATTCTGTCTTTCTTCAAGGCAAAAGGCAAATAGAGTACAACCATCATCATGAATTGATTTGGAATACATAGAGGCATCTGCCATAACCCAAGCTATTGATATTATAACCTATAATCTCCACGTTCTTGAGGGTGCTCTGGGCCTATCAACCACAAGCGGTCAAACTCTGGAGTCATCCAGGCTGTTTAGGAAAAATAGCCGAATATTCTGATGGTAACCCAATGCCTTGGTTTATCTATTAAGGATTGAATAAATCTGGCCCCTACTCTTCCCAAAGCTCCCAGCCAACCTCTCCATCAAGATCCCATAATGCTCATCTCATTGGGACAAAAACATGAGGAGCATCCCCAGGAGATACAGATCCTCAATGCACAGAGAGCCACATTGTGTTTCTCATCCAAAGACAAAGCTTCCTAGACAAGCAGGGGGACAGTCAGATGGATGTGGATTCTGTTAAAAGGGTCTACTCACACCCATGTGTGGAGATGGAGAAAGATGTAAGAGCATGACCGCTGTAACAATTTGGACCTGAGCTGTCACGTACCCTAGGTATTTCCGATCTTATTACTGCTTCTGACTCTAATCTTGCCACGGAACACATAAAATGCTGTTCCCGGTTTTTTCAGGAGAGAAGAAGCATCCACCTCTAAGGTGAACATGGACAAAATCTCTGCTTGAGAATACTTAGAAGTACCAAGAACCAGCACCCGCAGGGACAGCATCACAATTGACACCCAAGTACTTATGTCCTAGAGTATGCCCCTAATCAACTGAAATCCTCCAGGCTTCCAGACAGAATGTTGCTTCAGGATTTTAACTGTAATAGGACAGGGCTGGCCAAGTATGGGAAAACATAGAGTTGAAGGAGCCAGTAGGTAGCTGGTAGTTAATACAAGTGTCTAGGAAAAATAGAGGCCAACAGTAGCATATAGGAAAGGAACTAGCCCTAAAGAAATGAGATAAACTAAGGAAGAAAGTACAAGCTAATTTTGATGATCTAGACAGAAGGACCTAAAGCCTGGGGATCAATGTCTCATAAAAACCAGCCCTGCCCAGTCAACCCAGAACACTCCAGGCTAACTGGGGCCACAATCAGAGGCTGTGGAGCCAGCCTTGTGATTAATGCCTACTGAGTAAAATTACCTGTTTTTGGAGCCAGACAGGCAGTCAAATACCTGTGAGGGAACCTATGCAGCCGGGAGAAGTCTGGAAGTCCTCACACAGAGAAGAACTTGGACCTGACACGCAGGGAGCAAGCATTTCTGACTGAGTGGGGGTTGCTTGGACTCCAGAAAGTCAGACACACCAGAGCAATTCAGACATTAGCTCTAGTGCTCAAGACCTAACAGGGACCAATGAAAGGACATAGAACCTGCTTCCAGGGAGAGTGGGGAGGTGATGGAAAAGCACTTGCGGTGATGCCAGACATTCCCCATGCTCCAGGCCTGGGGAAGAGCAATCTTAGATCTCCCTTGCCTCTATAGTCAAAAAAAGAATCACAAATGCATCCCAGTGTTTGCCTCTACTGTGTCTTACAAAGGGCCATTGCTCTTTTGTTCTGAGCTATACAACCTTTATGTTCACTCTTTGCTCTTATTTATGTTTTGCAGCCCAGATGGCATTTATATATGAGAAAGAAGAGCCATCCCTCCCCTTGAAGGTGAGTGGACATGAAATATCTCTAAGCAAGGGGATTTATAAGTAATGAATCCTGCATTAGACAACTAGTTACTTCTCATTCATCACACTGCTTGCAGGTCCTCATCCTCTGGCTTAAGTGAACAGGAGATCTAGCCTCCCAGGAATGATAAATCATTGTATTTCACAATTATACTTTAACCTACACAAACAAATAAAAGTCTAAATAAGAATTAAATGTAGTAGCACATGAGCTATCTCCAATAATTTGGCACTGCAACAAACATTTAGTAGGATTGGAAACACCATGCTATGAGAATAGGAAGAACCAGATTCTTATCCCAGGTCTTTCACAAACAAATTGTGTAACCTTATTGTTTAATCCATTTGGGCTTCATTTTCCTCATCTAAAAATTGAAAGGGTTAAATTTAACAATCTTGAAGGTTCATCCTTTTACTAAACCATTAAGCTATAAAAATATACATTAGCACATCACTAAAGCATTTACACGTGGGTAGATAATGATGTTAGTAATGTGAAACTGCCTATTCTTTTTGTTATCCTGGATGTCATAATAAGTATTTAATAGAATATTGTTGCTGCTGTAAATAGTTGTTTGTATGTGTTTAATGATGAGGGACATCTTTGGTAATAGGACTCAATAATATGTATGGTACATCATTCCTTGTTTAGTTCAAAGGAAAGTACATCTCTGTCATTAGCATTATACATACTGTAAACATCTACCACATACTATTCACATCTATCTGGAAAAATGTTATTCCCCTCCCTCTTCTCCTGCTCAATTTCAGCACTAACCAATTGTGTGACTTCAGTAAATTACTACAACTTCTCTATTCCTTAATTTTTGTTGGGTGAACTGATAAAGTTGGGTTAGATCTGTGTTTCCCAAAATGCTTTTCATAAGCAGCAGCATACAAACAATGACAAAAAACAATTCTGTGGACAAGAATTTCAGAAAATGCTGGACACTCTATCCCCTTTCAGAGACTTACTATCACATTAGCATTATGAAGTCTCTGAAAAGTCCTTCAGAACAGAAGCCTGACTACTTCACCCAGTTTTTCCTTGAAACAATTGACCGTGGAATCTTTTATTTCTGAATAAAAGCAGTTTATAATGGCACCTCAGCAGTAACAATCCCTGGATTCACTTTGGGAAACCTCAAGAATGATACTCTCCAACGTTTCTTTTTACCTTAAATATTTTATGAAATCTTGGCAGACATATATTTACATGGATTAGGAATATGGTGAAGATGCAATAAAAGACTTTCTAATTTATGACTCAGAATTCATAAGCCCTGATGCTGGTTTTCTTCCCCAATCCCTCTGCCATAATCCATCACAAGATAAAACTTAAGTGGCATAGCATACAATCTAATTCCCCTGGTATTCCAATATAAAGCCACATACACACACACACACACACATACACACACACATGAATCAATAAAATCAGTCCTATTTAGTTTTGAGGATATTATAAATTTTTAAAATAATATATGAAAAATATGGAAGAAAATTAATAATTTCTCATTCTAGAAAAATGAAGGTGAAGTACCAAATTTAAAGGCTATAAAAAGCATGGAAAATCTAGATGAGGTAAACTTAATTTGGTTCACTATTTATGAAATACTTAAGGTTCCCTTCAAATCTCAAAAGAGATAGTTTCAGGAGAGATAAAAATAAGCCCGCAAGGAAAATAATTTTACGCAGCTTGTTATTTTCAAGACCATCTAGTGCAGTAACTAAAGAAATGCAAGTTAAAAGGAGGTTTAGAGGCATCCACGTACTCAAAGATCCCCTGCTTGGGAAACTGAAACAGGAAATATCACAGCTGATAAGGACCTTGCAGAAGATCTAGCCTTTCCCATAACATCCTTCCCTCACTCCCACACAAATGTGGTCAACAAGGACAGCTGAGCCCTCCTATACTACATCCCTTGGGTCTCTTGTGAGGGGTGTGAAGCTGCTCTGGTCCAACACAATAGGTTCTTAGGATAAAACAGAGTCACAAAGAACTCTGTGGACACCAGACATCAGAATGACTAATGGATATAACCCTGCCATTGTTACACTTCCAGGAGGACAGCTGTGACACTGACATTGACAAAGCACACAAAACACAGAAGGAAAATCATCCTTTGCACAGAGCTTCAGCAATCGTAAGAAGTGTTTGAAACAACTTAGGCGTTGAGTGGAAGCGCTTGCCAAGTTAACGGATTCTACTGCGTCCTGGAAAGAGCCAGGAGTCCAATAAGTGGATTTATATACCATTAATTGATTTTGTCTCATACTCATGGCATCCCTTATCGTTCACCACATTCCTGGGAACAGGCTCTGTGTGTACCAATGCTTCAAGCTCTGTCTTCCTTTTAGATTCCTCCTTTATCATAGTATTGCCTAAATTCCCTTGTGTCCTGTCCTCCCTACTAGACTATCAGCTCTTTGTGGGGCATAGGCTATGCCTTTCACTTCCCTTCTTTCTCTCACAGCTCCTAGAAGAGCGCCTACATAAAACAGTTCAGTTAATATTTACTGGGGGAAAAATAGATGGATACATAGATGAATTCTAATTTTATTTTCAGATTAACTTTAAAAAGTTGTCTTACAAGTTATTTCAGCCATTCAAAAAGTTTAATTGCTAATATAAGGAATAATTGTGAAACCGCTGCAAACACCCAATGTTAAATGGCGGTGACCCCCTCCCTGTTCACATCCCCCTCACTCCTCAGAGGTGATCTTGGCGTTTATCATTCCCACGCATCTCTTTACACCTTTACTAATTATGTATAGGTACCTAAGTATTTTTCAATCTTATTTCTGCATGTTTGTTTTGTAAAATATTATTATATTGTATTCTTCTGTATTTGTCTGCAAATTGCATTTATAATCAAGAATATAATGAGGTAAATTCATGTTGATATAAATTATTCTAGTTCAGTTATTTTCAGTGCTGGATTGTATTTCATTGCCTGAATATCCATAATTTATTTATCCTTCCATGAATAGAAGTTGGTTTGTTTCCAATTTTTCACTATTACACACAAAGCTGTTATGAACATTCTTATCCATGTCTCTGCGTGCACATATGAGTGGATTTTTATAGGGTATATCCCTAGGGGTGGAGTTTGGGGGTTATATAAAATGCACATTCTCAATTATACTAGGGATCACTGGATAACTTTCCCAAAGGGCTGTACCAATTTATTCTCTCACAAATTTTCATTTTGTAAGAATTCAGTTTTGCAACACCAGCTTCTGGCCATTTGGGCACTGACTTCAAGAGAGGATGCTCTTTGCTGCCGAGCTTGCCAAGGACTGTGTCTCAAAGCTTCTGAGATATACATGTACCTGTTCAAAGGCAGGGATACCAGCCTACTGGGGTGTAAATGGTTCCCATTCCTCCGTCACAACTTCTTGACCACAAGCCACAATGGTTGCTCAGTGTTCAAGGTATATGAGTTGTTGTTTTTTTTTTAATTAATTAATTTATTTATTTATTTTTGGCTGTGTTGGGTCTTCGTTTCTGTGTGAGGGCTTTCTCCAGTTGCGGTGAGTGGGGGCCACTCTTCATCGCGGTGCACTGGCCTCTCACCGTCGCGGCCTCTCCCGTTGCGGAGCACAGGCTCCAGACGCGCAGGCTCAGTAGTTGTGGCTCACGGGCTTAGTTGCTCCGCGGCATGTGGGATCTTCCCAGACCAGGGCTCAAACCCGTGTCCCCTGCATTGGCAGGCAGATTCCTAACCACTGCGCCACCAGGGAAGCCCAGTTTTTTTTCCTTCTAACCCTCAACTGCTTGAGTCCTTTTATTTTAAACACAGATTCCGACAATAATTAAAAGTTACCTTTAATGGCAAAGGAAGAGATGCATTTATCTAAATGTGATCTGTGTTAGCAGGAATGACTGTGATGCTATTCATAAACTCCTGGTCTCCCTGTGTCCTGATTACATTAACATCCCATTACATTCCATGTAAGCAAAACTCATTAAAAGTTGATAATGACCTCTGCAAAACTGTCAAACTAGAAAGTTGGTCTTTGATTACTGTTTCCCCAACCATCAGACTCATTTGTTCATCAAAGTTCCCCGAAGTGCCTTAGGCCTTCAATTTACGGTTTCAACATACTTTCTATCAAAACTTCTATGGCCCCAATAATTTACTTTCAGCTACTGGAGAATGTAAAAGGTCTGATAATTATTCTATTGGGTTTTTAATAGCTGATGAAAGTGTCCTTCCTCACCTCTGTATATTTGCCTTTAACATATAGGGATTGTAGCCCCTGCTATAAAGATGTTGAGAGGAATATTTCAGGGGTTGGGATGGGATGGGATTCATACATCATAGACAGACACTTTCAAGTTCTCACCACTTAGATGCAAAACAAGGTCACTTAGTGGCAATGACACTTTCTCTTGCTGCATTAAGCACACGTACACTCATGCTCATACACACACAGATGCACAGTTATGCATACATGTGAGCACATGCACACATGTAGATGTACATTCATACTTCACAGCAAGTAAGAACCCAGCCAGGGACTCTAATCAATCCCGCCTTGTTTCATTATTCTACTTGCTTTCTGTCAGGCATATCAGCTCTAAATTTACACACTAGAGCTTTTCAGCCCAACTCGTTTTTTCCCCAACCCTTAAGTAATTATTTGAGAGGAAATTACATTATACGTTAAATAAAATAATTTCTTTCCCAGACAGATCTCAGACTTCAGGCATTTATAAGTTGATACTATATAATAAACTAATTGTGTAATTAGGAATACATTTGTCAAGTAGATAATTATTATGCTTAGAACACGTAAAAAAATCTCTTTTTAAAGAGAGAGATGAAAAGGTGGTATTACGAATTTTTTACTGGATCAAATGAAAGCTTCAAGTTTTATTGGAAAGGAATAAATGGCCCTAACCAGAATTGGTTTTATCAGTCTTTAAGTCCATTTTAAAAAGGGTCAGATAATGAGTTTGGGGGAAAATCTGATCTGGCTGAATACTCATTAATATCCCTTTACAGCATTAAGTTGGCCGTGACAGACATTAAAGTCTGTTCTGGGTGTTGTGTGTCCTCCTACCCCACTTCCTCTGACATCAGCCCTAGTTGGTCATTGATGATTTGCTTCTCCCCATCTTCATCTCCACACTAGTCAAAGACACTCTAATCTCTTGCATGAACTCCAATAGCCTCCTACACAGTTCCCCATTAAGTCTTTTTGTATGTTTGTTTTATTTGCTTTTATTGAGGTAAAATTCACATAACATAAAATTAACCATTTTAAAGGGCACAATTCAGTAGAATTAGGCCACTTACAATACTGCAAAACCACCACCTACATCAAATTCCAAAACATTTTTATCCCTCCAAAAGAAAACTCCATACCCATTAAGCAGTCAGTCCCATTGCCTGGCAACTACCAATCTTCTTTCTGTCTCTATGGATTTACCTATTCTGGATATTGCACATAAATGGGATCATACAATATGTGACTTTTTGTGTCTGGCTTCTCTACTTAATATTTTCGAGGTTTATCTATGTCATAGCACATATAAGTACTCCATTGCTTTTTATGTATGAAGAATATTCTATACTATGTATATACCAAAATTGGTTTATCCATTCATCTGTTGGTGGACATTTGGGTTGCAAGGATCCCACCTTTTGACTATTATGAATAGTGCTTCTATGAACATCCACATACATGTATTTGTTTGAGTATGTGTTTTCAATTCTTTTGTACACATACCTAGGAATAGAATTGCTAAGTCATATGGTAATTCTATGTTTAACATCTTGAGGAACTACCAAACTGCTTTGAATAGCCACTGCACCATTTTATATTCCCACCAGCAATGAACAAGTGTTCCAATTTCTTCTCATCCTCACCAACAGGTCATTTTCTGTTGTTGTTTTTGTTGTTGCTGTTGTTATTGCCATCCTAGTGGGTGTGAAGTGGTATCTCATTGTGGCTTTGATTTGCATTTACCTAATGGCTAAAGATGTGGAGCATCTTTTCATATGCATATTGGCCATTTGTATATCTTCTTTCCAAAAATGTCTGTTCAAGTCCTCTGCCCATTTTTTAATTGACTAGTTTGTCTTTTTGTTGTTGAGTTGTAAGAGTTCTTTATATATCCTAGATACTATTTGTAGCAACTAAGTAACTGGCAATTTTACAGTATCTCCTCTTTTATAATGTCTTTCTCCTCACCTAGATGAGGAATTCCATCCAGGGCAGTACCCACTTTGGTTTATGCTCGCCATTCTGTCTCCTTCACCTATGTGTTGCCTGCCACAGAGGAACATTCACAAATAGTCAATTAATAAGTGAACTAATGAATGAATGAGAAGTCTACTGTCTTCTCAGGAAGATTAGGGCACTGCCTTCTTACTATACATCCCTGTCTATAAGAGCTTAGGCATATAGTGTAGGGAAAGAATAATCATCCCTGGTATCACCTTTAAAAGTTAAGCCTCTTTCAGTAACTATTTTTCTATTTTTTGTTTATTAAATATATTTCTCCTGACAGTCTCTTATACACTAGGCAACACATGAGGCACTACATAGACAAATGCGAAGAAAACTCCGTCCTTCTTATAGTAGATATTTTACTGCCCAGCAAATGAACCTCCTTCCTATGTTTGGGGAATTCTCCATTTCATGTATCAACCATGTAAGGTGAAAATGTTGGATACTCACATCCCCAGCCTTCATTACAGCTAGGATACAGGGCTTTGACCTAGCTCTGCCAATCAGAGGCACCCACGTTGGACCTGGATTCCACAGCTGGTGAGGTAATGAAGCAGGGGCTGTTGCAGATTTTGTTCTGGTGAGGCTGACGGAAATAGTAACAGAGACAGCCACGCCCAGTATCCAGTAGCAGTGATCAGAGGCAGTATCCAGAACAGTTCTGCAAGCACCTTTAGGTGCCTGGGAGAAGAGGCATTTTCATGGGATCTGTTCTGAAAGATGACTAGAGTGATTTTTCTTGTATGTGGCATTCAATCCTAGTTCTCTAGTCTCCTAGAGATTCTGCAAACTGCAATATTCTTGAATAAATTCTTTTCCTGCTCAAATTACGCGAGGTGATTACCGTCCCTTGCAACTGAGACACTTGACAGACACACTGCCCTCGTGGAACTCACATTCTAGAACAAGGATAGACTGACTACTGCCCATGGGCTTCCTGTCTTAAAGCTTTATTGGAACACAGCCAGGCCCATTTATTTCCATATGGTCTATGGTTGCCTTGGAGCTACAATAGCAGAGTTGAGTAGCTGACACAGAAACAACTTATAAAACCTAAAATATTTACTCTCTGGCCCTTTACAGAAAGAGTATACAGATTCCTGCCCTAGAAAGGGAGACATGAAAATAAAATGCAAATGCAGTATAATATCTTTCAAGCTTTTATTAAGACCTGCTTTGAAATGATCCACATTTTTACTTGTACCATCTCTTAAAGTGACAAATTTTATAGTAAGTGACCCCAGAGGCTTTCCAAAAATGTGTATCATAAGACATAATTCCCTGGACAAAGCACTTGTTATATGAAATGAGATTTTCTTTTATTTGTTACAACTTTGTCTTAAAGAAGCAGGTCCTTAGTCTAGAAATAGGAAAATCAATGGAGAAATATATTTTCTCCTAGTATTGACTTCTGTTATTATCATAGACCTTAAAGATTATAAGTAATCTTATAATTTACCTGTGCTGATCTAATGTTTGAATCACCTTCACACTAAGTGACCACAATGTTTTCATATCTTCCAGTGACAGAAAACTAACAAATTCTCAAGGAAAACTGTTCCTTTCTGGTCAGTCTCCATTGACACCAGGCTTGTCATTAAGTCAAAATTTGTTTCTATCCACCAGTACCTCAAAAGAATATTTAATTCTTCTCCCACATTAGTGCATTTACGGATTTGACAACCACTACTCTGCTTTCCTGACTTGTTTTTTTTAATTTTACTTGGAACAACATAAAATTGTAAGAGATTTATTAAAGGTCTTTTCCACATTTTCTCATTAACATAGCACAGTAACACTAGGAGGACAGTATTGTCATCCCTATTAGAAAACTACTCCAGTCCAAATTCACACCGGTAAGTGATGGAACTGAGCTACACATGGTTTTCCATTATGGCCAACATGTTGGTTTAAGTCGCATGAGCAATCCATATGGCAAATGACATTTTGTACCCCTAAAAGCTCTCCTTTGCCATGGTTTCTGTTCTCTCTCAGCATCTGTCTTTCTAAGCCAGAGATCTCGCCATCCTCTCTACACACACACACACACACACACACACACACACACACACACCCCACTACCTTCTTTTTATCATGTCCTCATAGAACAACTAGAAACCCCCTCAATCTTCTACCTACTGCTTCTACTTCCAGCATGTCCTTTGAGTTGCCCCTCCCATGTCATTTTAATTTTAATGATGTCACTGCTATGCCCAGTAAGCAGTGCCTATGGTGTCAATGGTTCTGTCCCTTACTAACTATTTGACATTTGGCAATTATATTTCTGACTATATGACCTCCTGGTGGTTTCTCACCTTCTGTACCTTAATAAAATGGATTCAATATCTATGTCCTGAGTACAGTGAGAGTTAATTAAAATACTTACATAAAGTGCTAAAGAATAAGAGCCAAGCACATTGTTACTATAAATACACTTGAAAAATACAACAAATCTTTCCCATAGACATCTCTGCTGGAAGAAAAGTTGCTAATTCTACAGCGATCAAGATATGGCATTAGGGCTTTCCTGGTGGCGCAGTGGTTAAGAATCCGCCTGCCAATGCAGGGGACACGGGTTCGAGCCCTGGTCCGGGAAGATCCCACATGCCGCAGAGCGACAAAGCCCATGCGCCACAACTACTGAGCCTGTGCTCTAGAGCCCATAAGCCACAACTACTGAGCCTGCGTGCCACAACTACTGAAGCCCACGCGCCTAGAGCCCGTGCTCTGCAACAAGAGAAGCCACCACAATGAGAAGCCCACGCACTGCAACAAAGAGTAGCCCCCGCTCGCCACAAGTAGAGAAAGCCCGCGTGCAGCAACGAAGACCCAATGCAGCCAAAAATAAAAAGATAAGGCATTAACATAAGCAATCTAGCACTGAAATTTATTTTTATCTTCCTATTGGAACAAAGATTTAAACTCTTGAAGAGCAGCTTGAAGATGAAACACGTTAAAAAAAATTGCACTTCACACGTCAATTCTGTGCCATTAGATTCAGGGCAGGAGATTTTTTTTTCATTATAGAGATAAACCAAGATAGAGACAAGGTCTTTCTTGTACCAAGTATATGACTTTAATCCTAAAGATTGGAAAATTCTCTACCAGAGTCCAACAAATCCTTCTACCTGCACAAGGTATTGTGAATGCTAAGATGATTTGAAAATGCAATGTCACTGGAGATATTAAGAAAAATTTGATGACCAGAGAAATGACCAAAACAAAACACTTTATTACACTGAGACAGATTTCACTAGTAGATTGAAAATTCGGTAACACTAACAGGATGACTACAGGCAATTTGTTTAATTTCTATAAGCCTCAGTATGTTATCTATAAAATGAAAAGATCTAGCTCATTTGTTGTGGAAGTCAAATAAACAAACAAACAAACAAGCCTACATGAGACCCAAGGGCAAGTACTCATTAACTGGTATCTCTAAATGGAAAGTGGTAAAACGCAGTGCTCACAGTGGTTATATGTCTTATCCGCTGTGTGACCTTAATCAAGTTACTTATCTTGACTAATCTGCGCCTTAGTTTTCACATTTGCAAAATGGGAATAATACTACTTATCTCATTTGGCAGTTAAGAGAATTAAACTAGGAGTATGTGTAAAACACCTAGGACAGTGCCTGGCGCATCGTGAGCACTCAGTCAATGTCAGTTACTGTCATCATCCTCATCGTTGCATCAAATATACATTTTTCCCTTATCAGGGCACATCAGCCAAATACTACCTAAGTCTTTGCAAAATAAGATTTTTGATTTAAGTTTTTAAAAGATAGAAAGTAGAAGTTAAAACTATTGCTGAGAGAAAAATTCTCTCTTTAAGAGAAAAGTCACAGTGCCCTCATAAACCATTTCCAATGCTGCTGTTTATCTCCCTGGCTTCCAAATCCCAGACGCTGCCTTATTAGTTGAATCCCCATGTTTTCTTCAATGCCCTACACTGAGACTGAAGCAATCATATAAATCTCTCAGAATGAGACGGCTATATGGTTATGGCACTTCTTGCATTTGTTGAAATAGCCATTTTAGCCAATTTTAATATAAAAGATTCCAAAATTGTTAATGTTTTCCTAGTGATATTTGATGTCAAAATTAATATCTGCATGAACTGTAATAATTGATTTTTTGTGTGAAAAAAACATACAAGTTGACAGAAGGTAATAATCACAGTGTCAAAGACTAGAAGATTTCATTTTCTCAGAGCCTGCTATATGCCCTGGTTTCACTTATACAGGCTGTCATCAAGATGGTGAGATTTATTTCACCTCTAATTGCACCATGGCAGCCAGTGTCATAGGACATATAGCTATATGGTATCCACTTTTCAAAAGGGTGCAAAATCCATAGCATCACATACAGGGAGTTACATGCACGATGAAGAGAATGGCTTATGTGCCAATGAAACCCAATTAAAGGCTTATAGAAGAAACTTAGGGGCGCAAGTCAGATGTCTAAAAATGTATAGCAACCAGTGACTTATTCATTCAGGGGAAAATCCAAAACAGTTTGCTTATGACCTCAATCCCAAAGGAACTGCCCATCAGAGAATGCAAGTTTGACCTTTTTTGTGCAATTTTCTGTGGTTTTCTTTCTCGTGCACTGAAATATGGAACATGCATTTAAAAACCCTCATGCCTGTTTCAAGATCTGTGTGTGACTTCCCCTTGAAACCTCTCCAATTTCACACATAATTCATTAAAGGCAGATAATGGTCTGGAGCTCAGGAACAGGAACTGTAGTCAGTATTGGCTTTTCTCCTTCTGCCACTAGCGTCACCGTAGGACTAGTTGGTTGGTTTCCATTTACTCTAACTCTCCAAATGTTCATTTATGCTCAAAATCATGTAGCCTGCAGGGTATCTTGTTTTATGCCAGGCCCTGAAGCCTTGTGCAGGAAGCACATCGCATGTCCCAGTACTCAGAGCGTATGTATTTGAGAACTAAGGCTTGTATTTGTGAAAAATTAACTCTGTACTATCAGGAGTGAATTAAATGTAATTAGATATGCCAGTGAATGGCTAGCAGAGCTGGGTTACTGAAAGCACAGCTTTAGCATCAGCTTTTCTATGTCTGAATCCCAACTAGACCACTAACTAGCTGTATGATCTCTGTAGCTGTGAGAGAGCATCCTAGTTCGGACAGCAAACCTGGATAGAAAACCCGGCCTGGTCATTCAGGGAAACTTCCAAACAGATGAGTATTTTGATAGATGAAAACTGGGGAGCTACGTGTTACAGGCAGAGAGAGCAGTGTCTGAAAAGATAGTGAGGAGAGAAAAAGCATGTAGCAAATTCAAGAGCACAGAAAGGAGACTTATGAATCAACATAGGAAGTAGAAGTATAGCTGGAATTGGGGCTGCAGACTGTGGATGGCTTTGCAAGCATGGTCAGGGTTTTTTTTTTTTTTCCTTTGAAAACTGCTGATGGTGAGTGACTGCTTAATGGGTACAGGATGTCCTTTGGGGGTGATGAAAATGTTTAAGAACTAGATTGTTGCACAACACTGTGAACATACTAATGTCACTGAATTATACACTTTAAAATTGTTGATTTTATGTTATGTGAATTTCACCTAACCACAAGATAAAATTTTAAACTAATTATTATTTTAAAATTAATACATGCACAGATGGTACAGAATTCAAAAAGTATTAAAATTATTCAATAAATAGTTTCCCTCCTACTCCTGACCCCTTGTTACAGTTCCTTCTCCATGGACACCTCAGTTGTACGCACATTTTTGTTGGTTACCCTTCTAGATATATTTTGTATGATATGTGTATGTACGCTGTTGATTTTCTTATCCAATTGGTAGCATTTCATACACGAGGATTTGTGCTTTGCTCCTGACATTTAAAATTGGTCTTAGAGGGACTTCCCTGGTGGCACAGTGGTTAAGAATCCGCCTGCAATGCAGGGGACACGGTTTCGATCCCTGGTCAGGGAAGATCCCACATGCTGCGGAGCAAATAATCCCGTGTGCCACAACTACTGAGTCTGCGCTCTAGAGCTCGCGAGCCACAACTACTGAGCACACGTGCTACAACTACTGAAGGCTGCACGCCTAGAGCCCGTGCTCCACAACAAGAGAAGCCACCGCAATGAGGAGCCCGCGCACCACACGGAAGAGTAGCCCCCGCTCACCGCAACTACAGAAAGCTCATGCGCAGCAACGAAGACCCAACACAGCCAAAAATATATAAATAAATTAACAAATTTATATAAATAAATAAATAAAATTGATCTTAGAGATCATTCCATACAAGTACACAGAGTTTTTCCAAAGGCTCTGTTGTATGGTTTTGCAGTTCCAGTTGCTGGATATTTAGATTACTTCTAATCTTTTGTTTTTACAAGGATATCACAACACAAATCCTTCTATCATAGTTTCACCTGCACAAGTACATCTCTGGTCTAACTATATATTTCTATTTACTCTTCTGGTTTTTTGCTAGTACCTGACTAAAACTCCCTACTATGAACAGTAAGGTTTTGGTTTTTTTTTTTTTTTTTCATTTCTTCTCCACTGTCTTGCCTCCCTGTCCACCACCTGAGTCTAGTGGATTATGTGATTTTTGGAGTGTTTGCTTGTTTTTGAACAAAACAAGATTTATATTCATACAGGCACAAACACATATATAAGTTTATTGGCAATAGACATACGTCTGATTCATATTTTTTGAATTAAGCCCCACATTTTCCTAAAGTGTACTGAGTTGAAAATTGTTATCCAAAGAAGTGACATCAGCAAGATGGTGACATAGGCCATTCCCAACTTCAGTCCCCTTCACAAGAAGACCAACTAGCAACTACCCATAGACAAGACACTACTGTGGAAATCCCAGATGCTGAGGGTGATACTGAAGGAACCCCGGACCACGGATACTGAGAAGGATAGCATTAGAAGGGTAAGAGGAGCAGCTACACACTGACCACTTTGCCCTTCCCCCCGGGCTGGCACGGCAACACACCAAGAGGGTCCCCTGGGCCTACAGTTTCTCTGATGGGAAAAAGGGACCCCAAGGTAGACATCCAGCTCTCCAAATGTTGCTGGACATTTCCCAGGGGGTCCACTCAGGTCTTACAGGAATCACAGGGGGAATCTGTGGGGCTTGACAACAGGGTAATTACACTTAAACATTTAAGTACGCTTATATTATAGCTCTATTACTTGATCTGCCAATCTAAAAAAAAGAAAGCCTTTTAGTTTCCAACTATACTGGTTTCTATACTACCTTCGATTTTTTCTTCTCCTTCTCTTCCAAATTTTACTCTGTCATTTCCACTTTTTCAAGTCTTATAGATTATTTATATTCTATTGTAACTATAACCCCCACCTTTATTTTAGTCTCAAACTCTCTCTGAATTAAGTCCGGCCACACTTTCACCAGACATCTCTTCATCCATTTAAGTTTGCCCTTTAGAAACCTCTAGAAAGTCACATTCTAGAAAGACATTGGAATTGTATACATTGATGTTTTTGCATGTGGATATCCAATTCTTCCATGTTGCCTGGTATGTATGGTCATTTCAGGTCAGAGAATCAGTAGGTCCTGGCTACTCTATCTTAACTGAAAGTAGAAGTCTGGACCTAATCTCTAAATTTGTTTTTCCCACTTTAAATTGGCTTTATGAACTTAGTCATCATCATTATTTCCATGTTGCTGAAGTTCAGGGAAGCTGAACAATTTGCCCAATTCACAGAGTTGTTGCAGTGATAAGTGATAGTGAGACAAGTTTGCAAAACCAATAGTGCAGCATATGACATCATAATTGTGCAGCAGCTGATAAATAAAGGCTTTAATCAATCTAAGATTATTTATTAAATTAACTCTACTACCATAACAAGTGTCCCTCTGCAGTGTATTCAACATCCATAAACACTTTTCCTTGAAAAGTCTCTACTTTTATTTCCTTAGCCAGGACATATTGAAGAGTGTTTTCTCAGCCTGATCAGGGGGCCCCATTTGTATCCCTAGCATTAGCTGCTGATCTACACTTATCAGCAACCTGTGAACTTCATTCACAGGTTGCTAAATTACTGCTTCCAGAAAGGGACAGATGACTACAACATTTCACTGACATAGAGCTCACTCAATAAAAATAAAAGAAGCCTTAGAGAATAAGGGTTTGGAAGAATCATAAATAAGTATATATTTTAGACAGGCTTTGTTTTTCCTAATGTCAGGAGCAGTGAGTTAATGCTAAGAAATAAACATCTTTAGTTATTAAACAGGCTATTAGCAGGACAGAACTGTTCTCATCACTTTCCATAGAAGGGAGTGAATCTATTACTTTTGAATGCAGCTGTATTAACAAAAACATCAATTGTTTATATTAAGATATTTCCCAGAGCTCTACTTTTGTTTATAAAAATAAAGCCCTATGTGGGTTGTGGAATTTTATCTTTTCCTCTTTGAAACCCTTCCAACAGCAATCTAACTGTGACACATAAGGATATGGGGGGGGGCTTATTTCATGAGATGGTATATATGGGATTTCACTGGCTTTTCAGGACCAGAGACGATGCTCTGAGCTGAACCCCTAGATGTCTCTAACAACCTGAAGTCTAACCCTGTGTGTTTTTGTGAAGCAGCGAATACAGGAGTAGAAATCTAGAATCTCAGAGTCAGAAGTGAAGATGCTTACCAGAGTGGGAAATTCATCCGGCTACCCCCTCTCTCACCCCATCTCTTCACGGTCAAAACTTTTCAAGAGAGTTTTTCCCTTCCACACCTCTTCATCACTTCTCAGATCACTCACGATAGCACTCTATCACTGCACCCTAACTCCCTCCCCAAAGTCATCAACAATCTCCATGTCACTAAACCAAGGGATATATAACAATTAGAAGATACAGGCATACTTCATTTTACTGTGCTTCCCTTCATTGTGCTTAGCAGATACTATGTTTTTTTACAAATTAGAAGGTTTGTGGCAACCCTGTGTTGAGCAAGACTATAGGCACCATTTTTCCAACATCGTTTGCTCACTTCGTGTCTCTGTGTCACATTTTGGTAACTCTCACAATATTTCAAAATTTTCCATTATTATTATATTTGTTACGGTGATCTGTGATCAGTGATCTTTGATGTCATTACCGTCATTGTTTTAGCATTTTTTAGCAATAAAATATTTTTATATTAAAAAAAGGGGATATATTTTCATCATCCTCTAACCTGACCCATCAAAAGAATATTCCACTATGACCAACTATACTTCTCAGAACATTCTGTTCCGTGGTTTCCAAGACCCACGTTGCACTTTCTTTCTTATATTTTTTTTTTCTCTTGGCACTCTTTATCAGATTCCATTTTAGATCTGTCTGCCTCTAAATTCAATAATTAAATGCTGGTGATGATCATCCTAAGTGTTCTTCTTTCCTCATGCTTTGCACTCTCCCTGAAGGAAGTCATCACTCCCATGCCTTCAACTGCCATCTATATGCAGGTGACTCACCTGCCTCCCCTCTAAGCTGTGGGCTCCCTTACCCAGGTGTCCCACTGACATCCCCACATGATGTCTCAAAGGAATTCCATACTTATCATGTCCAGGTCAATATTAAAACGAAAGTATTTTTTAGAAAAGAAAAACTGATGTTATTCTCATTTTCCCAGCTTAAAGTAAAAACTAACATGATTCATGATTATTCAGTGGCTGAATAACCTAGCCACTGTTTTTGTCTCCAGCCTCCAGATCCCGGCTCTCATGTCACCGCTCAGAGTCACCCAACCTCCCAAAGTTATTATCTTCTGCTTTGTGATCTCATGAGGCAATATACCTCCGAGTGGTATAATTTAATTTATATGTATAATTTCTTGATTGATGTAAACCTCCTCCCCAGTGAGAGATCCATGATGGCAGGGCCAAATCCTGCCAAGCTCTCCAGTGCATCCTCAGAATTAACACCGTTGATCAGTAAAATTTGTTGGATTTATCGAATAATTGTAAACCAAGAGGCCTGGGTCCCTGTTCTAGCTCTATCTTTGCTAAGCTGAATGACTTCCAGCATAAAAGACTGCTGGCTAAATCGAAGAGATGTCTATCCTTGTCATTGAAGGATATTAACACCCTGTACAAATCCTGCCCACTGGAAGGACCCAATCCATTTGCTGATTAATCATTTAAGCATGTTTTCACACTCAAGAAGCTTGGATAGAGGAAATCAATACTACTTTCCATTTCATCTAACTCCCAAATTTCCAAACTAACTTGATTAGCTCTGCAAGTGCCCAAGGTACAGTTTCCTATAACTGAGCCTTATAACTGCATCTTTCTGGGGATTCAGAGTGTAGAAAGTGCACAGCTGATTCTCATTTGAGGATGCTCAGTGCTTACCCCAGTTGCTCTACGGTTTGGAAAACTTGAAGGAACAGCATTAATGGAGGAAAATGTGGGACAATTGTTGACCCCCAACAATGAGAGAGAGAAAAATGAACCTCTGGTTAGTATCTGCCCAAATTTCAACTTCACTGGCAACTCTACTGCTTTCCTCTACTGAATATGTTACTCTTATACCATGCACTTTAGAAACAGTTCGCATATTTTTCTATAATTGTGGGATGCTAAGAATACACAACAGTTTCATATCCATAGAAGCATTTTACCTTCATTAAACCCTATAAGGCAATCTTGTCTTTGTTCTAATTTTTTTTCAGGTTAGGAAACTGAGGATTAGAGACACCAAATGGCCCAGAGTGTATTATCCCTGTGGTGAGCCCGGTTTCAACTCAGCTGCTTTTATTCTAAAACTTCTCATTTTTTTTCTCATTACCTTAATTTAAATTTTCTTTTTTTTTTTATTGGAGTATAATTGCTTTACAATGGTGTGTTAGTTTCTGCTGTATAACAAAGTGAATCAGCTATACATATACATATATCCCCATATCTCCTCCCTCTTGCGTCTCCCTCCCACCCTCCCTATCCCACCTCTCTAGGTGGTCACAAAGCACCGAGCTGATCTCCCTGTGCTATGCAGCTGCTTCCCACTAGCTATCTATTTTACATTTGGTAAGGTATATATGTCCATGCCACTGTCTCATTTCATCCCAGCTTACCCTATTTTTCTCTAATTCCTAAATTTGTGTTTCTTCTTCCCACATGCACTACAAATTCCTTGGGGACAACAACAGTGGACTGTGGCTCTCAAGTCAGACACAAAGCAGTTTTGCTGAACTGGGTCAAGGAATGTAGAAGGAACAGAGAAGGCTGCAAACACAAAGCCCATTATGTCAGAGTAGAGACAACTACTGAGGCTTTAGTTTGAAGAAAACATCAAAGGAACACATGTAATTTATTTATTGCTGGAGGGAATGGCCTTGGGTCAGGACCAGCTATATAATTTGCAGGGCCCTGTGCAAAATAAAAATGTGGGTCCCTTGTTCAAAAAGCAGGAGAAAATATTTCTCCTTCCTTCCATGGTCTTTTTCTCCACCTGTTGTGGTATTTTTTATTTGCTGCTTAATGTTGGACATGTGGATATTTGCAGGTTGAATGCAGACCTGTGCCCGTGCCCATGCCCAGGCCTCTGCTGGGGATGGAGGGTGTCAGCTGTCACTGCAGAGGGACAAGGGAGAGGGCTGACAACATGTCCAGGAGACATAGCACAGCCTATGAACAAGGCTCCCAGACCCCAGTGTATGCTCCATTGTCCCATCAGATTTCACTCACAAAACATAGAGTTAAAGATAAAATTATTAAAAATTTCATACAGCAATTGCAGAGCATTAAACTCCAAGACTGAGGGCTCCTCTCTGAGTGTGGAGCCCTGTGCACAGTCCAGAAGCCAGCCCTGCCCCGGGTCACACGTATTAAAGAAACTAGGGCAAAGTCAGAGGCTCCTGGACCACCCAGAGTCCTTACATTCTGCATGACCCATAAGAACAGCATGTGGCAGCCTTAAATAAATATGGTATTGAATCAAACTGGAGAGACTGACGATAAAGCAGAAAAGGCAAGATGTGTTTTTTAAATCACAGTATTAAATGAAGTCAGACTTCCCCTGGAGACTCAAAAGGAACGTTTTTTGGTACTTCTTTCATACTATTAGAAATAAGATGAAGTGTCAGTTACACAGGATTTAACCTCAAATTTAACCCTCTTAAGCAATGGCAGGCCAGACTGTGAGGGTACCTCCCTCACCCCTGACCTCTGCAGAGGGACAATGACCCCATCTGAAGATGGCCCAACGTTTGATGAGCAGCTTCCTTCATCATTTTCAGGGAATGACAGACAAGGAAAATTTAAGCACTAAAAGTCTCAAACACATTCTTGTTGGTGTCAGGGTCTTTCTGGACCCCAGGGCTACCTTTGACTGTATTGGCCAGGCGCACTGATTCTACTGCTGTCCAGAGCCATTACAGGTGGAGCACCAGCTTTAAAAGGATGACCCCAGGGGGGTGATTGGAAGAAACCCTCCCAGGCTACATCGTAGCATCCTCACACCAGAAAGGGCTGTAGGTAAAATTGTGCTTACAAATTTATGGCAATTTTCTTGGAGATGAGACCCCATTCGGCCACTACAACCACCCAATCCTCACAGTGTGGGGCTTCACTTTACACAAGAGTTATCAGTCACATTTCTGCAAAGTCAGAGACCGTTTAGTGTTCATAAACTGAATTCTACTTTTAACATGGGGCAATTCAGTATTTGAGGGACGCCTGAGGTAATCCTCTGGGAACCCAGACTCCCCTATTCTGAAATAGCCTCAGCTTTCAGAAAGATGTTGAATGACCATCATAAGTCTAGATTGGCATACTGAATTGGAGATGCCTACGGTTTCTCCTCAGAGCAGTTCTGCTCATTCTTACACATGTGATTCTTTATTTTATATGGAAAGTATTAGTTTGTTTTGTGGTCACCATGTTTCTTTCCTGAAATGCAGCCCTTTAGGTTGACTTCTCCAATATTATAAATATAGGATGTGATAAATGTCCTATTCTAGGTTATGTCCAGAGTAAATGGAGGGATAAATAAATCCAATTACAAAGTGTCACATACTGAGAGCAAAGCAAAAACAATCATTTTATGAGAAATGTTTCTGTTCACTATATGCAGAAGAAAGGGTGTTTGTGCCCAGGAAAGACACGAGTGCAAAACTACACACTAGGCAAAGTGAGCTTCTAAATTCATTTTCCTTCTAATTTGGGGTTAGTCTTAAATTGTTTGTTTCTTATGGAATGCATTAGTTTGCTAGAGATGTCATAACAAAGTACCATAGTCTGGGTGACAACAGAAATTACTTTTCTCACAGTTCTGGAGGCTAGAAGTCTGAGATCAAGGCATTGGCAGGGTTGGTTTCTTCTGAGGCTTCTCTCTCTTAGCTTGTAGATGGCTGTCTCTCCCTACGTCTTCACGTGGTCTTCTCTCTGTAACTCTCCGTGTCCAGATTTCCTCTTCTTATAAGGGCACCAGTCATACTGGGTTAGGACCCACCCTTATGACCTCATTTTAAGTTAATTACCTCATTAAAGATCCTGTCTCCAAATCTGAGGTACTAGGGGTTAGGATTTCAACATGTGAATTTGGAGGGGATGTAACTCAACCCAAAAAATGAAAGAATAGTAAACATAAGAAAAGAAAAGTACAGTTAGAGAAACTGTCTCTTCCGATTTATTGCACATATGTCTAAAACTCAAACATACTTACAGAGCAAATTTCAAAACAGAGAAAAAATTTTTTTCTTTCTATAATTTTCGTTTTACAACATTGTTGCCATACTGATAGGATTTATACTAAAATGGGCCTGATTTCTGCAGCTCACACTGAGGGAAATGAAGGGCCCATTATGAAAAATGTCTAGTAACTTTAATAGGAGGAGAGTTCTCATAGTCAACTCATGTAATATGAATTTTCCTGGGTTTTCACTTTGAGGAAATGTTCTGAAGCTATTAAGGTTTCTGTTAGTCAGTGTAGGCTAAGCAAAGCAGAAAATACTGCCTATTTCTAAAAACTAATATATGGTCTGATATATTATCTGATTATATTATATGGTCTGATTATATTATATGGTCTGATATACTATCATTGTATCCCAAAGATACAATGAATTCCTACCACTGCTAACACAAGAAGAGAAGATCAGGCAGTTGGCATTAGAGTTGGTTGCAGATGAACCCCTGGTAACGTACCTTCCTCTCCCCCATTCATGGTTTGCATCATCAGCTGCAAGGGAAGGATGACACCTTGAAGAGTCTTTCTTTGAGGCACAGGTGATTACTGAGCTGGCTCCATTGAATGTCCCTGCTTCTCCGATTGATGTGAGCCTTCCTGACTCCCTAACCTTTCACTGGGTGAAATCCCCACTTTACAAGCTCTCATAAAACCATTTCCCTTTGTAATATACATAACAATTTACGAGTGTACATTTAATGCCATGGTAATTTGCTAATTCTACCTCCATCACTAGTCTATAAGCCCCAGGACTGCAGGGACTATGTATGTTTCATTTACCTTCATGACTCTCATCAACCAGGCCCAGAGATGTGAAAGCAAATTCTGGAAACAAGCGGTGCCAACAGGACTCTGAATGGTTATTGCTCTTGCTAAGTGACGATAGTTTTAAATTCCAGCAAACAGCTTCCTAATTACCCCTAATTAGACAAACTACAAATGCCATTCTTTCTCTTCATGGACTAACTCAAACCCAGAATAATGAATATGTACTTCAAAAATATTTATATGCATAATAACACATAAAACTTCATGGGCTTATAAATTCATATATAATTTAAAATCCTAACAATGTCTCACATCTTATTTTCTTGTGATTTTTTTCCTCTGAATTCTTGTGGCACTCTCAACACAGCTTGAATATTGAAGAAGTATCCATTGTTCACTTTCTCATGTATCATCACTATCATAATATAAAATAATAATAAGCTCTATTATCATAGCACATTGCTGAGCCTTTAGAAAATACACAGGAAATATTTATGGTATCTAAGCTGGAAATCCAACTAGTGATTAGATCCCCTCCCCAGTATCTCCAATAAAGAAACATAGCTAGGGCTTCCCTGGTGGCACAGTGCTTGAGAATCTGCCTGCCAATGCAGGGGACACGGGTTCGAGCCCTGGTCTGGGAAGATCCCACATGCCACGGAGCAACTGGGCCCGTGAGCCACAATTACTGAGCCTGCGCGTCTGGAGCCTGTGCTCCGCAACAAGAGAGGCCACGATGGTGAGAGGCCCGCGCACCGCGATGAAGAGTGGTCCCCACTTGCCGCAACTAGAGAAAGCCCTCGCACAGAAACGAAGACTCAACACAGTCATAAAGAAAGAAAGAAAGAAAGAAAGAAAGAAAGAAAGAAAGAAAGAAAGAAAGAAAGAAAGAAAGAAAGAAAGAAAGAAAGAAAGAAAGAAAGAAAGAAAGAAAGAAAGAAAGAAAGAAAGAAAGAAAGAAAGAAAGAAAGAAAGAAAGAAAGAAAGAAAGAAAGAAAGAAAGAAAGAAAGAAAGAAAGAAAGAAAGAAAGAAAGAAAGAAAGAAAGAAAGAAAGAAAGAAAGAAAGAAAGAAAGAAAGAAAGAAAGAAAGAAAGAAAGAAAGAAAGAAAGAAAGAAAGAAAGAAAGAAAGAAAGATAGCTAAAGTCAAAGACGGCACTATCTCTAGCAAACTCCATTTTATCTCTCATCAGAATCCCAGACCCACATATTCTGTTGGGCACTTCTACTTGTAGCCCTGCCAAATCTGGTCTCCTGCCTGTTTTTGTAAATGAAGTTTTATTTGAGCACAACACCATTCACTCATTTACATATTGTCCCAGGACTGCTTTCATGCCACAATGGCAGAACTAAGTAATTGTCAGAGGCCATATGACCCCCAAAGCTAAAAATATTTATCACCTGGCTTTTCACAGAAAAAGTTTAAATGATCTGCTTGCCACTTACACCCTGAATTTCCATTTTTTTAATCCATAAAATGGGGATAATAAGGTCTATCTCATAATGAAGTTAAGATTTTAAATACAGTACTGTTCTCAAATCACTTTGCAGGTGCCTGGAATATAATAAGCACTCACACGTGATGACTCTTCATATTAATCTTATTCCTTCCCCATTTGTCTGCCTCATAAGCCCCTATTCATATTTCAAGACTCAGACCACACCTCTTCAAGAATACTCTCTGACTTGCCTTCCGCCATCCCACCCCCTCCTCAGTCTTCCACTGTGCTCCACCATCACCTGAGGACACCTTCATATTAGCTCTTCCTTCATTATACAGTCTTCTGCCTCCTCTCAGAAGACCATGAACATCTTGAGGGCAGGGGTTGTGCCTCACTGATTCAGAATCCACAGAGCCAGAGTCTTGTCCACTGCCAGCTTTCAGTGCCTGTGAGCTGCTCATGGGAGGCTACAGAATGTCAGCATCCAGAAGATGTGCATTCATAGACAGGGAGGTTGCCGGGGCATTGGCGTTTTTTGGCTTGATGGAGGTTACTCACTCAACTGACTTCCAAATCAGTAGTTGGAAGTTATATTTTGGCAGCTGAGCTCTGATCAACATGACAGCTCATAAACCAGGCGCCCACTGAGGACTCTGGATCCAAATAAGTGTGATGTGTGTGATGCATCCAAGCCCCAAATCACACCATCAGCAGGTGACCTTGATTTTAGCTCCTTTGTGTGGTTTCACATCCATTCTTTCTCAATGAATCGTAAATGGGCAGAAAAGTGCCAACTGCTGATTTGTTTGTTTAAAGAAAATCTTATATATAGTAGTGTGCATGACATATACACACTACTATAATAAAATAGACAACTAATAAGAACCTACTGTATAGCACAGGGAATTCTACTCAATACTCTGTAATGACCTATATGGGAATAGGATTTTAAAAAGAGTGGATATATATATATGTAACTGATTTTACTTTGCTGTACAGTAGAAACTAACACAACATTGTAAATTAACTATAGTCCAATTAAAATTAACTTTAAAAAAATCTTGCCAGCAAGAAACTGGCATTTAGGGCCAATCTGAGAAGTACTTACACTAAAGTCAAGATAAAAATATGAAGGACTCCCTTTTGCTTGTTTGTTTGTTTTTGAATCTGCCAATTTTTCCAACTTTCCAAGAATGACAAACACAAAGTGGGGCTCATTTCCCATCTTTCCATCTAGAATTTCAGAAGAGATTCTCACTATTTTGGCCACTTTGCTCTTTCTAGAAAGATCACTATCTCCAGGATTAAGAATATGCTATTTAACCTCAAAAAACTACTGCAGTTTTAAAGTTCAGTTCTCTTAAAGAGAAGGTTGTTTTGCTTTCTCTGTTATGTCTTGTCAGGATGCCCTGACCTTTATCATCATTCAGAGAATTCTCTTGAAGGGCTGAATTTTAAAAGATATGCATAGCCTCCAAATGTTCTAGCAGAAAACTTTCAGTCTACAAAAGATCATTTGCAAAATGCTTCGCTTTTACATCCAGACAACTTCAATGGCCCTTTCTCCTGACTACTCAGGATTACGTGGCAATAATAGGAGCAGCTATTTATCACCAGACTCCACAACTTGAGCAACACTCAGAATTGGTTCTGTCAGTTTTCAGTTAAAACTCAAGCCTAGGGCTTCCCTGGTGGCACAGTGGTTGAGAGCCTGCCTACCAATGCAGGGGACACCGGTTCGAGCCCTGGTCTGGGAAGATCCCACATGCCGCGGAGCAACTGGGCCCGTGAGCCACAACTGCTGAGCCTGCGCGTCTGGAGCCTGTGCTCCGCAACAAGAGAGGCCACGATAGTGAGAGGCCCGCGCACCGCGATGAACAGTGGCCCCGCTTGCCGCAACTAGAGAAAGCCCTCTCACAGAAACGAAGACCCAACACAGCCAAAAATAAATAAATTAATTAATTTTAAAAAAAAAACCCTCAAGCCTAGCTTTCCTCATTCCTTGCTTCCATTCATCTTCCTTAAATCATGTCCAAAATGACCCTCTACCACCTTTCACTTGATTTCAGAGACACTGATGATATACAACACTTAACTCAAGCAAGACTTCTCTGTTTCCTTCCATTTTCTGTACAGAGAGAATGGAACCACTGATTATGCAAAAAACTTTTACCTTTATCAGGATTTTTTTGATGCTCCTACACTCTAAATGGAAAAAAACACTTCATGCTAGAAATTTCAAATACCTCTCCTCTCTTATTCTTGCAAAGACAAATTGAAAGGCTTATTACATTTGGGTTCTAATACACCGTTTTATTATAAATAATGAATCCTTCTAAAAAAGGAAAAGCTGTCATAAGGATTTCTCAATAAGTTCTCATTACCTCATAGTTTATGTTTTATGCTTTATGTCTGTTGGATTTGATATCTTCTTTTTATGATGATTTGCTGTATTACAGTAGAGTGCACTTAACTCAATAAAAGTGATTTTCAAAAAATCAGGGATATAAGTCATTTAAGGTAACCACAGGATGAATTCTCTATTTAAACTCAAGTCCTAATTATTGAAAGAGGTAAAAGCCTAGACACACAGACATACACACACACAGATTTTCCTTAATTAGGTTCATAGAGTATTAAACATTTTCTGACATATAACATTTGCCTGTATCTTACAGATAAATATAGTATATTAATATTTTATGGTCATTCTTTCTCTTTCCTATACCCCAACCTTACTCATTCTTTATGCCTTTTCCTGAGCTTGAACTGAATACTTTTAAATTTTATATGCAAATATTACTTAACAGCTACATTAAGTTTATTTTAAGCTATATCACTCATATCTAAATCAACCCATCTATACTCTTCTTTGCAATGATGTGGTTGGAATCGTGAAAACTCTATTTCTCATCTTTTCAGATGGCTTCCTGTTAAGTTCCACCAATATGGGGTGCTAGATTGAAACTGGAAGGCAGAAAGAAAAGGAAAAGGCTGGTCCCTTCCTGTTTTCCTGCTCTTCCTGCCAGCATCACTCCAATTTCACTCCAGCAATGGGTCGCAGTTAGCCCCAGTCTCCAATAATTTTGGTCCTCTAGGAACCAACATCACTGTGTTCCTTCAGAGGGACTAACACTTACTGGGAGTTGGCCATTCCCAGGGATCTGGACACAAACTCTGTGGTGTTCAACCTCTGCTCTCCTGAGGTACCAAGAGTAGCCAAGCATCTCCTTCTCTTCAGAGCTTGGAGTCTAGCTCTCCAATACCCCTCCTCTAAGCTCCTGTGCTATTAGCTGCAGCTGCATGGCACCCCCTTTTCAGAGCTTTGAGTCTCATTTCTCCAGGGCATCTTCTCTAAGTTTCCAGATTCTGGAAATTCCAACCCCTTTTCCTCATGCTTCAAGACTTAGATGTATAACTCTATTGTACCTTAGTGTTCTATTTTAATCTTTTCATGCTCTAACACCTCTTTATCCAGTTCAATATAGTAAATTCTTTCTGTTGCCATATTTAATATGATTTCTCTGTTCCTAACTGGACCCTGAGTCTGAGACTATATTGGTACCAAACATAGTTCCAGGCTACAAAACCACTAAATGAGATTCATGGATTGGTTTCATTGTATCCCTGGCCTTGAAAAATATGCTGAGCTCCTTGTCAATGGGAAAAGAGAACGCAGTAATTCTTAGCATGCTGTGCATCATGATTAATTAAATTGTCATCTGTGGTTAATCGTGATAAAGTATCTAAACACACTTTTAGAACCAAGTGTCTGCTCTTGATGCATATGGGGTAGGATATCTTCTGTGCTGGAGAGCATGTAGAAACAAGTGACCAGCTCAAGGCTTTAAACCCTTAGCTCGATTGATGGAAAAAGAAAAGATCTTTAATCTCTATACATCCCTAAAATAATCCTATTTCACTAAAAATCACACTCAAAATTCAATTGTGTGGGGGCTTCCCTGGTGGCGCAGTGGTTGAGAATCTGCCTGCCAATGCAGGGGACACCGGTTCGAGCCCTTGGTCTGGGAGGATCCCACATGCCGCGGAGCAACTAGGCCTGTGAGCCACAATTACTGAGCCTGCGCGTCTGGAGCCTGTGCTCCGCAACAAGAGAGGCCACAACAGTGAGAGGCCCGTGCACCGCGATGAAGAGTGGCCCCCACTTGCCACAGCTGGAGAGGGCCCTCGCACAGAAACGAAGACCCAACACAGCCATAAATAAATAAATAAATAAATAAATAAAAAGACTTTCTCTCTATTTCACTGTCTTAAAAAAAAAAAAAAGAAAATGAAATAACTTAAAATTAAAAAAAAAAAATTCAATTGTGTGACTTGCAGAAATAAAAACTAGGTTGAATTCACAGACTACCAGCACGTGAAAACCCAAGGCTTGGAAAAAGTGAGAAGTATTACAGCATGCCTGGAGGCCACTTTATTTCTTTGTTTTTAATACTCATACCTGCTGGTCACAAAACTGTAAGTGAAAATGTGCAACATAATGATCTCATTGTACTTTCCAGAAAGATACTGGTATCTTGGAGTATCTGCATAGCTATGGTAGAAGACACAATGGGTATTGATACAATTATGCAGAGAGAATTGATTAAATGAGAAGAGATTCTCCCAGCAACCACAGGAGGCAGATAGTATGTCCATTTCACTGATCTAAGACAATAAGTGGGAAAATTTGTGGGAGGTGCCGACAGTCCTTTGAAGAGTAAAAAAGGAGGGTGGGACTACTGCAGCTCATGGCCCTGTATGTAGTTTTTAAGTTCCTTTTGTTTTGGTCTCTTCACTGGAACTGGTTCACTGATTCACAGGTCTAGGGCTCAGTAGACTGGCTGTTACCTGATTCAAGTGGACAGATTTACAAAATGAGCTAATTTTACTATTCTTGCAAATCTTCATGTTTGTGGGTCTTGGCATTGTACCTTACGCTTAGTAAAACACTGTTTCTTCATCATCTCCAGCCCTCAGATCTTAATCCCACTCCTTAACTAACGACACTCCTCACATCTCAATTAATTAGTTCAGGCAGGTTTACATATCATTTTGATTTGCAGGTTAAACCTGTAATGATATTCCCTTTCTGAACCAACATGTCATCATTCCAATCTTTTCTGCCAAAGTCAAGAGGGAGCATGAGATGATCAAGTGTAGTCAAGCACACTGTAAACTGTAAAGCATGACCCTGCTACCCTTAGAAATAATTCATGTCATTTCCATCAGCCACTCATTCAGATTATGGAGTTCCCTTCATTTCAGTCATCCAGCACATAGTCATTAAGTGACAAGAACAGCATTTGGAATATAATAGAGATAAATGCAGACCCAGCGTTGCCTTTATGGAACATGGAAATCTAACAGGAAAAATAGACATTAACAAATAACTACGGAAACACCACAGCTTTCTAGATTCTGACAAGTGCTATGATGGATAAGTAGAGGTGGGATATAGCAGGGAAACTGGGTCTGGACCTCCTGTTCTTGATTGAGGTGGGTCGTTTTATGCCAGCAGATGTCTCAGACACAAACATTTTTAAGAAATTCAACCATTGCAGGGAAATAACAACAGCGTGAAATCCATTCTCTGTTGCAATCTGTGTGACTTAAGCCTGTGACCTAAGCTAGGAATGCAAATTCCTGAGACTTTCCTCATTTATCTTGTCAATTAGTGCGTGTTATGGACTGAATATTTGTATCCCCCAAAATTCATGTATTGAAACCCTACTCCCCAATGTGATGGTATTAGGAGTTTGGGTCTTGGGGAGGTAACTAGGATTAGATTAAGTCATGAGGGTATAGCCCTCATGAATGGAATTAGTGCCCTTATAATAGTCACAAGTTAGCTTGCTTCCTCTGATCTCTGATATGTGAGGATAGAATGAGACGTCGGCAGTCTGCCACGTGGAAAAGGGCTCTCACCAGAGCTCGACAATGCTGGCACTCTGATCTTGGACTTTCAGCCTCCAAGACTGTGAGAAATAAAATTTTGCTATTTATAAGCCACCCCAGTCAATGATACTTTGTCAGAGCAGCCTGAATTGACCAAGACACTGCCTACAAAGGGTGGTATTGCCCTACCAATACCACCAGGGCATCTTCAAAGGAACCTATGCAGCCCTTCACTGCCCTCCAACCAGTCCTGCCTTCTGCCACTATCACTCACCCAATCGCTCACTGAGCGGAGATCCAGGCAGTGATGGACTAGGCAAACTCACCAACAAGTTGAGCTCTGAGCCCAGGGCTTATACAGGCTGTACTTCTGAGGATCTTGGAGTAAGAGGATATTCTCTCTGCACATCAACTGGCACTTGCAGGAGTCCAAAAATTGAGACTTTCAGGAGTCTAAAGCCCTCCTTGATATTTCTGAGAATACCTAGGCACTGCTGCTCCTGTGGCCTCCTCTGCCTCTTGGGCTCCAGATTCCTCATTCAGGGTTCTTGTTGCTCATCACATTGACCCAGACTTAAAATTCAGTCCCTTCATTGAGTTCTCACCTACCTTCCACCCATATTCCCAACTCTCATGAAATAGGCATGACTTCATAAGAGTGAATATCACATCCCACATCACAGAGTGAACAAAATGGTCTATTTTTCCTCTCTAAAGAACTTTTTGGAGTTCATGTCCCCTGGAGTCCAAGAGATGGTAAACACCCAAACAAACCTTAGCTTCTACCAACAAGAAAACTTGAGGCTGGGGAGGTGGGAAAGAATGGTTGCTTTGTAAATATGGGCCTTCCATCTCTAATTTGAATGCACTTTCCATTTTTCAATCTTTCTTCTTTTCTAGCTTCACCCATTCTTGGATTAAAAAAAAAAAAAAAAGAACTTTTTGGCAATCTCATCACTCAGGACCCCATCCAAAATCCATTCACCCCTCTAATCTCTCCTATTTCTTCTTTTGTTCCTGCCTAGAGCCTCCAGGTCCTCTCTAGGTCAAGGCAGCAGCACTTGGACCTTATTTCTGAAGACCCTGGGTCCCACACTTGGCACCAAACACTTGATTTTTCCATGTATGTCTTTCCCTCCCTAAATGGAATCCTGGTTCCTGTTAGAATAAAACATGTTCCCCCGTGTTTTACTCCAGCATTGCTGCAGAGAGGGGGTTAGGAGCCACCTCCCAGCCCCTGTGATCACTCCAAACTGGATTTGCCACCTTGCCTCACCCCTGACTGAAGGAAGGACTTGCCGCAGTAGAGGCAAGCAAGTCCCGAGTTGTGCTATTGCCTCGTCACACGGCAGCCGGGACCTGATCTTAGTGCACGAGGAACTGCAACTTTAGAGTCTCATAAATCAATGGCAGCGCCTACCTTCCATTCAAAGAGCCACCAGCGTCATTAGCGGTAAATGGTCACACATTGCAGTAACTGGCTGCTTTTCTTCAAACGCTGAGAGACAATAGGGATGTGTGAAAACAGGCCGTGCACAGACGGAGTAGAACAGACATTCCTGGAACAGACACAAATGAGCGGAAAGCCGTGTTCAAACCATTGAAATCCAGCAATTAGATTATCCAAATATCTAAATCTGACATAAGTTTTGGAGTCAGATCTGGGTGCAATTTCCAATTATTCGTTTACTTGCTAAGTATCCTCAAGTAAATGGCTTAATTCTTCCTACTTCTTTAAACAATGAGGCTAACGTGTCTCATCACACAGGTTCAAAGTAAGACAATGAATTTAGTAAGTGTTCAATAAATGGCAGTTGTCACAAAGAGAAGTCACATGGAAAATGAGCCAGTACATACACTGAAACCTTTTGTGCATTCTTACCTCACACACAGTTCCTCACTTGCAAGCAAAGCAGCTTTAAAATCTAGCACCCAAAATCCTATCATTTAACTAAACTGTCTTTCTTGCTTTCTTTGAAATACTTTTAAACAGAACAGATTCAAATTTTCTATTGGCAGCCTGTTATATGTGGACAGTGACACTTCTTTCCTTCCTATTTTGCTTAGAATCAATATCCTTTTCATTTTGGACTCTTCACCAACGCCATACAGCTAACAAGCTAGGGGAAATAGTAGGTGTTCGATAAATACATGCTAATTGATTGACTGACCCAATCTGTGTCCACCAGCACCCATACTAATGGAGCTGTTGTTAGAACTTAACCAGGGTAGCTGTTTGCTTGAGAATCAGGGCCACGTTTCTCTAATCCAGAGGCTGGAGCTTTTAAGACTTTGATTACAGCACAAGAGGTTGGCTCAGATCTCTCCTCCTCAGCTGCTATGGCACTATGAGTTGTACAGAGTGTCCAAATGGGATGTAATAAACATATTATTCATCTACAGTCTGAAAGGTAGTTTGTCATACACATTTGTTGCTGGGAAACCACCACACATTTCTAAATAGCTTTATTATTAGAAGGACTCAGGAAAACAAAATTAAAAAATCTTTGCAACAATTTTAGCTCCTGCATAAAAGACACTTTGCTTTTTGCTGTGACCTCAATGACACCTACAGACTCCACCCCACAAGGCCTATCTTTCAACTCTATTGGATTTAATAATAAATCTTTTTCTTGGGGTTCCATTTGGGGCATATGTGTTGTGAGGGGATATGAGAAACTTGTGTTGTTATAGTTATGAAAATGCTGCCTTAATGAGATAATATATTTACTTATTAAAACAATAAACACAGCTGCAAAATGAACCATAAAAAAACCTGTGAGCTACAGATTTCTCTACCCAAAGTGTCAGCTTTAATTGAGAAATAAATTGAACAATCCATCTTCTCCCATCATCTTTTCCTCAATCTTCTCGTGTACTTATGGTATTCAAGAGCAGTCGGCATTACTTACATAATTACAGAATCACAAAACTCCATATGGATGTTGATCACCCTTGTAATACAATTTTGACAACACTTAACATATTATGGCTCTTCCAATGAACTCAAATCTAATGACTAAACAGAACTATATCTACATATTAACAGGTTTTCCTTTACCATGTTGATACTATTTAGATTTCTCTCTATTAGGGTCCTAGAGGCAATGATGAAAGAGATACATCATATACTAAGGGAAATAATCTATGTTTTAAGTGGTGATTCCCAGGTGTGTGTGAGGGACTATTTCATGTAAATTATACCACAAGACTAATTTTTCCTGCTAATAGTTTTCAGAGGTAAAGGCTGAAATAACCAACAGACGCTGGAACCATTTGAATATAACTGTTCCAATTTGTTTTTCCCCAACACATGTTATAATAATCCTAAAATGATATAGCATATGTCACTACAGGGAAAAGTCACAATAATTTCATTTGTGTTTTCAAATATTTTAGTTTTACTCCTTCCCTACTCTGAAACTTTGTCTTTCTTTTTTTTTTTTTTTTAAAACCTCCTGGCCCATCCATGTATCAGGTCAAAAAAATATTTAAAAATATTTGGGGAGTGGGGAGACCATCAAGATGGCAGAGAAGTAAGAGGTGGAGATCACCTTCCTCCCCACAAATACATCAGAAATACATCTACATGTGGAACAACTCCTACAGAACATCTACTAAATGCTGGCAGAAGACCTCAGACTTCCCAAAGGGCAAGAAACTCCCCATGTACCTGGGTAGGGCAAAAGAAAAAAGAAAAAACAGAGACAAAAGAATAGGGACGGGACCTGCACCACTGGGAGGGAGTGTGAAGGAGGAAAAGTTTGCACACGCTAGGAAGCCCCTTCACTCTTCACTGGCGGAGAGGGGCGGGGGTGACAGGGGGGAAGCTTCAGAGCCACGAAGGAGAGCGCAGCCACAGGGGTGCGGAGGGCAAAGCGGAGAGATTCCCGCACAGAGGATCGGTGCCGACCAGCACTCACCAGCCTGAGACGCTTGTCTGCTCGCCCGCTGGGGCGGGCAGGGGCTGGGAGCTGAGGCTTGGGCTTCGGAGGTCAGACCCCAGGGAGAGGACTGGGGTTGGCTGCGTGAACACAGCCTGAAGGGGGCTAGTGAGCCACAGCTAGCCGGGAGGGAGTCTGGACCTGCCTAAGAGGCAAGAGACCATTGTTTCAGGGTGCACGAGGAGACGGGATTCAGAGCACAGCCTAAATGAGCTCCAGAGATGGGCGCGAGCTGCGGCTATCAGCACGGACCCCAGAGATGGGCATGAAATGCTAAGGCTGCTGCCGCAGCCACCAAGAAGCCTGTGTGCAAGCACAGGTCACTATCCACACCTGCCCTCCCGGGAGCCTGTGAAGCCCGCCACTGCCAGGGTCCCGTTATCCAGGAACAACTTCCCAGGGAAAACACACAGCGAGGCTCAGGTTGTTGCAACATCATGCTGGTCTCTGCCGCCGCAGGCTCGCCCCGCATTGCATACCCCTCCCTTCCGCCGGCCTGAGTGAGCCAGAGTCCCCGAATCAGCTGCTCCTTTAACCCTGTCCTGTCTGGGCGGGGAAAAGACGCCCTCAGGTGACCTACATGCAGAGTTAGGGCCAAATCCAGAGCTGAACCCCAGGAGCTGGGCAAACAAAGAAGAGAAAGGGAAATCTCTCCGTGCAGCCTCAGGAACAGCAGATTAAATCTTCACAATCAACTTGATGTCTGCATTTGTGGAATACCTGAATAGACAATGAATCATCCCAAAATTGAGGTGGTGGCCTTTGGGAGCAACAATATAATTTTTTTTTCCTTTTTCTCTTTTTGTGAGTGTGTATGTGTATGCTTCTTTGTGTGATTTTGTCTGTATAGCTTTGCTTTTACCATTTGTCCTAGGGTTCCGTCTGTACATTTTTTTTTAAGTATTTGTTTATTTATTTACTTATGGCTATGTTGGGTCCTCGTCTCTGTGCGAGGGACCCCTCCAGTCGCAGCAAGCGGGGCCACTCCTCATCGTGGTGCACAGGCCCCTCACTATCGCGGCCTCTCCTGTTGCGGAGCACAGGCTCCAGAAGCGCGGGCTCAGTAACTGCGGCCCACGGGCCCAGCCGCTCCGCGGCACGCAGGATCCTCCAAGACTAGGGCTCGAACCCATGTCCCCTGCATTGGCAGACAGACTCCCAACCACTGCACCACCAGGGAAGCCCCATTTTTTTAAGGTTTTGTTGCTCTCTTCTTTCTTTTTTTTTCTTTTTTTATTGCTTTTTAATTTTTTTAGTTCAATAATTATTTTTAATTTTTTTAAATAACTTTATTTTATTTTTTTCCCTCTTTCTTTCTTTTTTTCTCCCTTTTCTTCTGAGCCGTGTGGCTGACAGGGTATTGGTGCTCCAGCCGGGTGTCAGGCCTGTGCCTCTGAGGTGGGAGAGCCAAGTTCAGGACATTGGTCCACCAGACACCTCCTGGCTCCACGTAATATCAAAAGGCAAAAGCTCTCCCAGAGATCTCCATCTCAATGCTAAGACCCAGCTCCACTCAACAACCAGCAAGATACAGTGCTGGACACCCTATGCCAAACAACTAGCAAGACAGGAACACAATCCCACCCATTAGCAGAGACGCAGCCTAAAATCATAATAAGGTCACAGACACCCCAAAACACACCACCAGACACGGACCTGCCCACCAGAAAGACAAGATACAGCCTCAACCACCAGAACACAGGCACTAGTCCCCTCCACCAGGAAGCCTGCACAACCCACTGAACCAACCTTAGCCACTGGGGACAGACACTAAAAACAGCGGGAATTATGAACCTGCAGGCTGCGAAAAGGAACCCCAAACACAGTAAGTTAAGCAAAATGAGAAGACAGAGAAACACACAGCAGAAGGAGCAAGGTAAAAACCCACCAGACCAAATAAACGAAGAGGAAATAGGCAGTCTACCTGAAAAAGAATTCAGGGTAGTGATAGTAAAGATGATCCAAAATCTTGGAAATAGAATGGCGAAAACACAAGAAACATTTAACAAGGACCTAGACGAACTAAAGAGCAAACAAACAATGATGAACAACACAATAAATGAAATTAAAAATTCTCTAAAAGGAATCAATAGCAGACTAACTGAGGCAGAAGAACGGATAAGTGACCTGGAAGATAAAATAGTGGAAATAACTACTGCAGAGCAGAATAAAGAAAAAAGAATGAAAAGAATTGGGGACAGTCTCAGAGACCTCTGGGACAACATTAAACGCACGAACATTCGAATTATAGGGGTCCCAGAAGAAGAAGAGAAAAAGAAAGGGACTGAGAAAATATTTGAAGAGATTATATTGAAAACTTCCCTAATATGGGAAAGGAAATAGTCAATCAAGTCCAGGAACTGCAGAGAGTCCCATACAGGATAAATCCAAGGAGAAACACGCCAAGACACATATTAATCAAACTATCAAAAATTAAATACAAAGAAAAAATATTAAAAGCAGCAAGAGAAAAATAACAAATAATATACAAGGGAATTCGAATAAGGTTAACAGCTAACCTTTCAGCAGAAACTCTGCAAGCCAGAACAGAGTGGCAGGACATATTTAAAGTGATGAAAGGGAAAAATATACAACCAAGATTATTCTACCCAGAAAGGATCTCATTCAAATTCAATGGAGAAATTAAAACCTTTACAGACAAGCAAAAGCTAAGAGAATTCAGCACCACCTAACCAGCTTTACAACAAATGCTAAAGGAACTTCTCTAGGCAGGAAACAGAAGAGAAGGAAAAGACCTACAATAACAAACCCAAAATGATTAAGAAAATGGTAATAGGAATATACATATCAATAACTACCTTAAATGTAAATGGATTAAATGCTCCAACCAAAAGACATAGACTGGCTGAATGGATACAAAAACAAGATCTGTATATATGCTGTCTACAAGAGATCCACTTCAGACCTAGGGACACATACAGACTGAAAGTGAGGGGATGGAAAAAGATATTCCATGCAAATGGAAACCAAAAGAAAGCTGGGGTAGCAATTCTCATATCAGACAAAATAGATTTTAAAATAAACACTATTACAAGAGACAAAGAAGGACACTACATAATGATCAAGGGATCAATCCAAGAAGAAGATATAACAATTGTAAATATGTATGCACCCAACATAGGAGCACCTCAATACATACGGCATAAGCTAACAACCATTCAAGGGGAAATTGAGAGTAACATAGTCATAGTAGGAGACTTTAACACCCCAGTTTCACCAATGGACAGATCATCCAAAATGAAAATAAATAAGGAAACACAAGCTTTAAATGATACATTAAAAACTTGGACTTAATTGATATGTATAGGACAGTCCATCCAAAAACAACAGAATACACCTTCTTCTCAAGTGCTCATGGAACATTCTCCAGGATAGATCATATCTTGGGTCACAAATCAAGCCTTGGTAAATTTAAGAAAACTGAAATCATATCAAGTATCTTTTCCAACAACAACGCTGTGAGACTAGATATCAGTTACAGGAAAAAATCTGTAAAAAATACAAACACATGGAGGCTAAACCATACACTACTTAATAACCAAGAGATCACTGAAGAAAGCAAAGTGGAAATCAAAAAATACCTAGAAACAAATGACAATGAAAACACGATGACTCAAAACCTATGGGATGCAGCAAAAGCAGTTCTAAGAGGGAAGTTTATAGCAATACAACCCTACCTCAGGAAACAAGAAACATTTCAAATAAACAACCTAACCTTACACTTAAAGCAATTAGAGAAAGAAGAACAAAAATACCCCAAAGTTAGCAGAAGGAAAGAAATCATAAAGATCAGATCAGAAATAAATGAAAAAGAAATGAAGGAAATAATAGCAAAGATCAATAAAACTAAAAGCTGGTTCTTTGAGAAGATAAACAGAATTGATAAACCATTAGCCAGACTCACCAAGAAAAAAAGGAAGAAGACGTAAATCGATAGAATTAGAAATGAAAAAGGAGAAGTTACAATGGACATTGCAGAAATACAAAGGATTATGAGAGATTACTACAAACAGCTATATGCCAATAAAATGGACAACCTGGAAGAAATGGACAAATTCTTAGAAAAGCACAACCTTCCGAGACTGAACCAGAAAGAAATAGAAAACATAAGTAGACCAATCACAAGCACTGAAATTGAAACTGTGATTAAAAATCTTCCAACAAACAAAAGCTCAGGACCAGATGGCTTCACAGGCGACTTCTATCAAACATTTAGAGAAGAGCTAACACCAATCCTTCTCAAACTCTTCCAAAATATAGCAGAGGGAGGAACACTCCCAAACTCATTCCACGAGTCCACCATCACCCTGACACCCAAACCAGACAAAGATGTCACAAAAAAAAGAAAACTACAGGGCAATATCACTGATGAACATAGATGCAAAAATCCTCAACAAAATACTAGCAAACAGAATCCAACACCACATTAAAAAGATTATACATCATGATTAAGTGGGGTTTATCCCAGGAATGCAAGAATTCTTCAATATATGCAAATCAATCAATGTGATACACCATATTAACAAACTGAAGGAGAAAAACCATATGATCATCTCAATAGATGCAGAAAAAGTTTCCAACAAAATTCAACACTCATTTATGATAAAAACCCTCCAGAAAGTAGGCAGAGAGGGAACTTACCTCAACATAATAAAGGCCATATATGACAAACCCATAGTCAACATTGTTCTCAATGGTGAAAAACTGAAACCCTTTCCACTAAGATCAGGAACAAGACAAGGTTGTCCACTATCACCACTATTATTCAACATAGTTTTGGAAGTTTTAGCCACAGCAATCAGAGAAGAAAAAGAAATAAAAAGAATCAAAATCGGAAAAGAAGAAGTAAAGTTGTCACTGTTTGCAGATGCCATGATACTATACATAGAGGATCCTAAAGATGCTACCAGAAAACTACTAGACCTAATCAATGATATTGGTAAAGTAGCAGGATACAAAATTAATGCACAGAAATCTCTTGCATTCCTATACACTAATGATGAAAAATATGAAAGTGAAATTAAGAAAACACTCCCATTTACCATTGCAACAAAAGGGATAAAATATCTAGGAATAAACCTACCTAAGGAGACAAAAGACCTGTATGCAGAATATTATAAGACACTGATGAAAGAAATTAAAGATGATACAAATAGATGGAGAGATATACCATGTTCTTGGATTGGAAGAATCAATATTGTGAAAATGACCCTACTACCCAAAGCAATCTACAGATTCAATGCAATCCCTATCAAACTACCACTGGCATTTTTCACAGAACTAGAACAAAAAATTTCACAATTTGTATGGAAACACAAAAGACCCCGAATAGCCAAAGCAATCTTGAGAAAGAAAAACGGAGATGGAGGAATCAGACTCCCTGACTTCAGACTACACTACAAAGCTACAGTAATCAAGACAGTATGGTACTGGCACAAAAACAGAAATATAGATCAACGGAACAGGATAGAAAGCCCAGAGATAAACCCACGCACATATGGTCACCTTATCTTTGATAAAGGAGGCAAGAATATACATTGGAGAAAAGACAGCCTCTTCAATAAGTGGTGCTGGGAAAACTGGACAGCCGCATGTGAAAGAATGAAATTAGAACACTCCCTAACACCATATACAAAAATAAACTCAAAATGGATTAAAGACCTAAATGTAAGGCCAGACACTATCAAACCCTTACAGGAAAACATAGGCAGAACACTCTATGACATAAATCACAGCAAGATCCTTTTTGACCCACCTCCTAGAGAAATGGAAATAAAAACAAAAATAAACAAATGGGACCTAATGAAACTTAAAAGCTTTTGCACAGCAAAGAAACCATAAACAAGACCAAAAGACAACCCTCAGAATGGGAGAAAATATTTGCAAATGAAGCAACTGACAAAGGATTAATCTCCAAAACATACAAGCAACTCATGCAGCTCAATAACAAAAAAACAAACAACCCAATCCAAAAATGGGCAGAAGACCTAAATACACATTTCTCCAAAGAAGATATACAGATTGCCAACAAACACATGAAAGAATGCTCAACATCATTAATCATTAAAGAAATGCAAATCAAAACTACAATGAGATATCACCTCACACCGGTCAGCATGGCCATCATCAAAAAATCTACAAACAATAAATGCTGAAGAGGGTGTGAAGAAAAGGGAACCCTCTTGCACTGTTGGTGGGAATGTAAACTGATACAGCCACTATGGAGAACAGTATGGAGGTTCCTTAAAAAACTAAAAATAGAACTACCATACGACCCAGCAATCCCACTACTGGGCATATACCCTGAGAAAACCATAGGTCAAAAAGAGTCATGTACCAAAATGTTCATTGCAGCTCTATTTACAATAGCCAGGACATGGAAGCAACCTAAGTGTCCATCAACAGATGAATGGATAAAGAAGATGTGGCACATATATACAACGGAATATTACTCAGCCATAAAAAGGAACGAAACTGAGTTATTTGTAGTGAGGTGGATGGAGTTAGAGTCTGCCATACAGAGCGAAGTAAGTCAGAAAGAGAAAAACAAACACCATATGCTAACACATATATATAGAATCTTAAAAAAAAAAAGAAAGAAAGAAAATGGTCAGAAGAACCTAGGGGCAAGACGGGAATAAAGATGCAGACCTACTAGAGAATGGAGTTGAGGATATGGGGAGGGTGAAGGTTAAGCTGGGACGAAGTGAGAGAGTGGCGTGGACATATATGCACTACCAAATGTAAAATAGATAGCTAGTGGGAAGCAGCCACATAGCACAGGGAGATCAGCTCGGTGCTTTGTGACCACCTAGAGGGGTGGGATAGGGAGGGTGGGAGGGAGGGATATGCAAGAGGGAAGAGATATGGGGACATATGTATATGTATAACTGATTCACTTTGTTATATAGCAGAAACTGACACAGCATTGTAAAGCAATTATACTCTAATAAAGATGTTAAAAAAAAAAGAAAAAGAGAATTGGGGGGATCCACCCAGGTTTTCAAACAATTTTGCCATTTAAGAATACTTACATATCTTTTTATTATTATAAACATATGCATATATATTCAAACACTGTAATTATTAGCTAGCTTTTCCTGAGTACTTAATATGTTTAGACACTTTTCTAAGTGTCTTAAATATATTAACTTATTTTATAAGCACAATAGCCTTTAACCTGGGTCCCATTATTATTCCCATTTTACAGATAAGGAACCTCAAATTAAAAGAGGCTAATGTCCAGTGTAATCATTTAGTAAGTGATAGAACCAGGCTGTGAATCTGGCACCAGAGTTTGGATTCCTGACACTGCCATGCTATGCAACATGACCATATCATTAAAAAAGAAATATCTGTCTATTACCAAAAAGAAAAGAAGAGAAAACCAGTACAAGGACATAACTTCAGAGTAGTTATTTTTATAAAGAATTCCCTCGATCTTATTTTTTTTAATTCACTGTAGACTGGGAAAGGTTTTGTCAAAAACTACTGCTGGACCCAGCACCCTGCATCCAGGAGACCAAGACCAAGACATCAGCAACATGGTTTCCAGTTTTATTCCAGACTTACACTCTGGACATTGTAGATCAAGAGCTTAACCATGTCAGTCATTGTTGGGATGTTGTTCATAAGCCATTTTACAAATGCCCTTCAAACACCTATACAAAATAAATGAATTTAATTCCCTCTCAACCTTTTACTTTTAGTAGCACATAGGTAGGTTCTGAAATCACCACCCCCCGAAGCTTGACAAAGTGAAGAGTTTGGAAAATGACTATCAGGTGAGGAAGGGTCCTTAATACAAACTCCAAGGACTTCAGGGATCTGAGAATCCACCGAAATGAACCCCAAAAATTTGCCAACTTGCGCAATGCCCACTGCTACAGGAAGAAGAGCTATAGCTATGAAATTATTTTTAAAGAGTCTACCTCCCAAAAGAGCTGAAGAACCACAGCTTTCAGCTCAGTGCCTAAGTTACTACTAACATTTTGGGGAAATTAACTTGACCACTCTACACATCAGGTTTCCCAAATACCAAGTTGGAATAATATAATTCCCTCCTGGCATTCTTTCAAAAGCATGAAAATTAAATAAGGGTGTATTATCATGAGCTGTTATTATTATTCTGCTCCCCACCCCCCTCTGTGAAGCCTGTGAGAGTTGTGTGAGGGTGCTTTGGGGTGTGCTCTGTTTATTCTGTCTTTTAGAGGTCCTGTTTTAACATGTTCCATGTACCCATCTCTGTAGATATTTTAGCATTGCGTAATTAAAATTTTCTATAAACTGTTCTTTCTGTTTGCTCCCAAAAGCCAATAAAATTTTTAAATTGAGAATAAGTGTAAACAACAAATATTACTCTTCAGCCCATCAACTTGTGGATGGGATTTAGAGTGAACAAGCAGATTCTCTAAGGACAAATGATGAACAGCAACTTCTAAGCAGATTAAAATACCCCAATAGGTTGTACCTTAAACCAAAGCAGCTCTTCTATGGAAACATGCAATGCTGGTGGCTGCTGAGGGAATATCTTCTAATACCATTTTTTCAATCCAGGAAATGAAATTTAAAATAATGTGCTTTTATCTTCCTCCCCCTCTGCCTAACATAAGTAGTAATAATTAAAAGAAACTTTTCTAGACCCCAACAAGCACTGAATACACTGTCATCATCATTCCCTTCCAGCTCCACTATCTGTCCATACATGTAGCACAATTTTAAAATTTTACCTTAAGGGCTTTTAAAAACACCATTAAAATTGCATCACTGTGAGGTCAATTTAAGTTCAAGTCTAAAGCTTGCCCTGTGGAGCGTGACTTCACTAGAAACCCCAGCCCTGTCTCACCATCTCTCTCTGCACAAGAATAACCAACAATTAGGATAGCCATATTTAGCTAATGAGAAGATATGATGCCCAGTTAAATTTGAATTTCAAATAAGCAGCAAATACTTTTTTAGTATTAGTATGACTCACCTATTGCAAGGAACATAATTACACTAAAAAATTATATGTAGCTAATCTGAAAGTCAGATTTAACTGGGATCCTGTATTTTACCAGCAACCCTACCAATAATGTGTGAGGACACCATTAAGTGTTCAACATTAGGGGATCTGTGTTGTGACATCTTTCCTGAGAATAGTCCCGAAATGTGACAAAATATATAACCCTAAAACATTAAGGCCAGAAACAGAACTATACCTTTACATTCATGCATACCTACAAGAACATAGATTCTATAAAAGGAAGTCATTTTGCTATTGAACTTGTGAACATTAAATTAAATTCTTACAGCAAAGAGGGAAAAGTCACTTTTTGCATTAACACCTAACCTTCCAAAATCTCGTTGGGAAAGTCAGTTCTCTGTACCATGACTCCCCTCAGTCATTTAGATGTTAGTAACACTGGTCATAACCTTGAACTGATTCAATAAGAAATACAAAATGAACAAAGAATCCTAAACAAATTAAATGGATCTATCCTTTCACTGCACAATGGATTTTAGTTTTGCCCCAAGTAGGTATTATACTTCATTATTATTAAATATGTCAGCAGTATTTTCCCTGCAAAAAGCACTAAATTTTCCTATTTTTCCATCTTACTCAAAACCCCTTATTGTATATTTTATGAGTCACAGGAGGTCTAATCGCTGCTTTTCAGTGTTACAAATTTGGAAACCCAAGGTAGCATTTTGCTAAATGGATTTTGTACACGCAGAGTTGTTAAGCGTTTACAAAACACAGACACACACACACACATACACACACACACACTGAGGGAAAAACATTCCTGGCATGATTCTTTTCTTGTGAGTAACCCTCAGAAGTGGAACTAACAAGGCTTTATGAAGGTAGCCAACCAAGTTCCAGCTCTTGCTAACTTCACACTCTTTTCTTTCACCTTGAATGGTATAGTCTACAAGCTACCTTACTATTCTGTCTTCCTTCCCTCTCTCTCATATACCCCTCAGTTTTGAGAGGCATATTAATAAATGTAACACAGAGAAAAATTATGATATGAAAGTTGGGGTGAGTGTCTTGAAACCTCCTGCTTCCTCTTTTTCCTTACTCACTGGGGTACTTGGTCATAATCAGTTTTCACTGTGTCATTCATGTGCTAACGCTGTCAGGAAAAAAATATTTCCTTCTGAATTTGGGAAGAACTAAGGGGCTGTCTTGGGAAAATGGAACAAAATGGTTGCAGAGAATAGCTGAATTTGGGGACCTGGGATTTTGGAAATTATTTATAAAAGCTGGGTTTTGTGTAATACATTCTCAGACTGATTTGAGAGAGGGATTATGAGAATTAAATGTGATAAGGCATGTGAAGTACTATGCATAGTACACATGGTACCCATAAAATGCTTAATAAATGCTAGGTATTATTAAGGGCAAGTCCATTCCTCTTGTATATGAAGCACTGTAAACTCTGCAAGGAGGGAGGGAGGAGACACAAATTCTTTAGGAGAGATCTTAATTTCAACAGCAAATTTACAGAGAAGAGCATCTTGTACAATCTCATGGGATCCACAGCAATGCTAAAGGATCAAAAATGGTGGCCCAGATGACTGTCCAGTAAAAAGGAATGTGAATTTGATGAGGCTTTCACTCCTTCCTGTCTGGTGTATCTTGAGACAGTGCTGCTCGAAAGAATGCTTTGTCACAGAGACAGTGCTGCTGGAAAGAGTGCTTTGTCACAGATGAGGCCAATAATCCTCTTGGCATCTCCAAAAACATTTTGGCTTTGGAATTTCCTGAACAGATCACCTTAGGGAAATGGCAGCATCTCTGTGTCAGGCTTGTGGATCTTCAGGGTGATGAGAACTGAAACTCAAATTTCTGTGTATTCTCTTTCCCTCTTCCCTTAGGACCACATCCCAGCTACCCCATAGCCAAAGAAAGAAGTCCACTGTCTCAGTTGAAAAAGCTGTTGCATTTACGCAGTCACATCAGCCACCTTCTTTCTAGTTTCAGACCTTAGCAGAACTGAATTGGGATATATTTTCCTTTCACTGTCAACCCTCACTCCTTCCATCACCATCTTTATTCCTCCTGGGATTCCTGAATCCAATATCTTCATGTTGCCTGGAACCCAGTGCTAGAGGTACCACTTGGGCCTGCTCCCACTGCATCCCCACAACTACAAGCTATACCTTTTCTCTTCCATGCACTACCAATTATCATGTATCTTATTCCTCTGGACTCTAAGTCAACAGCGTGTTGCATCAAATTCTGAAACAGGAGGTGATTTGGGGTGGTAAAGCATACAATGATTAAAACTAAAGCAAGTGTTCCTTAAGTATATAACTGCCGTATATAATTTTAATGCTTTATAATTCACTCAACAACTCTATGAGGTGGATACTGAGTTTATCCCCATTTTATAGGTGATAAAAACTGAGGTTGGCAGGAATGAAACAACTTCCCCAAGGTCAATAGTTAAGAAATTAGTAGAGCAAGGATTTAAACCCAGTGTGCTTGAATCCAAAGTCTGAGCTATTAGTCATATCTTCATTCCAGGTAACCTTTGAACCACCTGGAAATTTTTAAAGATATAAACATGAAGGAATAACTCCCTATCTTTGAGCCCAGAAACTTGGAACAATGAAATCAACCTGGGTTACTACCATCTCAAAGTGGCAAATCAACACATTCCTTAAACAAAATTAATGTAACCCTAATTTAAACACACTAATGGTATGGAAAAGTTAAGACTAGCAAACTGACCCTCCTATGATAATAGCTCTAAACTCTGGGGGAAATACAACAGGAAGTTACCTGAGAGCTCTGGAAACCGAATAAAGTTAGACAGATTTTGCAGAGGCATCAAAACTTAGAAGAAATGGCAGGTATTGAAAGAATTTCCCAATTATGGGAATTTGCTATGAGAATATTTGTAGTTGTGGCATGATATAGAGGGACTAAACCTCTTCAGGAAGGTCTGCAATCTTTCTAGCCAGAGGAAACAGAGTAAGCTGCCTGAAACAACCAAGGTCACCAGAAAGATGGAGTGAATCCCAGAAAGGAGAACACCAGAGGATGCAAAAGCCAAATACCGTGCATGAACTCTGCCAAAATGTTTGGCTGCCTATTAAATTACTCATGTGCAGTGTCCACTAAAAGCAGCCTGAACTAGAATCTAGGCTGTTACTCACTACGCACGCTACCCAAAAGAGTTTTCAGTTTGAATCTAATTAAGCTCATTGCCTGCATAAATAAAAACATCAACATTCTTCACATAAAATTAACAGAATTCAGAATCTCTAAAACATAATACTTACAGTATTAAAGATTCAAACTGAAATTACCCAACACAAAAAGAAAGGCAAATGTCACCCATTCTCATGGGGAAAGATAATTGAGTCTAATCCCAAAATATTCCAGTAGTTGGAATAAACCTCAAGAACTTTTAGAACAACTATAATAACCATGATCAATGAGGTAAAGCAAAATATTCTCATATGAATGAAAAACCAAGCTGTCTCAGCATAAAAATAGAAAATATTAAAAAAGAATAAATGTAATATTAGAATTGAAAAGTACAATATCTGAAAAAAATAACTTGAAGGGCTTAGGAAAAGGTCAGTGAACTTAAAAATACTTTACTAGAAAATGTCCAACCTGAAGAAAAAAAAATATTTAAAAAATTAAGACACTCAAGAGAAGTGTTAGACAATATAAAAAGTTCTTAACATACCTGTCACTGAAATTGCTGAAGGAGAGGAAGTAAAAATGGGTATAAAGAATACTTAAAGAAATAATGGTTTAGAACTCTCCACATTTGATAAGATACATAAATTTACAGATTCAACAAGCTCAGCAAATTTCAAATAGGATAAATATGATGAAAACCACACCTAGGAAAACTATATTCAAACTGTTGATAATCAAGAATAATGAGAAATTCTTGAAGACAGTCAGAAACAAAAGACATGATATTAAGGAAAAGAGCAAATCAGAAATCATGGAAACCAGAAGACACTGCAAGTGCATCTTTAATGTACTGAATGAGGAAAAAAAATAAAATATCAACTTAAAACTCTATATACCTTCAAAGAATGAAGGCAAAATAAAGACTGTTTTGCATAAGTAAAACTTAGAAAATCTGTCACCAGTAGATCAATACTACAAGAAATGCTAAAGAAATTTCTTCAAGCTGAAAAAAAATGATAATAGAGTGACACTCAGATCTTCAGGAAGGACTGGAGAATATTTAAGGTGATAAATATCTATGTTACTATTAGATTATTTTTACTCTTAATTTCTTTAAAATGCATATGACTGTTTAAAACAAAATTATAATATTTTCTTATGGGTTTATATTCTATGTAGATATAATACTTTTGACAACTAGTAATTGAAGAATGGCAAGGAGTATGTTAAGTGGAAGTGGTAACATCTTTATATTTTATAGGCAGTATTAAAATGTTAATTCTAAATAGACTGTTAAAATAAAGGATATAGCAGTAGTTTTATCCTTAGAGAACCACTAAAAATACAAAAAGTAGAGTTAAAACCAATAGCTAATTAGGATGGAATTCTTAAAAATATCCAGATAATCCAAAAGAAGTCAAAAGGGATAGAGGGGACTTCAAAGAAAAAAAATAAAATTACAGAGTTGACACCAAAAGCACAATCCACAAAAGGAAAGATTGACAAATTGGAATTCAACACAACTAAAAATTTTTGCAAGGTAAAAGATCCTGTTAAGAAAGTGAAAGACAAGCTACAGATTGGGAGAAAATATTTTCCAATCACATATTCAACAAGTACTAGTATGTAGCATATATTAAAATCTCTCAAAGTTCAACAGTAATAAAACAAAAAATCCAATTACAAAAACAAGCAAAAAACATGAAGACACATTTTACTGAAGAAGATACACAGATGAAAATAAGCACATGGAAAGATGTTTTACATCATGAGCCATTAGGGAAATGAACATTCAAACCACAATGATATATTACTACACATCTAATAGAATGGCTCATGTAAAAAATAGTAACTCCACCAAGTTCTGGTAAAGAAGTACATTTCCACTCATACATTGCTGGTGGAAATGTAAAATGGTACAGCCACTCTGGAAAAGTTTGGCAGTTTTTCATACCGCTCAGCTTAGCAATTGTAATTCCTGGTCATTTATTCAGAGAAATGAAAAACTTATGTTCACATGAGAACCTATTATATACAAATGCTCACAGAAGCTTTATTCATAAGAGCCAAAATGTTGAAACAACCCAGATGTCCTTCACCAGGTGAATGGTTAAACAATCTGTGATGCATCCATATCATGGAATACTACTTGGCAATAAAAACGAACAAACCCTTGGCATACACAACAACCTGGATGAATTTCCAGGGAAATTTTTTGAGTGATAAAGCAATCTCAAAAGATTACTTACTGTCTACCTGGTATAGAATATCCTTGAAATAACAATATTGTAGAAATAAAGAACAGATTAGTAGTTGCCATGGGAAAAGGAGAGAGTGGGGGGATGAGAGAACTGAATGTTAAAAATGCGTTTCAAAAAATAAAGAAAAATATTTTCTCAGACAAGCAAAGACTGTGGGAATTTACTGCCAGCAGACCTACTCTTTAATAATTATTTAAAGAAGTTTTTCAGGCAGAGAAAGATCCGACAGCTCCCAATGGCCAAGTCTGTAATAATTTGTGCAAAAAGAGAATGTTACTATAAGATTATAATCCAAAGAAGAAAACAAATTTCCATGAGTATATACTGATATAAATAATTGTAGAATAAATAAATAGGTGACAACTCCTTACAGAAGAACTCCAATTAGTAAATGTAGAAGGAATGAGGGAAATAGAAACTCACCACTATAACACCACAGTAATAATTACTATAGGCAAGATCCACCAACTAATACTAAAATTAGTGAGCAAATGTTTAAGAAGAAATAGGATATTTGGGTAATCTCAAAGTATTTTTCTCCAAAATATTTATTAATTTCAAAGGGAAAAATAGTAACTTTGCAGTAAAGAAATCTGCAGACACTGTCTTAACCAAGTGATAAAGGTTAACATTACCGGTGAAATCATGAAGATATCTTATATAAGTCTAAAATTATTTCAAAATAACAAGTTTTTGAAAAGGGAAAGAGGGGAAAAAGGCAAAAGCTATGAATAGGCAATTTATAAAAGAACAAGTTTGCCAATTACATGTGAAAATATGCCCAGCACCCCTAATAATCAGAGAAATGCAAAGTTTTAAATTTATGAGGTACCATTTTAGATCCACCAAACTGGCACAAAGTTAAAGAATGGAAACAGCTACTAATGGTGAAAATGTTGAGGTGAGGTGCCCCAAAAATGTTCTCTTTCATTATACGTAGAAATGTGAAAAGTAAAACAGATCAACTTTGCTCTATCTTTTAAAATAAAAAACCCACTTACTGTTTCACCCATCAATACCTCTGCTTGAAATCCATCTAATGGAAATTGAAGCAACAGTTATTGGGAATGTAATGGTCAGATCTTCAACGATATTCATGGCAGAGTTGGTCCAAGTGGTCAATCAAAATCACCACCAAAATCTAAACAAACAAACAAAAACACAACAAATCACTAAAGAATAAACTAATAAAAGAAGGAATTAGATCTATATCAGGAAACTAGGAGAAATTTCTAGGAGATTTTTTGAAACAATATGACTTTATTTATTCATTCATTCCTGCCCATCTGTCCTACAACAGGACCTAGATCGAAAGGTGGTTACCATGGTTTATCTGGATTGGAAAGAAGGGTTGATGCAGATGAAAGGACATGCAGAAGAGAAGCAGGGAAGTAAGATTACAAAAGAATGCATTTAAAAAAAATATCCCCAAAGAAAAATAACATGCCTGAAATAATCTCATATATGTCAAACAATGTATGTGTATGGATATATACCTAAAGTGGGTGTAAAAATGTCAACAAATGACTATTGGGATCATCTCAGGATGGAAGGATTTTAAGTGAGTTTTTAAGATCTTTCTTACTCTTCTGTGCATTATTCAAATGATTACAAAGAGCATGTGCTGATTATATAAATAGAAACAATAATAAACTTGTTTTCACAGTGAGGGGGAAAAGAGTCTCAGTGGAGGAGAGTGAATTTCAGAGGTGGATGATTCTTATCTGCACAGTCATCCTTCCATCCTCTTAAGTCTAGAAACAGGACACATTTTTCTTATTGAACAGTGATATGTGAGACTATGATTTCCAATGGAAAAATACTAAAACCAGTGTTAGACCCTCCAATTCTGTTCTTCTTTACCTATAAGCAAGTGCTTAGTTTTTAATGTCCTGTGTGCCTCAGAGTAAAAAGTAATTCCAGACTCTTCTAAACCTTTAAGTGATAAAGTTCATCAAGTTCATGGAGAAATCAGTTGCTGATTAAATATAAGAAATGAAAACAAGAAATCTTTGACAATTCAGTAACAGTTTATTAAAAGATATTTTTCTTTATTTTTCTTCATTAATTAATTTATTCATCCACTCAATAAACATATTTTACCACCAACTATGTACCAGGCACTAAGCTAGTCCCCAAGGAAAAATAGGTCAAAAAAGGATGATCTCAGAGTCCTCTGGTAATATCAAGAAAATTCCAATTATCTTGTAATAACTTTTAATGGAGTATAATCTGTAAAAACACTGAATCACTATGCTGTACATCTGAAACTAATATAATACTGTACTATACTTCAATTAAAAATTAAATTAAAATGCTGTTTAAAAAATTCCAGATTATAAAAGTAATAAGTAACAGGTAAAGGAGGTGTAGTTAATTCATCTTGAATGGAAAGAGGAGGAAGAAAAGGAAGAGAGTAGTCAGGGAGAAACATTTCCAAAAGGAGGTGATGCTTGACGTGAATATGAGTTTAAATATTAAAGCCTGAATATGAGTTTGCTGGATAAAGAAAAGAGAAAGAAGTATTCCAAGCCAAGTGAACAACACATGCAGAGGCACAGAGCTTGGTGAAACATGATACTTTGGGAAAATATAAGTGGCTCAAGCCAGTGAAAGCAAAGATTATACAAGTGAAGGCATACAATCTGAAGCCAGAAAGCAGACTTTCTGCTTGGAAAGTCTTGATCTGGCTGGATCATTAAGAGACCACTGAATGCCAATTTAGGAAGTTTGAGTTTTATCCTGTGAAAGTCAAAGAACTACTAAAGGGATTTTTTAAAGGAGAGGCACAATTACATGTGCATTTTAGGAAAATCACTAAAATTGTGGAAGATGGATTGGAAATTGGCAAAGCTAGAGCAGAGAGACCAGCTAGCACACTATTGTATTATTTCTGACAAGAAAAATAGAGGGAGGGGGACTTATGCAGTGAATGGAGGAGGGGGTTGTTTGACAAGGGGAGAGAGAGTCATTAGAATCTAAAATTGATATTACCTCATGAGCAGTTAGATGCAGGAGATGATAAGGAGAGTGAGATTGGAAAGAAAATCTCTAGCATAAATGACCATGGAGAAAGTGATGTCATCCACTGAAATGACAAATATGGAAGAAGAAGCAATTTTGAGAGAGGAGTTTAGTGGGACATGTTCAGTCTGCCATAGCTTCACTTGAAGGTGCAGCAGCAATTGGAAATGCCACGTAGTTTCCTTTTAGACCACAAACCAGCCATTGCTTCCTAGAAAGCAAGGTATGTTATTCAAATCAAGAATGAGGAATATGAGGAGACTTCCAGGTAAAGTGAGATGGGGAAGGGTCACTGAAAGAGAAATTAGGAGGAAGAGATGGATGGGGACAGAGTGGAGGGAAGGGAAGGGGAGGCATGAGTGACAAATGAAGCAATTAAACTTTTCACAAGCCTCTCTCTCAACTATCAGGTCGTGAAGTTTTCAAAGAGTTATTTGTAAGAACTCTGTTCTTTGGAGGCAGAATGAGTTATTAACCTTCTCTAATTGGAATCTGATTTTCTCTAGAATTCCGTATTTCAGACTAACGGGGTTTCACAGAAGAGTGTAATAAGTTTGGGATGACTGTTTTTATGCTACATGAGTCACTTCTTTAATAACCCAAGTCCCACTCCCACTCCCCATCTATCCCTGCCCTATCTAAGCCACAGAGTCCCAGGGCAGAATCTAGCTTGTAGGACCCTGAAGTTGTCCATGAAGTCTTCCTAAACAAACAATGGTGCTGTGAACTGAATGTTAATGTCCTTCCAAAATTCACATGTTGAAGCCCTGACCCAAAATGTGATCATACTTGGAGATGGAGCCTTTGGGAGGTAATTAGCTTTAGATGAAGTCATAAAGGTGGGGCCCTCATGATGAGATTGGTGGCCTTATAAGAAGAGACTCAAGAGCTTGTTCACTCTCTCCTCACTGTGCACGAGAAGAGGTCATAATGAGCACAAATGTTCTCTTGGACACCTACAAGCCAAGAGAACAGGCCCCAGGATGAAACCTACCCTGATGGCACCTTTATCTTGGACTTCCCAGCTTCCATAATTGTAAGAAATAAATTTCTGTTGTTTAAGCCACCCTGTCTATGGTATTTTGTTATGGCAGCCTAAACAGACTAAGATACATGGGTGTCACAGATGTCAAGTTTGCCTCACAGAGAATCTGTGTCCCAATCTGATACATGTCTATGATCAGCATCATACCCAATATGAACATTTAATTGCCTTAATCAAATGTATCCTGGTCTTGAGTCTGCATTGAACCCTCCTGGGCTAAGGTGTTAGGAGGGAGGCCAGAAGACATGTCAGAACAGAGAGATTTTGTTAGGAAACAAGCACATCCTCATGAGAGACCAGCTTCTCTTAAAGCCAAAGAGAATGAGGGAACAAGGATCATAATACAAATTTGGGGAAGGAGAGAAAATGGGAGTCAGATTCCCCAGTCCTTGGCCACATCTGTGTGCTGTTAACCACGTTATGGATTTCCCAAAAAGCCTACTGGGCATGCATAGCACTTCGGTAGGTATGTGATGGTATGTGATTAAAATTTCAACCTTAAGATAGAGGATTTCTCTAAAGCAGACGAGTCCCATTTGCTAGATCCACATGTGTCTTATTGACCTGTGGTGTGTCAGGGGTAATGTGGCGAATGCTGTGTTACCAATGAGCCATGCAGGAACTTCCCTGGCAGTCCAGTGGTTAAGACTCTGCGCTTCCACTGCAAGGGGCACAGGTTCGATCCCTGGTCAGAGAACTAAGACCCCGCATGCTGCACAGCATGGCCAAAAAAAAAAAAAAAAAAAAAAAAGAGCTATGCAATGACCAAAAGGCATAAAGGACATGAAGATATAATTCATGGGACCATGGAACTTATCTATTTATTTATTCTTAATACTCATCTTTATTCCATAAAGAATTGTCATCCTTATAACACACACTCTTGAGAGGTGGGCTACAGTTTGATTTTAGCCTTCTTCCAAACAGTGAAGGGGAAACACTTTTTGGGTGACATAAGTCACCATGGTATGAGCCGTGCCTTCTTCTCTCATTTCATTTAAATCCAAACAGCTGTGTTGTGGACAGGAGCCAAATAAGAAAGAATACCTTAAAAATACCTTGATGCAACATGCCAATATAGAAGCATGAGGGAAGACAGGTGTGGCAGTGCACAGCAATGAGCTGACCAATGAGCTGGCCAAGATGTTTGAAGCTACCGAGTCTAAACAATCATATGCCAATCATGAATCTAAGCATCAATGTCAGCTATAATCATAGACCCTAAAATCTTTGACCACAGAAATGGATAGTCACATGACAATGATATGGAAAAAATGCATGACATCCACCAGCAAACTCACACACCTACACACATCCTCAACAGCTTCATCCTCAAACACAAGGAATGGTGACAAACGCATCACAAATATGTGTCACAGCAAGAATCCCGTGACTCTCTCAAGTCTGGAGCAGAGAAAACTATAAGTAAATGCATTAGTCACAGTACAATCGGTCAAAGCCGGCCATTGATATCAGTGCATAGTCTGTATTAATTAAATCTTAAGTGTAAATATTAAATTAAAAATGTTGATTTTCCCCATTTGTCCTTTAACTCCATACATTTTATATTTCACAATAGGAGTCCACCTAGGTTATGTTTCTATAAGTAATCCAAAACAATGATGAATTAATTACCTTTCACAACATAAGTCAAAGCAGAATCTAATTCATTAATACATTTTATCTCCCTCAACTCATTAATTTACTGAATGACATTTCTTCCTATAGACAGAATTTCACCTTTAGCTACAACATTTTGCAAGCACCAGACTAACACTGAACAGGATAATTTGCTCTTGAATCAAACTTTGCTGAATAAGTCAAATTGTCCAGCAACTAGAATATGTTTTAAAAGTAAATCTGGAGAAGAAGCTTGACTATTCTGTATCTTTGTCAAGTAGCATTTTCATGCTTCAGATAATCTACATGCCCAAACAAAGCAGGGGCTTCTCTTTGCTTATCTCCAAAAGCAAAGTATCCTGTCACATTGGTGGCTGGAACACCTTTCAAGCTTAGTCAGTACATTTACCATCTACTGTATTGTTTTGGGGTTTTTTAAAAATTTTATTTATTTATTTTATTTTTGGCTGCGTTGGGTCCTCGTTGCTGTGCAGGGCTTTCTTTTAGTTGCAGCGAGCGGGGGCTACTCTTCGTCGTGGTGCACAGGCTTCTCATTGCGGTGGCTTCTCTTGTTGTGGAGCATGGGCTGCAGGCGCGTGGGCTTCAGTAGTTGCAGCATGTGGGCTCAGTAGTTGTGGCACACGGGCTCTAGAGCGCAGGCTCAGTAGTTGTGGCGCACGGGCTCAGTTGGGAGATCCCACACGGCATGTGGGATCTTCACAGACCAGGGCTCGAACCCGTGTCCCGCACATTGGCAGGCAGATTCTTAACCACTGTACCACCAGGGAAGCCCCATCTACTGTATTATGTCACCTTCACTCTTTCTGGAGTTGTATTTCTTTTTAGGGACAAGAGAAAAGTAAATCTCCTTAATTGAGTCAAAATGCATTGAGAGAGAGGGAGGCTCTTGGCAAGGTAAACGTCCTCCAGGCCATCTTTAAGACTTTCCTTTCTCCTAGCACACGCCTTATTTTTACCACAAGTTTCCAGTTTAGAAAGAAGTATGTCCACCTAAAAAGTAAATCCCAGCACAGACTACAAATGATTTACTTGAAATCCCAGACTGTAGACACTGGAGCAAAAGTTAATGAAATACTCTGTCAACAATCCAAGCTAAATGAAAGAAAATTATTCATTACACAGACTGCCAACTCTAAGGTGTTGGTAGCCAAAGTGAATAATCAAATTAAATATCTAAGGTGATGTAAGAAAGAAGAGAAAATACTGGAGAAAAGTCCAGGGAAAGGGTGCTAGGGCACCAATCGTGAGAAAATATTAGTGATAAATGCCTTTATCAGGTGTTAAGTAAATGCTAGGGCACTTGCTAATTAGTTGACATTTGTTACTTAATTCTTTTTTTTTTTTTTATAAATTTATTTATTTTTATTTATTTATTTTTGGATGTGTTGGGTCTTCGTTTCTGTGCGAGGGCTTTCTCTAGTTGCGGCAAGTGGGGGCCACTCTTCATCACAGTGCGCGGGCCTCTCATTATCGCGGCCTCTCTTGTTGCGGAGCACAGGCTCCAGATGCGCAGGCTCAGTAGTTGTGGCTCATGGGCCCAGTTGCTCCACGGCATGTGGGATTCTCCCAGACCAGGGCTCGAACCCGTGTCCTCTGCATTGGCAGGCAGACTCCCAACCACCGCGCCACCAGGGAAGCCCTGTTACTTAATTCTTATAATAAACATATGAGATGTTCACTAACATGATTCCCTTTTGACATATGAGTAAACTGAAGCTTAGAGTTTAAGTGGCTTGATTAGGTGGCAAATAAGTCATAATGTCTAAATACAAGTGCAATCATTGTGATTGTTCACCCTTATACATAGAGTATGAGTTAATCTGATCCTCATTTTCAAACCGCACTCATTTGAGAAATTTGGGTATGGTGAGAAAGGGGCAGAGGCAGGGGCAGGGGAGAGAGAGAAAGAGAAGAGACCAGATAGCTGTTCAAACAGTGAAAGGACTGCTCCCTGCTATTCTGCTCAGTGGTCATGTGTCCTGGCGGGAGCAAGAGAAGGGACCTGGCAGTGCTATTCCCATCCTCGCAGTAGGAGCACCGAAGATGGAACTCTGGATCAGTGTTCGAAGATTTAATTTTTTCAGACAACACAGTTCCTAAAATTAAGCCATGTTAGTGGATTCTAAAACAAATAAACAAATAAAGCCATCAATTCCAACCCAAGAAGAAAATCTGGCTGTGATGAAATAATTAGAGAAGGCACATTGGCCTCCACTGGGGTGTCCTCCCTAAGGCATTTCCAAAAGCAGTTTTTTTTTTTAATTGAAGTATAGCTGATTTGCAATCAAACTTTAATGGTTACCAAAGGGGAAAGGGAGAAGGGCAGGAGGGATAAATTAGGAGCATGGGATTAATAGATATACACTACTATATATAAAATAGATAAGCAACAAGGATTTACTGTATAATACAAGGAACAATATTCGATATCTTGTAATAACCTATAATGGAAAATAATCCAAAAGCAGTTTTAACACTCACCACTTGGAGAACTTACCTTCCCAGTGAGAGGCACCTCCTCGCTTCTTCCAGGCCCTGTACATGCTTTTCCATCTTAGAAGCTACAGGCTCCCCCAGAAACAGACCCTGAAAAGAGAATGAACTAGTGAACATAGTTGTTTGGGGGTGACCCCAGAAAACACAAAGAGGTAGGAAAATGAGGCAGGGAAGGGAAGGAGGCTGATAAAGGGTGACTCTTCAAGCAAGTTCCCACCATGTGTAACTGGTGGTTAACGCCACAGAAAAGCACTGGAGCCAAAGTAAAAATTATTTTTTGAGAGTTATCCCCACAAGGCATGAGGGGGCTAAGAGGTCACTTATACACTGACATTTTCAGCACAATTTGCTGAAAATAATTACCTGAAGACTGGAATGGTGGTTACCAGGAAACTGGAATCATAGTTACCAGGAGAATGAAAAGGTGTTTACCAGGGCCTAGGGGGAGGTGGGCATGGGAGTTATTAACCTCTAAGCATAAAGTTTCAGTTGAGTAAGATGAATAAGTTTTAGAGATCTGCTGTACAACACTGTACATATAGTCAACAGTAATGTATTATACACTTAACATTTAAGAGGATAGGTTTCATGTTAAGCGATCTTACCACAATAAAATAAAGACAAAATAAATTACCTGGGCAACTTTGTAAAAAACAAAATTGCCATATATGTGAGGGTCTACTTCCAGACTCCCAATTCAATTCCATGGATCTATGTATGTTTATACCTAAGCCAATAACACACTCTCTTGATTACTATAGCTTTAAAATAAGACTAGAAATTAAGTAGTTTAGGTTCTCTAGTTTTCTTATTTGTAAAAATTATTTAGCTATTCAAAGTCCTGTTTGTTTCCATATAATTTTAGAAACAGTTCTGACTTACAGCAAACAACTGCTGGGATTTTAATTGGGATTGCATTGACTCATTAGGTCAATTTGGGAAGAACTGACATCAACAATATCATCTTTCAGTTCATGAAAATGGTGTGCTCCTCCATTTATTTAGCCCTTCTTTAATTTTTCTTCCTCTTTCTTGGCCATTTCTTAAGCTTCTAATTGAATTTTGATGTTTAATTAAATTACTTAATACTTCTAAAACAATGATGAATAGAGATAATGGACACCTTTGCCATGTTCCTATCTTAGTGGAAATTCCTCTAGTATCTATTAGATCTTAAGTAAGATGCTAGCTTTGGTACTAAATATATATACTTTTTATCACATTAAGAAAGTATCCATTAAAGTTTTTTAATCAGAAAAGGGTATTGTGTACTATTGGAGGTTTTTTTCAGGGAGACAATCACATGATTTTTTTCCCTTAGATCTACTTATAAGGGGTATTTTATTAACACTATTTCTAATATTAAGCAAATCATGCATTCATTGAATAAATCTCTGCTGATCATGGTTTGTTATTTTCTTACTGTGCTATAAGATTCTGTTTGCTAATATTTTATTTAGTACTTTTTCATCAATATTCATAAATAACATTGATTTACAGTTTTCTCTTTTTGTACTCTACTTATTAAATGTTCTTTTAGAAATTCCTGTTCAAATCACAAGGCAAAGTGTAAACCAGCCACTTTCCCTTCTTGCCCAATATTATTTTATCCCTGTAAACAATTTTTACCCCTTCCCATTTACCCCCATGCCTCACAAGAGTTCGCACGTATGTGGGTTATTACAAAAGCTATCATGAACAGAAGTGATCAAAAACCATTTCCTGAGAACCAAAAAGCTTGATTCAAAGGTATGTTAACTTGGTAAGCATCCCAAGATACCCTGAATAATTACAAAGTCTGACATTCTTCCTGTTTCCGTGTCCAAATTCCTGGGCAGGAGACTTACTGGTCCAGCCTGGGTCAGAAAACCATGTTGCTACTCCTGGACAAATCAAATGCGGTCAGAGGGCAGGATCATATGAAAAAAAGATAACTATTTAGAAGGCATATATATGAAGTGGCCAGCTGGGGGTATGGGGAAAGAAAGCCTTTCAGATGGAAAGAAATGCCTTTTCCCAAAGGAAGGCAAACTGATAGTCAAATACAATAGTAACGCCTATTAAAATTACATAAAAAGGGAAGGCCCTATATCATTTATATTGAATTGAATGTGCCTCCTGAAAATGCATAGTCAAAAAAATGTCATCCTACAAGTACTCAGGCAAAAAAAAATTAACAATTTTTTTCCTGCACTCAGTATTGGGTACAGACCTTGGGAAGATGGGATTTAGCATTACTTACACAAAGCACACCAATAGCGCCACAGCAAGCATATCAGACGAGAGGCAAGGTGAGTTTCTTTCCTGAGACATGTACTAGATAATATACCAAGAAAAACTCTCAAGCCACCAAATGATATGCAAAGGAAAGATCTCAAGTATTTGTAAAATATGTGGTAGTACTCGGTACCCTATAAAATGCTATACCAATAATGAGCTAGGAGTGAGGACACAATTACCCCACCTTTGTTTTTCTCTGCTTAAAGAAACCCCAAATAAAAAGGGAGTTCAGAAGATATACAGAAAGGAACATTCTGTCTATAAGGCAATAGAAGTTTATAATTTTTCCCAGATTCAAAAATCTGAAACTCGTTAACTCAGGCGATGAAAGTGATAAGCAGGGCTCACGAATTTGCATAACTAAATGCCATCATTTAGACATTATGAAAAGTAAAAATTATGAGGTATATTTGAAAGGCACAATAACTGGAATCTGATGAACTAAATATTAAAGGAAAATACTCCACAGAGAGCACCTATTTAGTGAACTCATTATGAAAATTGTATATTAGCATATTTATTGTTAGGTTGTAAACAATGCTCCCAGACTGGCTGAAAACAGCCTTTCATTAAAGAGTAAGGCAACTTTCCCCTTTCATACTTGTCTAAATTATTGTTTCTGAAATTTAATTTCCCACATTTTTTTCTCACATTTGTGCAATACTTAACAGTTTAGCAGCACATTCTCACTCAACATTTACATGACTTTTTACCCCTTCATGGGGTTAAAAAAAGAAAAAAAAAAAAAACCAGTCTTAAAATGTTTGCCGACTTGCCAAAGGTAGATCAGGTAACTAGTCTGAACTGTAGAAATTCTAAATCAGTGAAGTCTAAATAAGTATGACTTTACTTTGTTTTTGTTTTATTCCTGAGAGACATGTATTCCCATATGGCAAAAATTACAGAGGAGAAAAAGAAAGGAAAAAAGAAAAAAAATCTTTTCACTTCTGGATTAATTCTCTAAACTCTTAAAGACTATATTTATGAAGGAACAGGGGGAAAAGGCAGAGGGGGAGGGAGTCCATCTGTGTTAATATTGGTTGAGCTCAAATGCAATGTAAAATTTATTATTTCTTTTGTTGTTTTTGTTCTTCCAATTTGAAAAGAATTATGTGTGTGTACATATTTATTATATTTTTTCACTTAAGTAGAGCGATGACTTTTTTTCAAGTTTATCTAGCAAGAGCAGATAATTGACACCAAATTGGTCTTTTGAATTTCCAGCCAGAATCTTCTCTCCTTCAACTGCTCCTGAAGCAGGATGATTTTGGAGGAAATTAGATTCACTGTTTGCATAAACCAATGTATTTAGCTGGTGGCTCTGCAGGTCCAATTAACTCTTCTAACAATATGGGTGAAATGAGGTTACAGTTATGTTTGTAGCCACTTAGAATTGTTTTGATTAAACACTCCCTCCTGTATCTTATTTAAAGTAAGAACACATGGCACTGAAACATATTTCATGGGATGGGAGAGGATGCCTGGGGGGAAAAGGGAAGAAAAATATCTAAGTCATGATATGAAATGCATGACCTCTCATTTATGTATAACCATAAAGAGAAGGCTTATTTGCACAAATTTTTTTAAATATTGCACATAACACACTTTGAAGACATCTTTAATATGTCAATCAATATCATTACTATTGTATTGTGAAAAATATCATTGATGTCAGACAAAATAGTAAAAGTTGAAGGAGCACAAAGCTGAGAACCAGCAGACCTGTATATTAAGGTCAGCTCTGTCCCTAGTGAGTCACAATCTTTCTGAACTTACTTTTTTCCTTGTCTGGAAAGAGAAACAACACTCATTTAGTTTCTGCCTCTGAGAATACAACAAAATATAAGATACAATTGCTGCTCTCAAAGAGTTTGTAATACATTTGGCAAAACAAAGTAATTCACTAAAAGATAAAAATAACCACTTGGTAGGAACTTCTCCAAAATCAGTATCATCTGGTTGAGCTTCATAACAACCCAAAGAGGTAGGCATTATTATTATTATTTCTATTTTACACACAAGAAAACTGAGGCACAGAGTGATTCAGAAATATTAGAAGACCTCTCTGTTGCTTAAGTAACAGTGAGGTTTCAAACCCAGTCAACCTCAGCATGAGCACTTAGCTACCATATCATATAATGACAAAAAGTCCTATGTGTTCAAAGAAGGGAAAGGCAGGATAATTAATTAGCAAAATAATACACAAGGGATAGTTAAGAATTGGAGTGGTAAGAGAAGGTTCCAATCATAAGAATATGATGAGCCAAACCTTAAAGGATGAGGAGTATTTTTATGGACAGAAGAGAAGATGATGGAAGTAGAGTGAGAACACTCAGCATGAAGATGGCAGTAGGTGTGGGGTGACAGGAGGGAAGAACCCAGAAGAATGGCAGTGAGATATAAGGATGGACAGGTCAACTGTGGAGAATTTTGACTACGGAGTTTAAATCCTTCCAACCTCCCCAAACTGACGGCTCTGTTTGCCTGGCCTCCTCTACAAGCTAGTCTCCACAGTTGAGCATTGCTGCATCCAGAAAGCAGTATTTAAAGAGCAAGCAAAGACTCCAGTTGTTCTAAGACCCCAATCAAAGCCCCAGCTGGCCTACAGGGAGCCTTTGAACTAACTAGGCAAAAGTACCCTCAACAGATAAGTACGTGGCTTGGTGAGGAGAGCGTGCCTTCCCCTGATTTAGAGGAGGGTCCTGGGTAGATGCAGCCCTATGTGTAGAGCTTGGCTGATCAACACAGACTGATCTCAGTCCCAAGCATCTCTCCAGAAGGATCACACAAACTACTCAAAATTGTACATACCAGCCCCATTCCCAATACACAGCCACATTCTCTGGAATCACCCTTCAAATTTACAAAAGCTTATATAAGCACAAAAACCATTACTTAATTACCATAAGTAATTACTTAAAGGTGTCAATAATCACTCATGCTATTTGGGGAAAAGTTGGAAAATGTTTGTAAAACAATCACATGATATGTAATAAGTCAAAATTCAGTTATGCTGACTCTGGTAATCAGTATTAAAGATTGTTTTTACTTCAGAATAATACACAAATATGTTTCCTCAATTATAGTTTATATTGAAATAAAATTAGAATCCATATGGTAATTTGGGGCACATCATTAGTAGATTGTAAAACAGAGATTCAAATGTTTACATCTAATGTTCCTAATTCCATGGAGGAAATAGTTTATATTAGAATTTTTTTACCAGCCAAAATATAGTCATTATCTTAATGAAATTAGTTCTTTTTATTTCTTTAAGTGTAAAATTCTACGTAGAATTTGATAGCCAGCTATGTATCTTAAATGTATTTATTGCAATATGATTCAAATAAGTACAAAGGAACTTTTGGGGATGATGGATGTGTCCTAAAACTGAATTGCGGTGATTGTTGCAAAACTGTGTAAATTTAATAAAATTCATTGAACTCTGCACATAATCTTTTTACTGTATGTAAGTTATTGCATACTCTTTTACTGTAAGTTAGCTTAATAAAGCTATTTTTTTAAAGATTAAAACTGGTGGCTTTTGGTGGATGTATTACAAATTCTTTTCATTTACCTACTTCAAAATTTTCCTATTTTTTACAACAGTAGGTATTACCTACATAATTAAAAAATAATTTCAATGCAGTTGAGTTTAACATAAACATTTATCTAGCACACATTCTGTGCTTAGCATAGTGATAGAATCTAGAGTTGTACAAAATAGAAAATAACATGTTGCCTCTTCCTTAAGGAGCTTACAATTGAGTAAGAGTAGAAAACAATGCAAACAACTACCTATTTATGGCAGAATGAAATTACCTTTCAATTAAGTTGCAAGCAACAGATGTTGGTAGCTGGGTGAAAGAAAGAATTAATGACTGGCCAAAGGGAAGTGGGCAAAGAAAAGAGTGATTGGCAGGAGAGTTTTAATGAGTCACCTGGAGGTTGATGCACATGGCCACATCCTTAATTGGAATAAATGAATTAATATTCGTTGGAAAGTAAGGTTTAGTAGCAAAAGCAAGCATTCTTCATGCTTACTACACATATTTATATCTGCTAGAAAAAAAAAAATTGACCTTGAGGAGTCCAGAAGATTTGATAGAGAGTAGGCAGAAAATAGGTAGGTAGGAAGAATAGACAGAGGAAAGCAAAAAATATGTCAGCTTGTACTTTATCATTGAAAAAGAAAACAAAAATAAAAACAAGAGTCTGTTTCAAAAAATAGTTGTTTCTCTAACCGGAGTGAACGAGGTGGGGTAATTACCTCCCCACATTGCAGGAAGTACTCCTTCCTTTCGGCCTCCTTTAAATTACATAAAAAGGGAAGAGCCTCCTTTCGGCAGGCAGTTACCTGTCTAGAGATAAGATAATCGAGCTAAGCCCATCAAGCCCAGATTATTCTTTACAAATTTACCAATCAGAAATATTACTCCACCTCTCTTGGGCTGCAGTCAGTAAAATGGTGGAGAAAAGCCAGGACCCATACCAAATGAGCTCTCTTTCCCAGGGACAGAATCATCAGCAATACTCTGTCATCACAAGTGGCGCACAACAATCATTTGTAAAGCTTGCTAAAAATGTGGCTTCCCAGTCCAAACACAGTGGATTCTGAGAGAGACACATGATCTGTATTTAAAACATGCATGCACTACCCTGTCCCATCCCCAATCTGCAGAACCTATTGCAGTAGGTCTGTAGACCACACTATTAAAACACAACACCAACTTAGAGGTCTGCTTGCGGGGAACTAACAAAATAATGAACACTGATACATGAAATCTTATTAATTATTTATTGTTACTGGTACTATTACTATAAATCACTAAATTAAGATTCTAGCTGCATACTAGTTTCAAGAGTAATAATATATTTATAGAAGAAATTTTCTTCTGATTTAATGCAAAGAAAAATCTAAGGGAGATATTGAGTGTGCCGGGTACAATTTCTAATGGTTTCTCAGTGATCTAAAATCCATTTCTTTAAGTGATTCCCAAAATTGTATTCATCAGGAGAACTGGCCAATAAGAAATCTCCATCCCATCCGAGATGACATATAAAGCCTTACAATCCCAGGTCTTGTCCCAGGTTTCTTAAATAAATAATACTTTACCTCTCCCCAGGTCTGTCAGCTGCAGGTAAACAACTCCACCCTTTCCTGTTCACGCTTAATCAGACATTCAGTTTGAAGAGAGTAGGAAGATGTGGTTTCCAACAAGGAGTCGAGACACAAGCTTTGATAGCCGCCTGTATTTCTTTTTGCAGAGGCTTCCCTGGGAATCTTTTCTGGGCAGGTTAGCACTTAAAATGTCATCATCTGACTGCTTTGATTAATTGTGGTACCATTTTCTGCATGAACCAGGTAGGGAAAGATGTTCTTTTTTTTTTTTTTTTTTTTTAATTGATTGATTGATTGATTGCTATGTTGGGTCTTCGTTTCTGTGCTAGGGCTTTCCCTAGTTGCGGCAAGCGGGGGCCACTCTTCATCGCGGTGCGCGGGCCTCTCACTATCGTGGCCTCTCTTGTTGCGGAGCACATGCTCCAGACGCGCAGGCTCAGTAGTTGTGGCTCACGGGCCTAGTTGCTCCGCGGCATGTGGGATCCTTCCAGACCAGGGCTCGAACCCGTGTCCCCTGCATTAGCAGGCAGATTCTCAACCACTGCGCCACCAGGGAAGCCCATGGAAAGATGTTCTTTTCATTTTGAGTGGTCTTTTATGCTCAGAAGAAATTAGCTTGCCCCAAATGAGAGGCCTTGACACAATTAGCCAGTTCAGATACCACATGCCACTTTATTAAAGTGGCAGATTTTGGAGGTGTTCTTTAATTTTATCATTTATGATAAGTTACTGTTTGAAGAAAAAGAGATGGGCCATGTTCTGGCAGAGCTTAGCCAGGCTATGCCTCTGTTGGTCAGGCTTTCTAAGTTATTCTGTGATCAGATTCACGCTTACTCATCCAGGCTTCCATCCAATGCCACCACGATCACCTGTGCTCAGTCTGACTCACTGCAGAGAAAGTGTCCCCTGGGGAAATCTTATCTGGACCTTGATGACTATATTTAATCCCAGAGCCCAGGGAGAAACTAAAGCAGAGAAGGATCATGAGGAACTGCCTGAAAGATTGGCATCACCTGAGGGTTCTACGCAAAGACTTTTTTGTAACAATTTTAGTTCAGAAATTGTCCTAGTGATAGCAGTACTGGTATAATAACTACAGTTTGGGGTACATACTATATGTCAAGCATGGTGTTCATTGTTCTATCCTATTTAAAATTTCCTAACAGCTTTGGGGAGTGATATTATTATTCTACATTACCCTCTTACAGGTGAAGAAACTGAGGCTCACAGTGGTAAAATTATTTGTCCAAGGCCATATGGCAATGGTGCTAAGAACCAGGATTGTCTGAATCTAAAGCCCACACACCTGGTGTGTGTTAATGTACCCTTATATCAATCTACCAGTGCAAGTTTATATAGAGTCCAGGGAGCTTGTGTCAGAAAACCTGGGTTCTTTGTTGAATGACCATCCCATTACATGCATAGGAGCACCAAGAGTTCACTGGTCCAAAATCATTCCCACATATTTGACATGGACCTAAGATTCTTTTTTTTTTTTTTTGTGAGTAACATGCCCCTGCCCTATTTCAATCACTTGTCCAGCTTTTATTTCTCCTTATTCTCTTTTCTTAAGTTTTTATTTTATATTGGAGTACAGCCAATTAACAAATGTTGTGATAGTTTCAGGTGCACAGCAAAGCAACTCAGCCATACATACACATGTATCCATTCTCTCCCAGACTGCCTTCCCATCAACGCTGCCACATAACATTGAGCAGAGTTCCCTGTGCTATACAGTAGGACCTAAAATTCTTTTGAGTAACACACAGAAAGGTCAGGCTGGCATTATTATGTCCATTTTACAAACAAAGAAATTGAGGTTAAGAAGGAAAATAAATTACCTGAGGTCTTAGCTGGTAATTAGCAGAGCCAGATCCAGCACCTGTACCAAATGCTTTTTCCACCATACCTTAAAGGAAATAGGCAGAAAGAGACACGTTAAAGACAATACGTTGGGAAAAACAGAAAGCATTGATCGCTTTCTCTCTTAGCCATTTCCTTCTTATACTCAGATGCTGAGAAAATATTTGGAATTTTCAAGAGTGCAAACATCTGTGCATGCATGCACACAGCTGTGTGAATGTGGTAGGTGAGAGATGTAGATGAGCCTCACGCTCCCACCCAGGCCCAGGTCATGGCACATGGGTGTAGGGACAGAGAAGCTGCCGGAATTCAGAATGGGGATCAGCCATCTCTATTTTCCCCATGTCATCTATCTTGGCAGCCTTGGAACAGACTGACTGACTTGAGGGGGGAGGAAGGGAGAGAAGTAGTCAGAAATAAAGAAGGGAGTTCATATGATTCAGCCAGCCAAAATTATTAAAATCTATTCCTGAGGGCTTTTTTCCATTGAAAGACTTTAATAGAGCAGGGTTTGTAATCTGGCAAACGGAAGATGCCATTTTTTTTCTCACTACCTAGTGCTGTTTTGGCTAAGGAGGGTGGGAGGTATGAATACAGGAATGCAGAGATGTCAGCCAAGTCAATTATATTTTAAATTCTTACCAGATTTCCTCAAGCAAATTGATTGCCAGAAAAGACCAGTGGGCCATATAGTTATTTTTTTAATTAATTTTTATTGGAGTATAGTTGATTTACATGGGCCATATAGTTATATTTTACTCTTCTAATGGGGCCAATTGCTTCAGAATTTATGTTAGGCATATCATGTTGCCCATCATTTTCAGTAGAAATTTAGGGGTCTAGAGTACAGAAGAAAAACACCAAACCTTCTTTTTCTTGGAAATCAATCTGGAGCTCAGAGGGGGGAGAAAACACAAAACTTCAGCTTGTCTTTGATGTGGCTGAGAAATGGCATACAACGAAGGTCCAGACAGAGGATAATACTCAAGAATTGCCTTTGCGCTCCCAACTAGGCTTGAGTCTGAAAGACTCAAGAGATGGATACCCCTGGGTAGCTGAGGTGGGGAGACCAACCTTAGGCATAGATCACAACTGGAACAACAGCACACTAGGCACAGAAAGTGCTTCCTCTTTGTGGCTGACAAGTATACTTCAAGGCAGATTTATCGATTCAGCCAATTACATGCAGCTGCATGAATCTTAAGATTCAGAACTAGAGATCGGCCAAGATGGTGGAGTAGAAAGACCTTAAGCTCACCTCCTCTCACGAGCCCACCAAAATCACAATTATTTTCAAAACAACCATCGATGAAAAAGACCGGAACCTATCAGAAAAGATCTACAACTAAAGATATAAAGAAGGAACCACAGCAAGATGGGTAGACTCGTGATATAATCAAGTCCCATACCCCTGGGTGGGCAACCCACAAACTGGAGAATAATTATATTGCAGAGGTTCTCCCACAGGAGTGAGAGTTCTGAGCCCCACGTCAGGCTCCCCAGCCCAGGGGTCCTGCACCAGGAACACAAGCCCCTAGACATTTGGTTTTGTAGGCCGGCAGGGCTTAAACTCAGGAGCCCCACAGGTATAGGGGAAATAGACTTCACTCTTAAAGGGTGCACACAAAATCTCACACACACCAGGACCCAGGGCAAAAGCACTAATTTGATAGGAGCCTGGGCCAGACCTACCTTCTGGTCTTGGAGAGTCTCCTGGAGAGGCAGGGAGGTTGGGAGGGTGGGGGTGGCTGAGGCTCTCCTGGGGACATAGATACTGGCAGCAGCCATATTTGGGAGCTTTCCATCACATGCACACTGGGCACCATCTTGGAACCCTCCCTCTAGCTCTTCAGTGCCAAGTCCTGACCCCACCCAATAGCCTGCAGTTGCCAGTGCTGGGACACTTCAGGACAAACAACTAACTGGAGAGGACACAGACCCACCCATTAGAAGATAGGCTGCCTAAAGATTTCCTGAGCCCACAAGTTCCTCTAGACATGCCCCTAGACATGGCCCTGCCCAGCAGAGGGCCAAGACCCAGCTCCACCCAAGAGTGGTCAGGCACCAGCCCTGCCCTCCAGGAATCCTGCCCTAGCCTCTAGGCCAGCCTCACCCACCAGGGGACAGACACCAGACGCAAGAAAACCACAAACCCACAGCTTACCCTGGGATCAGTAGGACCCCGACCCTGCCCACTAGCAGGCCATATATTTTATTGCCTCCTGAAAGAGGTAGGATGTTAAGGTACCAACTCCTGTGTCACTTTCCTGCATGAGAGAAGAGGTCTGGGATGCAGGAGAGGCCAGGAAGGAGAAGACAGAAGAAACAAATGAACAAATAAAGATGAGGCTGGAATTTCCAAAGACAGCCTTTGTGAAATTTTGCAGGATTTCCTAAACCTCAAAGCATTCCTATTCCATAAGAAGGAAAATTGGAGGCCACTGCCGTATATTACCTCATTAACGCAAATGAGCGGTAAAGAAGCAATACCCCAAAACCCATTGTCATGTGAGGGATTGACTTTGCATGAATGTCAAAAATGAAGAAAACTCACATGTCTAAACCAAGCAAAAAAACAAAAACCAGGGCTCAGACCATCATTCTAGAAGTGAAAAAAAAGAAAAAATAGGTACAGAGAAAGCAAAACTGAAGACAAAGGAGCATTCAGCGCTGAGGACATTCTCTGGATCTTAGCTCTGTTATGTAGGCAATTTGAGTGCACAGAAGGTCCCTAAACAACCCATAAGCTGAACTAAACTATAGGAAACTGTTTTCAAATCCAACACAGAATTAGTCCTAGACTGTGAGATTCAATAGATTTAAGGTGCAGTGTGGCTACCAGTGGAGTCAGACAGCTAGTTTTGAGTGCTGGGTTGAGTGCTGGCTGGGTAAGCCCTTTAATACTATCTATCTATCTATCTATCTATCTAGCTAGCTATTTATTTATTTATTTAATTTTTGGCTGCGTTAGGTCTTCGTTGCTGCACGCGGGCTTTCTCTAGTTGCAGTGATAGGGGGCTACTCTTCGTTTACTGAATGCCATTCCTTCCTATAGACAGAATTTCATCTTTAGCTACAACATTTTGCAAGCACCAGACTAACACTGAACAGGATAATTTGTTCTTGAATCAAACTTTGCTGAACAAGTCAAATTGTCCAGCAACTAGAATATGTTTTAAAAGTAAATCTGGAGAAGAAGCTTGACTATTCTGTATCTTTGTCAAGCAGCATTTTAATGCTTCAGATAATCTACATGCCCAAACAAAGCAGGGGCTTCTCTTTATCTCCAAAAGCAAAGTATCCTGTCACATTGGTGGCTGGAACTCCTTTCAAGCTTAGTCAGTACATTTACCATCTACTGTACTGTTTCTTGTGGGTTTTTTTATTTATTTACTTTATTTTTGGCTGCTTTGGGTCTTCGTTGCTGTGCACGGGCTTTCTTTTAGTTGCGGCGAGCGGGGGCTACTCTTCGTCACGGTGCGCGGGCTTCTCATTGCGGTGGCTTCTCTTGTTGCAGAGCACAGGCTCTAGGCGCGCGGTCTTCAGTAGTTGTGGTACGTCGGCTCAGTAATTGTGGCTCGAAGGCTCTAGAGCACAGGCTCAGCAGTTGTGGTGCACGGGCTTAGCTGCTCCACGGCATGTGGGATCTTCTCGGACCAGGGATCCAACCTGTGTCCCCTGCATTGGCAGGTGAATTCTTAACCACTACGCCGCCAGGGAAGCCCAGCCCTTTAATACTCTTAAGTCTCAGCTCCATCCTCTGTAAGATGAGAATAAAAATAGGATCTATTCCATAGCATTGTTGTGAGGGGTAAATATGATAATGCGTTTAAGATATTTAGCTAATATTTAAGTTTTTGGCATTTGATATTTAAGTTTTTGACATTTAAGTACTCCATAAATATCTTATTATTGTTGTTCTTGCTATCATTGTCCTCTAACTTGTTAAGCAGGAAACAGATATCTTGAAATGACATTACAATGACAAGGGGTGGGAAACATCATCAACAAAAGCCAGCATCTACCTCAAGCTGCCCCAGCTGAACTCTACTACTGTGGTCAGTTAAATATCAAATATTCATATGATCCAGCAATCCTACTCCTGGACATATATCTGGACAAAAGTATAATTCAAAAAGATACACATAGCCCTATGATCATAGTACCACTATTTACAATAGTCAAGACATAGAAACAACCTAAAGGTTCATCGACAGATGAAAAAGAAAATGTGGTATACACACACACACACACACACACACACACACACACTGGAATATTACTCAGCCATAAAAAAGAGTGAAATAATGCCATTTGCAGCAACATGGATGGACCTAGAGATTGTCATACTAAGTGAAGTCAGAGAAAGACATATATCATGATATCACTTATATGTGGAATCTAAAATATGACACAAATGAACCTATCTACAAAACAGAAACAGACTCACAGACACAGAGAACAGACTTGTAGAGGGTTGGGGGAGGGATGGATTGGGAGTTTGGGATTAGCAGATGCAAACTACTTTGCATAGAATGGATAAACAGGGTCCTACTGTACAGCACAGGGAACTATATTCAATATCCTGTGACAAACCATAATGGAAAAGAATATGAAAAATAATTATATACCTATGTATAACTGAATCACTTTGCTGTACAGTAGAAATTAACACACAGTAAATCAACTATACTTCAATAAAATAAATTTTAAAAAATCAAATACTCAAAAAAATAGTCTCAGCCTATTTTAATGCATTAAAAGCCTATAGAAATAGGGCAAAAATAGTATTTAAAATTTTGTAACTAGAAATAAAGGTCACCACCACTTGAGCTCTCTCATTCTCCGCTGCCTGGTAGGGAAGCTGTCCACATAGAAGGCCCCTTAGTTAGCCAGAAAATGCATATTAAACTCTCCACCAACAGAATACAATTGATCCTATGGTCCCTGAACCCAGACATCCCTCCAGAAGCCTTTGGAGGGGGAGACTCAGTCAGCATCCTCAGCAGAGGAGGCAAGTGGTCTATGCAACACACAGGACAGGTAGTTGCAGGCTTCTGCGGACATTATTTGTCCTTAGTATCACAAAGTTTCAATGTTCAAATATGTACAAGCATGACAAATGGGGGAGAATCAAATGACCATTAGGATTATAATATGTGTGAATAAGCCATTGGGATAATTTCTGCAAATAAAGGGCCATATAACTGCTAATATTCCCACCTTTTCCTAGCAATAATAATGCATCACCTGGCTGAAACAGTTCCTTAAGTACCTTATGTTCTCTGCCAGAACCAAGTCATTAATCCCATTTATACAGCTAACAGGGAAGCTCTGAGTCCAAACTAAGGTCCTGAAGAAAAGTACTGGAATTAATGACAAAGGGGAATCATTTTTCTCTACAGCTATAAGGTTGCTTTGCCAAATAGCACTTTTTTGCTCATGAACTTTACTTTGAATACTGAATAATTACCCAGGAAAGAAATAGTTAATACAGCCACATCAATAGTTTTCCAGCTGGTCAACCCAACATTGCTAGGACCATACAGCAACCCTGGTCCTTTACTATGTCTCTCCCTTAGCGTATCCATATTCCCATCAGCCTACAAAAGCAAAGTCAGCTTTTACAGTGTGGCAGTGAACTAGGACAGAGACCCCCATGCCATGCATGTTCGCCCCAAACTCTGCAAGGTGATGCAGTTTTAGTCTGTGACTCTCTCCACATGAGAAATAGTAGTACGTAACAGTTATATGATTTAGTGCACTCCAGGGTCAGACAGACCTGGTGTATATCCCAGCTCTATCAGCATCTGAAGTTCCCGGGTCAGTTTACATCTTTTAGGCTAGTTTTCCCTGTCTCTAAAGTGAATGGGGAAGGAAGAAGTACTCTTAAGATTATTTGGACAATTGCTTATTAATATTAGTAATAAGTGACTGTAAAGAAGGAAGGAAGGAGGAAAGGGAGGAAGGAAGGGAGGGAGGGAGGAAGGCAGGCAAAGAGAGGACTCCCTGAAGAGTCACAGCTTCACTCGAGAGACCTGCGAGAGAACAGGCTAGAGGGACCCTCCCCAAAATCCAGGGTCTCTCCTCCCAGAATCTGCCCTTGTTCTCTGTCACTGAAAAGTTCAGGAGCAGGAAAGCTGTGAACCTGAACCAAGCTCCTTCCAGGAGCCAGACCTGAGAGCTCTTCTAGCAGCAGTGACAACTCTTACTTTCTGATTTGGGTGGCGGCGTATGTGCTGTGAGCATGTTTAAAGAACACGAAGAGAGGGAGATGTTGAGTCTGCCTTATTGCCATACTCCCAACAGAGAACATCTCTGCTGAACCACTGCATCCTTGCTCTGCAGTTACAATCCTTATTATAGGGGGAGGTTACAGCAAAGAGCTAACGGAGCTGAGTGGCAGTCATCAGCCATCCTGCCCACATGTAACCTCCAGGGGAAGCACTGCAGGATTCCTTCTCAGCATCAATAGGCAAGTGCATTTAGAGGCAGCTTCTCTCTCTATTTTGCACCCAGTGTGTGAACAGGAGGACCACACCTTATCCACAGAGAGGCTCTCAGGCCCCAGGCTCCCTGTGTCCTTAAACATAAAATAGGAGTCCTGAGCCCTTGCTTCAGGGCCACATGCTTTGTTATAAGTAGAACGACCATGTGATTTATTGTCCAAGACAACACATTGTTGAGAGTGAAAGAAAGCACTGGTAATAATTACCAGTGAGACAAGAGGCATAAACTGGGACTGTTCTAAGCAAACAAGGATATGAGATCATCCTAAGTGATTCTAGTTAGGCTTCACACCGCAGGAACCCTCTCAAGAAGGAGGAAGCCTTCGTGCTGGTTAGCCTTCTCCCTCTGAAAACTATCTAAATTGTTTTCCCACTTCCAATAAACAAATAAATAAATAAAAATAATGGTAACATTTTAAAATGAAATATATTAAAACTATTAATATAAAAGTAAGCAAAACAGAAAAGGACAAAAAGAAAATACTGAAAATACCACAAGTGTAGTGGGGAGAGGGAGAGAGTATCATCATTTGGTGAAAATCATTTTTTCCACACTTCCATAGGTGAAGAATAAATAAATAAATGAAAGGATGGGTAGAAAGACAAAATAATTTTATGAAAAAGGAATCATACTACACTAGATACTTTTAATAAAAGGAGTTGAATTTAATTTTACACAGAACACAAAAACGGAAAGTGAAATGAAACTAAGGAAAATGTTGAACCTCACACAAATACTTCTCTGTTACAAGAACGATGCTATATCCAAACTTCCCAGGTCCCTACAACACTGCACACTTAACCTCCTTCTGACATGACTCCAATCCCCTATAGAAATAACGTGGATTAAAGAGAAGCTAGTTTCCAGCTAAGAAAAGAACACAGCCTTGGCCGTGAGCCTGGGGAATACAAAGATGGTCCCTCTGCCCTAAAGAAGCCCCTTAAGATCCTACAGTGGGGTCTTCCACTTCCACCTTTTCTCACTCGGCTGCTGAAAGGCTCCTGTAGAGTAAATATGTTGCCTGGAGAGGTTGGTCTGTTGTAGCAGAAAGAGAGCATGCAGTTAAGAATCAGGCCTTCATCCAGGCCTGCATCAGAAAGTTGTCACTGGAGCTTTTTGAGCCTTAGGTCTGCTTTCTGCGAATAGTTGATATGAGGAACCGTGAGAGACTCAGTGGTGGTGAGGGGGCAGGGGTGGCTTTGAAAGTGATGACAGGAAGGTCTGGTGGGACAGTAGCCCGTCTAGTCACTGCCTGATGAGCACAGAGCAAGTGGATGAACCAGTGGGATAGGTCACATTCCATGACCTTGGCCATGCTACTTGTCACTTAACCTTTCTGAGGCTCAGTTTCCACATCTTTAAAATGAGGATATTAATAGGAGCTAACTCACAGGGTCACTGTCAGGGTTATGAGACAGCCTATAAAAAGAGCTCAGCATGTCACCTGGCTCCTCAAAAGCATTCAAAAATGCCAACTAACAAAATAAACTAAAACAAGTAGTTTTATATGATGAGGTCTGGGGAAATCGAAGGATGGGACATTTCCTGGAATGGACATACCTGAATGGGGTTTGGGAGTGGGGAAACAGGGCTGCCCTAGAGTAGCACTATGGATACCTGAAATGGAAACTGTGGGAAGAGGGAAGCAAATTCCTCCAAGTCACGCCTTTACCTAAGCCAGCCTTGCTAAGCATGGCTAATGTCTGATTTTTACAATGTGCTTAACTCTCTGCAAACCACTACATGTGCTGGAGAAGATGCATCAGTGTGGCTTGGAAATTATGAACCTGCACTTTGAACTCAGTCATCCACAGATATGAATGCAAGTTCTGCCTTGGATGAGCTGTGTGACCACGGGCAAGTTACTTAACCTCTTTGAGCCTGATTCTTCATCTACCAAATGGTGATAAGGATCAGTTTCATGGAGCTGTGGGGAGAAGTAAATGAGATTGTGTGTATGGTATGTCTCTCACAGGACCTGTTACCATGTACTCAATAATCGTAACTCCTATTATTAATATTTTTATCTGTCCCTGCCTTTGAAAAGTTTATAGTATAGCTGTAGGGACAAAGCAAATACACTGAAAAATGAGCCCACAGTAGACGACAGAGAACCATTAAGTGCTAAAGTTAGGGAAACATTCAGTCAATATGTATTGACTGAACATGTAGTGTGCGCCAGGCACTGTTTTAGTAGCTGGAGATATATTAATGAATAAAGTGGACATACTCCAGTTCTTACCATCCGAGGGTACTAGTGACTCACTAAGAGTCTACACCACCCAGCTCCCCTCCACTGCTGAAGCCCAGACCAAAAAGGCTGAATGTGGGGCCTTGTCTCTAAGAGACATCCAGCTCTCAAATAAGCAGGAAGAAAAGGATCTTCAGGTGCTCACCTTCTGTTTGCCATCTCCCTCTTAGCTAATATAACCTGCAGAAACTTGTAGGAAGCTCAGATAATTCCCAGATCCAAAATCTCAGAGTCAAGAGTTGTCATCCTGAGGCCCGTGGTCTGAGCGTCCCCAGACTCTCAAACCGACCACGGAGGCCACCTAAAGGTCTGAATGCCCTCAATTAACATTTGTGTGAATGTGAACACATAGCTAACTTCTCTGATTCTCATTTCCTTCATCTGTAAAATAGTGATAAAAAGAGGGTGCACCTCCTAGCATTTCTATGAATAATAAGTGAAATGATGCACGTGAGCTTGCCTAATGCAGTACCTGGTGCAGAGTGAAGTCTTGATCAATATATGTTTAATGTAAGAAAATGTAACTTATTCATGCATTTGCTCATATATGCAGAACCTGTCAAGTGAGTAACTATAATTTATTGAAGAAGTGCTTACAATTTATATAAAGAACATTATTTAAATTGTAAGACCTAGAAATACATGAAAGAGCAGTCTCTTTCAAACAGCTCTCGGGCTTATCCAAAGCTGTGCAGCTCTAATGAGAGCCCAATAATAATTGACACTACGCTGCGATTGGCCTTTCTGAGCTCTGGTTCTAGGCCCCCTGCCATTTGCCCCCTCAACTCCTTCCTCCTGTGCCCCACAGGGACAGAGGACCCTGTCTCTACTTTGGTTTGGTTGAGCTCTCAGACCAATAAGAAAGGACCTATCCCTGTATCCTGGGGTTACAGAGACTTCCCCAAATATTCTCACGGTTTCCAACCTCTAATAACAGACTTAGTGACAGTCTCAAATCATTCCCTCTGTGAAGGAAAGTGACACCTCTCCAAGTCACCTAGCAGAAGCCACTCTGCTGAGCATAGAGTTTTCCTAGATGGGCAAATTAAATTCTAACTGCTGCTCTGAGATTAAGGAGGAAGTGGGGGGGATCAAAATGATGTGATTTGATTTCAGTGTCCTCAAAATATGGTTCAAAGACCATCCATCAGAATCACCTGGAGGATTCTGAGACTCAATGATCTAGTTATTGGAGTTGACTGATGATAAGAATCTCAGAAAAGGAAAGGAGAAAAGCAAATATGATCCATAATCCTTCTCCCACCACCCAAAGATTTACACACGATTATCTTTGAAGAAGGTATCTCTGTCAGCCCAATTAAGTGTGTGCTGGATAAACCTGAACCCAAAACTCTCCTGACTCACCAGTATGCACCCTGGAGAGGGGCTTCCCTTTGGAAACTTCTCCTCCTTTTTGCCTTTCTTCTTCCAAGATGGATTCATGGGCACAATTACCTTCTTGACAGATTTCCGTCCTCAATGATAAATCTCTTTTCTGCCAGATTGACTTAGATGATGTAGTATGCATGGGAAAAAAGAAAAAAATCTCTAGACCCTAAACTTACCTCTCTCTCTTTTTAAAATTTTACATCTGCAGGTATCGTGGCTCTCAAAGCTTGTCCATTTATTTAAGACCATTAAAAGAAAAATGATCAAATATTTTATCCCCAGGCATAAACATGACAAAGAAAGAAAAAGGATGACTACTGACAGTCATTTGTAATATTATAGTGTTCTGGCATGCTATAAGTTTTTCAACCTTAAACAAGAGACATTTTGATGTCTTTAATAGAGTTATCTTTATGCACCTTTTTCTCCCTTTCTGTTTCAAAACTGCTGATTTTTTTAAATCCCTGGTTCTCTCACTATTGCACACAGCTCTAAATTTCAAAGCCAGGGTCCACCTGGAGGATGCTTGGTTTATTGTGTGGGCACTCACAGCTGATGGCAAGCAGAGGCTCTCAAAGGCTGAAACTTTGCTGTCTGCTCCCTGCAGAAAGTCTTCACCCTGTAAAGGCCAAAAGGCACTGAGGCGCTCCAACTCTAAGAAGTTAGCTCAATAATAATAATAATCTCTTAGATATACATCATAAGGATTAAGCTCTTTCTAATCACATAAAACCAAATCCCACCCCTGCCATTCTAGAGATGTGAAATTAAGGAACTGACTTAGTTTCTCTAAGCTTCAGTTTCTTCATCCATAGGATGTAAGTGACAACAGTACCCACTTCCTAGGGCAGTGGGAATATTAAATAACACTGGGCTTGTACAAGGCTTAGCAGGGGCCTGGGACACACCACGTGCTCTGTAAATGGTGGTTATAGATGTGTGGATGTTTTCTTGCTCTCCTCCTCATCCCTGCCTCTTGTCACTGTGTAAGCAAAGAAATGCCTTTAGCTCTAGAGGCAAACCCAATCAAAACAGGGGAATCCTGCTGTTTGACTAATGCGGTCTCCACCTGAGACTCTCCCTCTGGCTCGTAACCAGCCTCCTGATGTTCCTGAAGCCTCTTCATCTCACACCTCCATCCAATGGGCATATGCATTTGCTTTCTAATTAATCTTTCTTTATTTCTATTACTCTGTGATCCCCATGAAAAAAGCCCATTCAGAAAATAAAAGTGTTTTAAAATTCCTCACTACACAAAAAGTGTAAGACTGCACAATACAAAGAAACTTCAGTCACCAACCTAGGAGTATTGATCTATTTGATAACACTGAAGAAAAATTAAACAGTCTTTTCAAATGGCCAAAGGAGCAAAAATCATACCATCGAGGGAAAGAAGTAAGAAATTTGTTTGGAGGATGATGGAATAAGAAGGGACTGTGAATATAAAAATGATGGCAGTATATCGATCAATATTTCTATAAAAATATAAACATTTACTACCTATATGATGGTGTGACTTATAGGATCTATAAAAGTGTCTCTGCATAAAACCTCCTCTGATTTCACTTGGAGAGGGCTGTACATATTAAGTATAACATTGAGAAAATACTATATTTTTAAAATATATTGCCATAATAATACCTAATTGTAAAAATCATTGGACAGGGCTTTTGGATATGAGTTAAGCCAGCCCACTCTCTCCACACGACAGTCCACAAACTATTCCAATAATCATGTCCCTTGTGAACATTAACATGTCCATGTAGCCTGGGATAAGTTGTGTCTGAAAGGCAATGTGAAACACAACTTATCAGATTTCAATCACCAGCATCAGGATGTCCCATGGTTACTAGCTTCTGAGGTTCTGTGACGTTTTTATGACATCAAGTCTTCTCTATCTGGTAATCAACATTACCCAGGAAAAGTCATCGTCTTGTGCATAAAAATGTGTCCAGCATCACTTATCCTCTTTTGCTCTCTTTGTTTCTTCCCTATCACTTTTTTGTCCACTCTGTCAAGAAGCCCTTGGATTTGCATGACACCAAAAAGAGGTTGGAAATTTATTATATGTGCATCTCGAAGAGTTCAAAATATAAAACCACTCGCATATTCATTGCTCTCTTTTTCTAAATCCATAAATCTCTAGCCCCAGTGTGATTTTGTGATTTTCCAGTGTTGGTTCTCTTTAAATCGCTTGCTTTCTCTCTAGGGTTGCTTTATTCCAAGAGATGTAGCCCTTCACTTCTATTTTTACATCTTGCTATCTCTCAGATCATGAGCTAGTAGATAACACGGCAAAACTTCAAATGTGGCTCCCTCTTTCACTGAAGGGAGAAGAGGTTGGAGCTTTAGCTACATTACTCTAAACGTAGCCCAAATTCTATTTGTCCCGAAAGGGTCTCTGTTACTGCATGCCCCATTTCCTCTGGGAATGCTATTTTGTTCATAGTAAATAAAAGGAAATGTATATGGTGTCTCTGCTGATCTTCAGAAGTCAAAGCAGCCCTCATGGATAAAGGATGCATATTTATAAATCTGAGCCTGGTGGAGGAAAGGAGGAAGCCATGTGAGTGCTGAGTAGGGTGATTATGTCACAGTCCTCCATCCTCTCTTCCTAGCCACAATCACTTAAGTAAGCCACTTGGGAGTATGCTGCTGATGGTGGTCACCTCGACTACCCCTTGCAACCATGCCTGATGGGACAGTGGAAGCTCAATGCCTTTGGCATGGTGTTGCCTTATTATGTGAGGGATTAAATCAAATTTAAAAAACCAAAGCCACCAACTGCTGATTCTTTAATGCTACAACACTATTAGAGTCCAGTTCTTTCCAGGAGCTGGGGTGAGTGCTTTCATTAAATAGACTTTCTACCCCAAATACCTAGATATACACATGCACACCCCTGGGTTCCAAAGGTCCATGGAGGCAGGGAGCTCTCACAGCAATGAGTACTATGGTCTCCCAGCTCGACATATAACATCCAGAGTAAACTTTTAAAAATAAGTAATGTAATTCCAGCTTCCTTGACTTGGAACGAGGTCAAAACTTCATGCTGTGTCCTGTACACTCCGTTTGATTTTTCTACTAGCTCTCAGAGCAACAAAGGTAAGTGAATTTGTTATCTGCCTATGTGGCCCTGGTCTGACAGGTTTCTCCTGGAAAGTGATCAGCACGTTTTCAAGCATTAAACTCTACATTAACCTCTCCTCTCTTGCTGCTGCCCAGCTCTGCTCCTTATCCATATCTAGAATAAACCTAATTCTTTCTTTGTCCTCACTTGAATTGTCCCTGACATCTGGAAAATGAGCGATTATCTCTGGGGCTAAAATAAAACTTAGTTCACATCTGAATGAAGCATAATTTCTTTCTCTGGAAGATGCATAATTTTCACTCTGATAATTCGAGCATTTGATATTTTTGCATCTTTTATCCAAGTTTCCAAATTTTTAACCAGCCTGGACCAGAGAGACATGACATGGAAGCAAAGCAAGCTCATTACAGATCTAAGCAACCATGCTATGGATGGGGCTTAGAGCTGGACCTGAGCCCCTTGGTGCTGATTCAGCTGTGTTCCTCACACCCTGGCTCATTTGCGCCAGTCCCACAAGCTCTCTGATACTCAGTTTCTTCTTTTATAAGTGCCTTGGTCTGCTGATGAGAACCACAGTTATTTTATAGGTCTTGTGAAAGATAGGCTAGAAAGAGAACTCCTGGAAGAGGACTCACAATGGCCCAGTATAGGCCATCCACAAAGCTCTGAGGATCCAAGGTACAAGGGAAGATGCCCAGAGGGAGATTTTGAGCACTGGGGCATGACTGGATCCTTCTGAGGAAGCCGTAGTAGTGATTGCTGGAGCATCAGGCCTCAGTGAACATTACATGGCATCTGCCCAGACCTGTTCATAAGCTCATATAAGACTCCCCCTAGGGACACCAAAATATTTTAGGGAACTTTCAGCAAACTTAAGTCTTATGGGAGAAGCAGGGATGAGAGACAGTGATATGTGTGGTTTTAACCCAACTCAACCTGTAGGCTGGTACAGTTTCAGGGGAGCCTGGGCTGCATGCAGGGTAGATTCCAACAGCCTGAGACACAGAATGTCTTGAGCAGTGTTTGTAAAACAGCAAATGTCTAATACCCAACTCCAAAAATTCCAATTCAGTAGGTCCAAAAAGGATCCAGGCTTCTGTATCTTTATCAAGTTCCACAGATGACTCTAAAGGACAGCCAGGACTTGGATCCATTGGACTAGATGGTCTCAAAAGACCAGCACAGAAATAAATTGAAGGATTTTTTAAAATATTCTATAAAATCATTTCTTTATTTTTATTTGCTGTTTGCATATTTTTTTTGTCTATATTGAATATTTTCCTGTGATCTAGTATCTATATTCAGGGCTCACCATTGCTCACTTCCATCTTTCTACCTCACACCCATTTTTGGAAAGTGCCTTAAAAGAGTGAAAGCCCACTGTGAAAGTCCTGACCTATAATATCCTACAATATGGAAAACCTCTTGAAGAAAAGTAAGGACAAGTTCTTTCCTTCTCTCCTGCCTATTGTGATTTCCTTCCTTTCTTCTCTCTGTTCTCATTAGTCTGTGGCTGCCCAGGATTTAACCACTAGTATAAACTCCATGTCTCCTATCTGTCCAGATAAGAGCCTGTTTTGGTGAGACTTAAGGCTGCAAGGAGTAAGAAGGCATCCATGAGGGCAACCCCTCTGTGGGGTTCCAGCCTCTCCCTCCCCTCACCCACAGCCCAATACAGGTCTGGTCATCACTTCAGCTCTCACGTAGAAATGCCCAAAGGGGAATAGATTCTAATTTTCCTCTGAAACTTAGAAATGTTCAGTACTACCTAAATTCAAGAGCTCTCCATTGGCACTTATTTACATCATTCTCTATCCTTACAGGGACTATGTGAAAATGAGGGAAAGTGGGGAGTATAAAATAGAGCCATTACATCCCACCAGTGTCTTAAGGTAACTAGCAATGTAAAAGTTTAAACACCCTTCTAAAACATCCAAAGTTAACGGGAAATATAAATCTTTCTGATTCAGTAATTGGTACTGGTGGGCACATGACCCAAGCAGGGTCAATAAGAGTCTCTTATTTGGATTGACATGGATTCTGGATGGCAAAAGAGTTGTACTCTTCCACTGAAATAATAAACTTGTAAGCCTATATATTCTAGGGATCATCTCACTGCATAGTAGGAAGCCTTCTCAAGAAGGAAACCAGCTTAGAAGGATGAAAATTCAAGAGATGAAGAAAGATAAGAACCTAAAGGCATTATCTAAAAGAGCTGCACCTGAAGACAAATCCACCCACTGGACTTCCCAGTTATGACAGCCAAAGGTAAAAATGACAGCCTTCCATTGCTGGCCCTAAATCTAGTCAATTTGTTATAAAATCCTATCTGTACTACCTCTCAAATGCCTCTTGACGGTGTCACATTACTCTCCATTCTAACTTCTAAAGCCTTAGTTCAGGTCTGTGTCCTCCCTGCCCAGACTCCTTCAACAACTTCCCCCTCCCCCCCCCCCACATCTAGTTCTTTCTTTCTCCTCCAGGGTATCCTCCATCCTGTCACCAGTATTATCTTCTAAAACCCAAATTAAATTATTTGTTTCCCTCAAAAATACTTAGGGATCTTCATTGCTGATAGTTATAATTTTATCTCTTTCTCCAGCAGGGATCTTTTAAATTTTTTCAAATCAAATATTATGTAGACCTTCAGTGTATAAAAGCAAAATATTATGCAAATCTCAAGGCATATAAATTAATGTAGAAAGAGAGAAAGAAGAAGGCAATAGAAAAGAGGGCAGTAAAACTGCACTCACTCAACTTCCCCATGTCCCAGGTAGTGAGCCCAGAGATACTTCTAAGGATCCCTGGTTCTCTAAAGAATACAATTTCAAAACATAAAATCAAATAAATATTTTACACTTTGCAGAAAAATCCAGTATACTCTTTCCCCCAATCCTTCCCCAAATCACACATACCTACCTTCTCAGCTTCACTGATCATATTTTAAATTGACTCTCATTGAGCTGTCCTTAGGGGTGCAATGTTGGTACACTGGGTGCTGGACTCAGGCCTCAGTTAGTTGTTTTGCACCTGAGAAACTTCTATTCCAGAAGAAGAGAAGATTAAAGCCAAAACAAGAAATAAATACCAAAATTAAACCTGGGAAGGAATGGGAAAAAGCCTCTAAACTGAAACAGCAAATCAGATAGGAAGCTGAATAAACATAATAAAGAACATATCTGGAGAGCCAGCAATGAGATCTCTGTACCAGGAAACTGAACTCCAGTCTGAGAGCTTACTTCTTGATCACAACCATCTGCAGAATTCTTCCTCTTATGATGTCTTCTTAAGATAGCCAAATTATAACAAACTATACCAGATACCATAACTTGTTCCCAAAAGGTACTCCAAGTTCTCAACCGATGAAAGTTCATTATGCATCCTTGGAAATGTTATTGCCTCTGCCTGAAATTTCAAATCTCTTTCTCTAAATTCCCAGTCATTTTTTTTTTTATAAATTCTGTTTTTATTTTTATTTTTATTTATTTATTTATCTTTTATTTGTTTTTGGCTGTGTTGGGTCTTCGTTGCTGTGCACAGGCTTTCTCTAGTTGCGGTGAGCGGGGGCTACTTGCTCCACAGCATGTGGGATCTTCCCCGACCAGGGATCGAACCTGTGTCCCCTGCATTGGCAGGTGGATTCTTAACCACTGTGCCACCAGGGGAGTCCCCAGTCATTCTTCAAGATGTATTTACAAGAAAAAAGCTTCCTGAATTCTCCAGGCAGCTACAGGTTGCCTTCTTTCTGAATATTGTACATCACCTTCTTAACATACACCCAGTGTTATTGTAATTATTATAATGTGTCCTTTCTCTTGATCTAAATGGCATTTAATCTCATTCTTCTTCCTAGCTCCTATAGCACCCAACTCAGTGCCTGACACATTATCAAACTCTCAACAAGCAAATGTTGAAAGAAGGAGCCATGAAATCATGTATTACATGAGTCTCATTTCTTAGCATAGTGAACAATATCTCTATAAATTGATTTCTTTTTATCCTTCATTATTCTCAAACATTTTTGAGTTTAGCAATCCCATTCAGCTATTAATCTTAATATTATTTTTTAAAAGATATACAAGAACATATTGAATAATGAAATCCCACTGTGGCAAAGTTAATTGGAAATATCTGTCAATGCTGGAATCTGATGCCCAGTCCAACACAGTTGTTTCTTACAGACTTGAGCTCATGGAATTCATCAGAAGACCTAAATCAAAGGGAATCAAAAACTCAAAGAAAGAAGTCAAGTTGAGGGGAAGGGAGATCTAAACCATCCCTGATTCAAAGTAGACTAAACCCAAAGAATGCAAAAGGAAATAAATGATGAAAACTAGAACAGAAACAAACAAAATAGAGAGTAGAAAAATGACAGAGAAAAATCAACAAAGCCAAAAACTGGTTCATTGAAGAGATAACAAAATTGACAACCCTTTAAGGTAGACTGGAGAGAGAGAAGTCAAACTACAAAATTCAGGAATCAAGAGAGGACATCACAACTGAGTACACGGAAGTAAAATATATAATAAGGGAATACTATGAACAACAGTATGTTAATAAATTAGGTAACTTAGACAAAACTGATAAATTCTTGACACAAATTACTGAAACTGGCTCAAGAAGAATTAGACAATCTGAATTGATCTATAAAAGCAAAGAGATCAACTTAGTAATTTAAGAACTTATCACAAAGAAAGTCCAGGCCTACATGGCTTCACTGATGAATTACATCAGAGGTTCACAGAAGAATTAATGCAAATACTTCACAAATTGTTCCCAAAAAAAGAAAACAGGAAGAAACACTTCCCAAATCATTCTATGAGGCCAGAATTATCTTGATACCAACACCAGACAAACATACCACGAGAAGAAAAAATATACAAACCAATATACCCTACAAAAACAGAATCAAAAATTCTCAGCAAAGTACTAGAAAACCAAATCTAGCAAGATATAAAAAGGATTATTGATCAGAAAACTTACACAAGTCTCTTAGATAGACTCATCCAACAGAGGGCAGATAGCAGAAGCAAGAAGAACTACAGTCCTGCAGCCTGTGGAACAAAAACCACATTCACAGGAAGATAGACAAGATGAAAAGGCAGAGGGCTATGTACCAGATGAAGAAAAAAAATAAAACCCCAGAAAAACAACCAAATGAAGTGGAGATAGGCAACCTTCCAGAAAAAGAATTCAGAATGATCGTGAAGATGATCCAGCACCTCAGAAAAACAATGGAGGCAAAGATCAAGAAGATGCAAGAAATGTTTAACAAAGACCTAGAAGAATTAAAGAACAAACAAACAGAGATGACCAATACAATAACTGAAACGAAAACTACACTAGAAGGAATCAATAGCAGAATAACTGAGGCAGAAGAACGGAAAAGTGACCTGGAAGACAGAAGGGTGGAATTCACTGCTGTGGAACAGACTAAAGAAAAAAGAATGAAAAGAAATGACGACAGCCTAAGAGACCGCTGGGACAACATTAAACGCAACAACATTCGCATTACAGGGGTCCCACAAGGACAAGAGAGAGAGCAAGGACCTGAGAAAATAATTGAAGAGATTATAGTCGAAAACTTCCCTAACATGGGAAAGGAAATAGCCACCCAAGTCCAGGAAGCGCAGTGAGTCCCATACAGGATAAACCCAAAGAGAAACACGCTGAGACACATAGTAATCAAATTGGCAAAAATTGAAGACAAAGAAAAATTATTGAAAGCAGCAAGGGAAAAACGACAAATAACATACAAGGGAACTCCCATAAGGTTAACAGCTGATTTCTCAGCAGAAACACTACAAGCCAGAAGGGAGTGGCATGATATACTTAAAGTGATGAAAGGGAAGAACCTATAACCAAGAGTACTCTACGCGGCAAGGATCTCATTCAGATTCGATAGAGAAATCAAAAGTTTTACAGACAAGCAAAAGCTAAGAGAATTCAGCACCACCAAACCAGCTTTACAACAAATGCTAAAGGAACTTCTCTAAGTGGGAAACACAAGAGAAGAAAAGGACCTACAAAAACACACCCAAAACAATTAAGAAAATGGTCATAGGAACATACATATCGATAATTACCTTAAACGTGAATGGATTAAATACTCCAACCAAAAGGCCCAGGCTTGCTGAATGGATACAAAAACAAGACCCATACACATGCTTTCTACAGGAGACCCACTTCAGACCTAGGGACACATAGAGACTGAAAGCGAGGGGATGGAAAAAGATATCCCATGCAAATGGAAATCAAAAGAAAGCTGGAGTAACAATACTCATATCAGATAAAATAGACTTTAAAATAAGGAATGTTACAAGAGACAAGGAAGGACACTACATAATGATCAAAGGATCAATCCAAGAAGAAGATATGGCAATTATAAATATATATGCACCCAACATAGGAGCACCTCAATACATAAGGCAACTGCTAACAGCTATAAAAGAGGAAATTGACAGTAACACAATAACAGTGGGGGACTTTAACACCTCACTTACACTAATGGACAGATCATCCAAAATGAAAATAAATAAGGAAACAGAAGCTTTAAATGACACAATAGACCAGATAGATTTAATTGATATTTATAGTACATTCCATCCAAAAACAGCAGATTACACGTTCTTCTCAAGTGCGCATGGAACATTCTCCAGGATAGATCACATCTTGGGTCACAAATCAAGCCTCGGTAAATTTAAGAAAATTGAAATCATATCAAGCATCTTTTATGACCACAATGCTATGAGATAAGAAATGAATTACAGGGAAAAAAATGTAAAAAACACAAACACATGGAGGCTAAACAATATATTACTAAATAACCAAGAGATCACTGAAGAAGTCAGAGAGGAAATCAAAAAATACCTAGAGACAAATGACAATGAAAACACGACGATCCAAAACCTATGGGATGCAACAAAAGCAGCTCTAAGAGGGAAGTTTATACCTATACAAGCCTACCTCAAGAAACAAAAAAAATCTCAAATAAACAATCTAACCTTACACCTAAAGGAACTAGAGAAAGAAGAACAAATAAAACCCAAAGTTAGCAGAAGGAAAGAAATCATAAAGATCAGAGCAGAAATAAAGAAATAGAAACAAAGAAGATGATAGAAAACATCAATAAAACTAAAAGCTGGTTCTTTGAGAAGATAAACAAAATTGATAAACCATTAGCCAGACTCATCAAGAAAAAGAGGGAGAGGACTCAAATGAATAAAATTAGAAATGAAAAAGGAGAAGTTACAACAGACACCACAGAAATACAAAGCATCCTAAGAGACTACTACAAGAAACTCTACACCAATAAAATGGACAACCTAGAAGAAATGGACAAATTCTTAGAAAGGTATAACCTTCCAAGGCTGAACCAGGAAGAAATAGAAAATATGAACAAACCAATCACAAGTAATGAAATTGAAACTGTGATTAAAAATCTTCCAACAAACAAAAGTCCAGGACCAGATGGCTCCACAGGTGAATTCTATCAAACATTTAGAGAAGAGCTAACACCCATCCTTCTCAAACTTTTCAAGAAAACTGCAGAGGAAGGAACACCCCCAAACTCATTATACAAGGCCACCATCACCCTGATACCAAAACCAGACAAAGATACTAGAAACAAAGAAAATTAGAGACCAATATCAGTGATGAATATAGATGCAAAAATCCTCAACAAAATACTAGCAAACAGAATCCAACAATACATTAAAAGGATCATACACCAGGATCAAGTGGGATTTATCCCAGGGATGCAAGGATTCTTCAATATATGCAGTAAATCAGTGTGATACACCATGTTAACAAACTGAAGAATAAAAACCATATGATCATCTCAATAGATGCAGAAAAAGCTTTTGACATAATTCAACACCCATTTATGATAAAAACTCTCCAGAAAGTGGGCATAGAGGGAAACTACCTCAACATAATAAAGGCCATATATGACAAACCCACAGCAAACATCATTCTCAATGGTGAAAAACTGAACGCATTTCCTCTAAGATCAGGAACAAAACAAGGATATCCACCCTCACCACTATTATTCAGCATAATTTTGGAAGCCCTAGCCACGACAATCAGAGAAGAAAAAGAAATAAAAGGAATACAAATTGGAAAAGAAGAAGTAAAACTGTCATTGTTTGCAGATGACATGATACTATACATAGAGAATCCTAAAAATGCTACCAGAAAACTACTAGAGCTAATCAATGAATTTGGTAAAGTTGCAGGATACAAAATTAATGCACAGAAATCTCTTGCGTTCCTATGCACTAATGATGAAAAATATGAAAGAGAAATTAAGGAAACACTCCCATTTCCCATTGCAACAAAAAGAATAAAATACCTAGGAATAAACCTACCTATGGAGACAAAAGACCTGTATGCAGAAAACTATAAGACACTGATGAAAGAAATTAAAGATGATACCAACAGATGGAGAGATATACCATGTTCTTGGATTGGAAGAATCAATATTGTGAAAATGACTCTACTACCCAAAGCAATCTACACATTCGATGCAATCCCTATCAAATTACCAATGGCAATTTTTACAGAACTAGAACAAAAAATTTCACAATTTGTATGGAGACACAAAAGACCCCGAATAGCCAAAGCAGTCTTGAGGGAAAAAAACGGAGCTGGAGGAATCAGGCTCCCTGACTTCAGACTATACTACAAAGCTACAGTAATCAAGAGAATATGGTACTGGCACAAAAACAGAAACATAGATCAATGGAACAAGATAGAAAGCCCAGAGATAAACCCACGCACCTATGGTCAACTAATTTATGAAAAAGGAGGCAAGGATATACAATGGAGAAAAGACAGTCTCTTCAATAAGTGGTGCTGGGAAAACTGGACAGCTACATGTAAAAGAATGAAATTAGAACATTCCCTAACACCATACACAAAAATAAACTCAAAATGGATTAGAGACCTAAATGTAAGACCGGACACTACAAAACTCTTAGAGGAAAACATAGGAAGAACACTCTTTGACATAAATCACAGCAAGATCTTTTTTGATCCACCTCCTAGAGTAATGGAAATAAAAACAAAGATAAACAAATGGGACCTAATGAAACTTCAAAGCTTTTGCACAGCAAAGGAAGCCATAAACAAGACGAAAAGACAACCCTCAGAATGGGAGAAAATATTTGCAAACGAATCAACGGGCAAAGGATTAATCTCCAAAATATATAAACAGCTCATGCAGTTCAATATTAAAGAAACAAACAACCCAATCCAAAAATGGGCAAAAGATCTAAATAGACATTTCTCCCAAGAAGATATACAAACGGCCACGAAGCACATGAAAAGCTGCTCAACATCACTAATTATTAGAGAAATGCAAATCAAAACTGCAATGAGGTATCACCCCACACCAGTTAGAATGGGCATCATCAGCAAATCTACAAACAACAAATGCTGGAGAGGGTGTGGAGAAAAGGGAACCCTCTTGCACTGTTGGTGGGAATGTAAATTGATACAGCCACTATGGAGAACAGTATGGAGGTTCCTTAAGGAACTAAAAATAGAATTACCATATGATCCAGCAATCCCACTACTGGGCATATACCCAGAGAAAACCATAATTCAAAAAGACACATGCACCCCAATGTTCATTGCAGCACTATTTACAATAGCCAGGTCATGGAAACAACCTAAATGCCCAACGACAGATGAATGGATAAAGAAGTGGTGGTACATATATACAACGGAATATTACTCAGCCATAAAAAGGAACGAAATTGGGTCATTTGTTGAGACGGGGATGGATTTAGAGTCTGTCATACAGAGTGAAGTAAGTCAGAAAGAGAAAAACAAATATCGTATATTAACACATGTATGTGGAACCTAGAAAAATGGTACAGATGAACCAGTTTGCAGGGCAGAAGTTGAGACACAGATGTAGAGAACAACGTATGGACACCAAGGGGTGGAAGCGGCGGGGGGATGGGGGTGGTGGTGTGATGAATTGGGTGATTGGGATTGACATGTATACACTGATGTGTATAAAACTGATGACTAATAAGGACCTGCTGTATAAAAAAATAAAATTCAAGAATTAAAAAAAAACAACTCTCTAATAGAATAAATTAATTTTGTGTTATAGATAGACTATAAAAAAAAAAAAAGGATTATCCACCATGACTAAATGGGATTTATCCCAGTAATGCATAGTTGGCTTAACATGTATAAATCAAATAATGTAATACACCTTATTGATAGTATAAATGACAAAAACTACATGACCATATTAATTGATGCAAAAAATTTTTTATAATATCTAACACCATTTGACAATAATATTTAGTGAACGAGGAATATAAAGGAACTTCTTCAACATGGCAAAGGAACACCTGTGTAAAACAATGACTATAGTATTTAATGGTTAATGACTTAATACTTTCTCCCTAAGGTCAGAAACTATTCAAGGATGTCAACTTTTACCATTTTTATTTAATATTGTGCTAGAGGTTCTACCAGGGAAATTAGGCAATGAAAAACAAGAAGACCGAAGTAAAACCATCTCTGTTTGCATATGATATGATCATATATGTATGTATGTATAAACATATATTTTTAAATCAACTAAAAATTAATGCTAATAATAGTAAAATAATTAATAATATAAGCTAAGTAATACTAATAAACTAATAGGTCCAGAAAGGCTTCAGGATACAAGTTCAATATATAAAAATCTACTGTATTTCTACACACTAGCAATGAAAATTTTGAAAATGAATTTAAGAAAACAATTCCATTTACAATAGAATCAAAAAGAATAAAATACTCAGGTACAAATTCAACAAAAGGAGTGCAAGACTTGTACACTAAACACTACAAAACATTGTTGAAAGTAATTTAAAAAGGTTTAAATAAATGGAAAGACATTCCATGTTCATGAATTGGAAGAAAGTATTGTTAAAATGTCAATACTCCCCAAATTGATCTACAGATTCAACACAATTCTATCAAAATTTCAGCTGCCAAGTTTGCAAAAATTGACAAGCTGATCAAAACATTCATACAGAAATACAAAAAAAAAAATACAGAAGAGCCAAATCCATCTTGAAAAAAGAATAAAGTTGGATGACTCACATTTCTTGATTTCAAAACCTACTACAAAACTACAGTAATCAAGATAGTGTAATACTGGCATAAAATAGACAGATAGATCAATAGAATAGAATTTAGAGTCCAGATATAAACCCATGCATTTATGGTCAACTGATTTTTTTTACAAGGCTGCCAAAACAATTCAATGGGGAATGAATAGTCTTTTCAACAAATGGTGCTGGTACAACTGGTAGCCCCATTAAAAGAACAAAGGTGGACCTCTACCTCACAACGTATTCAAAAATGAGCTCATAATAGTTCTGAGGCCTAAATGTAAGAGCTAAAACTGAAAAACACTTAGGAGAAAGCAGATATAAATTTTCTTGACCTTGCTTGGGTAATAATTTCTTAGATACAATACAAATAGCATAAGCAACAAAAGAAAAAATATACTGGATTACATCAAAAGTTAAATATTTTGTACTGAAATCTATCATCAACAAAGTGAAAGTATAATCCACAGAATAGGAGAAAATATTTTCAAATTATATATCTGATAGAGACTTGTTTCCAGAATCTATAAACAACTCTCACAACTCAATAATAAGGAGGCACAAAACCCATTTAAAAAGTGAGCAAGGAATTTCAATAGATATTTCTCCCAAGAAGATATACAAATGGCTAGTAAGTACATGAAAAGAAATTAAACATCATTAATCATTAGAGAAATACAAATCAAAACCACAACACAATACCAGTTTACAACCACTAGGAAACTGTAATAAAAAAGAGAGACAATAGCAAGTGCTGGTGAGGATACAGAGAAATTAGCACTTTCACACATTACTTGTGGAAATGCAAAATGGTACAGCCATTTTGGAAAACAGTTTGACAGTTCCTCAAAATGTTAAACATAGAGTTACATATGGCCCAGCAACTCTACTCCTATGTATATACTCATAAGAAATGAAACCTTGTCCACACAGAAACCTGTACATGAATGTTCACAGCAGCATTATTCATAATTTCGAAAGAGTAGAAAAATCCAAATGTCCATCAATTGATGAATAGATAAACAAAATATGGCATAACCATGTAATATAATACTATTTGGCAATAAAAAGGAATGGAATACTGATATATGCTACAACATTGATGAACCTTGAAAACATTATGCTAAGTGAAAGTAAAAGAAGCCAATAACAGAAGACATTTTCTGTGATTCCATTTATATGAAACTTGAATAGGCATATTTTAGAGACACAAATTATATCAGTAACTGCTTAGGGTCTGGGAGGCTGTTGTAGAGGAGAATGGGGATTGCTTGCAAATGGGTACAATGTTTATTTTAAAGGGGACAAAAATGTCTAAACTTACATTTTTGTGATGGTTACACAATCCTGTGAATATACCAAAAAGCACTATATTTTATACTTTAAGTAGATAAATTGTATAGTATGTGATTTATATTCAATTCAATGTGGAGTATGTACTTTGGTATGGTTTCTCCATGAGAGGGCATTCATAGCCTTGATTCATATTTATAGTTACGCTATTGAGTTTATGATTTTCTACACAATCACACAACAAATAGAACCATGACAATTGCTACTTCATAACAGATGCAGCTAGATTTAACATATTTTTGACAGTCTACACTTATTTGCAAAAGTTAGTCTTATTTTAGCCACTGAAATAAAAAGGGAGAAAAAGAAAAAATAAAAATTCCTACTAACCCAGATTTTCTACCAGAAAAAAAACAGAGCAAATCTATTTGACTCAGTTCAGGGGATCTGAGTTTGTGAGTCTTCTCAGCTGAAGGGTCTTCTATACTAACTTCCATTCTGCCCTGGGTGCCAGGATTCATGCCAGATATTTTGTGTAGTATTTCTAAATTCAATATTTCTATAAAAGTTAAAACATTTGCTGTCTTACACAGACACAAAATTTGAGTTTCTCTTTTATACATTGGTTCCTTTAAATATATACATATATCTCAAAACCATATTTGATACTATATTTAAATCAACATAGTGATGCCATTGTCTGGAATTTCATTTTTATATTCCTCATGAAATACTGCGTATGTTCATATTCTGGATTAGAAGATGGAGAATGTCATTAGGAAAAAAGAACAGCATATTAAAGCTAAAATAGGTACTACATCTCTGACTCTGGAAAACAGCCAAGGGTTACTGAATGAGAGAGACTGTACTGTATGAATGAGAGAGAGAGATGATAGAATATGCAGATAATACACAATTCTTGTATAAGGAGAAAATGAGACAAGTGAGGTAAACAAAGTAAAAAATGAGTAAAAAAATAATAAGTGGATAGAAGCAATGTTTATGGGCTTGAAGAGACCTAAGTTCGAAATCTTGGGCTCATCATGCACTTTACTCCAAGAATTCTATCTCATGGAGGTATTCCAACACAGATTAAATCTCATTCCCACATTTAACCTTCTTAGTTTCATCCCACGATATTTTGCTTCTCTGATTTTCCCTCCATCCCATGATCACCTCATAAGGATTACAGAGGCCAGTGTACCTATTATATGTAACACACGTAACAAAACTTCACTGATGTCAGTTTCTACCCTGAATCCTGCCACCACCACTCCCAGCCCCAGACTCTATAACTTATATACAAATTCAGCCATGAAAAAGAGCTCTAACCTCTGGATGCAGATCCTGGGAAAAATTAGACTGGGCATAATAGAAAGGTTTCACAGGGGCTTAAAGAAGTTCATTTCACTAAATCTTCTTTACCTGTTTTCCCTTCTCTCAGCAGGTATATTCTGTTAGCACATGCAGTGGAGGTGGCTCTTTTCCCCTCTACATGAAGAGCATTTGTGAGCATCTGGAAAGATGCCACGTGCTTGATAGATATATATGCCTGACCAATGAATAAATGAATGAATTATGAATGAATGAATCAGGGGTAACTGGGGTGTTAATCGATATTAAAAAGAAGTAGAAAATCTGGACAGACTGATTACCAGTAATGAAATTGGATCAGTAATCAAAAACCTTCCAATAAACAAAGTCTAAGACCAGATGGATTCACAAATGAATTCTAGCAAACATTTAAAGAAGAGTTAACACCTGCACTTCTCAAACTATTCCCAAAAATTGAAGAGGAAAGAATGCTTCTGAACTTATTCCATGAAGCCAGCATCACACTGATACCAAAACCAGAAAAAGACACCACACAAAAAAAATTACAGGCCAATATCACCAATGAACATAGATGAAAATATCATCAACAAAATATTAGCAAACCAAATTCAATTATACATTAAGACGATTATACACCATGATCAAGTCGGACGCAAGGATGCTTTGATATCTGCAAATCAATCAACATCATACACCAAATTAACACAATGAAGGATAAAAATCACAGGGTCATCTCAATAAAAACAGAAAAAGCATTTGACAAAATTCAACATCCACACGCCTCAACATAATAAAGGTCACATATGACAAACCTACAGCCAACAACATACTCAATGGTGGTAAGCTGAAAGCACTTCCTCTAAGATCAGGAACAAGGCAAGGATAACCACTACTGCCACTTTTATTCAACATAGTGCTGGAAGTCCTAGCCACAGCAATCAGACAATAAAAAGAGACAGTACATTCTTTGACATCAGTCTGAGCAACATTTCTTTGGACGTGTCTCCTCAGGCAAGGGCAACAAAAGCAAAAATAAACAAATGGGACTGCATCAAACTAAGAAGCTTTTTCACAGCAAAGAAAACATTAACAAAATAAAAAGGCAACCTACTGAATAGGAAAAGATATTCACAAATCATATATCAGGTAAGGGGTTAATATCCAGAATATATGAAGAACTCACCCAACTCAATATCAAAAACCAAACAATCTAATTAAAAAATGGACAGAGGATCTGAAGAGACATTTTTCCAAGGAAAACCTACAGATGGCCAACAGACAATGAAAACATGCTCAACATCACAAATCATCAGGGACATACATATCAAAACCACAGTGAGATATTACCTCATGCCTGTCAAAATGGCCATCACCAAAAAGACAGGAAATAACAAGTGCTGGTGAGGATATGGTGAAGGGGACCCTTGTGCACTGTTGGGAGAGAATGTAAATTGGTGCAGCCACTTTGGAAAAAGTATGGAGGTTCTTCAAAAAATTAAAAATAGAACTATCATATGATCCAGCAACTCTATTTCTAGGTATTTATCCAAAGAAAATGAAGGCACTAATTTGAAAAGATATATGCACTCTAACTTTTCATTGCAGCATTATTTATAATAGCCAAGATACGAAAGCAACCTAAGTGCTCATTGATAGGTGAATGGATAAAGAAGATGTGATACACATAATGGAATGTAACTATTAAAAAAATGAAATCTTGGGCTTCCCTGGTGGCACAGTGGTTAAGAATCCGCCTGCCAATGCAGGAGACACGGGTTCAAGGCCCTGGTCCGGGAAGATCCCACATGCCGCGGAACAACTGGGCCTGTGCGCCACAGCTACTGAGCCTGCGCCCTAGAGCCCATGAGCCACAACTACTGAAGCCTGGGTGCCACAACTACTGAAGCCCACGTGCCTAGAGCCCGTGCTCCGCAACAAGAGAAGCCACTGAAATGAGAAGCCCGCGCACCACGACGAAGAGCAGCCCCCGCTCGCCGCAACTAGAGAAAGCCCACGTGCAGCAGCAAAGACCCAATGCAGCCAAAAATAAATAAATAAGTTAAAAAAAAAAACCACACCGAAATCTTGCCATTTGCAACAGCATGGATGTACTTAGAGGGGATTATGCTAAGTGAAATAAGTCATACAGAGAAAGACAAATATTGTATAATTTCATTTATATGTGAAATCTAAAAATACAAAACAAATGAACAAATAAAAGAGAAGAGAAACAAACTCATAGATACAGAGAACAAACCGGTGGTCACCAGAGGGGAAGGGGGTAAGTGTTTGGGCAAAATAGGTGAAGGGGATTAAGAGATACAATCTTTCAGTTATAAAATAAATAAAGTCATGGGGATGTAATGTACTGAGTAGAGAATATAGTCAATAATATTGTCATAACTTTTTTATGGTGACAGATGATCACTAGACTTATCATTGTCATCAATTTGTAATGTATATAAATGTCAAATCACTATGTTGTACACCTGAAACTAATATTGTATGTCAACTGTACCTTAATAAATTAAAAAAATTTTTAAATACTGAGATAATTTCTAAGGTTTCTTCATTAGATGTAGACATTATTATTATATAAACCCCATTATTAAAATTATTTCTTTTTCCAAGGTCAAATTTGGAGCAAGAGCAAACCATATTTGTCTTAATTTAGATTCCCCAGAAACAGACACTGAGACAAAGATTAGTGTCCCAGTGATTTATTAATAAATGCCACCAGGAGAAACCAGTAAAGGAGTGGGAGCTGCAAGATGCAGAGGGGGATGAGGCCAAACAAAGGTATGATATCAGGTGAAGTCCCGTTTCTGCCTGATCCAATAAGGAGCTCTGGAGATCACCTCCTCTGTAGTTTGTCACAGTTGTCTGTCCCAACCTGATGCAAAGTTGCTAGGCTTTCAGGACACTACACCAGTCAGTCACTGGTTTGGGGTCATGCAGGGGGCTGTAAATTACTAAACACTTCCTGCTCTGGTCAAAGAGGCTTCAGTAGCCCAAGGATAGTCCTCAAAAGAAAGTTGTGGATGTGAGTTCTTAGGAGAGGCACACAGAAGTTAGTAGCTACGCACCCAGAGCAGGTAAAAGTGATCAGGGGTATCTGAGCAGTGTACCTACAGTATCTACTACAATATTTAAAATAATTGAAAAAAAAAAGACACATACCATGGATCAGTTAGAATTAAGTCAGAATCTCAGCTCTGTGCCCATTACCTGTGCTGCCCTAGGCAAGCTATTTCTCATTCCTGAGCCTCAGCTTCATTACATGTGACACGTTCAGAGCATATACTTCCTAAGTTTGTTAGAAGATGCAGATTAGAAATATATGCAAAACAATTTCAAACTACACCTTGACTACAATGACCACTTAATAAATGTCAATTATTGTTATCATCACCATCATCATCATCATCAAAATCATCATACTTTCCTGGGCCAGAATTGTCCTTTGTTTTAAATAGCATGGTAAGTCTGGATTTCTTGACACTTCTTTACACCTAAATTCTAACCTCTTCTAGTCTTAAAATACTCAACTCTCTGCTCTGCTTTTCAACTATAGAGGATGTCCTTTTCCTCTTCTTCATCTTCCTCCTTTCCTCCCTCCTCATTTTCTGACCCTCATGCCTGAGTTCCTCTTCACCTTGACTTTAGAGGCCGATGACTCAGACAGTGTTGGCCAAGCCAGGAGAATGTGTGACTCCAAAACTAATGGATTGTGTCAGGTATCTGCATTCTCAAGTTTATCAGAGTACCACTAGCTCCCAGGAAGACCTGCCAAGAAGCAGTGCTGACAAGGACTCCTGGCAGCAACAGGGCTGCAGCAATAGGGCCTTAGTGAAGGAAAGCAACAGACTGGCTGCAGAACAGGACTGCTGGGCTCAGGCAAAGGACAAAGGACTTGGCAAGTCCTGAGAACTTTAAGATGTGATTCCATATGTCTCAGTTGGGTAAATTCTTTTTTTATTTGGGTAAGATAAAAAGATAAAATCTAGGGTGAGTTTAAGGAGAACCGTTACTCAGAGGCTTTTTAGCAGACAAGTTTTCACTCACCTAGAAATCTGGACCTTTTAAAGAGACCTGCTTCTCAGTAGCCCTACCTCCTAGGCTGCTCCTCATGTATTTTTCTTTGGAAAGGCAAGGCTGCTCCATTTGACCACTTTGTTGACTGCCACGTTAGGACATCATTCGTGCCAAGCAAAACAGACCCCAGCTCCACATAATAGCTTCTCAGAACCAGGTTTTTCTTTGACCAGAATGTAATACAAAGGCCTCCAAAGAGGTACCTAGATGACTCAGCAGGAAAAATATTGGCCTTTGACACTTTTCTCATGCTATCAAGATGTCTAATGATAAAATTCCTTGAAGATGAAGTAAATACCAATAACATACTGAATCTGAGAGCACATTTCAGGTTAAAAAGTGAAAATGATTTTGAGTCAGTTCTTCTCTTGTTTATATTGATCCATGGGCCTCCGTTTTCATTTTTTAAATGCAAATTTAATATAGATTAGAAATTTCTTGCTGAAAGATGGTTCTAGGAGGTATGCTAAGTAGACTAAAATTGGTTTTTACATGATAGCTCATTGCTATTCATTTGCTAACTGATGCTCCTTAATTAGCAGATTATGTACCAGGTAACAGTTTGATATCTCCCAAAAGCCTTAGACCTTAGATGATGGTGCTAGAACAAGAGATGGCGCTAGAACAATACACCATTCTGTTACTCATTTAGGCACACCAGCACTCAACCTACAACGGTGTCAAAGCAGTGAGTGGAAATGTAGAAAAGTATAAAATATTCAACACAACTTGTGTTACCAGCAGTAATGTAAACAGGCAAGATGGGAAGCATCCATCAGTTACAAATGTTCAACTCTGAAGATACCTAGGGAGAGATTGATTGTGGGGTCAGAGAAGGTCCCTGACTTGAAACATTACATCTCAGCCCCTTGCTCCTTTACTGGCTAGTAACGAAGATGAAAAGAATAGCAAGATTTATAGACACAATTCAAGATTTTTGTTGTTCCCCTTGTATAAAATGTCTGAGTACATAAAGTGAAAAGAGCTGCAATGTCGGATACCTCTGAGAACTGATGAATCAAAAAACCAAGAAATCTTATTTGAAATACTATTATGTCCTCTAAACTATATATGACCAGGGGGTTACAGGACTCTATTTCAACTAATGTGCAATCTAGTTGATACGACAAGACTAATCTGTATGAAAATATCAGGACTGAGAGTTTGCTGCAATAAGAAAGAACAGACTGAACTTGTCAAAAAAGATGCTGCAGCTGGCGGGGGTGTTGGTAACTGGCAAAATCCTGCAAAACAGCTCAATAAATCATCTTGTTTGAAGGGTGTTCATAAAATACAAAAAGGCCTGCATCCTGTTAGAGGCCCCATATTTCGTACAGAAGATCTACAATATACAGAAGGCTGCCCATCATGAATTAGACTTGATATGAGCAAGAAATTAAGCTGCCAGGGAGTATTTTTTTCTGCAGCAGAGTCCAGTCTATTCTGATTGCTAAAAACACTACTTTCCCATTTTTTAGCACAAATCTCAGGCCTAATCCTAATTCTACTGGTTTGAGTCATGTACCTACTACAGAACTACTCCCCAAGAGGACCAACACAGGAAAAACCAATTGGTTGCATTATATGTTCCACGGCCTTAGTGACATTTTGGTAAATAAATTATTATATAATGTTGCCAAATTCCTGGATTATTTGGTATAACACATGTCCACAGTTCATCAGCAGCTGCAAGGACAATCATTCTAAGAACACAAGTTTGTTCTCTTGCTAACTCAAATTCACTGGATATTTTATAGTTTAGTAGCCACATATTTCTTCAGTCAAAAATTTTTTCTCTCATTCACCTCATCTTTCAGGTCTGGGAGTTAGCACTATTCAATTCAGTGGTCCTATTCAAATAGAGAAGGGCTCTATATAAATTCCTCATTTTTCACTGACACAGTCATCTGGCTTAGTTTTATTAAATAGTAACACATTTGTCTTCGGATAAAATTAATTTTTTCTTTGAAAGTCCTGGAGAATTGGAAAGTTAAACTTCAGGGATTATGGCTGGTATAGTTTTAGGCTAGTAACTCATCAGCATTAGTCCCATATGGGGGCCAATTTTCATTATAGAAAATCTTTTTTCTCTTTGTAAATAGAGCAGGAAATGTTCCTATTCTGAAACCACAAGGAAAACATACACTAAGCATTTTGCAATGATGTCAGAGAGATCTTTGAAAGAAAATTGTTTCTGTCATTTTGAAATTTCATATTTTTTAGAAAATTTCTGCTTTCACAATTGGGCATAATCTTAAAGAACAGCTTCTGTCATAGCGCCAGTTCTTCCTATTGCCTGCAGGTACATTTTCTTTATGATTTAAATTTTATGGAATGGGGACTGTTGTGGTGCCCTAAAGAATATATATATATATATATATATATATATATATATATATAAAAAAGACCTGGAAGGTAAGATGTACAGAATTATATGCCCTGATTAGTGATACAAACAATAAGATACTATTGAAATTGCTCATGCTCACAACAAAATTATATATATATATATATACATATGTATATACATATATTATATGTATATGTATATGCGTATATATATATATACTTTTTCAGATTCTTTTCCATTATACGTTATTACAAGATTTTGAATATAGTTCCCCATGTTATACAGCAGGTCCTTGTTTACCTTTATATATAGTAGTGTGTATATGTCAATCCCAAATTCCTAAATTATCTCTCCCCTCTGCCCCACCCCTGCTACCCTCTTTGGTACCCATGTTTGTTTTCTATGTCTGTGAGGCTATTTCTGTTTTGTAAATAAGTTCCTTTGTATCATTTTTTTTTTTAGATTCCATATATAAGTGATATCATATGATATCTGTCTTTGTCTGGCTTACTTCACTTAATATGATAAATTCTAGGTCCATCCATGTTGCTGCAAATAGCATTATTTTATTATTTTTTTATAGCTGAGTAATATTCCATTGTGTATATATACCACACCTCCTTTATCCATTCATCTGTTCAAGGACATTTAGGTTGCTTCCACGTCTTGGCTATTGTAAATAATGCTGCTATGAATATTAAAGGTGGGGTCACTTCCTTAATTTCTCTTTCTGGTATTTCTTTTTCTTCTCTGATTGCTGTGGCTAGGACTTCCAAAACTATGTTGAATAAAAGTGGCAAGAGGGACTTCCCTGGCAGTCCAGTAGTTAAGACTCCGAGCTCCCAAAACAGGGGGCACAGGTTCGATCCCTGGTTGGGGAAATAAGATCCTGCATGCCGCGTGGTGCGGCCTAAAAAATCAAAAGTGGCAAGAGTGGGCATCCTTGTCTTGTTCTTGATCTTAAAGGAAATGCTTTCAGTTTTTCACTGTTGAGTATGATGTTAGCTGTGGGTATGTCATACATGGCCTTTATTATGTTGAGGTATGTTCCCTCTTTGCCCACCTTCTGAAGAGTATTTATCATAAGTGGATGTTGAATTTTATCAAAAGCTTTTTCTACATCTGTTGAGATGATTATATCGTTTTTATTCTTCAATTTGTTAATGTTGTGTATCACATTGATTGATTTGCAGATATTGAAAATCCTTGCATTCCTGGAATAAATCCCATTTGATCATGGTGTACGATCCTTATAATGTATTGTTGGAGTTGGTTTGCTAGCATTTTGCTGAGGATCAAGCCAATTCTTAATCCATTTGATATGAACTCCCACCCCCCATTAATTTTTTTGAGTACATCCTTGTTTTCTGTTTCAACAGGATGTTCCAGGCTCGTTTTCTACCCCCGACTCAAACCCGTAGTAAGCCACTCCAAAGAGACTTAATTTATTTTAGTGAGGAATAATATATAGAAATAATGATCTAGATACCACAGAGACTAAGAACTCAACAGTACTATTTAACATTACACAGTAGTTTAGGATGCACTTATTTTTCACTTCTAGGGTAACCAACAAAATAATATTATTAAATAAATGAGGGAAAGATTATAAAAGAAATAAAATGGATTAATAAAAATAATGATCAACATAAAAGAAGTTAGGAAAGAAAGATCAAATAACCAATGAGACCAATAAAAAACAAATAGCAAGATGGTGCAATTAACTCCAAATATGTTAAGTACAAATGAAACAGTCCAATTTAAAGACAGAGATTGTCAGACTAGTATCAATCAGATACAACTTTACTATTTATAAGAAATACACATTAATATAAAGACACGGATAGGTTGAAAGTAAAATGATAGAATAAATTATACCATATAAACGCTACATAAAATATTCTGCCTCTATTAATATCAGTAAACTAGACTCTAAGGTAAGAAATATTACAAGAGATGAACAAGAACATTTATTGTTGAAAGGGAATTTTATAAGTTTTATTATATATTTATGATAAAAGCTTTCAGCACACTAGAAAAAGGTAGAAATATTTAACCTGATAAAAGTATCTAAAACAGACTATAATTAACATCAGACTTAAAGGTAAACTATTGTTATCATTTTTCCCTAATGTCAGGAATAAGACAAAGATGTCCACTATAATCACTGCCATTCAATATTTTACTGGAACTTCTAGCCTGCACAATAAAGCAAGATAAAGAAATGAAGAGCATAATAATTAGAAGGAAAGAAGTGACATAGTCTTTACCACAGATAACATGATGTTGGATATAGAAAATCTGAAATTAGTAAGTGAATTTAGAAAGGTGCTAGATACAAGATGAATATTCCATAATCGATTACTTTACTCTTCGTGCTTTTTCTTGAGTCCCAAGTGAATGTTTGGCGTGTTAAAAAGGTCTTTTCACTCTGGCTAGGCTCAGAGTCAAACAGCTATCAGCACTGTGTTTTCTCTGAAATCACATTGCAATAAACAATTTGAAAATAAAATTAGAAAAGCAATATGATTTACAACAGCATCAAAAAGTATTAATATATATAGCAATCAATCTAACAAAAGATGTGAAAGACCATGGCACAAAAAAATTACTATGAATTATTGCTTAGAGAAATTTTAAAATATCTAGATAGAGTGAGATTCTAAGTTCATGAATTTCAAGACATGATATCATTACATTATCAATGCTTCCCAAATTTCAAATTGATCTATAAAAGCAAAGCAACTGCAAGAACAAAAAAAACCTTTGCTTTTTTTTAAATTGGTGAGCTGATTCTAAAATGTACTTAGAAATGCAATGGACCTCAGAGAAAGATGTTACTTTGGCAAATTGCTGAGCATGAGGGATGGCAGACAAAAGAGAGAGGTTCCAAGCTTCTGGGAATCAAAGGCGACTTGGTCAGCCTCATGTGATCAAAGAGGGTCAACAATTCACGCATAGGTTTGCGACATCAAAACAGACCAGAAGGCATGTACGCATGCCTCAGACTGCCCTATATAAAGGGCCAAGAAGCTTTCTCTCCTATGGGAAAAGCTTGATACAGTCTTGACTCTCAAGAGTGGCTAGCATGCAAGGTCTATTTACCTACACACAATTAGCCTAGCCATTTCTCTAAATTATATTGCAAGAAGCTGCACACACATTTTTCAAACTCATCACCTGCACCAAAATTCAAATTACTGCATCATAACAAGGTATCATGAGGTTATTTATATCTTAGGACCTACAATTTTCAACTAACTTAGGGGACAGTTTAGTGACAAAATAAAATCTCTTTACAAGGTGACACTTGTTTGATGCAGTACCTACACAAGTATATTATCCTGGAACTCCAAATAATATAGTGAGAAAATGAATGTGACTTTATTATCCAGCACAATGACCTATAGATGCTTACTACATAAACTCTTATTATTGACAATATAATAATTGTGGTTATGATTATTTCCATATAATATCATGTTTCTTCCTTTAGCTAAAGCTAACCAATATTCAGATTATTCAAATATAATCATCATAAGGCTTTTAAAAAGTGAGACTCATTAGAAAACTTTAAAATATGATTCAACTTGCACATGGTTATTCAAGGAACACAGTGAATATGCGGTGTCAAGTACACATATTAACGGATTGCAGGATTTTTAAACCATATTGTCAGACTAGTACCTAGATTTCATGAACCAATTTGGAAGCAGCATATTGAAGAATGCACGGTTGTCAAGCACAACTTTTATGCCAAAGAGCAATCCACCTCTGCCGCCACAGGGCAACTCTTCTCAGTCTCCAACACCAACCCTGCTCTTGTTCTTAGAGATCCTCGGAAAATATTTAAGAAGCACTTGTGAGGTGGCAGCTCCTGGTGAGGTATGTTTAAAGGAGAGAAGCAGAAGTTCTCTATGGAGTATTCAGCTAAAGAAATTCCTCAACTCTCCTCTTGGTTGAATATCAGCAATAACAAATTTTGGCCATGACAAACCAGCACTTAAGTTCTTCACTCCCTTTTAACTCAATCTTTCAATTCCAACAATGAACATGGTGACACCCAGTACCATTCTCCTAGCCCAGCGGCCCATACGAAGGTACTCACTTATATGAAGCTGTGACAAAGGTTCTTCGCTTGACCAAACTTTAATCAGCCTCCTGAACCCTCTCCCAACCCATCTGTACACTTCCTCATAAAATTCAGTTTTAGCAATAACCCTGCTAAGTTAGTTTAGTAAGAATCCCTAATCCTATCTGATCACTCTTTTTTTTTAAAGATTTGATGAAAGTTCATAATAATGCAATTGACAAAGAAATTTAGTTATTTCTGAGATATAACTTTTAAAATAACTAGAATTATGACTTATAACATTATACCAGAACATATAAGGTTTTTAGGAATTTCATGTAATGTCTAAAACATTTATATTAACATACTTCCATACAAATAACCCAAAGAAAGTTTAGTATTAGGTTTTGTTTGTTTTTCTTTTTTTGAATTTTTGAATTTTATTTTATTTACTTTTTTATACAGTAGGTTCTTATTAGTCATCAATTTTATACACATCAGGGTATACATATCAATCCCAATCGCCCAATTCATCAAACCACCATCCCCACCCCACCACGGCTTTCCCCCCTTGGTGTCCATACGTCTGTTCTCTACATCTGTCTCAAGTTCTGCCCTGAAAACCGGTTCACCTGTACCATTTTTCTAGGTTCCACATACATGCGTTAATATACGATATCTGTTTTTCTCTTTCTGACTTACTTCACTCTGTATGACAGACTCTAGATCCATCCCCGTCTCAACAAATGACCCAATTTCATTCCTTTTTATGGCTGAGTAATATTCCATTGTATATATGTACCGAAACTTCTTTATCCATTCGTCTGTCAATGGGCATTTAGGTTGCTTCCATGGCCTGGCTATTGTAAATAGAGCTGCAATAAACATTTTGGTACATGACTCTTTTTGAATTATGGTTTTCTCAGGGTATATGCCCAGTAGTGGGATTGCTGGGTCATATGGTAATTCTATTTTTAGTTTTTTAAGGAATCTCCATACTGTTCTCCATAGTGGCTGTATCAATTTACATTCCCACCAACAGTGCAAGAGGGTTCCCTTTTCTCCATACCCTCTCCAGCATTTGTTGTTTGTAGATTTTCTGATGATGCCCATTCTAACTGGTGTGAGGTGGTACCTCATTGTAGTTTGGATTTGCATTTCTCTAATAATTAGTGATGTTGAGCAGCTTTTCATGTGTTTCTTGTTCATCTGTATATCTTCTTTGGAGAAATGTCTACTTAGGTCTTCTGCTCATTTTTGGATTGGGGTGTTTGTTTCTTTAATATTGAACTGCATGAGCTGTTTATATATTTTGGAGATTAATCCTTTCTCCGTTGATTCATTTGCAAATATTTTCTCCCATTCTGAGGGTCGTCTTTGCGTCTTATTTATGGTTTCCTTTGCTGCCCAAAAGATTTGAAGTCTCATTAGGTCCCATTTATTTACTTTTGTTTTTATTTCTATTACTCTAAGAGGTGGATCAAAAAAGATCTTGCTGTGATATATGTTAAAGGGTGTTCTTCCTATGTTTTCCTCTAAGAGTTTTATAGTGTCCGGTCTTACATGTAGCTCTCAAATCCATTTTGAGTTTATTTTTGTGTTTGGTGTTAGGGAGTGTTCTAATTTCATTCTTTTATATGTAGCTGTCCAGTTTTCCCAGCACCACTTATTGAAGAGGCTGTCTTTTCTCCATTGTATATCCTTGCCTCCTTTGTCATAGATTAGTTGACCATAGGTGCGTGGGTTTATCTCTGGGCTTTCTATCCTGTTCCATTGATCTATGTTTCTGTTTTTGTGCCAGTACCATATTGTCTTGATTACTGTAGCTTTGTAGTATAGCCTGAAGTCAGGGAGTCTGATTCCTCCAGCTCCATTTTTTTTTCCTCAAGACTGCTTTGGCTATTTGGGATCTTTTGTGTCTCCATACAAATTTTAAGATTTTTTGTTCTAGTTCCGTAAAAAATGCCATTGATAATTTGATAGGGATTGCATTGAATCTGTAGATTGCTTTGGGTAATAGAGTCATTTTCACAATATTGATTCTTCCAATCCAAGAACATGGTATATCCCTCCATCTGTTGGTATCATCTTTAATTTCTTTCATCAGTGTCTTATAGTTTTCTGCATACAGGTCTTTTGTCTCCCTAGGTAGGTTTTTTCCTAGGTATTTTATTCTTTTTGTTGCAATGGTAAATGGGAGTGTTTCCTTAATTTCTCTTTCAGACTTTTCATCATTAGTGTATAGGAATGCAAGAGATTTCTGTGCATTAATTTTGTATCCTGCAACTTTACCAAATTCATTGATTAGCTCTAGTAGTTTTCTGGTGGCATTTTTAGGATTCTCTCTATATAGTATCATGTCATGTGCAAACAGTGACAGTTTTACTTCTTCTTTTCCAATTTGTATTCCTTTTTTTTCTTTTTCTTCTCTGATTGCCATGGCTAGGACTTCCAAAACTATGTTGAATAATAGTGGTGAGAGTGGACATCCTTGTCTTGTTCCTGATCTTAGAGGAAATGCTTTCAGTTTTTCACCACTGAGAATGATGTTTGCTGTGGGTTTGTCGTATATGGCCTTTATTATGTTGAGGTAGGTTCCCTCTATGCCCACTTTCTGTAGAGTTTTTATCATAAATGGGTGTTGAATTCTCTCAAAAGCTTTTTCTGCATCTATTGAGATGATCATATGGTTTTTATTCTTCAATTTGTTAATATGGTGTATCACATTGATTGATTTGTGTATATTGAAGAATCCTTGCATCCCTGGGATAAATCTCACTTGATCCTGCTGTATGATCCATTTAATGTGTTGTTGGATTCTGTTTGCTAGTATTTTGTTGAGGATTTTTGCATCTATATTCATCAATGAAATGGTTCTCTAATTTTCTTTTTTTCTAGTATCTTTATCTGGTTTTGGTATCAGGGTGATGGTGGCTTCACAGAATGAGTTTGGGAGTGTTCCTTCCTCTGCAATTTTTGGGAAGAGTTTGAGAAGGATGGGTGTCAGCTCTTCTCTAAATGTTTGATAGAATTCACCTGTGGAGCCATCTGGTCCTGGACTTTTGTTTGTTGGAAGATTTTTAATCACAGTTTCAATTTCATTACTTGTGATTGGTTTGTTCATATTTTCTGTTTCTTCCTGGTTCAGCCTTGGAAGGTTATACCTTTGTAAGAATTTGTCCATTTCTTCTAGGTTGTCCATTTTATTGGTGTAGAGTTGCTTGTAGTAGTCTCTTAGGATGCTTTCTATTTCTGCAGTGTCTGTTGTAACTTCTCCTTTTTCATTTCTAATTTTATTGATTTGAGTCCTCTCCCTCTTTTTCTTGATGAGTCTGGCTAATGGTTTATCAATTTTGTTTATCTTCTCAAAGAACCAGCTTTTAGTTTTATTGATCTTTGCTATCATCTTCTTTGTTTCTATTTCATTTATTTCTGCATGATATTTATGATTTCATTCCTTCTGCTAACTTTGGGTTTTGTTTGTTCTTCTTTCTCTAGTTCCTTTAGGTGTAAGGTTAGATTGTTTATTTGAGATTTTTCTTGTTTCTTGAGGTAGGCTTGTATAGCTATAAACTTCCCTCTTAGAACTGCTTTTGTTGCATCCCATAGGTTTTGGATCATCGTGTTTTCATTGTCATTTGTCTCCAGGTATTTTTTGATTTCCTCTTTGATTTCTTCAGTGATTTCTTCGTTATTTAGTAATATATTGTTTAGCCTCCATGTGTTTGTGTTTTTTACGTTTTTTTCCCTGTAATTCATTTCTAATCTCATAGCGTTGTGGTCAGAAAAGATGCTTGATATGATTTCAATTTTCTTAAATTTACTGAGGCTTGATTTGTGACCCAAGATGTGATCTATCCTGGAGAATGTTCTGTGCACACTTGAGAAGAAAGTGTAATCTGCTGTTTTTGGATGGCATGTCCCATAAATATCAATTAAATCTATCTGGTCTATTGTGTCATTTAAAGCTTCTGTTTCCTTATTTATTTTCATTTTGGATGATCTGTCCATTGGTGTAAATGGGGTGTTAAAGTCCCCCACTATTATTGTGTTACTGTCGATTTCCTCTTTTATAGCTGTTAGCAGTTGCCTTATCTATTGAGGTGCTCCTATGTTGGGTGCATATATATTTATAATTGTTATATCTTCTTCTTGGATTGATCCCTTGATCATTATGTAGTGCCCTTCCTTGTCTCTTGTAACATTCTTTATTTTAAAGTCTATTTTATCTGATATGAGTATTGCTACTCCAGCTTTCTTTTGATTTCCATTTGCATGGAATATCTTTTTCCATCCCCTCACTTTCAGTCTGTATGTGTCCCTAGGTCTGAAGTGGGTCTCTTGTAGAAAGCATATATATGGGTCTTGCTTTTGTATCCATTCTGCAAGCCTGGGTCTTTTGGTTGGAGCATTTAATCCATTCACGTTTAAGGTAATTATCGATATGTATGTTCCTATGACCATTTTCTTAATTGTTTTGGGTTTGCTTTTGTAGGTCCTTTTCTTCTCTTGTGTTTCCCACTTAGAGAAGTTCCTTTAGCATTTGTTGTAGAGCTGGTTTGGTGGTGCTAAATTTTCTTAGCTTTTGCTTCTCTGTAAAGATATTGATTTCTCCATCAAATCTGAATAAGATCCTTGCTGGGTAGAGTAATCTTGGTTGTAGGTTCTTCCCTTTCATCACTTTAAGTATATCATGCCACTCCCTTCTGGCTTATAGAGTTTCTGCTGAGAAATCAGCTGTTAACCTTATGGGAGTTCCCTTGTATGTTATTTGTCGTTTTTCACTTGCTGCTTTCAATAATTTTTCTTTGTCTTTAATTTTTGTCAATTTGATTACTATGTGCCTTGGCGTGTTTCTCCTTGGATTTATCCTGTATGGGACTCGCTGCACTTCCTGGACTTGGGTGGCTATTTCCTTTCCCATGTTAGGGAAGTTTTCAACTATAATGTCTTCAAATATTTTCTCTGGTCCTTTCTCTCTCTCTTCTGCTTCTGGGACCCCTATAATGCGAATGTTGTTGCGTTTAATGTTGTCCCAGTGGTCTCTTAGGCTGTCTTCATTTCTTTTCATTCTTTTTTCTTTATTCTTTTCTGCAGCAGTGAATTCTACCATTCTGTCTTCCAGGTCACTTATCCATTCTTCTGCCTCAGTTATTCTGCTATTGATTTCTTCTAGTGTAGTTTTCATTTCAGTTATTGTATTGGTCATCTCTGTTTGTTTGTTCTTTAATTCTTCTAGGTCTTTGTTCAACATTTCTTGCACCTTCTCGATCTTTGCCTCCATTCTTTTTCCCAGGTCCTGGATCATCTTCACTATCATTATTCTGAATTCTTTTTCTGGAAGGTTGCCTATCTCCACTTCATTTCGTTGTTTTTCTGGGGTTTTATCTTGTTCCTTCATCTGGTACATAGCCCTGTGCCTTTTCATCTTGTCTATCTTTCTGTGAATGTGGTTTTTGTTCCACAGGCTGCAGGGCTGTAGTTCTTCTTGCTTCTGCTGTCTGCCCTCTGGTGGATGAGGCTATCTCAGAGGCTTGTGTAAGTTTCCAAATGGGAGGGACTGGTGGTGAGTAGACCTGACTGTTGCTCTGGTGGGCAGAGCTCAGTAAAACGTTAATCCATTTGACTGCTGATGGGTGGGGCTGGGTTTCCTCCCTGTTGGTTGTTTGGCCTGAGGCAACCCAATACTGGAGCTTACCTGGGCTCTTTTGGTGGGGCCAATGACAGACTCCAGGAGGGCTCATGCCAAGGAGCACCCCCCAGAACCTCCACTGCCAGTGTCCTCGTCCCCACAGTGAGCCACAGCCACCCACTGCCTCCGCAGGAGACCCTCCAACACTAGCAGGTAGGTCTGGCTCAGTCTCCCCTGGGGTCACTGCTCCTTCCCCTGGGTCCTGATGTGCACACTGCTTTGTGTGTGCCCTCCAAGAGTGGAGTCTGTTTCCCCCAGGCCTGTCGAAGTCCTGCAGTCAAATCCCACTAGGCTTCAAAGTCTGATTCTCTAGGAATTCCTCCTCCCGTTGCCGGACCCCCAGGTTGGGAAGCCTGACATGGGGCTCAGAACCTTCACTCCAGTGGGTGGACTTCTGTGGTATAAGTGTTCTCTAGTCTGTGATTCACCCAACCAGCAGTTATGGGATCTGATTTTACTGTGATTGTGCCTCTCCTACCGTCTCATTGTGGCTTGTCCTTTGTCTTTGGATGTGGGGTACCCTTTCTTGGGGGCTCCAGTGTCCTCCTTTCGCTGATTCTCCAGCAGCTAGCCGTGACTCTGGCATTCTCACAAGAGGGAGTGACAGCACATCCTTCTACTCCGCCATCTTGGTTCATATTTTCTGATCACTCTTGATATCTAATTAGGTTCATCATCCTCCAGCATCCCCCAGGCGATATCTGATCACCCTGGTCTGTCTTCAGCAAGAATGCTATTAGGTCATTTTAGCCAGAATTCTCCTTACCCCTGATGTTTCCTTTTAGTAATTTTCCATTCACTGACCATCAGTTTGCTCCGTGGCTATAAATTCCCACTTGCCCATGCTATATTTGGACTTGAGCCGGTTCTATACTGAGGTCTCATTTCTCCTATTACAGTCGTCCTGAATAAAATCTGTTTTTACCACTTTAACTACTGCTCAGCTCTGGTTTTTCTTTGACAGCCTTCCCTGAGGGTCACTAGAAACCATTGAGTGCCTAAAGAATCTCATTTTTTGCTCTGTGACTGCCCCTTACTGAGCTCCTTCCACCCACCCACACCCTCCCAACTCACACTGCTCAGAATTCAGCCCAACCAGCATATCCATTTATTTACTGGGGGTGATTTCCCCCTCTTCATCATGTAAATTCAGCAAGTACCCCATTTCACAATTATCTCCCTATCACTAAGTCACAGGTCTGAATTTCTTTTGATAAAGCAGGGAGAAAACACCATACTCAGAAAGCACACGTCTCCTTGCTCTTTAACTAACATGCAAGGTCTTCATTTTTATTCCTGAATTCTTTTCCCGTTTGACTTTTTAAATTTTCAGCCTTATAATGGATAATTCCCTATTCAGAAACAATGTTTAGCCCTCATTCAAACATTTCAAGTATCAGCCTCTCTTTTCATTCTATTTACAACAAAAGAAATTCCTCCCTTCCACCAGAGGCAGCTTCCCATAAGGGAACAACACATGGTTCATCTAAAGGTACAAGCTCATGATATTTTAAGAATCCCACTTCTCTTACAGCTGGCTAAGTCCCACTAGAGTAAACAGCAGATGGCCTCAGGAAAACTCAATCCTCTATTTTAACTGTAAAATATATATTCCTGAGAGAAAGAACAGCATTGCCTCTTATTTCATAAATATCTTTAAAGACAAGAAGTTAGAGTGAATAAATGGGAAAGAATTGAACAGAAAAAAACATTTATTATTCACATTCTGTTTACGTTTCCCTTGCTAACTCTCTTTGGTTATTTGTCTAAAACTTAAGTCTTTTGTTTTTTAGTAATTGGAGAGAATTATAAGTGAATGATAATGCGCTTAGTTGTTGCAGGTATCTTGAGTGCTCCCACAAAAACATGACAGGGGGTGACGGGGGTGACAGACAATACATCCTAGCTAGCAGTTGCAGATGTATTTCAAAGGGTAACTGTGAACAGAAAAGCTGAAGAAGTCCCTCATTTTTCTCTAGGCCCTTCAGATGTTTCTCTTTCTAGCTGAGTGTCCACTAGGAAACACCAGGTTTTCTATTTCCTCCTTAGCAGAGGCACTAGAGCCAAGTGGCAAAGTGGTAGCTATTACTGTGATACATAGAAGGATTCCTATGTCCCCTTGGGGGATGCTTTGTCATAGGGACACCCAAAGAATGTTCCTATGCACAAAGCCCTTGCAGAGTTTATTTCTGTTTTACACCAGTGTGCTATACTAATCATATAAATAACTCCTTCAGGGGCTGGCTCAAGAGACAAAGCTAAGTAATGAATTCCACCTGTATATAGAATTGTCACTCACCTCCAACAATGGAAGCTTTCTTCATCCCCAGACGATTCTTCCCTTAGGGTTCTCTCTCAGGCACTGCTTCAGGCCCCAAGCAAATAAACTCTTGACAGGGCATGCCACATGGCTCCCACTCACAAGTAAGCTTGTTCCATCCCCTGCTCTCTACTATCCCCATTCCCAACTATAAAATGAAACAGCAATTGTATTTTCCTTGCTGTTTCATCCAATTAACTCTATCTTTGCTATCTTAAATCTGGGGCTAGTTAGCTCATTTAATTACCATGGGACACTAATGAGGTTAAAGTCTTGAATTCATTTGTCAAATGGTTCAGCCCAGTCAGGCCATGGCCCCTAGGCCTAGGTAATACCAATAATCCAGCCTCAGTATTATAGTGTACCCACTGGTGAAAAGGGAAGCCAGAAAAGGATTCCCTGAACAGTGCCAAGGATACTTGACTTTTTCATAGAAACCTAGTCAAGCCATCTGGAGGCATCACTGCCTCTGCTTTTGAAGAGTTTGAAATTCTTTGGGGAGGATGAATTTTCACTCATGAGAGAATAAGCAAACACCCTGGAATAGCACAGAATCAAGCAATCAGTCGAGTACTGCTTTGGGAACTGACTGGGACTTGGGTGATCCTGGAAGACAGCACAGAGGCCAAGGAAACTGATCATCCTCTTCAGGGATGCATAGAATTTGAATAGGTAAGAGGAGTGGTGGGTTTTCAAGAGTGAGGGAAGAGAAATTTTCACATTTGAAAGACACATGGTGTGATTCAGATTTTGATGTTTGTTTCTCATTAGCAATGATGAGTTTCAGAAAGTATTTAAGTCATTGTAAACCCATAGGAAACAAGGGGGAAAAAAGCTTCCCCATGACAGATGTCGACAGAGATTTCTTAAAGGGCCAGGGTCTAGGATACAAGAACCTATCCCTTTCTATGTCATCTATGCCTTTTGGGGGGCATGGGAGGGCACGCTGTGTGGCATGTGGGACCTTAGTTCCCCGACCAGGGATTGAACCCGTGCCCCCTGCATTGGGAGCGTGGAGTCTTAACCACTGGACTGCCAGGGAAGTCCCCTCTATGCCATTTAGACACAAAATTATTTCCTCACATTTTCCGTCTTCTCACCCTAATTCAAGACCTGAATTTATTTTCAAACCCAGGATTCCTTTTCATACAGAATGAGAGTTAATTTGCTAAGAGTTCCAGGTATGAAGCAAATGCTTTGCTACTTTTAAACAAAATTAGCTTTGCTTAATAAGCATTATGCCTATGAATTTTTTAACCTTTAATGACCTTAAGCACCTATTCTATAGCTCAATTACTTTAGCAAAGCTGAGGGAAATCACAGTTTGTTTTAATATATTCTTAATTTAGCAATACAATAAACTTACTAGTAAGTTGCAAGAATAAGTCATTTTTTTGGACTAAAACCAACAGCCTAATTAGCCTGGTGTACCTACCCTTGGGCTCTTAATCACCCAGCAGTCACCTTCAAAAGGGGTGACACTGTTTAACATTTTAACAACTGAAGCAGAGTTTCTGTTGAAGAAGAGAAGTTTTTCAATGGACTTCACTTAGACTTTTTTTGTGGGAGGGGAGCGAGAACAAAAAGCAGTCTCGTTTTTGGAGAGGCAAATAGTTCTAGGTTTACCCAGTCATGAAGGATATTGGCCTTTCTTATTCATTAATTATATGCTCATGCTGTCCTCTCTTATTATCTAGATAATGGTAACATAAAGTACACAGATTTTAACAGCCTCCCATTATTCAATCTTCACAGTTTTTAACTTTTTTACTTCAGAGGGCAGTAGAAATTACAGAAACAAAGTTATAAGAAAATATACTAAAAAGCAACTGGCCTTTATTCATGATATCAGCTTTCATTTCAAAGCACCACAATGGAAGAGAAGGAAAGCTATGAATAAACTAGCCATAAAATCATTAACAGAAATGGATACTCTCTAGTACTCAAAATTGGGAATCATCAGACAAGTCTGAAAACTATCTGAGATTTCATCCCATAAATATTTGGAGGTGTTTTTGTGTTTACTATTTAACCTCCTCCCTCACAATCTTGGAAAAAATCCTTTTAAAACCCCCTGTCATATTTACCAGAGGTTGTCAATTGATTTCCTCTAATAATAATTTTTAACCTTTAATAAGAATATTTTAACTTTTTGTGACCTTAAACACCTTATTCTATATAGTCCAAGTGCTTTGGCAAAGCTAAGGGAAATCACAGTGGGTTTTAATATACTCTTGATTTAGCAATCCAATAAACTTACTAAACAGTTGCAAGAATAAGTCATTTTTTGGACTAAAACCAACAATCTAATTACCCTGGTGTACCGTTGGGATACCAAAGTGTAGCACTTGGTAGCACTTGAAAGCACGTGGGCTACAGAATAAGGTCATTAAAGGTTAAAAATAATAGCTATCATTTATTGAATACCCATCAGATCAGACAATGTGATAAGCACTTGACATATTTAATCTCATCATCTCACAATAACCCTGTGAGGGTATACTATTATTTTTCTCATTTTACAGATGAGAATACCAAGGTTTAGAGAGGTTTAAATGACTATTATCACATAGCTGGTGAATTGCAGAGCCAGGATACAAAACTTTATCATCTTGAATGGGTTTACAAAGTGCCCCACTTTGAAACATGGGTCTAAAGACTAACATTCAGAACCATTATTCTCCTGTGCTTATTGCCTTGTGAAATTCTGATTCATGTCAGAATGAATACCTATCTGATAGGATATCTATAAGCTCCTTGAAATCAGATGCCACATGATATTCATTTTTGTGTCTCCTACACAAAGCCCTGGGCAGCCTCATCCAGCAGATCTCTAACTCTGCTTTTAGTCTGACCCAACAGAGCTACTGAGGAAATGGTAGAACCCTACTGAAACTGAGCAGAACCCTGAGCCCCCTCCCAAGTACAAAGGCTCCTCCATGTCCCCTGCCTCTTGTTTGTAATAGAAAAGTTGAAGTCTCCCAGGCCTCCCTGAGTTACAAAAGAGCAGGTTCAAGCAGTTAATGAAGAGGACAATAGAGTCACAGAATCTTTCAGTGTTTGATGCACATTCCTGAGTTATTTTGCAGATACTATAACTGCCACCAGAGGGAAAAAGCTAACTGCATGACGACCAGGTTGTAGCCACCACATAAGCTGCTCCATCTTGAGCAGTACTGAATCTATGGCTAGCACAATTCTAAGAACTAGCCTCAAGAGAATGGGATTAACACTACTGCTCACAATAATCTGTCTCTCTGTGAGGAAAACTAACTGTAACTTGCTTGCCCATATATGTAAGTGAGCAACTAAAATTGTCAGCAAAAAGATGCTACAGACCCGCGTCGACATCTCCCACCCTAAGAATAGGGTGCCCTGTAACAACATGAAGAAGTTATCTTTGTCCATAATTCCATAGAAATGAAATAATGTCTGACAGTGGGGAATTGTAAGCAGCTCTTTGCAGGCAGCTCTTTGCAGGAAACAGACCTTTGCAGGAAGCAGCTCTTTGCAGGGGGCCCTTTTGTCTTGTCACTTTAGCAAAGCTATATTTTAACTAAAGTCCTGCCTAAGCACACTTTTCAAATCTTTTGATCACAGAATGCCTCACCTAACCTGTTGATTCTTTTCTTGGATTAAAGAAGTAGAAATGAAGAATAAGTAATTAACAGATGAATATATCTTTTCCCCCACTTACCCTTCTCACAAGCAAATTGTGTGAATGAGAATAGCATCTAAAGAAAAATCACAAGAAGTTGACAAGCCTGCACGCAGTGGGAGATGGCAAAGAATCCTACTCCCTACCTCGATGATTAACTGAGATTACTTCCTCTTTTTCCCTTTAAAAACTCTCATGGCCAGCAGAATCTTCAGAGTTGGTTCTGGGACATGAGTCTGCCTTCTCACCAGGCTGCCAACCTCTTGAATAAAGCAAGCTTTCCATTCCTACCAGCACTCGTCTCTAGAGTAATGGCTTTCCCGTGGGCAAGCAGCGGAACCTGAGTTTGGTAGCACCGTGTTCACTTGGTAAAGTCAGTGCTCCCTGCAGAGAAACACCCTGAAGTTTCCTGTATGTCAGGCAAATTCCTCAACTCTGAGAAGCCTTTGGAGACCTAGCAAATTCTACATCAGGGGAGGGACCAATCTGCTAAGACTGAGTTGCCTCGGGTGAAGGACCTTATTTGACAGAGAAGTCTCATTGATCCTGCATCCTGTAACTTTGCCATGAAACTCAGCACAACAGACACTCAGAAAAACTAAGTAAGGAGAAAAATACATGGATACAGTTTTTTGAAATGCATTATTTTCTTTGTCCTAAGACACGGCAGCCTATGCTCTTCTATACTAACACAGAAAGCCAAAATCAGTTTTTTGGGAAAGGATGTACCAATAAGTCATCATTATCTTTTCACATTTCATTCCCTTCTGACTCTTCTCACTTGTCCAAACTACTTTTATCTGTTTGTTCCCTTAAATGTCTAGTTAGAGAAGAGCTGGTTTTGAACTTGTATTAGGTTCTGGTCATTCATGGAGAAATTCAAATTGTTAGGACAGTGTGGACACTGTCTCAGAGAAATATTCAACCTGGTTGTAGAACAAGACATGTAACTGTTAAACTAAAGGACATTCCCAAAGCAATCATCAACAAGTGCAAAATAAGATACTTTCTATTACTTAGTTACATATTTATGCTATCTTTGTGGTTTTGTTCTACCATCCTGTTAGCCCATTCAGAGTTTACAGAAATACTTAATGAACATTGCTACAAATAACATCCCTCAGAGACACATATGACTTACCTTGATAATGATGGTTTCATTGCTTCTCTTATTTTATTTGTGCAGCAGGTGATCATTAAAATTAAGCTCTTTATTAAAATTACCCAGGGTAATTTATCTCAGGCTGCCTTCTCACTTAACAAGAGATTCATAATTACTGATGGGGATGAAGTTTTCACCATCCTAACATAATTCCTTGGGATTCCCAAGGTGTTATGTTAGCATAAAATCACAATAATTAACTAGAATAATCCAACCCCTGGGTATCAACAGATAATTCATAGAGTCATTGGCAAATGTAATGAAGAAATTGTCACTATTATGCATACTTGATATAAGGTTTAATTACCAAAGTATGAGCCTGGGCCTTAAAGGATTTCTTAAGAGAGGGTAGGACCTTTTCTTATTTAGCATTATTCATCTAAAATGCTCATTAGCAGCAATATTGCATAGTGTAACAAAACTCTCCCATCTAAGAAAAGCAGTAGAGATAATCAAACTACAGTTTCAAGAGTAAACATGATGAGGATTTGCTAAATATTCCCTGGACTCCTCTATTGCTTTCATCAAAGAGATGGAACCCAGTGCTATTTTGCCCTGTTCTCATTATTCTGTACGATAATAGCCCTCACTTCTTCAAAAGGGAGGACGCTACATGGTACTCTACATGCTACTACATGCTACCCTACATGATACCAGGGCTAGTTTGGATGCTGCCAACATGGAAGATCATGCCCAGTTGAGAAAGAGCCAGAACCAAATTTACTGCTTCCAGGACTCCAGAGACCTCACTACCTGGCTCAACACATTTCTAAGACCATTAAAACTTGACATGGTGACCCAGATGGTCAAAGGGATATGGCTCTATCCAAAATCAAGAGTCCCACAGACACTTCAGTGGAGGTAGCTGTTGAGTGATATTTTCAGACTCACTATTTTACAGAAAAAATATATATTAATTCTAGGAGAGATGCAGGATCTTGGTCTCCGCAAACTCCAAAAGAAATTTCATAAGAGCTGATAGTCTAATCGCTCATGTCTTACTGAGCCCAGGCCCTCTCCTAAGCTACTGCTCTTCTGTCCATCCTTCCTATGCAATGTACAAGCAATACTAAATTTTAGAATTACATCAGTGTGGAATTCCATTCTTCATGGTGAAATCATTAAGTACATGTGCTTTTGAAGTTTTTCATCATAAGCATTAAAAAGGAAATAAATTTTCACCCTATCAGAGATGTTCTAATGTTATCTAAGCACATTATTTGCACATTTGATTGTAAGCCATCAATAAGTCCTTTCCAAAAGATTTTTTTCTTAGCAGGAAGAAAAGAGACAGGAGTGTATTTGTAATTATGGAAACATGCACAATGTATTTGAAAAACCCAAGGTAGGTATAATTTCAAAATGCCAAGTGATAAGAGATATATTGAAATAATTATCTCTTTCTTATTAAAAATTGCTATTTCTATAAGGGAGATAGATGGAGAAATTCATCTGGAGGTTATACCTTTAAATAGCTATATTAAAAGCAGTTAGGAAATGACTTTTGAAGTCTGGATGCAATTGAAGCAGATTTGGCCAGGCCATTTCCATCACAATAGGATTTTTGAAGTGACTGCAGAGGGAAAAAAGCTCCCATTACAGACAGGTCACCTGATTCAGCCCTAGAGATAATATGAAATTGTTCCATACAGTAATGTCTGCAGCGCTTTATCTGGACTAGTCTGAAATGGATACTCAGAAAAATGCACAGTTCTGATAATCCCCCTCTTTTATTTTCAGCTTGAAAGCCTATTTCCTAATGACTAGCCAGCCTACCCATTCATCTTCCATTAAAGATGTAAATGAAAACAGTATTTTGCAACCACCAGGCATGAGGGAGAGTTGCTCACAGGACCTTGGTGATAAAAAGGGGGGAGCTGAGGTTACATCATGTGCTTTTTAAGTCCCAGCTCATCTGGCATTTGGTAGAATAAGCTTTATCCCACAGAGAGCCTGAGAAAAAGAGGAGCCTGAAGAACATGCAAGTGAATTGCATGGGCTGTTTCAAGGGGGATGAAGGTACCTCGAATTGCAGAGATATGTACCTCTCTCCTTAAGTCTCATCTGTAGCGAAGACTACTGCTCCTTGAGCAGGAAATAGACATCAATGTTCTGCACCATGAATTCCAGATGTCAAATTAATCAGTCGATATTCATGTCATAAATCATATCCTAATTGTTCTACTACTGCATGGCAATTAAGTCACGGGGAAAATAAAACTCAGATGGCACTATGAAAAAATCATTGAGGCCTGATAACAATGTCTTCCAGCAGGAATGCAACAGGACCAGCAATGGTCAAGGCATTTTCCTTGACATTTTTATGTTATTTAACACTTGGTGTTGCCACCTCCAGGGAAGATCAGCTGGGTTCCCTTGATTCCATGGAAGCCTGTTGATTTTACACTCTTGCTTTCCCAAACCTCCAGGGACCACCACCCTCTGTATAAGATAAGCAGACCCTGCCCTCCTCAGCACTTCATCAGACACTTAAGGAAAACAGAAACAAATTTGAAAGTAGTGAGATCTGGGCAGAAGCGTTAGGAGTCTTTGTCATAAACAGGTTAGACGGCATCCATTATGGGTATCCTTATTTACAAACAATGTATCCTACATTCTGAGTGTAAATTGTTTAGATAAAACAAGAAAGCATTGTCTGGAATGGTGCTGTGGTTCAGTGGAGAGTGTAGTTAGAAATGCAGAAATATGTAGATACACATGTGATAGACCCCATTTGGATTTCTAAAATTAACTGAAGAGGTTTTAGGGCCAGGGAGTGAGGGCTGAAAGCTAGCAAGAAAGTGTGTATTTGCCATCATTGTGATTTCAACATTAAACATTAGTGTGGCCTCATTTGTCCCCAAAGCCTCTTGTTAATGGTAACAAATCAGTCACTATCTCTCAAACTAGAGTATAAACTCTGAATTTAAACATTGTGTCATTCATTATTATATCCCTGAACCTAAAGAAAATATTAGTTGAGTAGATGAATATCTAAATACTGAATGAATATTAAAAAATGCACACCTACCTATCGTAGAAACTAGAAGGACAGTCTCCACTTGTAACTGTGTCTTCATTCTTTTCTGCTACGTTCTAAGGGTAACAATCACCTGTTCCCAATGCTCACTGAATTCAGGCAAGAAAATAGTAAGTTTGGAACGCAAGAAAGGTAAAATCATTTCAGTCAAAGAGGATATGTTTAAAAGAAGTAATTGTCTCTGGGTTATAATAATATGCCAACGTAAGTTCATGGATTGTAACAGGTGTACCACCGTGGTGCTGGCCGTCAATGTTGGAGAAGGTTGTGCATGCGTGGGGACAGGGGGTATATGGGAACTCTCTGTACTTTCTCCTACATACTGCTGCAAAACTAAATCTGCTCTAAAAATAAAGTTTATTAATTTGTAAAAAGTAAATGTCAGGCTGGAAACAATAAAACAATAAAAACATGTAGTTCTAGAAGTAAAGCCAGGCATTTTCCAAAACACTGTTTATCCAGACACTGTTTTAAACATTTTACATGTTTTACCTCATTTAATTCTCTAAAAACTCCATGAAGAAAGTGCTATTAATATCCTTTTTTTTTTTTTTTTTTCAGAAAAGAGCACAGAACCAAAGTTATCTGGCATCTTTTTACAAGGCTTCCCCTTGGTAAAGGGGATTTGAACCCAGACCTCCTGGCTGCAGGGTTTAGACTCTCAACCTCTGCTCTTTGCTGGTTCACAGATGTGTTGAATCTCCATAGGAGGTGAAGCAGACTACACATCTTTACTGTGTTTACTAAAAAAGATTTTCAGTTCTTTGTTAAATAAATCAGAAAATATCACACAGCTCCAATTTCACTAAAGCCTGGAAAAGTAAACACACACACACACACACACACCCCACGTGTAATTTGGAGTTTGATATCTGTTCTTTCTCAAGTCTAGCATCTTCTTCATAACTCAGGGACTACGGGACTTCACTGCTATCACAATTTTCCTTTTGTTATTATATAAAGACTAGAACTTCTTGGACACCAGGGAGATAACTAGCAACACATTATTTCATTATTTCTTGGACACCAGGGAGATAACTAGCAACACATTATTTCAAGTTCCTCATAACAATATTGAATAAAGTCCCACATAATAGGAACTTCAGTGAAGTGAAGCAGGTGTTAGCACTGGATGATATGATCAGATTCCACCCTTATCTTGGTGCCTGTAAGCCCAAGACTTTCTACACCAGATAGGGTTTACCAGTCTCTTGAGGGACAAAGCAAAGGAAACCTCAGAAAGAAAAGTGCTCACAATGGCAGGAATACGAATGCCCCAGGGTGACTGTAGCAATAAACAGGGTTTAGTGCATCAAAGGCATATGCTACTCGACATTAGAAAGTAATATCAAATGAAAGATTTTTATTGAATTGGACTCTAAAACAGACAAATTCCCAATCGCCATAGCTGATGAAAAAAATTAGCTTGCTACTAAACATTAAATGGATCAATAATCTATTAACTCTAACCTTGTTAGCAGGAGTTGCAGTACACGACGTGACCTGCCTTTTTAAACAAGCTGTCTTCAATGTCTGTCTTTGAGTAAAATAATTTTCTTTTGGTATATTCAGCAATGATGTACTTAATACTCCATATTAACTCAAAATGACTTTTTCCCTTTTTTCGAAGGCTGTTCACCTTCGAGACCTTTCAAGATCATTACATATGCACCATTTTATTCAGCTAATAATAGCATGGATTTATTTTATGGGCAGAAACTACAGCAGAGACTCAGACAATAGTCAGTAAATCTCCACAGTCATGATGAGATGTTATGAAGCCCTTGGTGACAAATCATCTTCACAAAGTTATCGTCTTATCAGCGTAAATATTCTCCTCCACACTTACCTATAGGCAAGGGTGAGGAGAGAGTCAGAAAATGCCCATGCAGAAAAAGTTCTGATGGGGAACTGCAAGGAGAATGGGAATAGGCTGATGGAGTGAGTATAGTTTTAGGGTGAAATCTTCATATTTATACAAGTTAAATGAAAGTTTATCTTGTAAAGTAAAAGTGTGTTTATGGGGGGCAAGGGGGCACTGCTATGTAACTTGATTCTTTCTTTCCATTCTCTGTTATTATTTCCCTCCTGTGACAAACTTCTCTAGGAGGAAAGCATTGACAAGCCCTATACATGAATGAAAGAGCAGATCATGTAAGCAAGTATACTATTCCAATGACCTGGCAGCCACAGGGACACTGCCCAGTGTGGGTGTATTTCAGCCAGCCCTCCAGAAGCAAACCTTAGTTTCTCTCCTAAATAAACTTAAGTTTCTGCTACAACCCAAACCTACTCCCCAGAAGGCTTGGGAGAAGGAGGTCCCAATACCTCCAATCTTGAAAAAGTAGGAGAGGGAAGAACAATAGTTCTGAAATAAAGTATATTCTTATGAAACCAACATCATGTAAATAGAAGTAAATGCTAGAATTAAAGCCAGAAAAAGGTGAGGAGCAGTAGTAACTTCAGGCTGGAAATAAGGAAGTACTCCATAGCATTTAGAGTGAACAAATATTGAAAAGACTGTCCAAGGAGGTTTCATAAACCCTTTGAGTTAGTTAGCAAATATTACAGAAAAGAAAGTGCAGGGTATCCTTAGCATCAGCCAAATGTTTGTAGGGCTCTTTGGAAAGTAAAGGAGAAAAGAAGGAAAGGATCATCATAGGAGTTTAACAATGTCTGAGTCAGCAGAAATCCTCAGGCACCACGTTTTCAAATGGCATGTAACACCTACCTTCTCCAGTGCTATGCCATGTACTAAAGACATGACAGTGACAAGTCACCATCCTTACTCTCAGGTGTCTCAAATGTTTGGAGAGGAATGGTCCAGCTTCTAGATGGGCATAGCCACCTGTGGCAAAAAGGTGGGAAAACTATCCCAAATGGCTTAGACAGTCAATGTCAAGGCAAAAGCAAAATCCAAGAATCATCAGCATCTCTGTGACATCTTAAAAGGAAGGACAATTGGAAGAGAAGTGATTATTAGACTCTTCCTCTATAAAATCTGTTGGAAAGTTCGGTCTTCCTGAGTGTGTGTGTGTGTGTGTGTGTGCGCGTGCGCGCTCGCACGTGATGTCACATTTGGAGACTGAGTTAAATCTATTCAACTGCCACATGCTTACCTTGTTACTCCTAGATATTCAGATTTCTATAATATACCAGTTTCTGTTTATAAAGTAGGCATAATTTGAGTTATAAATAGAATACAGATATTTATTTTATTTTAGATGCAATATAACATACAATGGAAAAATACACAGATAAAACAAACAAAATAGGTTTTGGAATCAGACAGACCATGTAATTAATTTCTGTTATTTACTCAGTATGTGACCTTGAACAAGCACAATTTCTATGAATCTTCAGTTTCCTCATCTGTAAAATGGAGATAATTAGACTTACCATGATGTCAGGAATATTAAATAAGGTAGTGTACACAAGTGCTGGCATAGTTTCTAGGATAGAAAATGCACTGAAATATTGATATTGGCCACCTTTTATTAAGAAATTACTATATTCAAAGCATTTTCTATTTTATTCCTCAGAAAATGTGGTGAGGCAGGGTAAATTATTATCCCCTATTTTCAATTTAGGAAACCAAGGCTTACAAAGTTTCAATGACTTTCCCTTACTAGCCAAATCTCTTTCTGGAAGAACTCAAGCATCTTATTTGCTTTAGATTCTTTGGAATTGTAGGGGAGAATGGGCTGACAGTTTGTGGGTTATGTATATAGTAGAGCCTTACATTTTATCATCCAAATGGGGATATGTTTGAGAGAGTGGATGGGATGCTAAAAGAGCACAAACATGAAGTGCCCTGAGTGAAATGGGACTTGTTAGTAGTTATTTGTAATTTCAAGCCCCAAAAAGTGTGAAAGACAGGTATTATCTGATCACAACAGAACTAAACTATAATTAGCAAAAATAAAGCAATACTTGTAAACAACCCTTGGGTCAGAGAAGAAATCACAAAGGAAATAGAAAATACTTGGAATGAAAATGATAATGAAAACCTAAAGTATCAAAAGTGGTGGATGCAACTAATGACATGGTTAGAAAGAAATTTATGGATGCAATGTTCATATTAGAAAAAAAGAAAATTCTAAAGTCAATGCTCTAATACTGCACCTTAAGAAACTAAGAAAAAGAAGAGCAAATTAAGTCAAAACTAAGTAAAAAGAAGGAAATAAATATGAGTGGAAATCAATAAAATTAAAAATAAACAGAAAATTCAATGAAACCAAAAGCTGGTACTTTGAAAAGATCAGTAAAATTGATAAATTTCTAGGTAGACTGGTCAAAAAGAAAACAAGAGGGAAGAAATAAGTTATCAATATCAGGAATGAAAGAGGGACATAATTACAGATACTACAAATAATATGAATAATTTTTTCTTATCAATTTGACAACAGATCATATGGAAAAGTCTTTGGACTACACAAATTACAAACACAAGACAAAATAGAAATTGTTACTAGCCCTGTAATTATTTTAAAAATGTTTAATTAAACCTTTCCACTAAGAAAATCTGAGCCTAGATGGATTCACCAGTGAATTCATTTATGTAAGAAATAAAACCAAAACAACACAAATTGATTGATGGTACCTTACACATGGTAGGCAAAAAGTATTTAACCTCTCTGGGCCTTAGTTTCTTCATGTGTGAATAGGAATTTCTATACCAAAAACCTCATGGGCTTGAAGAAGAGATTAATTATGATAACTGATTAACAGCCTTTAGCACAGTGCCTGGCATATTGAAGCATTTAATAAGTGCAAGTCATTATTAATATTTATTATTATCTTAGTTCACTATCATATAATGATAGCCATCTAAATATATTAAATCCACCAAATTTTTCTTCTCTCTTCCCTTGAAACCCTTTCTCCAAAATCTTGTAACCAAATATGGGAAAACTATGAATTGGGGAAATAATAAAGAAAATTTTAAATGTGCAACAGAACAAAGCTGAACAAGCAAAGGCTTTTGATATCCCTTGTTTAAAAGGAAAAATCAAGAATCAGAGATCACTTGTTATAAGAATGGTTCTGCCAGTTAATGACTGTTTTAAATGGGAAAAATCACTTAACTTTCTTAGCCTGCTTCTCACCTATAAATGGGGGAAATAACATGTAATTTGCTCACATCATTGAAGTTGTATTAAAACCTAAAACATAAAAATTTATGACTTTTTCATATTTTTAACCAGTGATATAGTAATATAATTAATGAAGAAATAATTCAAAAAAGAAAAGAAACCTCTTAATAATATCAAACAATAGGAAACCACTGATATGATCTTTTTTTTACTTAGTCTTTTTTTAAGTAAATTATGCTAGTAAATTTACTTTTTTAATAAGTGTGCAATTGAATGCTATGATTAAAGATTATTTCATATAGACTATGCTTCTCTGTGAGAGATGTTAATGACAGAATAATAAGTAGAAAGTTGGTAGAAAATACTTTATTATAAAGTATAATAATGCAAAAATTATGGTGCATTTGAACAAAAATGATAAAGAAATGCAAAAAAAATGAGCCAATTGTGTTAAAGTCTTGGGATTTTTTTCTATAAAAATCATAACAAATAAAAACTAAATATTCAAAATATATTTGGAAAATGGTAAATAGTTTTTTTATTTTTAATTGAAGTATAGTTGATTTACAATAGTGTGTTAGTTTCAGGTATACAGCAAAGTGATTTGGTTTTATATATATATATATATATATATATATATATATATATATATTCTTTTTTGGATTCTTTTCCATTATAGGGTATTATAAGATATTTAATATAGTTCCCTGTGCTATACAGTAAATCCTTGCTGTTCATATATTTTATATATGGTAGTGTGTATCTCTTAATCCAATACTCCTAGTTTATCCCTCTCCCTACCTTCCCCTTTGGTAACCATAAGTTTGTTTTCTGTCTGTGAGTCTGTTTCTGTTTTGTAAATAAGTTCATTTGCACTATTTTTTAGATTCCACATATAAGTAATATCATATAATATTTATCTATCTCTGTCTGACTTACATATTTAGTATGATAATCTCTAGGTCCATCCATATTGCTACAAATAGCATTATTTAATTCTTCTTTATGGTTAATATTCCATTTTATACATGTACTGCATCTTCTTTATCCATTCCTTTGTTGATGAATGCTTAGGCTGCTGCCATGTCTTGGTATTGTATATAGTGCTGCTATGAACACTGGGGTGCATTACCTTTTCAAATCAGAGTTTTCATCTTTTCCAGATATATGCCCAGGAATGGGATTGCTGGATCATATGGTAACTCTATTCTTAGTTTTTTAAGGAACCTCCATACTGTTTTCCAGAGTGGCTGCACCAATTTACATTCCTGTAAACAGTGTAGGAGGGTTCCCTTTTCTCCACACCCTCTCCAGCATTTATTATTTGTAGACTTTTTGATGTTGGTCATTCTGACTGGTGTGAGGCGGTACTTCATTGTAGTTTTGATTTGTCTTTCTCTAATAATTAGCGATGCTAAGCATCCTTCCATGTGCCTGTTGACCATCTGTATGTCACCTCTGGAGAAACGTCTGTTTAGGTTTTTTGCCCATTTCTTGATTGGGTTGTTTGTTTTTTTGATATTGAGCTGTATGAACTGTTTGTATATTTTGGAAATTAATCCCTTGTCAGTCACGTTGTTTGCAAATATTTTCTCCCATTCCATAAGCTTCCCTTTTATTTTGTTTCTGGTTTCCTTTGCTGTACAAAAGTTTTTGAGTTTAAGTCCCATTTGTTTATTTTTGCTTATATTTCTTTTGCCTTGGGAGACTGACCTAAGAAAATATTGCTACAATTTATGTCAGAGAATGTTTTGCCTATGTTCTCTTCTAGGAGTTTTACAATGTCAAGTCTTATATTTAAGTCTTTAAGCCATTTTGAGTTTATTTTTGTGTATCATGTGAGGAAGTAGTCCAACTTCATTGATTAACATGCAGCTGTCTGGCTTTCCCAACACCACTTGCTGAAGAGACTGTCTTTTCTCCATTGTATATTCTTGCCTCCTTTGTCAAAGATTAATTGACCATGTGTGGGTTTATTTCTAGATTCTCTATTCTGTTCCATTGATCCATATGTCATTTTTTGTGCCAATACCATGCTGTTTTGATTACTGTAGCTTTGTAGTATTGTCTGAAGTCTGGAAGGGTTATGCTTCTGGCTTTGTTCTTTTTCCTCAGGATTGCTTTGGCAATTCTGGGTCCTTTGTGGTTCCATGTAAATATTAGGATTATTTGTTCTGGCTCTGTGAAAAATGTCATGGATAATTTGATAGGGATCACATTAAATCTACAGATTTCTTTGGGTAATATAGCCATTTTAACTATATTAATTCTTCCAATCCAAGAGCATGGGATATATTTTTATTTATTTGAATCATCTTCAATTTCCTTTATCTATGTTTTATAGTTCTTGGTGTATAAGTCTTACACCTCCTTGATTAGGTTTATGCCTAGGTTTTTTTTTTTTTTTTGGATGTGATTTTAAATGGGACTTTTTTTTACTTTCTCTTTCTGATATTTCACTGTTAAGAAATGAAACATGTTTCTCTATATTAATCTTGCATCCTGCTACCTTGCTGAATTCATTTATCAGTTCTAATAGCTTTGTGTGGAGTCTTCAGGGTTTTTTATATATAGTATCACGTCATCTGCATATAATGACAATTTTACCTCTTCACTTCTGATTTGTATACCTTTTATTTCTTTATCTTGTCTGATTGCTATGGCCAAGATTTCCAATACTATGTTAAATAGAAGTGGTGAGAGTGGGCATCCTTGTCTTGTTCCAGAATTTAGCAGGAAGGGTTTCACCTTTCCACCATTTAGTATTGTATTGGCTGTGGGTTTGTCATAAATGGCTTTTATTATGTTGAGATATGTTCCCTCTATACCCACTTTGGCAAGAGTTTTTATCATGAATAGATGTTGAATTTTATCAAATGCTTTTTCTGCATCTATTGAGATGATCATTTGGTTTTTGTATTTTCTTTTGTTGATGTGGTGTATCACACTGATTGAGTTGCATATGTAGAACCATCTTTGTGACCCTGGAATGAATCCAACTTGATCATCGTGTATGATCCTTTTTATGTGTTGTTGGATTCAGAAAATGATAAATTGTTATGTGGTAGTAAGGTATGGATGGTAGTAAGCTGAATGGAAATCAGCCTCACTGAATTCCAGTAAGTAGGAAGACATTCACTCATGCAGTCATCCCTTTCACAGTGACACTCTGTGTTTGTGTCCATATCAGATTCAGTTATTCTATTATTTACTTGACAAAGGTAATTTTCCTGAGCCTTGTAAGCAGGAAAAGGAGGCAACTTCCTTAAGCTAGAAATATGTTTAAATATGAGCTGTTAGCAGACCTGCTCAGCCAGGAACAAACACGTATCAGAGCTCTGGCTCAAGCAGTCTCATGCTTGGGACCACCACTGCCCTGGTGGAAAGACATTCCAGGCAAAAACAGACCTTTCTTCTAAATTGAATTGAACAAGTTCAGATGACGGATGTCTAGGTTTTATTTATTGTCTGCCAAGATTTTGGAACCTTCATTCCTTGACCTCTGATTTGGATTCCCTGAAAATTCAGGCTGCTTTGCTTGCCTGAGCACTGGACCACTTTTGCTTTGATCTCTTACAACTATACGGCTTCACACAACTCTCTGCCTCCCCAAACTCCATGCATACCTAAGACACACAAGTCAAAATTACTTGGGTGCCTTATAGCTAATGATTAGAAATACAAACTCAACCTTTGCTTTCTTCTCGGTCTGACTTCCCATTACCTCTGCAGAGGAAATCCCAAAGATTAAAAAGTCTGAGTCATGGAATATGCAATAAAATGAGGAAGAACAATTCTAATGTCTGAAGGACACAACAATAAACCCCTGTAGCCATCCAAAGGCTTCAACTAAGTGTTTGCAAATGTACATGCCTATCAGGCATGTAAATATCAGCAGGAGAAAGGGGTTGAAGCTCCCAAGGTCCTTGTATTAAAACAATCCCATTTACAATAGTTTCAAAAAGAATAAAATAGGAATAAATTTAACCAAGTTGATAAACAATCTGTACACTGAAAACTATAAGACTTTGATGAAATAAATTGAAAAAGATACAAATAAATGGAATATCTTGTGTATATAAATTGGAATAATTAATATTGCTAAAATGTCCATACTACCGAAAGCAATCTACAGATTCAATACAATCCCTATCAAAATTCCAATGGTACTTTAAACAAAAATAGAAAAAAAACGTTCTAAAATTCATATGGAACCATAAAAGACCCTGAATAGACTAAGCAATCTTGAGGGGGGTGGCATTATACTGCCTGATTTCAAACTATATTACAAAACTATAGTAATCAAAACAGTATAGTACTGGCATAAAAACAGACACAAAAACCAATGGAACAGAATAGAGATGCCAGAAATTAATCCACCTATATATGGTCAACCAATATTTGGCAAGGGCACCAAGAATATAACATAGAGAAAGGATAGTCTTATCAATAAATGGTGTTGGGAAAACTAGATATCCACATTCAAAAGAATGAAATTTGACCTTTATTTCACACCATACACAAAAATTAACTTGAAAATCGATTAACGACTTACATATGAGACCCAAAACCATAAAACTTCTAGAAGAAAACATAGGGAAAAAGCACCTTTACATTGGTCTTGGCCACAACTTTTTGGATATGACACCAAAAACATAGGCAACAAAATAAAAATAAACAGTAGAACTACATTAAACTAAAAATCTTATGCACAACAAAGAAAATAATGAACAAAATGAAAAGATAATCTACAGAATGTGAGAAAATATTTGCAAACTATATATTTGATAAGGCATTAGTATCCAAGGTACATAAGGAACTCATATAACTCCAGCAAAAAAAAAAAAACAAAAAAACACCCTCAATTTAAAAATGAGCAAAAGACCTGAATAGACATTTTTCCAAAGAAGACATACAAATGGCCAATTTGTATGTGAAAAGGTGCTCAATATCACTAATCAGGGAAATAAAAATCAAAACCACAATGAGATATTACTTCACACCTGTTAGTATGGCTATTATCAAAAATATAAGAGACAAGTATTGGCTAATTTATAGAGAAAAGAAAATCCTTGTACATTGTTGGTGGGAATGTAAATTGGTACACCCATTATGGAAAATAGTATGGAGGTTCCTCAAAAAATTAAAACTAGAAATACCATATGACCCAGCAGTCCCACTTCTGGGTATATATATCTGTACCCCCATGTTCATTGCATCATTATTTACAATAGCCAAGACATAGAAACGACATAAATGTCTAACGATGGATGAATGGATATAGAAAATGTGATATATATGTCACTTTGTGACAATATGGTTGAACCTGGAGGATATTGTGCTAAGTGAAATAAGCCAGACAAAGACAAATAACACATGATCTCACTTATATGTGGAATCTAAAATAGTTGAACTCATAAAACTGAAAGTAGAACTGTGGTTTCCAGGGGGCAGAGAGCAGGGAAAATGGGGAGATGTTGGCCAAAGGGTACAAACTATCACTTCTAAGATGAATAGGTTTGGGGGATGTAATATACAGTACCATGACTATAGTTAATAGTACTGTATTGTATACTTGAAATGTCCTAAGAGAGTAAATCTTAAGTGTTCTAATCACACACACACACACACAAACACACACACACACACACACACAAAGGTAACTATGAGAGTTGATGGATAAGCTGATAATTAGCTTGATTGTGGTAATCATTTCACAATGTACATGTATATCAAATCATCATGTCGTACACCTTAAATATATACAATTTTACTTGGTCAATTATACTTCAATAAAGCCAGAAAAAAATAAAGTAAAATAAAATGAAAACAAAGACCTGGAGTGACTCCTGCCTGATTGTATTGCTATTTAAAACACTGCCTTAGTATTCTGTCTTTACATAACAAACTACCACAAATTTAGTATCTTAAAACAACACACACATATTATGTCACAGTGTTGGTGGGTCAGGAGTCTGAGCATGGCTTATTTGGGTCGTCTGCTCAGAGTCTCATAAGGCTTCAGGAGAGACATCAGCAAGGCTGAATTCTCATGTGCAGGATTAACTGGGGAAAAATCTGCTCACTCAGATTCATTTCCTTGCAACTGTATAAGCCAGCTTTTTACTGGCTTTGGCTGGAAGCTTGCCTCAGATCTTCAAGGCTGACCACCTCTTCGCCACATGGGCTTCTCCAACATGATCACTTACTTTGTCAAACCCATGAGGACAGCTTCTCACCTAGGGAAGGACCCAGTTTCTCTTTTAAGGGCTTTCACTCCAGACCCACCTGGGATAGATCAGAATAAATCACTCTGTTTAAATAAAAATCAACTGATTTGGATCCTTAAATACATCTGCAAAATCCCTTGTCACTTCGGCATGTTCTACTGGCTAGAAGCAAATTACAATTCATGCTCACGCTCAAGGGGAAGAGAGTACACAGGACATGAATATTAGGGGATAGAAATCATGAGGCTACCCTAGGATCTATCTGGCACAAACACTGTGTGTGCTATTTTAAAAATGACATAAAACATGCCTATGAGCCTCCAGTCTGCCCTGACTTCTGCCTGCTTCCCATCTCAGTGGAGATAACAGCAGGGGAGCTCATCCAGTAGTGCAGTAAGCTCAGTGGGGACAGGAGTCCAGCCCCTCTGCCTGACCTCCCTTGTTCTTCATCTCTTGAAGAACACATCTCGTGCACTGCCATTGAGGCCACTGGCCTCCCATCTACAGGTTCAGTTCTGCTCTACTCCTAAGATAAGTCCAGGCTTAGAGCACAAAACACTTGTGTATTTTCATCCTTTCCCCTTACTCTCCTCCCCAAATCCAGTGAACCTGAACTAAGGCCAAAGCATTCTTCTTTGGGATTTCCAGAAAGGTAAGGTTCAGTGCTGACCATTAGACATCGTCACTCCCCAGCCACATTCCTTGTTATTCTGATACTATTGAATGACTTCTCGTTCCCCAGCTGTGTCACAGGCCTGTTCTCTGTGCTCAGACGCACTCTCCTGACACTTTCTACCATACTCCCTCAGTATCTCCAGTTTGTAAAACATGGCATATGCATTAGTCCTTTCAGAAATGATATACAGGCACCGTCCTCAAAACTTACGCACAACTTGCTTCTTGAAGTCCAGGATAGCCTGGAATGACTCAGGACAATTTATCAGTTCTCCAAATGGAATTTCTAAACTGATGGGCTTCACAGACTGATTATTAAAAAATGTCTCTGTAGCCTAGACACAGATGAGCAAATGCTCTTAGGATCTTATTGAAATCTGTGGTTAGTCTGCCAGAATGCAATTTTGGTGTTTATAAATGCATTTGACAAAGCTGAGTTGATTTTTAATTTCAGTTCTGTCAAAAAAAATCAATCAAAAAATAGTTTTTATGAACTTATTTGTTAAATGCTCAGCACTATACTAGAAGCTGTAGGGGATTAAAAAGAAACGTAAACCACAGTTTATGACCTCAAAGACTTTACAATCCAGTTGTGGATACACACACACACACACACACACACACACACACACACCATTCATGAAACAAGAGTACACAATAAAAGATAAAAATAAATAATAATAGTTGCCACATTTTGAGAATCTATGGAACTAGTCACTTTAAAGAGTGATTTTGCAGCCTCACAACGATTCTGAAAGTTCTCACTTATTTTCACAGCAAAATGGGCAGAGCCAAGTCTATCTGATACCAAAGTTGATGTTCTTTCCACCTAAAACAAAACCAAGCAAAACAAAACAAATGCAAGATCCTGAGTTCCTCTTAAGATTCTTATTCAGTTGCAGTCTGGCATTTAATAGTTTTTTTAGGATGTCACGTGGTGTACTGTACGGCCAAGGAGTAGAATTGAACTAAAACGATAATTCATTGCATGGCCCAAGTGCTAAAGAATATACATATTAAAAGCTTTTAGTAAGGGAAAATTTCTAGCAGGTATGCTGGGAAGAAACAATGTGCCCTATAACAGGTGTTTCCCAGCCACCTGGGACTTAAATGTTAATCAACTTGTTCCATAGTCATAGCTTGACTTCAGGTCTACGAAAAAGTAAATGAATGGATAATACTAATATATACATATTATTCACGAAAGCTTACACTGTATCTTCACAAGCATCATTTCATTTTAAGTATCACAAGAATTTGGGAGCAAGTAGGGGTAGTTATTTTCTTTCTTTCTTTCCTATTGAGAAAACCAAGGATCAAACTTGCTGCAGGTCATACAGCTACCCAGTTACCAAGCTCTGTGCTCACTTCGTTACTCGACTCTGACTAGCCCACCCCCATGTCCCTGCAGCTTGATGACACCCAGGACAGGATACCTATCTGTGGGGCCCAATGCAAAATGAAAATCAGAGTTCAAAGTGTATTAAGAATTTCAAAGTGTATTAGGAATTTCAAAACAGCAACTGCAGGGTATTAAAGCAGCATGGGGCCCTTCTAAGTAACTGCACAGGTGGCATGCCCATGAAGCTGGCCTTGACGACACCACGGCAAATTAAACTATGAAATCAATAATTCAAGGAGCTACTAATTGAATAAGGCAAAGGGTATGGATGTACTAAAAATAATCACTTCTCCAGGAAGCACTGCAAAAGTACCTGTGACAAATGCAATCCAGCAATCCAAGGTGTATGATCATAATCACCCTCCTCTAAGTAAATTATTCAGATTAGGAAATGCATGCCCATCAGCTTCTGGTGGAATGAGATAAACACATTTCTTCCCAAGTTACTTACTGAACACATTAATATGTATTTTCCCAAATGTAATGAACTGACATGCTTCAGACTGTGACAAAGTGAAGGCATCAGAAAGTTCATTCAAGAGCAGGAAAACCATCAAATTAACTTGCAGCTTTCAGCAAACTTACTCTATTTGGCCTATGCCTCTAGCATGCCATTTCAGAATAAACAGCTTCAGGAAGGCAGCTACACAGGTGCTTTCACAACTGAGTGAAGAGCTGAAATAAGAGACTGGCAGTGCTATCAATGAACAGCAGATGTTTGCAGGCGAGCTGGGATCTGCTGTTTGAATTTCCAGAGTAACATGAGATTCTGGAATGTATAAAAAAAGCCCACTGTTGTCAGTCACCTCTGAACACCACACCGCAGAACTATTTGGGCGTGAGAACCAACTCCATTCCTTATGAGGGAGGAGTGAGGAAACAGCACATTGCCTTCTTGTCCTGTTATCTGTACTTTGATCTTACTAGAAAACTTCTGAAAACTGGAAATCTTGTCAAGAAAACTCCAGAAAGATTTTTGAACCAGGAAATGTGCATTTGCAGAGTGGAGAAGGAGAGCAGGAAACATTCCTGCATAAGTAACATGTTTCTTTTTTTTTTTTCATTAAAAATAAGCTAAATGTGAGCTAGGAAAAAGAAAGCATTTAAATCAATCAAACATGAATAAGGGAAACGTTACACAAATGTCTATTTTATTCTTCAAAACAAGTGTGTATAGATTACAATTTATTGTTGGACAGCAGTTATCATTTACTCCATTTGAACATGAATATAAACAGTTGCTTGTCCTGGAGTTCAACCAGTCTGTATTTAAATTCCCAATAGCTATTTAATATCTGGGTGAGCTTAATTAGGAATATTGGGTTCTTTTGATCTGGAGTACCAAAAACCAACTTAAGCAAATAGGAAAAGATACCAGGGTATCTTACTAAATCCAGTAAATAGTTGAATAACCAGGTTATAGGAAGAGGGCAACTCCAAGGACCTCCTCAAATAAACTTGGTAGATCTTTCCTCTTGGTCTCTGCCATCACAGCAATGTGGTTTCTACTGAAAGATTCAGTGAAGTTCATATATCCACACTCCGAACTCTTCTAATACAGGCATGTTAACTTGGATGGGTTTTATTGATAAGTATCAGTTGAGGCTCACACATCCAGAAGTACTAAAACGTTCACCAATGTCCAGAAGATGTGGAACATGAATACTAGTCCTAAGACAGAAGAGTTTTACTCTCAGTTTCCTTTCACTTGCCTCGCTCATTGTGGATGGACAAGAGATAACATATTGGAGTGCTCCAAGACAAAAAGAACTGTGTACTATGGGTGTGCTTAACTAAGACAAGTGTTTGCCCAGAGATTATTACAGGGAAACAGCACAACATAGTGAAAAGGACGTGGGTTTTCTAACTGAGACACAGTTGGATTCAAATCTGAAATGACCCACTCCTTGATCAGCTGTTTGAGACTGGGAAAGTTACAAAATATCTTTGAATCTCAGTTTTTTTATTAATATCATTTTCTCTGAATGTTAAGATAATGAAAGGTCTTTGTGGAAAACTGAAAACTATGGGAAGTTTCAAGGCATACATTGCAATTGCCCTGTAATCTAATCCCCTGGGCCTGAAGGTTAACACTGTGATATAATTCTTATAAATTATATATATATATTTATTTATATATATAAATATATATATTTATATTTACATAAATATATATATATTTATATTTACATAAAAATATATATATATTTCCCACAATCACTGCTTCAGCTGCATGCCACAATTTTGAAGTTTTGTTTCATTTTCATTCAGTTAAAACTATTTTTCCTTGTGATTTCCTCTTGGATCTGTTAATTATTTAGAAGTATGTTATTTAATTCCAAGTTTCATGGATTTCCAAGATATATCTTCCTGTTATTGGTTTCTAATTTGCTTCTGTTGTGGTCACAGAACATACTCTGTGTGAGTTCAATCTTCATAATTCACTGAAAATTGTTTTATGGCTCAGTATGTGGTCCGTCTTGAATGTCCCATGTGAAAGGGTGGTTTTCTGCTCTTATTGAGTGCTGTGCTCTGTAAACATCAATTAGCTCGAGCTGGTTAATGGTGCTATTCAAGTCTTCTACATCATTACTGTTTTTCTGTGGCAATTATTAAATCAAATTTTAGAGTAATGTTTTGAAATATCCAATCATAATTATAGGTTTATGTATTTCTCCTTTCAGTAATGCCAGATTTTGCTTTATGCATTTTGAAACTATGTTGTTGTGCTTACACATTTAGGATTGTTATGTTTTTTGATGAATTAACCCTTTCATCATGAAATTTTCTTCTTTACACCTGCAAATCTTCCTTGTTATGAAGACTATTTTTTCTGATATTGCACAGCTACTCTAGCTCTCTCATGGTTATTCACTGTATTAAATATACTTTAAATGTATTTTTAGTCCTTTTCATTAAACCTCTCTGTGTCTATTTATTTATGTGTTTCTTATAAAGTCACTATAACTGGATCTTCTTTTTAAATCCAGTTTTACAATCTTCACTTTTAATTGTGTTTTTAGGTCATTTGGTTATCAACAGTGTTATGTTTAAATCTACTATCTAGCTTTTTATTTTCTATGCAGCCCATCTTTCCTTAGTCCCTTTTTCCTGCCTCATTCTGGATTAAAAGAACATTATTTCATTCTAGCTCCACTTTAGCTCCTTTTTTTTTTTTAACTTTTATTGGAGTATAGTTGATTTACAATGTTGTGTTAGCTTCAGGCATAGAACAAAGTGAATCAGTTATACATATACGTATATCCACTCCTTTTTTAGATTCTTTTCCCACATAGGCCATTACAGAGTATTGAGTAGAGTTCCCTGTGCTACAAACTATGTTCTTATTAGTTATCTATTTTATATATAGTAGTGCGTATATGTCAATCCCAATCTCCCAATTTATCCCTCCCCCACCTTATACCCTGGTAACCATAAGTTTGCTTTCTACATCTGTGACTCTACTTCTGTTTTGTAAATAAGTTCATTCTTTGGCTCCTTAATTATACATCCTTGTTCTGTTTTGTTAGTGGTTGCTCTGGGCTTAAAACTTGCACCTTTAACTTATCACAGTCTATCTTCAAATAATATTATACCCCTTCATGTATAACATAAGAACTTTGGAACAGTAAGCCTCCATTTCTTCCTTAGTCCTTCATGCTGTTGTTGTTATACATTTTAACAACTTAACATAAGCCATATTCTCCACAGCTTTTATACCAAGTCCCTCTTCTATAATCAGTACGTAAAGGTGCCAGTTTTCAGCATACTTACCAACCCGTTGGAATTGTCACATTTAAAAATTTGTGCCAATGTGATATTTATGAAATGATATATTATGATTGTTTTAGTTTTCATTTCCCAGATAAAATGTTTGAGGTAGAGCATCTTTTCATTATCTATTAGCTATTGTGTTTCCTTTCTGTCAATGGAATGTTCATATGACTTATACATATTTTTTCCATTGAGTTGTTTGTCTTGTTGATTTGTGGGAGTTTTTATTTAATGAATTTTGGATATTTATCCTCTATTTTATGCATTGCAAATATTCTTCCTATCTTCAGCTTGCCTTTTGACTTTGTTTTCTGAATTTTTAGATAAACAGAGGTTTTTTTGTGCATTTTTTTAAATGTAGTGAAGTCAAACCTCTGAATGTTTTCCTTTGTGGCTTGAGATTTTTATGTCACTAAAATAAATTCTCCCCAGTTCTGATAAAATAGTCTCCTATATTTTCTTCCTAATGTCCAAAAATTTTGCTTTTCCTATTTAGGCTTTTCATCCATTCAGGATTTAACTTTGTATTCACCTTTTGCCCCTCTTTTCATGCATCTTACACACAAGTACATTCCAATTCTCCATCCCCTTCCCTAAGTTCTAACTTTTTTATAGTCCAGCTTAGTTACCACTTCCTTCATGAAGTCTTCCTTGACTGCCCCAGCCCTCAATGACTTTCCCTCCTCAACTTTCTAAGATATTTATCACTGAACTTTGATAGTAATTGATGCCAATGCATGACAGTGAATGAGGTGGAGGCAGGATTCAGGCAGATCATCTTAATGAATAAAAGAGGGCCAGAATTCAAGACTATAAAGAGAGTGGGGAATGGAATAGCACATGTCTTATCTCAAGGGCAGCTGCTACTCAGCTCTAGCCAATGATTTCTATGTGGTACCAAGGCTCAGAGTTGCCAGATCTAATTTTTTTTTTTTCAACAGAACCTAGGAATCCAAATTTTTTATGTGAAATATTTTGACCTTTAAATATTGCCAACTCATTTAAACACATTTTTAAAGCATTACATGTGTGTGTTCGGCGGGGTGAGGGGAGTTAGCTCCTGGTCAGATTCAATCATCCCAGTTCCAATCTCTATCCTCTGGTTTAATTGTTAACTGATCAACTAATCAGTTGATCAGTTTAATTTTCTCTTCAATTAAATCATAAACCCCTTGAGTACAGGAACACCCACTTTGTAACCATGACAGAAAAGCATATGATAAATGCTCGATAAACCGTTGATTGACTGTTGATGGACAGGTGACATCATATGCATACCCTGAGGCACAGTCCTCTCCATGACGGAGTGCTAGGGAGAGGTCTGGAGGGGACCCCCCAATGGGACACTATGACCAAGATGCTGCCTATCCAGTGAGTGTCATTCCAGTGAGACACACGTGCACAGAAAATAGATCCTCCCAAAGTCAACGTCATCTGTCCCCAAGGGATGGGATGCCAGGTCACATTCTGGACACTCTGCCAGGACAAATTCAAATTCAAGAGCTTTTAAATTCCAGTGGTCTGTGTAGTACAAAGAGAAGATGCCCAGTTCTCAGAGAGGCAAACAGAGTTGTAGAGAGAAACAGAAAAGGCTTCCAATCCCTCTGTCTTTTAGGAGAATAAAATCCTGACTCTTAGTAAAGTTGTGGCATGGCCATTGTTGTTCATTCATAGTTCTGGGTCCTTACCCTCAGAATCACCAACTCCACACCACCAAGTTCACAAAAAGCCTAAGGAATGAAACAAAGGTCCATCTCTGTAGTAAAGGCAAGTTCAAACCAAGGAACCAGACACTCAGATTCAAAGGTTTAGTTTATCCCTCAAGAGCCCTGGCTAAGGTGCCTAGCCTCTCTGACCCTCTGTCTTCTCAGTGGAAGAGTAAGAACAGTCAGCTTGCAACTACCTCTCAGTGGAGTAAGTAGCAGTGTCAGGAGTGGTGAGGAGCACAACCTCAAGTTAGACACGAATTTGAGCCTGTTAGCTGAGTGACCCAGGGAAGGTTACTTAACTAACCTCTTTGTGCCTGAGTTTCCATACCTACAAAATGAAGGCAAAAAATAGAACTTAGCCCACTAAGTTGTTCTAAAGATCAAATGACATTATACCTGTAAAGTTTGCTACAAGTGGTAAGTTTGAGTTCAAAGGTGGGAGGGAAATTGGTGCACTGTAAGGAATTACTATTACAGGATCTTTTGTTCTAGTCTCCAGAGCTGCCAGCACCCCACAGGGGTCATCTCGTTGTTGTTGTGCTGTTGTTGTTCCTTCCCCAAGATTGCAGGGTCCTGCGAAGGAGAACTTCTCAGCAGAATCTATTTCCACTGAAAGCTAGTGTGTTCACACCTCTGAGGCTACACAATTGGCATGTTTCACGCCCACTTGGAAACAGATTTAGGCAAAGGCACTTCTATGCTTCAAGATCTTACACACAAAATGTCCTAACATTGCCTGAGAGTGCTTTTATGAGCATGTATGTCTTCACTTCAGGGTGTCTAAATGGGCCTCTATGTTGCCTTCCATATCTCTGTGAATGTAGGTCTCTTTGTGTCTCTGTGTGTATCCTTGGCTACGTCTATACACGTGAACTCTTGTGTATGTGTCTCTTTCTGTGTATAACTGTGTGTCGCTCCATGAAACTCTATGTCTACCTCTTCTTGTGTGCATGTTTCTCTGGATATGTATCCAGAGTCTATGTTATGAATGTGTGTGGGTATGTGTCTGCACCTGTGTTCTTTTTTATGAAGTTCTAGGATTGTCCCTCTGTACCAGGATACATGTGTATATGTGTGTCAGGAGCCATAGTCTCTAACCATGGACCATGGGTGTGTGTGTGCATGTGCCTCTGTCTGTGATGTGTGAGTCTCCCATCAGGGTTGTATACGTATCTATGTTCTCTCTGTGTTGTGTCTGTCAGTGAAACTCCTTGTCTATATCCCTTACCAAAGGGGCCACAAGCATGTGTGTCTGTGACAAAAGACAGAACTGAACAACTTCAATTTGGCCCATCAATGCTCCTTAATTACTCTGTGCTATTGTCAAACTCTTGGAAAACACAGGCCACTGGTTCTCAATCTATCTGCACGGGTTCTGGGGAGCTTTTAAAGAAACACTGATGCCCAAACTCCACTCGCAGAGATTATAATTGCCATTTATTACTCTGCAGTGGAGTGCAAATATGAGATCTTTGTGAAGCACCCGGGCAATTCTAATGTGCAGCCATGGTTGAGAAAGACTATATCAGGGAAATGGACAGGCCTCTTCCATTCTCCCTAGAAAGATGCACACTGCTTTCCTTGCCTGTGACATCACTAATATCAGGGGGAGAAGGAGGTAAAAAAAACAGACCTTCCCTCTTTCTAAGGAGGAGGCGCTACCACAAAGGACCCTGTGAGTCAACAGTCTGCAAATTAACCTATGAAAATAACTGAGGAGAAACTCTCCTTCAAGCCCAATCCTTCTTCCATTCCAGTAGACATTTGTTTCGTTTTACATATATGTCTGTCTAATTAAAAGATGTAGAACTACCTTAATTTCTATATAAACTCATTGTGTTTACTAAAAATCTTTCACAAACCAAAAGAGGATTTATTAGTATAATAAACCAAGTACTTCATAAAAATTTAAATGCATTTTTGAGCACTTTTTACCAAGGAAAAGTGTTAAAAGAGGAAGGGTCCATGGGGCTTCCCTGGTGGTGCAGTGGTTAAGAATTCGCCTGCCAATGCAGGGGACACGGGTTCAAGCCCTGGCCCGGGAAGATCCCACATGCTGCAGAGCAACTAAGCCCGTGCGCCACAACTACTGAGTCCGTGCACCTAGAGCCCACGAGCCACAACTACTGAGCCCGTGCGCCACAACTACTGAGTTCGCACACCTAGAGCCAGTGCTCCACGACAAGAGAAGCCACCACAACGAAGAGTAGCCCCCACTTGCTGCAACTAGAGAAAGCCCACACGCAACAACGAAGACCCAATGCAGCCAAAAATAAATAAATTTATTTATTTATTAAAAAAAAAAAAAGGAAGGGTCCATCATGGGTCAAAATCTCTCATTTGTGGGAGTGGAGATCTAAAGATGAATATGAGAAAGAATCCAAGAAGGGGGAGGGAAGGAATAAAATCTCAGATGTTTAGACCCTGGAAGCAGAGCCACCACATTCCGTAAGATGCTTTTGTACAAATTAGAAAAAGGCTCCCTTTGCCCAGGATGTCCCACTCACCTTCAGAGCAGCGTGCCTTATGATTTAAATCATAAGGGTGGGAGCCTGTAGGGAAGGTTCTATGGAGGGACCGGCTATTCCCTCACTTGCAACTCCTGCCTCTAGAGAAGTTCTGAGACTCTGAGGATCTTCCACCCATGTAGACAGACTCGTTTTTAGGCAAGAGAAAGGTAGTAGACTCTCAAACAGTCCTTAGGAAGCACTACTGAAGCTGGCAGAGTACCTGCAACTCAGTAGATCTCACTGAATATTTGTGAGAATATGAATAATGAATGATTGAATGAATGAATGAACTGCTCTTTAGCGATCTAATGGACCTGAACAGGCAATGCAGAGGGCTCTCTCAGCCAACTAAAGGAAGCACAAAAAGTTGACAAGAATACCTTCTGAGCTCACTAACTTTCTCACCAGGAGAACTTTCCTGTGGAGCAAAATACTCACAGAGAAGTAAGAAATATGCTACTGTCCCCAGTGAGGGAAATGTGAAGAAAATATACAACCCGTTATGTATCCAGAGCCCATTTTTAGGAAATATTAATTTTAAAAGATGGAATTGGATTGCCTGAAGAAGTTTAAGACAGGAAAGATGGAAGCCTCACAGAATTTTAGAGCAGGAGTTGGCCCTGGAGACTGTCCAGCACAGTCCTCTCTTGTTGTAGTTGAAAGTCTGGTGCCAGAGAGACGTGAAAGTGCCCTAGTCCCTCAGCCAACTGGTGGTGGATTGTGATCAAGAACCCCAGTTTAGGGACTTCCCCAGTGGTCCAGTAGTTAAGACTTCGCCTTCCAATGCAGGTGGTGTGGGTTCGATCCCTGGTCGGAGAGCTAAGATCCCACACGCCTCTCAGCCAAAAAACCAAATCATAAAAAAAAAGAAGCAATATTGTAACAAATTCAATAAAGACTTTAAAAATTGTCCACATCAAAAAAATCTTTAAAAAGAAAAAAGAGAGAACCCCAGCTTAGTTAATCATCATTTGCTGCTCTTTCCATGCTCTCCGGCTCCTTACCTCCCTGAAGAATGGCTTAGGCAAAGCTATTTGGAGGTGCAAAGACAAACTGAGAGACGTCACTAACCAGTGTATGGACCATTATAGCTCTGGGGGTTCTGCTTCCCCGATTCACCCAAACTTTTAATAGAATGATCATAATTACTTCTCCTCCAGGAATTAAGGAAAAACCCTCCTTTTTCTCTCAGGCCCACTATTTAAAACAAACATGGATGAAATGGTCACAAGCATAATGCAAACCTTAACCTTAGCAAGAGGAGTTTGAGATTACCCCACTGCTACTTATCCTCTGACTCAGGGTGGTGGACTCCTGGGGAGGTAGCGGGGAGGGCCAAGTGCCTGTATTTTCTGATGAAATCAAATCTCTTTGTGAGAGTTTGGAAGCAGAAAAAAAAATATATCAAATAAACGTTTTTCTCTGCAGGGTGCCCCCCAAAACTTCCCAAGAGTAATCCTAAAGGTTATGCAATATGTTTGTATAAATCAGTCATCATTAAAAATTGTTCAAGCAAACTGCCAAATCGATCCTACTATCAAGTAGATTCAACAGCTTTTATCTGCCCCCAAATTCCAGTTATCTCTTACCCACCATACTCCTTCCACCCCCACCCCGCCCTCTACACGCAAAAGCTTCTTCCTGCTTCTCTTGAAAGCAACAGGCTGCCACCCCCTGGCAAGAAATCATCTTGGAGAAACAAGGTTGGATCTTAAGATCCTTGAAATGAAGGAAAGAAAATGTCAGGCTAAAACTTGTCAGTTCTAAAAGGTACTAATCAGAAAGTGACCATTAGAATGTTGCCAAGAATTAGTTTCCTAGGATGGGAAAAAGAAAATATGTAAGAAAAGAAATGAGAACATTGAGGCAGAACGTATAAGAGAAAGAATTTTTCCTTGGTAATTCTGCCACTCTGAATTGAGCACTTGCAGATACAGCATGCTTCCACATTTCCTTCCTCCCAAGAAGAATAAAAAAAAAAAAAAAAAAAATCTCAGGATTGAAAACCTTTATTGCATCTATACCTCTTGAATCCCCTGCCCCACATCACAACTTCATCAATTTTCCCACTCTGCTCAAATAGGTGTAGCGATTTTGGATTTGTAACCCTGTTAAGAAGCACATTCTACAATTTATATATGCCTATTTTACCTTCCTGCCTTGTGAACAGAAAAATCAGTTGGAAATCCCAACTAAATAGGAGATTTCCCTTAAACAAAATAAGGGAACAATGTTATTCTCACTAGTAATCAGAGAAGTGAAAATTAAAACATGAAAGTACTGTTTTTCACCCAGGAAGATAGTAGAAATATTTGTCACTGATAATATCAACCATGTAAATAAAGATGTAATAAAATTAGCACTTTCATACATTGCAGGCCGCAGCATAAATTGTTACTACTTTTCAGGAAAGCACAATGACATACAGAATTCACACTCTTTGACCCAGTGTGCATATTTCTTGTAATTTTCACATAAAAAATAATGCAAGGAATAAACAAGTAATAGACACAAATATATCCATTGCAGGTTTGTTTTGAAATGACCAACTTATTTGTAACATTGCAGAGTATGCTTATGATACAATGCTAAATTTAAAAACAGGAAAACCAGCCAGAATTTTCCTGATAAGCAGTAGGAATCCATGCTGGTTAGTTTCACCCTCAAAATTATATTAAAACAACATTACAAAAGTGTTCCTGCAAAACTGTGTCATCTTCAAAGAGATTCATGGAAAGGACTCTGACAAGTACGGAAGAATACAGGTTTCTGATAAATTTTCAGATCATACCACTGAACTAGGTAAGAATTTACAGAACTCTAATGAAGAAACTGATGGCTTCGCAAAACTTCTAACAAAAGATGAAGACCGGGACTTCCCTGGTGGTCCAGTGGGTAAGACTCAGCGCTCCCAATGCAGGGGGCCCGTGTTCAATCCCTGATTGGGGAACTAGATCCCGCATGCCACAACTAAAACATCCCACATGGCACAACGAAGATCCTGCGTGTTGCAACTAAGACCCGGTGCAACCAAAATAAATAAATAATTAATTAAAAATAAATCTTAAAAAAAAAAAAGATCAAGACCAACAAGAAGTAATTGTATGGGACTAAATGAACTGAAGAGAATAATTATAATATGACTTTTTTATTTGAAACATTGCTGAATTTTTTAACATTTTAGTTTTCCATATTTAAGGAAACTTTTTCTCTTAGGCTATCTATGATTCACAGCAATTTGATAAAATGTACCTTGTAAACAAAAATGAAGCATTTACTTTTTCTCTCTGCCTGATCTCTCCAGAATTTGGAAACTCTCATTGAGTATTCTTATTTTTATGGCAGTATAGTCGTTTGCATGAGTTCAATAAGAACCTGTTCTCCTTGTAACAGGACACAATCAGAAATACTGGCTACAATACCAAGAATTTGACTAGAATGTCATATTGGAGAGAGATATACAAAGACTCAGATATGACCAAACAATTTTAAGGAAGTGCTGGGAAAAATCAGCCTAGTACCTTGCTTGTAAAGTTCCAGCAAAGTAACCTTAAAAAGAGCTTATATGGTCAATCATTATTCTTGCCACATTAATGTAAATAATCAGGCCATTTCAATGTAAACAAATTAGTTTTACTATGATCATCTTTGATAAAAAGGGGGATAATTATGGAGAGAGAAATTAGTTTTGCATCTTTGTAGATATTAGGTTCTTATCCTATTAATTGTCTTTAAGGCTCTGTTATACACCTGTAAGTTGGACTGGATACTAAACTCTTCTGGTTTCCTCAAATATCAGACTAGAAACCTCTCTAAACTGTTTCCAATTTTCTCCCACCCTTTTGATTTGGAATCAGTAAGAACAAAGACTGCCCTTAAATTTCCTTGTAAGGGACTATACCAGGTCCTCCTCACTTTACCCAGATGGCAGCCAAACTTCAGAGACGCAAGCCTTAGGTGCACATCTTATAGCTAAAGAAGGCTCCACCTGACATCTAGTCCTATACAAGCGCTGGAGACTTCTGAATCAAATTCACCTGCAGGAATTGAAGTAGAAGACAGCTGAAGGAGACAGCTTTCTCAAAGTGTCAGGACCAGACCTGTATACCTTTTTCCCAAAGTTACTTCTTATCTTATCCTCTCCCTCTTTTTCTTGGAAAGAAACACCCTTATCTGCATTTCTCCATCTATTACAAAAGGGGGAAACTTACCTAATTGTTGGGCTTGCCACCAGAAATTTCAATCAATTCTTGACAATGGTGACCATTTAGTCCATCCTGTAACAAATTTTTTCACTTGTCACAAGTGTTACTGCTAATTTCACCCAGTATCCCCTTGACATCAGCTACAAAGTAAGACTTTTGAAGCCTCCCACAGTCCACCCCATTAAGCCTCCATGGCCACCTTAAACAGGAATTACCCATGGGCATACATGACTCCAGGTTTGCCTCCACAGGAATAGCCTTTCTCCTTAAGATCATTATAAGTGCCAATGAACACATGATCCAAAATTTCTCCCTAACATTAGGAGAGCAAGACAATTCCTCGGCCAAAGCAGTAGCAGGCCAACAATGATCACGTGACTCTTTGGATAAAGTAGTTTTAGACAATGGCATGGCCCTTAATTATCTACTTGCTAAACAAGGAGGTATTTGTATGATAGAAAATACCACCTGTTGCACATGGATAAATACCTCTGGAGAGGCAGAAATTCAATTACACACGATTAGGGAACAAGTGCACTGATCATAACAAATTCCCCCTGATACTCTATGGTCTTTTGATCTGTTTAGCTGGCTAACATCATACAAACTGGACTTAAATTACTTTTAACTCTGCTTTGCATAATTACTGTTTTTGCATAGTTATTTTTAAGCTCTGTACCTGTTGCCTGTCAAACGTTTAGAAACGACATACCCAATAGGGTGACGCTAGCTCAGTGCTTCAAGATGATCTCTAATGCTTACAACCTAGATGGGATACAGACTTTAGATGGGAAATCCCTGAGAGTTCTTCCTCATGCCCCTCCTTGTTACTCAAATGTGGCTTCAATGGTTTCCAACAGCTATGCGCTTTCCCTCTGACATGAAACATGACAACCACGAAAGGTCCTTCCTGGTACCAAAGTGACAAAAACCACTAAATATGGACAACCTGACTCTTGATCAGCCATGCTTTCGAGGAAAGATCTTGACCAAAATAGGGAAATGTGAAAATAAATAAAAGAAAACTTCATTTAAAATGGAGTCAGGAATCCCTGAAGGGAAAGCCCTCATGCATGTACCACTCGTGGCTGCCTGCATAACCAGCAGGAAGAACAATAAAAATTATTTTAACAAGGTCTGTTTGGATAGAATTAATTCTTTGTGTAAAATTCTCTCAGTCTCAACTTCTTATCCATGATAAGAATACTACTTTTCTTCTAGTACAAAGGACATTTTTCACATGGAAATTTCATCTCTTGCTTTTAAGCATCTCCCTGCCTCAGCAACAATGCATTAGCCACCACTTGCAGCCAATAAGAAACTGCCACAACCTCAAATTCTTGTTCCTCTCCAATGAACTTTTATCCAAAACAATGCTCCCCAAGTTCCTCCTAAACCCTCATAAAAGCTGACCTTCCCTTTGTCTATTTGGATTTGCCTATAATTCATCATAGCTTGCCTGTCACGAATTGCAATTCTCTGCTATTCCCAAGTAAACCCATTTTGCTGGTAAAATAACTGGCTATTTTATTTTTGAGGCTGACAAGTTCTATATTCACCACCCTTCCTCGGTGGTTTCCTCACTTTTGCAGCTACTCCTCACACAAACTACCAGTTTTCAAGGCATCTTGTAAAAAGCATAACATAAAGGGGAGGGGGTGGGATGAATTGGGAGCTTGGGATTGACATATATACACTAATATGCATAAAATAGATAACTAATGAGAACCTGCTGTATATTGTAGGGAACTCCACTTCGCTGTACAGTAGAAACTAACACAACATTGTAAAACAACTATACCCCAATTAAAAAAAAAAAAGCATAACATATGCATAACGTAACATAACATAAAAATAGCTCTCCCATGGTGGGAGAGCTACGTCCTCCATTCTTGATACCATCATCAGAGGAGTTCCTGGCACATGGGTTGTGTTCAATAAGTATTGATTTATCTATTTATACTTAATGATGATTGCTATCTCTATATGTAATAGGGACGGGGTGGGCGTGCAGCTATTGGCAGGCAGCCTTTACCGCGTGACTGTTACTGGGCAACCACGACAGTGAGATAGAAAAGGTGCGGTGCAGAGCCCTTAGCAGGCCCGCTGGCGCTACCATTACCAGGCAACCATTACTAGGAGACCACTAGCGCTGCAGGTGGAAGGCCCAGGTTAGGCCAAAGGTCGGGTGGGTGGTTGTCCTCCAGCAGCAGACAGTTAGGTAAGAGGCAGATCGCAGCCTTCTCCCCGGGGCCCTCCAGGCCTTCCAGCCTCAGGCCAGCGGGTGTGCTGGGGGGGCCTGGGGAACAGGCTGGGGCTGTGTACTTCAGGGCTCCAGAGCCCTCGCCAAGGCTGCCCACAGTCCAGGCTCAGGCCTTAAAGTGGCAGTGAACCTCTCCCCCATCCCCGCCTCTGCAACCTAATGGCAGGGGCAGTCTGCATTGGTCTCAGTCCCTGGGACCTGGCCCCTGCCATTTGGGCAGCCTGAGGAGGCTGGGTCCTGGGGCCCTGGCTCCCTCAGTGATGATGGCTGGGTAGAGTCTAGGGACCTGTCCAGGAGGATGCCACCAGCTTAGATCTGCCTCCCCAGCTGGGCCTGGGCACTGGCGGGAGGACGCAGACTGGGTGCTGGATGAATGCTCCCGGGCAGGGTAACCAGCCCCCGCAGAGCCAGGGCCTCAGGAGGGTGAAAGTTGTGCCGTGGGACCTTGCCCTTTCTTGTCAGAACAGAGAATAACATTTGTTTGGTGGAAATTTACAGGAACATCGTGACCTGACCGTGATCTGACCTCAAGAACAAAGGATCTGACACGAAGAAGTTTGCAACAACTTAACCACACCCCTCCCTCACCTTTCTTATAAAAAGGCTTTGCTGAAAGCTTTCGGGGAGTTCGGGGTTTTTAAGGCATGCGACACCTGTCTCCTTGCAAGGCCCTGCAGTAAAACTTTCTCTCTTCCAAACTCCGTTGTCTTGGTATTGTTTGGCCTCACTGTGTGTTGGGCACACGGACTTGCGTTTGGTAACATAAACAGCACTCTTAGCATGAAATGTATCATAACAACAACTCCTTAGATCTCACCCAGAAGCCCGTGAGGCTGAGTAGTGCAGAACATCTCACTGTGACAGAGAAGGAATCTGGATTCAGAGACCACATCTCAAGTCTGGCTGACACAGCCAAACTGAGACAGATCTTCCTATAACAACCTCCAAGTTTCCATCTCAAATTTCTACTTGGCTGAGCTGTTACTCATCCTTCAAGAACTAGCAGATATTTGCCTCCTCTGTGACAATGACAATGCCCTAGAGAATGTGACCCCCAGTCAGCTCTGTGTTCCTATCACTCTTACACATATGTTCTGCAACATTTGTCACAATGTAATGGTCTTGGTTTAATAGGACTCTCATATTAGACTGATAACCCTTGGGAAACAGCTTCCCTAACTTTGTCATCTATGTCTCCCTAGTGCCCAGCACAGAGCCTGGGTACACAGTAGGAGTCTGATAAAATATGTTTGACATTTTATTTCTGTTGTACCACACCAACAAGTTAAAACCAAGTTAAAACCAAACTAAGATATTCATAGGATTATGTTACTCTTTAGCAAGCAATACTTGCTTGCTAAAAGGACAGCTGCATATGAATCTCACAAACATAATGTTGAGCAAAAGAGGCCAGATCCAAAATAGTACATATTTACTTGAAGTTCAAAAGCAGGCAAAATTAACTGATGGTGTAAGAACTGCTATTATGATTTGTGTTCATGCAATCTGTGCCTGGACACCAAAGGGATTCATAAAAACTTCTAAAGTGTTCACAAATTTCATTACCAGCTGACAATGAGTCACAACTAAAAGTGACATCCCTCTGGGGATGTTTCTGGCAATTACGTGACAACTGAAAACACCATGAAGGATACCTTTATTTGGTATTAATGTTCTCAATGCCTGAAGAACACTTTAAAATAGTCTTTAGCTATTGCATCCAAGATTTTTTTTTTCTCAAGAAGTTAAAATTTCTAGGATCAGCTTAAATTGTAACAGTTCTTTCAGGTTGAAAAGATGAAGAATTTTCTCAAAAACATAAAACCTCCCCGGAAAAGATCAAAGATTACTGGCTTCCACCTGCTCTGTGTCTAACCCAAGCCTACTCATGCCTCTCTCCCCAGTTTCAGCCTGCAGGAATACAGCAATCCCTTTCCCCCTTCCATTAAAGCTGGAAGAAAGACTATGATTTTGTTCTCTTCATTACAGGAGGTGAGGCAATGGGACAAGAGGGGGTTGTTGTCACTGGGATATCTTTTCCTAGGAGCGATCACACCAGGGAACAGTGGCTCACACTCAGGCTGGACAGTCTGACCACACTCTCCATGCGACGAGAAGATGCCACAGAGTTTCCCTCCCTGTAACGCCTGTGGTGAGTTCCCGCAAAAAGGTAATCTCTAAGGGCAGACTGTCCACTGGCATTCTCCTCCCCTCTGAGGGAAGAAGGCAGAAGGGGTGGGAATCCTCATCTAAATTACCCTACAAACAGGAGAGTTTTTGGTCTAACTTAAGCCCACAAGAAAGCCTAACAAGTAAAGTTCCTGGAAGGAATGACAGCCTGTTGAAATTTAACTCTTTCATCTCCATAGCCCTGACACTTTGTTGCTCCCAATTCTTTGCCTGGTCTTCACACCCCTGTGAGCAGGGAGACAGGTCACACTGTCCGCTCACTGTGAAGTTTCTGTCAGGGTTGGGCTTTGGAAAGGAACATGGGGATTGGGTGGAATGGAGGTAGTTCTTGCAGAAGGAACTATCACTTCTGTAGAAGATGGTCTCAAAGGCTCTAAGTTTGCAGCAACTCTGGAGTTTAGAAGCCCCACCTACTCACATTCTCCAAGAGATCACCTTTAACCCTTTCCACCCCTCACCTCTCCTCGGGCTGCTTTCGTGGCCACAAGAGTGCACCAAGTCTTAAGACGCGTTTGGAGTCTCCCTGTCGAGAGCCAATTCGATACTGACTAGCCTTAGCTCTCCAGCTCCAGGCAGGTGGCTTCGCCTGGGTACCGGTCCTGCGCTCCGGCTCTCGGGGGTCGCAGTCCGCGCCCTCGCCTTGGTCCCCTCAGATTAGGGAGCGCACGGAGCAAGGCAAAGGAGTGGCAGGAGCCCGGCCTCTTGGCCTTGGTGAGGGACGAAAGTCCCCTGGGGGTGGGGACCCTAGGCCCGAGGGACCCAGCAGGAGCCGCCGCCGCAGGCACCCAGTACCTGGAGAACCCAGAGCCCCGTGCAGGCGAGGAGCGCGCTCATCCCGGCTGGGAGCCGCCGCCGGCGCCAACTTTTTCCATCGTGGGAGCGGAGAGGAGCGGAGAAGGGATCCCGGACCAGGGATGGCGGCGCGGGGCTCTCCGCTGGCCGGCTGTAGGGGGCAGTCACTCAGAACCCCAACTCCAGCCAAGTCGGGCAGCGGTGGGGACGGACCGAGGCTTCACGGGCAGGTGGCGAGCACCGGCGAGGAGCAAGGCGCCACCACGCGGGCTGGAGCTGGGGTCTCGCGAGGCAAGCCGGACGCGGCCGCCTGCGGAGCGCATGCGCAGAGCCGGAGCGGCGAGGGTTCCAGCACGGCGCCAGTCTCACTGCAGTGAGCCGGCATGGGCTGTGGACACACTGGGTGCACCGCCGCCGCCAAGACCCCCACCCACTAGCTGGCGCACCGCCGGCCGGCTGCTCTAACCCTGCGGACTTTACAATCTCAAAGCTGGCACTACATCGTGAGGTGGAGGCTTCCTTCTCTCTGGGGGCATCTTGACCTGACCTGGAGCACAGAGTGTGTTTCCTGGCCTGGACAGAAAATGATGTTAATCACTGATCTTGTGTGTGCTGCGGTTCCCGACTTCCGAAAGTGCTCCTCTCTCATTGTGCACCTCATCCTATTTAAAAGGACGCTTTCCCACAGGCCACGTTCTGCAGGTTTGTGGGGGTGTGTTTTGGCGTCCTCAGAATACTGCAAACTTCTTGAAGACAGAAAGACTAAACCGCGAGTTCCAGGAGAGAAAGCCCTGTGTTGGATTTTGCTCACCTTTGCAGCCCTACTTAGAAATATGCGGAAGGCCAAGGATGACACAGATATCCCCCGCAGGTACCAGACAACATTGGTCTTGTTTTCACCTTCAGGCGGAGCCCAGAGGTCGTGATATGTGCATTTTAGTGTCTCCGAATGAACCTAAATGAAGTTAGCCAACTTCAGCTCCAGTACTGGATATTCTGCCACTCGTTTGTACAGGATCCTTATTCAAGCCACCTCTCAGCCAACTGAGCCTTAAAATGAAGGGGTTGCGTAGACGGCAAAGTCCCCTCCAGTGTCTAAAGTTTTGAATTGTAGGATCATATCAGCCCAGAATCTCAACTGCTGTTTAAAGGTTCAGATGAAGATCTTTGGTGGGTGAATTTTAAAAATATGTTTTAAATTACTAAGTTTTTATTTAAAAGCCAGTCTTTTTAAAGAATAGGGATAGGGGGCTTTCCTAGTGGCGCAGTGGTTAAGAATCTGCCTGCCAATGCAGGAGACAGGGGTTCAAGCCCTGGTCAGGGAAGATCCCACATGCTGCGGAGCAACTAAGCCCGTGGGCCACAGCTACTGAGCCTGAGCTCTAGAGCCCGCGTGCCATAACTACTGAAGCCCACGCGCCTAGAACCTGTGCTCCGCAACAAGAGAAGCCACCGCAATGAGAAGCCCTCGCACTGTAACGAAGAGTAGCCTCTGCTCGCTGCAGCTAGAGAAAGCCCGCATGCAGCAACGAAGACCCAATGCGGCCAAAAATAAATAAATTTTAAAAAAAAATAGGGCTAGGGATAGGGAGGGTGGGAGGGCGATGCAAGAGGGAGGGGATATGGGGATATATGTATACATACAGCTGATTCACTTTGTTATACAGCAGAAATTAACACAACATTGTAAAGCAATTATGCTCCAATAAAGATGTTCCAAAAAAAAAAAATAGGGCTAAAATGTCTTCAAATGTCTAAGTCCTCGTAGACTTTGTAACACTGCTATTTGTACATAGGAATTAGACAATAGATATCCATGACTAAATTAATGAATCTCAGGACAATTAATGCCTATTACAAAAATAATAATAATAATTCCTGTGTGTGTGTGTGTGTTTTCCATTGCTATTTCCATGGTAACATCACTAAAAATTTGACCTCTGTGTCTATGACAGGCCTACCTTGAAGACAACATAAGAATAGATCCTCATTGATGTTTCCAATAGAGTTCAAGAAAACTTCTCTTGCACAAACTCTCCCAAGGCAGGATTATAACAAAGTTCCCTGAGTCATAATTCTTAAGATCACTCCAAGGTAAGTAGGAATAGAAGGAGAGCAGCCTTCTCAGCCAATGAGGTTGAATGTGTTGATATTTAATGGAGGGATGTCTAACATTAAAACAGCCTTGAATTACCTTCCAAATTTCCCTTTTGTTTCCCTTGACTAATGTCTCATCCTTGGAGCCTAGCTCTGTACCCTTCCATAAAGATAACGACATCTGGTGGGCTGTGGCCTCTAGATAGGAGAAAGGACAGTGGAGATTCTCCCTCACCCCATATTACAAGTGTTCTTTGTGAAATCCAGGCTAGCCATTCCCTTCTACTCAGAAAGCTTTGCAGAATCATTTTCTTTTTTTTTTTTTTCATTAATTAATTTATTTTATTTATTTCTTTTTGGCTGTGTTGGCTCTTCCTTGCTGCGTGCGTGCTTTCTCCAGTTGCGGAGAGCGGGGGCTACTCTTCGTTGCGGTGCGTTGGCTTCTCATTGCGGTGCCTTCTCCTGTTACGGAGCATGGGCTCTAGGCACTCGGGCTTCCGTAGTTGTGGCTCACGGGCTCCAGAGCGCAGGCCCAGTAGTTGTGGCGCACGGGCTTCATTGCCTCGCGGCGTGCGGGAACCTCCCGGACCAGGGCTTAAACCCTCGTCCCCTGCATTGGCAGGCAGATTCTTAACCACTGCGCCACCAGGGAAGCCCCAGAATCATTTTCTTAATGCCTTCTCTTCATGCCCAGCTTACCTCCTTTCCAACCTGGGTAAGTATGCTGGAGTTCCTCCAAGAGAGGAAAAGCAGATTAAAGAGTAGAACCCAGATAGATCCCTAGTCGAACATAGGACTGGGAAAAGCATATATAAAGACGGTAGGAGAGAAGAAATCAGAATATTTGAAGGCTATGAGCCAATACTTATTTGCCTTAATATGCTTACGTTTCAACTTAGGACTGTTACTGCCTTAAATTATTTTTCCAACCTGAAGTACTTCCTGCAGAAACTTGGTGAAAATACAGCTGATTTTTCTCCCCATAAAGGTTACATCTCCTTTCTTCCTGAACTAACTTCCTCCAAAAGCTCCTTGGAAAGGGGAAGTTTGAGATCCATTTGAGAGGAATTCACTAAGGCTTCATCATTTTTTTCATCTCCAATTTTAGTTTTCCATTTGAAGAAGGGTTTAATCAGAAAGATCTAGATTAAATTAGTTCCAAGGTTGGTTTGTTGTCTGTTTGGGTTTTTTTTGTGCGTGTGTGGTTACTACTGTTACACTACCTTTTAATTCATAGACCTCTGCTCCCCTCTGCCCACTGTCAACAGGAAGTGGTTAAAAAAACACCACAAATTCCCCAAATACATCTCCTTTAACAAAACTACCAAAGAAATAGCCTAATCAGGTAGAGAAGTGGACTAATATAATCAAGTGGTTTCTAATCCACCCTTCCCTTAAGAGTTTTGAACAGATCCCATTGCTGGGTTGCTAGAAGGATGAGCTCTCCAGTAGGTGGGGGAGGGGGAGGGGGAGTTGATGTCAGCAGCCAGGCAGTGGGTATAGATAGGTGGTTCCTACAAGAAATCTGAAGACTCTAAACATGAAAAATATATATCAACTCTTTCTCCTTATCATGTCTACCCTAGCAGCTTCCACACTACTGTCCCTGCTTCTCTGATATTCCCTCTCTATTTCTTCTGTATAAAATTCATTCGCAAAGTGGGTTTATTCACCCAGCAGGACCAGACAATGACATGTGTTGGGGAGAAGATGGAAAATAATTTGTTTTTATACATCCTTAATTTTTATATTCAAAAGCAAGCATGTCCGTACTGTACTTTAAATACTCCCTTTGTGACCATAACAAGTTGAGTCTATCTTTTTACTGATGTTCCTTATATAATTATACTTTTGTTATTTCAATAATTCAGTTTTCTTTATAGTATTTTAATAGACATTTTTTAGAGAAGTTTTAAGTTCATCACAAAATTGAATGGAAGGTACAGAGATTTCCCATATAGCACCTGCCCCTGCACAAGCTTGGCCCATTATCAACATCCCCCAGCAGAGTGGTACATTAGCTACAGTTGATGAACCTATATTGACACATCATAATCACCCAAAGTCCATAGTTTACAATACAGTTCATTCTTGGTGTTGTACATTCTATGGGTTTGGACAAATGTATAATGACATGTATCCATCATTATGTCAATAGTATCATACAGAATAGTTTCACTACCCTAAAAATCCTCTGTGCTCGGCCTGTTTATCCCTCCCCACACCCAACTTGATAGTATTTTTATTAGTCATTTTACCCTCAATGGGAATGTGACTCTGCTGCCACCTTATACAGTTGACCCTTGAAAAACATGGCTTTGAACAACATGCCTTTGAACTGTGCAGGTCCACTTATACAAGGATTTTTTCCAGTAGTAAGTACTGCAGTACTACATGATCCACAGTTGGTTATATCTGCCAATTTGGAAGTAAGGATACAGAAAAACCACGTATGGGAAGGGCCGACCATAAGTTATAGGCAGATTTTCAACTGCAGGGAGTGTTGGCTCCCCTAACCCCCACATTGTTCAAGGGTCAACTGTATATTAGCAAAAAGGTTCAATTCATTTGCCAGTTATCAAGGATTATAATCTCTAATTACAAATTAGATGCTACTTTTTTTATTTGCTCATTTATTTGAAATCCTTTTTCATGTGATTACCTCTAAAAGTGCATACTTTTCATTAATTATTTTTGCTGATAGGTTAAAGAACAAAGCAGTAATTTTGACAATTATAGCCATCTAACATCTACATTTAACAAAGACTCCACACTCTAAGGGATATTATTAACTTGGCAGCAGTTAAAAACTACAGCACAAACGCTTCACTGAAAGATACATTATGATTTTAATAAATTTCTAAAAGGAGGTAAACAGATCTTTAAAGGTTCTTTCCTACTCTGAAGTTTTATAAATCACAATTAGAGAACAAGTTTACATGAATTTGTCTTTATATGAAGGTTATTGGGAAAAATTTAAGATTCTGGGATATTTTTAGGGAAACAAATTTGGTGAACATCTATTTTGTACCAGGAACATTATGTCTTTATTTTATTTCATATTTTTAACAACTCTGATCTATGGCACTTTCACTCGCATTTGACAGATGAGATAACCAAGGCTTTGAGTGATTAAGTAATTTTCCTAAGCCAGGTGGAGGGGGGCATTCCAGGCAAAGGGGCCAGCTTGTGTTGTGCGGAAGCTGAGGTCAAAGGAACATGGGGAGATGGAGGAAGTAAAGGAAGGCCTTATGGCTGGAGCACGGGAATGGGGGAGAGTCCAAGCTGAGGCCCAGGAGGCAGACAGTGCAGCTCAGGAAGGGGTTAATGGCAAATGTTAAGGAGAGACTTCTTTGTATCTTCTTCACACTCACTGTAGTGTGAGGAATGGATTGGAGGGATAATTACAAGAGTCAAGGAGAAAGCATGTGGCTTTGTGAGAGACTTAGGGAAGAGTGATAGGCACCAGTTATTGATGCAGGGTGATGCGGGTGATGAGAGAATGAAGATGAGGGAGTGATTTCCAAGTTTCAGACCTGCTCACCTGTGTGGAATGTAATACTCTTCCTTGGGACAAGGAGTACCAAGAGAAGAACGACTCACAGGATTTTGTGGGTTTGTTCTAAGACGTGGTGGGGTGCATTTGAAATGTACAGAATAAGTTGCAGGGTGTAGGGGTATGGAGTTCAATGGAAATATCTGGGCCAAAGGTCTAAGTTTAGGAGTAAAAGTGAAGACCATTAAATATTTACTGCAGTGTTTCCCAAGCTGTACCTTGGACCTTCTAAATCAGGAGCCCCCGCAAATCCATCCTGTCACTCAGTGTCCTCAGACCTTCCTGTGCATTGGAGTCACCTGGGTGTAGCAGAGCAGACAAACGCAGTGTGTGCCAGCAGAGCGCCTGGGATTGAATCCTGGCTCTGGAGCTAGTGGTGTACACTTGAGCAAATGATCAACCTATTTAGCTCTGTTAGTCTCCTCCTGTGTAAAATGGGAACAATAGTATCTACTTCATAATGTTTCTTAAAGATTAAATAAGTTAATATACATAAAGCTCTAAAAATGATACCCGATACATCGTAAGAACTCAATACCTGTTAGTTATCATAATTTTCTGGGAAGCTTTCTAAAATGGGCATTCAGGGATCCCAACCATTTGTCTGGGATTTAGTTCACACTCTATCTCAACTTATGTCCTTTCAGTCTGTGCCATATTTATACTATCCCTCATTAATTATTTATATCAAAGTAATACAGGCTCATGGTTAAATAAAAATTGACGATGGGTTTATCATAAAAAGCAACAGCTTTTGATCTCACTGCTCCTCACCTGAAACCTCACTTCCTAGAAATAATCAATTTTAGTCATTTTCCTGGTTTCAGTTTTCTGATGGTTGTTATAGCCATAGTTCTTAAGTATTAAATTCACGCCAGTGTACCATCATTTATCCCCTTTATATATACATTGCCTTTGCTTTCTGTATTTTTTGCATCTCTTCTTTTCACAATTCTTCTAGTTGTTATTCTGTCTCAGCCTTGTATCCAAAAGGAGCACAGTGAAAGGAAAAGGAGGATCTTTCTGCCTTCCCTTCTCAAGTCCCAGGGCTCCATAGAATCAGTGTCCTCCCAGAGAGAGAGCATTGCCCTGAGGCCAAAGTCAGCCTTGAGTCCCTCACCAGCAGGGGGCCAAACCTGGGATTCCCTATGTGACTGCTTTTAGAGGGTTGTTTACTTATCTCATTGTAGGATGAAATTTCGAAAAGATTCCCAGTACTGTGCATTACAAAAAATTTGTAAGAACACACAAAGTAGCTTGGTGCTCATCTCAGGCAAGATTTGATGATCTTGAGCTACAGTAAGACTTTCTTTGGCAAAAACGTGTCTTTCCTCTTTGCCAGCATGCTGCCTGCCACTTTATTTACCTACGTGAACATGCATAACTGCACCTGTTAAAATAAATGAGACAAAGCATGAATGTCATTGCTTTAGCCTGCCACATTTGGGCTTTGCTCTTTGAAGCAATCATTCACAGAATGCAACATTTCACCTGTTTCCTTACAACAATGAATGACAATTTAGTTTAAAGTGATGTTCCATTGTCGTTTGGAGTTACAAAGAAGGGACCTCTTAGGATATTTGAAGTGTTTCCTAGGAGGAATTTCTGCTCAGCTTGCAGAAGAAAACATTCAGGTGAATGCATAAAAGTATGAATTAATTAGTAGGAAGGAGGCATCCAACAAGACATCTCTGCTTACCAAATACAGGTAAACGTAGGGAGACACTTTTCATTTGATTTCAAGAAAACTTTTTGTTGAGTACAGAATTTATCTTACATTGTCCTGCTACAGAGTTAGCAAAAAGAGCATCCAAATTTAAAAGCATTGTTTTGGGACAGAATAAAAATGGAAGGATAAATTATTTGCTGTAAATTTTGCCTCTTCAGCTATGTGTTTATAAAACTGTTATTGTGACAAAGTCTCACCTCCCCTCTAATTTCAGAAAGGCTGTCAGAAAAAAAAAATCTGTTCATTTTATGTCTAGGAGGAAGCACATAATAAGAAATAATGATGCAATCTTCCATTTGGATAGTGTTTTTAGCTTTTCAAAACACTTTGCTCTCCTATTTGAATCTCATGACAACTCCATGAAAATGTGGGGCCGGTATAAGTGTCTGTATTTTTCAGATGAGGAAACTGAGGCCAGAATGTGAATGATGGGTCTATATTGTCTTTCATAGGGGCTGCACCAATTTATATTAACATTCACAGCATGCAAGAGTTCCCTTTTCCCCACATCCTCACCAGCATTTGTTTTGGATCCTACAGCTTTACTAAATTTATTTATTCGTTCTAACAGTTTTTTGGTGGAGCCTACAGGATTTTCTCTATATAAGATCGTGTCATCGGCAAACAGAAACAGTTTTACTTCTACCTTTCTGATTTGGATGCTTTTCATTTCTTTTTCTTGCCTGATTGTTCTGACTAAGACTTCCAGGACTATGCTGAATAGGAGTGGTGAGAGTGAGCATCCTTGTCTTGTTCTTGATCTTAGAGGAAAGCTTTCAACCTTTCTCCCTTCATCATGTGTATAATATTAGATGTGGGCTTGTCATATACGGCCTTACTATTTTGAGGTATGCTCCTTCTATACCAAATTTGTTGAGAGTTTTTATAATGAAGGATGTTGAATTTTGTCAAATGCTTTTTCTGTATCTGTTGAGATGATCGTATTTTTTTCTTTCATTCTATTAATAGGATGTATCATATTTATTGATTGTGTGTGTTGAACCATCCTTGCATCCCAGGGATAAATCCCACTTGATAATCCTTTTAATGAGCTGATGAATTCAGTTTGTTAGCATTTGTTGAGAATTCTTACATCTGTATTCATAAGGGATATTGGTCTATAGTTTTCTTGTAGAGTCATTATCTGGCTTTTGTATCAGGGTAATGTTCCCTCCTCTTCAATTTTTTTGGAAGAGTTTGAAAAGGATTAGTACTAATTCTTTTTAAAATTTTTGGTAGAGTTCACCAGTGAAAACATCTGGCCCTGGGCTTTTCTTTGTTGGGAGATTTTTTTTATTACTGATTCAATATCCTTATTCAACTTTGGTCTTACTCATTATTTTCAATTTCTTCATGATTCTGTCTTGGTAGGCTGTATGTTTCTAGAAATTTTTCCATTTCTTCTAGGCTGTCCAGTTTGTTGGTGTATAATTGTTCATAGTAATCTCTCATGATCCTTTATATTTCTGTGGTATCAGTTGTAATGTCTCTTATTTAAAATTTTATTTTGGAGGGAGGGTCCTTCTCTCTTTTTTCCTGGTTAGTCTAGCTGAAGATTTGTCAATTTTATTTATCTTTTCAAATAACCAACTCTTAGTTTTGTTAATCTTCTCTATTGTTTTATTATTCTCTATTTTACTTATTTCTGCTCTAATGTTTAATATTTACTTCCTCTGCTAACTTTGGGCTTTGTTTATTCTACTTTTTCTATTTCCTTGAGGTTTAAAGTTAGGTTGTTTATTTGAGATTTTTCTTTTTTCTTGATGTATACATTTATTCATCAAATCTATCTTCATTCTTTCTTGTTATTATTAACTCATGATAACCTCAGTTTGGCTCAGAATGGTGAGAAATAGTTCAGTCCCTGCTTAGTCATTTCATCTTCAGATGAGTAAGTTGTTTTTTTGTTTTGTTTTGTTTTTTTATCAAGAAGCCTCTGTACCTGGATAGTACCGATGGCAGCTGACAATCATATGAATTTAAAGCCCCAAGGCAGGCTATCCCCTCAAGAGCTTCCTACATAGACTTACTTGAGAATCAGAATCCCAAGACAGTTTAGGGGTGTGTTTGTACTGAATGAGGGCCATGAAATAAACCCAAAGGCAATGGCATTTTGTTATATTGTATTTCAGTCCTTGTCTCTAATAAAGTATGAACTTGATTGCCCCTCTGAGCGTTATTAACCTAAGGCGGTTCACATTTAAGTGAAGAGGTAGCTGGCTGAGTGTGTTTGTGTGTACGCGTGCGCATGTGTGTGCGCTTCTGAACAGCATTTAGCCTTTAATCAGAAAGTCCCTGTGCAACCTAACTTAAATGGCTTAACTGCTCTGAGTCACTAATCTTCTGCATTGCCAAAATAAAGATACAAACATATCTAAATACAGATCTGTAAAGGTGAATAACTCAGACTTCTACACAAAATAAAAAAATAACTTTAGAAACTTCATGAAAGATTAACTCTTAGATAATTTCAAAATCACTAGCCACTCCAAAATTTCTAACAACTTGAATCATTTCACCATCTATGCCAATTTTGGTTCATGATTGTGATTTGAAGCACTGCAAAAATGTGAAGTGATTTCAGAACAACCTGTTGTAAATGTATATGCACATGTATTTGTCCCAGAAGGCAGGAAGACTTTGCCTATCTCTCTGGCCCCCCCCCCTTTTTTTAATGAAAATCCAAGTCTGTTGAAGATAAAGGGTTTTACAGGAAAGAGGAGAGTGGCTTGAAGAAGAGTGCAGAGCTTTTCCAAAGGCAGGAAGCAGTGCCCCCACGCAGGGGGAAGAGAGCCAGCTCTACATCCCTGGGCAGGTGAGGGTAGGGGGTGCTGAGACAGTACCTAGGCAGGCTCTAGAGAAGAATAGATGTGAGGGTCACCAGGATAACACCACCAGCACCAGGGACCTAGCCTCACCCCAGAGTCTCTCATACCACAAACGGAGTCAATAAAAAGAGCGCCCCCTACAGGCATGGACAATGAGGATGTCAGCAGTCAGCATGCAAGGAAAGAAGGGATTCTGCCTCCCTTTTCTGGACATTACCTATGTCTCGAGATGCTAGAATAGTTCTATGGATAGAAGGGGCCCCATAATGACTGAAATTGATTTTCTATCTAGTCCAGCTGGATGATACATGGGGCTAAATTATGTCGGTTTAAATGAATGAAAGTTATATTTCTTACATTTCTGAGCTAATAGGCTACCATGCATAGCCATTATGAGTACTGTGTGTAATTTCTGCAGTCCCAATCTTTGATAATTAACAATCCATGTGTGATAATTATTGTAACACTGGCATCATAACAGGTGTCTACTGAAGGCCAGTGGATATCCACAATACCCATGTCTCATCCCAGCCTAGGAAATTATGGTATTCCAAAAATCAGGTATTAAATGCACATATTTTCTTGCACCTTTCCATTAAAGGACCAAAGATATGAATGAAAGAGAAACTGATTTTTCAAATTTAGATTAAGTTTAGGTATGCATGACAGGACCCATTTCCCATAAGCCTTGCCAACACTTGAATTTTTAGACTATTTAATATTTACTGACATCTGCCAGTTGATTGAGGGCTACCACTTCTGGAAAGGATTTTTCTGGCCCTTAAAGTCTGAGTCTGGGCAAACAGGTAAAGGCTGTGTGAGGGAGGAGAAGGGAGATACCCTGATAGAGGAGTTGGAAGAATTATTTTCTCCTGAGGACTCCTGTCTCCAGGGGTGAGAGGGACAAGTGTCAATCAAATCCTCACTAAATACAGGCCCAGGACATAGTATTGATTCATTTCTCTTTGTTGAATGTGATGACTTTGACCTGTCCCAGGATGGGAGGTGCCAGCCTTTCATGCTTGTCAGTCTTTACTGAAGGCTCAGGATTGCCTGTGATGTGCATCACATTCTGGGTTAATGCTTATTTAATAAGCATTATTAAATTTTATTTCTCTATTATTATTTTATTTCTCTACTAAATTTGTGGACAGGATTTCTGGATTTGGAGAAGTTTTTATTTTTAATTATATTTCTTTTAATTTATTTTCTTTTTCACATGCAATCAGTGATTGCCACTTGGAAAATATGTGTTGGAAGTGGGTAAAGGTGTGCCCTCAGTCATATTTTTCTCTTTCGATATAAATAAAGCATTTTAATGAGCCAGAGGGAAGTATCAATGTGCTCCCTGGCATTCTATCTCCTACTCTTCCCTTGTCTGCATGTTGAGGAGGGGCTGCCTGTTAGACGTCCCTTACATTCCATAGAAGGTGGCGGGACTCTTCAAGGAGGATGAAAACTGGAGAGAATAGAGGTCACAAACCAGGATATCTTCAGGAACACATAAACTCACGTGCGTCTCAGCTCACTGTTGAGGAATGAGAGGCCTTGGGAAGCTCTTTGGCCACATGCCGTGTGGTAAATGTATGAGGCTTGCTGGCCTCCTCCTACCTGAGTTGCACATGGCTTCCATCTTAATAGGATTTCCTGCGTTCAAGTCATTTCCAATTCCTTGGGAGAAGAAGGACTGTCTTATCTGCTTTTCAAGGCCCAGTCATCTGGCTCTTTCTTGGATCCATTCATTTCCTATTTAATTAACTATTTGTTACTTGAAAGCAAGACAGCATAATGTGCGTTCTTGAATTGCTGCTGGAATTTATACCCAGATCTGGTGACCTCAAAATGGGAACTCTGTGTTCTCACATGGAAATGATATTAATGATAATAATTCTTCAGAAAATATTTACAGTAGGCACATTTTTTGAAGAATTAAATGTATGTGGGAGTAACCTTTATCTCTTCATGTTAGTTGCTTTATATCTCTTTTAGCTGTCTAATATTATTTTATTTAATAGACAATACATCTTAATCATTTAGGAACTTTCTTTTCTTTCCTTCCTTATTCTCTAATTACCAGTCAACAGATTTCTCAAGTGTCCTAGGACCAGAAGTCCCCATTTTCCTTAGGTCTTCTAGAAAAGTGAAATGATCCACAAGAGGCCAAGAAGAGGACTGCACTGATACAGAATGAGCTGTGTCTGCAACTCCAGAAAGTTCCACAATGTGCAGAGATTCCATAGAGGGGACCCATAACAGTGGGCTCTTCTCTGTTTTAGAAAATCCTTTTACTCTGGGAATTTAAAGCCAGGATCCCAGCTCACTGACAAACATCTGCTGTTCGTTGATAGCACCATCTGGTATTTCAGCTCCTCGCTGTGTTGTAGCAGCTTCGTGTAGCTGCCTCCGCAGATTAATTATTCTATAACAACTTGTTTTCTGGAAGCACAGGCCGAATAGGGTAGTTTTGCTGAAAGCTACTAATTCGATGCTTTGCCCCTTGTTTGAATGGGCATTCCTACGCCTTCCTCTCGTCATGGTCTGAAGTGTTTCTAGCCATTATATTTGGGGTTATGTAGGATGGAGGGAAATGCACACTAATGCCCTGAGCAAGTGGCTTGGGAAAAAATGTGTTTCTCTGCATTTCACAAGCTCATGAACATGCATAGCCTAATTTAAATAATTTATTTAGAGGGATGATTATGATAATACAGGCTGAGCTATATCTGTCATAGGAGCTTAAAAAGTACTTCCTAGAGTAGCGATTACTTTTAATATAGCTATACCCTGCTCCCCACTCAATTAGCAGCTTCTTCAATGATTGGTCTCACCATTCAGCTTGCAGCAGTGCCACGAAGTTCCATGCTGTGGGAGCAGCTGAGTGATGCAGTGAAATGAGCACTAACGAACCAAGTGAGGTTCAGTAAGTCACTTGGTCACTCTGGGTCTCAGTTTTCTCATTGGTACATAAATTACCTGACCTATCACACTGCAGGTTGTTGTGAAGCTCAGATAAGAAGAGTACCAAGACACAGGCAATCAGTAATGAGCAATATGCACATATTACAAATTTCATCCCTTTATCTCTTTTTTACAGATTCCAATGAAATCAGGTACCTGTTGCTGCAACTCTGGAGCAAGATGCTTAATCTGTAAGTCTGTGGTTGAGGGACACATTGTCTCATTCCACACCAAACTCTCTCTTCAGAATACTGTATACTTGTTTTTAGCATTTGGCTGCATGGTGGCAGAATGATTTGGCACAGTGGTTCTTCACCTTGGTAACATGTTAGAATTACTTAAGATTCTTTTTTTAATTGAAGTATAGTTAAGTTACAGTGTTGTGTCAGTTTCTGGTGTATAGCAAAGTGATTCAGTTATGTAAAAAAATATATATTCTTTTTCATATTCTTTTCCATTATAGTTTATTAAAAGGTATTGAATATAGTTCCCTATGCTATATAGTGGGACCTTGTTGTTTATCTATTTTATATATAGTAGTTAGTATCTGTTAATCTCAAACTCCTAATTTATCCTCCTGTCTGTGAGTCTGTTTCTGTTCTGTAAATAAGTTCATTTGTATCATATTTTAGATTCTACATATGAATGATATCATATGATATTTGTCTTTGTCTGACTTACTTCGCTTAGTATGATAATCTCTAAGTCCATTCATGTTTCTGCAAATGACATTATTTCATTCTTTTTTGTGGCTGAGTAGTATTCCATTGTGTATATATAGCACATAGTTATCCATTCATTTGCTGATGGACATTTATCACCTAGGATTCTTTAAATATGCCAATACCCAGGCCTCAAATAAACAGAATCTCTGATGGCATGGCCCAGGCATCTGTATTTTTTAAAGTACATCAGTTGAGTCAAATACACAGAGAAGAATGAGAACCACTCATTCAGAGGAAAGAGCAGCATCCAGACACCCTTGGCTCCACCATTCTGCTATGTGACCTCAAGCTGAGGTCTCTGAACCTCAGTTTATAACGTGTAAAATGGGGAAGGGAGAACTGACAACTTTCCGAGTTTTTGTGAGGATACAGGATCACTTATGTAAATTGCCCAGCCCAGTAGAAGCTCAGTAGTTGTTCAGTAGCTGTTATTATTTATATACTGACTTTTACTGTATACTCTTTTTCTCAGTATGATTGTGGGGGTCCACATCTGAAATATAAACTTTTTGAGGATGGAGACTATGGTTTACTTTTCCTCTAAATCCCTTACAGCTCCTAGCACAGTACTGAGCGTAGAGTAAAGAGGTATATATCAACTATCAATATAATAACTATTTTGATTAATTTATTGACAGGAAACTCAAAGTCATCTTCAGCTCTGTTAAGGATATTTTAAAACATCAGAATTGCATTCTAGTAATTCACTACAGCTTTTGATAAAATCTAAATCCAGGGCATTTGATCATCTCTGTCTAAGCCACAAAACCTTTTCTGTAATCAAACTACGAGCCCATCAGCTTAGATATTACATTTGAAGGACAGTCATGTTTGTCCCAAGGCATTTCATTTGATACAAGGCCACAGGAAGGAAGCTTTATCAGTTTAGAAGGCAGGACCTGGCTTTCATTTCTGAAAAAACTAATATAGGAATCATGTTCTGGAAACTGGTGCAGTTGGAAGGCAGTCAGTATAGCCAGGTGCTTGGGTGCATGAACCTGGGAATTGATTGGACTCCTGAAGGTGGGACGGACAGAGACTCTGGGAACGAGGTGGGGAACCAGAGGCTATACATTACTGTGTCAAAGCAGTAAGGAACTATTCACATCCTTTCTGGCTTAAGCCCAGATTGGTCTTAGAGGTAGAACAGAGGGATCTGTGGGGCCAGCTTTAGCGAGGGGAGAGACACAGCAAGGAAGGTCAGGCAGAGGTCATTCTCTCTCAACTGGACATGCTACATCACCACATGAGCATCCCTGCTATTCTGTACGCTATGTTGGGCAGCAGGCATGAATTAGAGCAGACCAGCAGCCTGCAGACATGTTCTGAGTGGCTAGTGTATTTAGTTCACACAGTGTGTTAAAACATAGCACAACCAGCAATGTGTTACTCTAGATCTTAACAGAATTCAGCAACTTCATCACCTTCTGTGCCATCTGCCTGCCCTTGTATGATTTTTAGTTTGCAAACTCAAGTTAAAGCCTGTTGATTGATAGCCACAGAAAACAGCTGTTGTTTCTGTCAAGTGTTGTCAATAAAATGCCCTTCATTTTGTTGCACATTCCAAGTTTCATTCCGGTGTTCTTTAAGATTCCAGCCCCCCTCCACGCAAAGGTAATGGTAATTCAGACCCATGAGAGAATAGAGATATGGTTCTTATCCTGAGTCATTATTTACAGGGCCCCCATAGAGCTTTGGAGTATGCGTCATAGGTGTGCCTGGGATTTGGGGATGCAGGGTGTTGTACAGAAACATATGGTTGTAAGAAGTCAGCAGCAAACTGGAGGTCAAGGAAGACTAAGGCCCCAGAGTCATGGCTTACAGTAAATCAAGTCAAAACTCAAATCATCTGAGCACCAACATGTGGACCAGACTGGGAGGCAAGGTCTGCCTCCGTCAGAAATCTCCAGTGTACCGTTCTCTCTAGGAGGGTTAACCATGGGTATGAGACAGTATATGTGACAATTTTGTTATGTGTTTTACCTGGAAAAGAAGAGCTGTCACCAGCTCAAATTTCTATATTTCTAGTTTTAAAAAATTGCCACCCTTTCCATTTTCTCTCAGGTCTCAGAAAAATCACCTTTGTTGGAGTAATTAGTCAAATAACTAGGCCTGATATGGGAAAAAAATATGGAGGGTCTTTTTTTTTTTAAACATCTTTATTGGCGTATAATTGCTTTACAACGGTGTGTTAATTTCTGCTTTATAACAAAGTGAATCAGCTATACATATACATATATCCCCATATCTCCTCCCTCTTGTGTCTCCCTCCCTCCCTCCCTATCCCACCCCTGGAGGGTCATTTTGAAAGAGATGACTCTCTGGGCTGATGTCTTTCTACTTATTAGATTTCCATTAATACATTATTACCCTGTAACTATTTTCATAATGGGTTTTTTAAATTTTGATTTTTACTCATGGCTTTTATAGCATGAAATCCATGATTGTAACACCACAGTTTTGTCCTTTTTGCATTCCTTTCCCAATTTTTTTCCCAACTGTACCATATATTGCATTATGTCTGTAATATAATACAATTGTGACTCTTTGCCATATAATCTGTCATAAAATTTTTCTCTTAGAAAAATACTGTTTTTATATTCATGAAGACAGTATTATTCTATGGCAAAGTTATCTTTTATTAACATTAAAATGATAGCATAATATGCATATACATTTGCATAATATTCATTTACACTAACATAACATTCAATTGCACTTACCTAAGATAAATTACCTAAAACCGGTTAAATACAATAATGTACATTTCAGTTGTTTTCAATTGTTTGGTTTTTTAAAAAGCCTTCTTACTTCTTTATAATTACAGCTGTCCCTTAGTATCTGCAGAGAATTGGTTCCAGGACCCCCGGAGATACCAAAATCTGTGGATATTATGGCATAGCACAGTCAGCCCTCCATATCTAGGGATAAGGAACCAGTAGATATAGGGGGCAGCTGACTGTATTTCCTTAGGATAAATCTTATAAGTTGGATTACTGAATCAATGATTCTGAATTTAAAACAAGACTTGTTAAGTTTATAAAGAATTTCCCTATAAGTTTCCGATTTTAATACTCAAACTTTCCAGCAAAGTGGGCAAAGCACAAAGTATTTCACCCATTTTACAGGCAGAAAAACTGAGCCAAAGAGAGATTAAATGACTTGCCCAAGCCAGATGAACCATAGTGCAGAACAAGACCTAAAATAAAAGTCTTCTAGTTCTTGGCTTTTCCTTCTAAACAAGAGACATTAAGGAGACTTTTTGTTTCGCTTTATCTTTTTAATTGTCATTGTCATTTCCCTAATTTATAATTTTTCTTTCTTTTGTTATATTGTGGAGGAAGGGTAGCAAGGGAGTTTAGTGAAGTTCAGTAATAATAAAATTCAAAACAAAATAATGAGGAAGTTTACAATAATAACTAATTACAATAACAGAGCCCTGTAAGATTACTTTTCCTCTAAATCCCTTACAGCTCCTGGCGCTAAGTGATTTATATCAATGGTGTGTGCTGGGGCTGGCAAGCTGATTGTATGGACATCTTCCCAGCTTGAAATGGCCCGGGCGGGGCACTTACACCATGGAAATCAGCACGTGCTGACCTCTCCACCTCAACCTGAAGAGCTGCTTGCCAAACATTTACTGGCACACCCCATGAAATGAATTATTTCATTTCATAGCTCCAAACAAGCTGATTTTACAATGATAATCCTCATTCTCAGGTGAAAGACTAAGGCCAGCGAGGGTAAGTGATTTCCTGGTATTAAACAGCTATGAAGTAGCAGATTTGGAATCTACATCAGGCAGTCTGATTCCAAAAATTACCCACTTTACCCACCAAACATCACTGTTTCCTATTCATCCAAACCAGTGCAGATAGTTCGACAGTATTCTGAGATGACTGGGGGCAGATTCTAGGTTATGGATTTTGATTTTGCTTTATTTTCCCGAACTCAAGTGGATGACAAGGCTCAACTTTGAAATAATCTTGCTGTCTCTACCAGTCCCACTGTAACCCTTTGAGGCAAGTTGATGGTAAAAAGAAAGAACAAAAAGAGTCTCCCCTTTTCATGAATGAATTGTTCCAAGGGCATAAGTATCTAGCCCAAGGTGACTAAATGAGTCAACAGCCCATACAGCCCACACTCAGTCCATTAGGCCCCACTGATTCCCATGATGAGTGAGCTGAAAGCCTCGGGCTTGTGACTCAGGTAAACAGTGGAGATGGATGCTCAGCCTGTTTCAGCAGTGAAATGCCATGTAACTTGACTGTTGTATCTGATATTGAACAACCATAATTTCCTTTATGTAAATCATTCCTCATCCCCTTAAAGATAGTACTCATATTTGTTAATATTGTTGTTCTTCATGCATGCCATCTATGCCAGAGCTAGTTATTCAAGGGATTTTCTTTGCATAATTATTCTATTCTGCTCTTATTCTAGATGATTTACATAAAATTGACTTACTACTTTTTCAGATGTAGAGAAATCAAGATATAAACCAACGATGGATAGTAGCAACTAATAAGAGGAAGCTGTTTCAGGCAATTATTTACAGTGTAAAAACAAGTATATTTGGTGTGCCGACTGCAGGCAAAAAAGAAAAAGACCCCAGCATCTCTGGGGGCTTAGAAACTACTTATCAATCATATGAGATGCATAGTTGGTCTTTGTGTTTCTTAGAAAACTGGGACTTTGGAAAAGAGTTTATTAACTACAAATGAGCGTTCCCTTTGAAATAACTTCCATCTAATGTATATAAGTAAAATTACTCAATATCTGTAAAATATTTTACAGCTTTCAAAAGGTTATGGATATAATCCTTGCAATACAACTTTAGAGAGATGGTGTTAATACTCAAAAGTCATACAGCTTTCCAGTGGCAGGAGAACTCAGGCTTTCTTACCTGAGGTCCAGTTCATTTTTCATTCTACCAGTACCACATTGTATCTCTGGATACAGGAGGCACATTTAAGGTGCATAAAATAGACATTCGGGTGCCAAATCAATGATCTTTAAGAGATGGGCATGCTTATGATTGAATTTTTTTCTTATGTACCCTCCACTTACTGGCTTCAAGGGACAACTGTCACTGAAATATTCTCAGATGTATGATTTGGGATGAAACAGAGCTAACTCCTACCCAATATCTCCTAAATTTCTCTGACAAATTCTCACCAGTCTCTTACTAAATATTTCTGGAGGTAAATTGTTTAATTAGATCTTTGGGAAAGTGTCTAAGACACTTTTTCTTAATGTGAGTCAATATTGGTCTTTGACCTCAATTTAGGACTGTCTTCTCCATTTACACAAAGATCTACTTGTATATAGCAGAAAGAATTATAGATCAGGTGATTTTAATGTTTACTCCAGCCCAAAAAGTTCTGCCTGAAAACTCTTCAGATTTTGGAATTCCTTTATCTAATCCCTGCTATAGATTTTTTTCCTAAGTATCAATATATCTAAATGCTTTTTCCTAAAGAGTCCAAATGATAATTGTATGATATGGGGTCCGGGTTCCTCACTAAGCCACACATCTTTAGTTTGTCACTTAACTGGTGAATAAAGTGAAGAACTTTAAAATTCTTTATGATGTGCCAAACCACAACTCCATCCAGTATATCTGGTCTTACTGGGGAAAGCAGTCATGCAAGTTTCAGTGGTAAGAGAACAGAGACTTATTTTAGGTAGATCTTTTTGGGGAGATGATTGCTGAGAACATCATGTTTCACCTTGTTTAATGGTCATCGTGATTTACTGGAGAGAGAATGGAAAATTGGTCAAGCATATGGAATAAGTGTGAAATGAGCGATTGAGAACTCTGCTCTTTGGCAAACAAAATAGGGCAGTATCAGTAAACAAAGGAATGACTGTACTTTAAAAAGTGAAAAGTTTCAAGGTTAGTGTAAGCAAAATAAATGAATTTAATACGTGTAGAAAAAAATCTGTACAGGTCGTCAAGATACTATGGAAAAACACATAATATAGGAGGAAAATGTTACAGAGTTCCTACATTGGGGGCACCAAAACAGTGGTCCAAACTAAGTAGTCTTAGATTTTGATTTATAATCAGCTGAACTGCTTTTTTCTCCATGACTCTCAGAGACTCCCTACCTCTGAAAATAATAGTATAATGATCAAAACCATGTGAACACATAGCAACAGTAAGTATAAGCTGATAAAGTCCAAATCCCGGTTTGCTTCCTTGGAGAAATGTGTTGAGAGAGTTTGAGAAGGATTCCTGCAGTAGAAAAAGGAAGTAGTAACACGGGGGTAGATTTTGGTTTGAGATAAAATTGTTGCTCTGAGCCTTGTTAGGGAACTTCTTGAACATTGCAGATTTGTTGGATCTTTCATAGATTTTCCACATGTTCAGTGTAGATAAAAACCAAATGTCTTGGCTCCACGTAGCCTCCCATGTCGTCTGATTCCACTGTTGCATGGAGAAACTCCCCAGATACAGAAGCATTTTAAATTTGAAGGTCCATAAAGGGGATGACTAGGAAGAGCAATTTCCTTATCACTGCTAATTTTAGGAACACTTGTGCTTGGAATTCTTTACCGAGAAGAGGCACCTAAATACTTAGTGCAGAGTGATTATGTTAGGATAATCCGATGGAGGTATTTTTAAAATACAGAAAAGGAAAAATAAAGCAGAAAAAAATTACTTAGTTATTCCTCATTCCAAAGACCAAACTTAACAGATTTTGATGTCAACCCTTCCATTTTTTTCATATCTGCATGTGTTTTCATTTAGCTGTATTGTGCAAAATGGGGTGTATTCTGCATCTACTATTTTGTAACTTGCTTTCTCACTTAATACATTACGAACATTTTTCATACCATTAAGTATTCCTTTAAAATTTGACTGTGTGTGACTGCATTATTTCTGCAGTTTGTTTAGTCAGTGTCCTGTTACTAGATTTTATGTTGTTTCCTATTGTTCACATTATACTTGTTCATAAATATTTGTGTGCCTATGACTAATTTTTTAGGATAAATCCCTATGTGAAGAAATATTGGATGAAATAGAATGAACATTTTTAGCTTTCAATACTTACTGCCAAAGGGCTATTTCCATGGTCTATTGCCAAGACTGAGTATTAACATTTTTTAAAAGTGGAAATTTCATAGGTCAAACACAACATTTCATATGGTTTTTCTCTGATTAATAGTGAGGATGATTATACAGTTTGTCCATCTGGACATTTTCTAAGCTGCTCATTCATGCTCCGTAGAATAATAATAATTTGTCACTGGACTAGAGCACCCAGACATTGCTGACTCTGGTGTTTCTCCTGAGTCAGCAGTGAGGCTGGTGGCTAAAGCTTGGACCAAAAAATAGAAAGTCAACCACAGCTCTGATAGTGGCTTGCTACAGCAGTTGGGCAAGTTAATTCTCTCCTGTACCCTATTTTCCCCATTTGAAATATAATAACCTCAACCTGTATTCTACATAATCTTATATTTGGGATAGGATGACCCTATCCTAATCTAAGTCCTATATTCTACATCTACAGGATGAATTTAGAATAAATGAGTGTGTGATCCAGATCTCCTTAAGCCTCAGCTGCTTTCACATTCTCATCATGTTTTGGGTTTTTTGGGTGGCATCTGGGCATTTTTATTTGTCCTCTCATGGTCCGCAAAGCTTCCAAAGTAAGAAGAAGTTTGCAGTTCTAGAAAATATAATAAATGCTGAAAAGTTACTGAGCATTTTATACATGCCAAGCATTGAACTAAGGACTTCAAATAACACACACCAGGTCCTACAACCTCTTAAGATAATTATTTTTTTAGATGAAGAAAGTGAGGCTAAAATAGTTTTTCATAACCTGCCCATAATTCCTGTGGTTAGTAAATAACAGAATTAGGCCTAAAACCTTGGTTTTCTGACACCAACCAATACTTGCTGTGAGTATCTTGGGATCAAAGCCTGATTTAAAAGCAAAGCACTATAACTTCCAAAATACAATAAATACCTAATGCCAGGTTAAATTCCTTCTGGCACCTAGGATTTCCCTAGGCCATCTTTTCTCACTGTCAAGTTGATGTAAACTTAAGAAATGCAAATAACATTTGATATTAGATTAAATTAATGTAGTTAGCAGAGTTTATCAGTGACAGAAAAACAAAAGCAAACTCTCTGCAAAATGCATCATAATATCAGATTTGATAGAAAATTCATTATTTCCATTGAAAGTTTGAAACTATGGAGTACCTTAAAGATAATTTTCAAACTTCTCATCCATGAATATGCAAACTGAGACAGCGATGGGGAAGTTAGTAGAAACCAAACCTGGGATTTGAATCTAGGTCTTTTGGTTCCTAATCCAGTGCTTTTTGTGCTAAAACATTGTGCAACTTGTGACAAATGATGAATATTCTTGGATTCAGAATATAAATACACAAGCACAAGGAGACATATCACAGAGGTGTTCCACTTAGAGATTATAATAGCATCAAATTGAAAATAACCAAAATTTCAATCAATAGAACATTTGATAAACAAGAGTACATAGGGCTTCCCTGGTGGCGCAGTGGTTGAGAGTCTGCCTGCCAATGCAGGGGACACGGGTTCGAGTCCTGGTGTGGGAAGATCCCACATGCCGCGGAGCAACTGGGCCCGTGAGCCACAACTACTGAGCCTGAGCGTCTGGAGCCTCTGCTCCGCAACAAGAGAGGCCGCGATAGTGAGAGGCCCGCGCACCGCGATGAAGAGTGGCCCCCGCTTGCCGCAACTAGAGAAAGCCCTCGCACAGAAACGAAGACCCAACACAGCCAAAAATAAAAACATAATAAATAAATAATAAAGACATGTATTTAAAAAAAAAAAAAAAAAGAGTACATAAAAACCAGGAATCTTACCCAGCCCTTCAAAATCGTAACAGAGAGCTCTGTTTATTGTCCTAGATAGAGGAGCATGATGTACGATTTGAGAAAAAAAAAAAAGGCGTATTACAAAACAGCATGTATAGCATGGCCTGCTGTTGATACATATGAAGTTGCACACTTACATCCATAGATAATGTGGCTTTTGCTAGGTGATGGGATTATGATGATTCTTCTTACTTTTGTCTATGTCCTTGGTTCAATATTATTTTAATTGCTTCTAAGAATTTGTTATATGAAACAAAATGCTTTAAAACAAGAAAGCAGTTCTTATTCTGTGTACCTTTTAAAATGACCTAAACCAGTGCTTCTCAAGCTTTAATCACCTGGAAACCTTGATAAAATGCAGGTTCTGATTCCACTGCCTGTCCATGGTCTGGGGTGGAGCCAGAGTCTGCATATTAAACAAGCTCCCATGCGATACCGATGCTGCTGAAGAGAAAAACACCTTGCATTACAAGGATCTAACCGTTTTTGTTAATTACCCCAGCAGGTCTTTTCATCATTCATTCCATATGTAGTTTCTGGCAATCCTGGCCTGGAATTGTTTTCTCTTGTTTGTTAGTGCTGTAGTGATTTCTAGGTAAATAGAACCCTGGAGCGTTCTTATTTTTCTTGGAGTTAATAAACATAAACAGTGGGGGGCACTATTTTAAATTGCTGCACACGCATTATAAAACTAGAAATAGTACTCAATACAGCTTCTCCCATCAGATAATTTTTATCTTGATATCCTCAACTGAGGATATTCTCTGATTTAATGGCATTGGTTGTTTAAATGTATGAACAATTGGGGAGCAATTATGATTAAAAAAAGAAAACAGCAATTGACAGGCTGCTCAGCAAGTTAAATTAGGTCATAATATGAATGCTAATTCTCAACACACTTCTTAATGTATTTTCATGAAGAAAATTAAAGCATTTTAAGAATGACTGGGTATGAGAATGGCCTAAGGTTTCTTTTATGAAAGCAAGGTGTCAAAACCCTGTACTTTGGAAGAAAATTGGATGAAATAATATCCGTTAGAAATAATAATGTAATCAACAGTTACGTAAAATATGGCCGATGCTATTACTATGTTTAGCATTCATTGAGTCTTACTAGGTAGTACCAGGCTGATCAAATTGATTTATGTGCATTATTTTAATGTCTTATTAAAAGTTTGTAAAAGTTCAGTAACATGTCCAAAGTAACATATCTAATAGGTGGTAGTCAATATTTCAATTCATATGTGTGACCCCAAACTCAAGATCTTTATCACTATGTATATACTTTGAGACTCATTCAAGGAATTGAGCATCTGCCTGATGTGTACCAGGCATTGTTCTAGGTAACAGGGAACATTTAGGGAATGAATGAAACAAAAACCATGCCTTCATGGAGTTTACATTCTAGAGTAGGTAAAGAAATAAATATACTTACAGATTTGTATGAGATCTTAGTCATTTATCTGTATAATCCTGAGTGAGAAATAGAAAAGTTACTTCCTTCTTTTGGCCTTCATTTCTTCAAATATAGAATTTGGATTTTGCACGCTTAAGTTTGCTTTAAACTCTCAAACCTCTATGTCCATGAAATTTCAAACCATTGTGTTTATCTTTACATTTCCTGCTTCAAACTATCAATAGGCCACCTTACCAACACCTCCTGATTTCACATTTTAGAGGTGTTTCCTTTTCCAGTCATTATTTTTATTGATATTATTATTACCATTATTAATGACTATGAATGCCAAGTCAGGCTGCTATGAAATGACTTGGTGGCTTTCCACTGCAGTGTTTATGTCACCTGCACTCCACCAAGCCACCTCCTCCTACTTGGGCCAGACTGCTGATCTTGCTTGTGGGCTCTCTGCCATTGTCACAGATGGGGCCAGTACACTGGACTGAGGACCTCGTGTATGAGACTCAAATGCACTCATTGGAAATTATTGTGGAATGCTCTTCAGTCGTTGCCATAAAATGAAACAGTGTTCCCATCTGGGTTCCAAAAGACTCTGAGTCTTAACTCAATCTTCTCTCCTTTAGGAGTTTCACACCTAAATATTTCCTGCCCCTTATAGAAAAACACTAGGCAATACTAGAACCAGCACAAAAGGAATCTGGGTATGGATTTGCTCTCTAATACTTCTGCAGAAAATAGATGTCAGTAGGCAGTTCAGGCCTTTTGATTTGCTAGTGTTTCTCTCAATCATCAATTCACTTACTCTGATTATAATATATATGATTGCCTAGTGTGTGTTAGGTACCCTGGGATCATAGAAACTATGATTAAAATAAGGCCTTCCCTTCCAAGAGCCTTATTTTTTAAAACATGATTTTTTAGACATGCAGAATTGTAGGACTAGAGTAGTGTTGGATATTTTAGATAATTTTTGGTATGAAAAAGTAATACGAAGTATCTGACTCTTTCAGACACTGATGTGTAGAAAAGAATGGAGATGAAGTCCTGCAATATTTGTAGTTGGTGACCAACAAATTTTGAAGTATATAAACATGATTGGCTTTTAGGGAAAAGACATAATGATCACTTCCATAGGTGGAGTAATGATTGGGGGCGGGTATTACTCCTTTGAATTTGGAAAAACTTGTCAGACCCTGAAATTTCAGAAAAAGCAATAAGTGAAGAAGAGAATGTTACATATGTTGTCTTCTGTGTAGAGTAAGAATAACCTGAGTCATCTGCTGTGGAATTATACACATATTCAAATAGGGACAGCCTACCAATGTCAAGTTTGATTGAATTCTGTGCATACTGTTGTCCCTTTTGAGCAAACAGTCTCCCTCAGTTTCAAATATATAACTAACAGAGGCAAGATAAGCTCTTGTCTTGCCAAGGAATACTCCAAGAATTTACAAATTGGTCCCAAACCCTTCACACTTTCTTGGGAGTGAAATAGAAATTGACTAGGGTGATCAAAGTCCCTGTTGTCTGCCATCCCCATCAATTTGCAATACCCCTTTCTTTCAAAAAAGAAATCTCATTTCTTACCCATATTCTTATTCTTATTCTTATTCAGGCATAAGAATAATGAAGTGTGTTATCACTCTACTTTTAACCAAAAGAGACCTTCTTTGTAGACACCCACTCCGTTTTGAAGATCCTAAAGCAAAAAAAGTACCCCAACCCATCTGTTGTATGATAAAGAATTTGTCTGGTCTTTGACGCAGGTTCCTTGCGTGGAACTTCTAAAATCCTTTGACTTCCCCCAAGTGATAGGAGTGTCTTTGTTATGCATGAGCCCCCTGGATCACATCTGAGTTTATATTAATGATATTAGATGATGCAAATGAGGATGGTCACCAGAAAAACCAACTGTGTGATTACAGGGCTGGCTCTTTGGGCCAGCCCAACTCCCGAGAAGTGGAGTGGGGGGCTGGAGATAGAGTTCAATCATGTAGCCAACATTCAATCAATCGTGCCTATGTAATGAAACTCCAGTTAAAAGCTATGGACATGAAATCAGAGGATCTTCTTGGTTGTTGAACACATCAATGTCAATGTGCCTGGAGGGAGATGGGCCATGATTCCATGGGGAGAGGGCATTGTGCGTTTGGGACCCTCCTAAACCATGTGTCTCTTCATTTGGCTGGTCCTGATCTGTATCCTTTATAACAAAACTGTAACCATAAGCAAAGCACTTGTCTGCATTCTGTGAGTGATTCTAGCAAATTGTTGAGTCTGAGGGGTTGTAGGAACCCCTGAATTTGCAGCCAGTTGATCAGAAGTGTGGGATCCCTGAAGTGCAGCTGGCTTCTGAAATGAGGACAGTCTTATGGAGGACTGAGCCCTTAACTTATGGGTTCTACACTGATTCCAGATGATTAGCACCAGATTCAAATTGCAGTACACCAGTTAGTGTTGGAATATAATCCAAGGAAGAGGTTTGACCAAAGGAAGCAGTGCTTTCATGCCTGGTCACTGTAGTTAAATTCTTCTGCCAATATGGACATTTTCAGAAAATCTGAAGCTTATTACCTTAATTTTTGCCCTTTAAAAAATTTTTTGCTTTAAAAAGAGGGTCAACATATACAAAATGAAAGTAAAGTTCAAATGAATGTTTAAATGGACTTCCATTTCAGCCACAGAAAGACACAATACGTATTTAACAGACCATGGATAAAGCTATGTGGCCACAAACTGGAAAATGGCTGAAGACAACAGATTGGACCACGGTTTTTCAGGTTTGAGTGTGGCAGCCCCTCCCTGGAGTGGGAGCTCTCCCTTTCCCCCACCAGAGCTAGACAGAGTTTCACAAGGGAGCAGTGACAACAAAATATGACTTCTTAAGAGTAGTAAGAGCACAGACTGCGGGATTTTGCAGAACTGGGTGTGACTTCCAACTACAGAAATAATTAGGTGTGTGACTGTAGCCCTGTTACTTAATAGTGTGAGCCTCAGTTTCCTCACCTGTAAAATGTAGATAATAATTCCTCTCTTCTTATGTGGTGGTGAGGATTAAGTGAGATGAATAAATGAATAAAAGGTAACAAACTGTGCCTGAAAATAAAAATAGCTTAATAAGTAGTATATTTAGGGCCACTCTGCAGCTTGAGGCTGCAGCTCTTTGTTATCTTATCTCTCAGGCTATCTTCTTTTCATCCTTTTTGGGTTTTGCCCCAAAGAAGCTTTCCAAAGAAGAATTTAATATATCGCTGCTGAAACTTCAAGTCATTTATAGAATATTGAAAAAAAAAAGCATGCATTTACATTGGACTCTAAACGTCACTACCTTCTTGTTCATCTGGGCCTTTTTTGACAGTTCAGTTGAGTTGGGTAAGTTTACATGGGCAGTATTTTCAACATTTGTGTTTCAACATAATGGAGTGTGTGTGTGTGTGTGTGTGTGTGTGTGTGTTTCCTTCAAGCAATTGGTATTAAAATACTTTCCTTTTGTAGACAAGCAGGACCGTGTGTCTACAGTTCATAATTTCTCTGATTTGTGTATTCTTTTGTTCCTTATGCTTCAGGCCCTCTCTTTAATCTCTTGTTTGGATTTCATGCAAGCAAACATCTGTGAGCCCCCCTATAACCACAGCAGCCCCAAACTGAGTTCTCAGAAGGCTTTGTTTCCTGACTTCAGATCACCTGTGTGCTGAATTCAGCAGCCAGAAGCTCCCTCTCGTCAGGTAGAAAGAGAGGTGGCCACAAGCCTTTGGTTAGAACACACCTGCCCTTCAGGCAAGGCTGGAACTGGAAGTTATCATAGATGGGGCAGGGAGAACCTTCTCTGGTTTCTTAAGACTGAAGTCTTAAGTCTGCTACTGCAGGCTCTCTCTTCCCAATGTTTCTGTTGAGTAGGTCTGAGTCATTAGAGAAACTTGGGTTCAAAGGTGAGAGAGGGAAGCTCCAAATGTTGCCTCTGGGGGATTAGTTGAAAATATACTCAGATCAGGTGGTATTCCTGGCATTTGTGAAACCAGTGGAATATTTTACCTGAGTACACAATCTGTGCTGTACTTGGTAAATAGGGAATGCCTTTGTTCCACATCATGGAAAAGTTTGTCATGGGAGAGAAATCATTTCAGAGAATAAGAAGAATCAAGGTTGCTCTGGAACTTTCTTCCCCCTTGATTGTACTAGATAAGCTCTGTATAAGCCTGTAGGAGGATTAGGTGCTCATCACACACTGCTCTCCCTTCATCAACACAAGCCCAGTGCAATTTCCTATCAAAACTTGCTCTCGGTGGACATTTGCTGACTCTGCTCTGCTGACAATTGACTAAGGATAGATGAGAATGGGACCATGTATTATGTACGGTGATATGGAAATGACTTTGAGAAGGTGGTTTGTCACAAAAGGCTTCATAATACTTCATCTTAACTCTCTAGATTTACTAAATATTGTTCAAGTCTTTGCTGTGATTTTTACCAGTAAACTAAATTCATAATATTATAAACTTAATAAAATCATGTATACATAATGATCCTAAAAAGTCATGAAGGTGAACAGACTTTTCATAAAAGGACAAAGTCATTTTATGTTAATCTTTTGGGGTCACAGGCAAAAGAATGCATGCTGTCCATGTATAAAGATAACTATTTTTTTCAAAGATAGTGTTTTGTGGATAGACTACTTTAGAATAGAGGTCACGAAAGCACAGAGATTTCCAGTGCCTCCTATCTCATATTAATTGCAACTAAAAATTCTGGGACAATACAAAAAACAACTACTTGAGAACTCGGAGAACTTAATAATAGGCAGATTGCGGAGGGGAGACAAAATTTTAAGGACAACTGTTAGGGGGTAAACTTCTCAAGGTTTTCCTCTATTCCCCAGGTTAACCCAAGGGCTGCCTCAGTGCTTAACTGCGTAGTGAGTGAGCAAAGCAAAACCTCTGAGAGAAACCTTGTCTTTCTGGCCAGAGGACCAGGAAAAGGAGCCCCTGTGAGCCTTACAGTATGGGAGGAATTAATGTTTTTGTTTTGTTTTGTTTTTCTCTTTTTTTCTCCCATCCTTAGTCCAAAGGCAGCCCTAGCCACAGCAACAGCTCTGGCAGCAGAACAGTAGCCTAAAACCCCAAGAAAAAATCTGTCTCTCTGTGTCCAGAAGAATTCAAAAAAAGAGACCTGTGGTTCAAAGAGTGTGGAGAAATCCCATTATTTTTCTCTCCCTTTTCTCTCTCTGCTTTGACTCCAGAGTAGCCCCAGCCATGTGGAGCTGTGCAGAAATAAGGATGGATGAAATTCCAAAATGAGTCCTGTGTTTCTAGTAAGATGACTAGGAAACAAAACACTGGAACAAGAGAATGTGAGGGAAATCCCAGAGGAGAAACCAGGAAAAGAGGATCCCCTATTTCTGTCATGATCAAATTCCAGGCTCAACCCCCCAAGATACACATGCATAGGATAGACTCCAAGTAGCATAGCAAAGGCTTTGAAAACTGAACTGACATTGGATTCTTCAACCACAGAAAGTTAAGCAGAACTCATGGACTGATGATGACTGAATTATTTCCTTCTAAAACAAAGAGTTCCCTGGCGGTCCAGTGGTTAGGACTCAGCGCTTTCATTGCCTTGGCCCAGTTTCAGTTCCTGGTTGGGGTACTAAGATCCTGCAAGACACAGGGCGTGGCCTAAACAAACAAACAAAAAAACAAATAAATAAAACAAAATCAACATTATTTGGAGGATTTTTACAATACCAAAGGTCTGACAACGTAATATTCAAAATGTCCAGAATATAATCCAAAATTACTTTTAAAAGAACCCAAAAAAATGCTCGATTCTCAAGAGAAAAGACAGTCAACAGATGCCAATACATGAGGCCCCAGATTTTGAAATTATCAAAGACTTTAAAAGCAGTTATTATAATCAGCTCCAGAAATAAAAGTAAAAATGCTTGAAATTAATGAAAAGATATATGCGTTCTCTACAGAGAAATAGAAACTGTAAAAAAGAACCAAGTTGGAATTTCAGAACTGAAAATGACAGTATCTGCCATAAAATATTCACTGAATGAGCTCAATTGAATAATGAAGATTACAGAGGAATGAGTTATTGAAATTTAAGGTATAACAATAGAAATTTTCCAATCTGAAAAATGGAGAGAAAGGTTGAAAAAAAATGAACAGAGCCTTTGGAAGTTGTGGAACAATAAAAAAGATCTAGTGTTCTTTTCATTTGAGAATATGAGGAAGGAAAGAAGAAAAACACTGGTATAGAAAAAAATTGAAGAAATAAGAGTCAAAAACTAAAATTGGTAGGAGTGTAAAGAATTAGACTGTTTTGCAACTCTTGTGTAGCAAAAACACAAGAGAATGTGCTTTTCATTGATGGACCTAAACTAATAGTTTTCTTGATAAATTCAAAAATGCAGAATGTACTTTTCCTAGACTTACTTTAGACCACCATTTGAGGACTGAGAATGGTTAATCTCTTAAATGCACTTTTCTGGACTTTAGACCCTCTTTTCAAGAACTGGAAACAGCTTAGTAGAGTATCTTCTTTGCCCTCACATCAGATTCCCACTTTATCATTCCCATTCTTCATATTTCCCCTTTCTGCTGTCTTTAATAAATCAAAATCCTTACTAACTGTCAGAAGTGTAGAGCAATCAGTTTTGGATGGTCTCTCTTACTATAGCAGAAATAAAGCTTTCTCTTCTCTCATTTATTGGTGGAGATCTTAATCTAGAATCTCAAATACCAGTATGTACCAATTTCTTATTTATAAGAAGGAACTAAAAATACATACTAGATTTTCTCCTGGTTATCACTACATTCAGACTTCAGAGAATTTTCCATATGAAACTGCTGCTTACATATTAAGTCCTCATCACCTACTACCTCAGTGTTCTACCTTTCCCCTATTTCTAGTACTATTTCCTTAAAATTTATCTATCATAGCTGCCAAAGTGACATATTAACATGAAAATATGACCATGTCACTCTATAGTTAGAAATTCTTTCTGTACATTCTCTTGGTATAAGTTCTTTGTCAGATATGTTTTTACAGATATTCTCAACCAGAATGTGGCTTGCCTTTTCATCTTCTGATGACTAGGATTTTTTTATTTTAATTAAATCTAACTTACTGTTTCTTATGTTTCTAATGCCTTTTGCGTTCTAAGAAATCTTTCCTATCCTAAAGTCATGAAAATATTCTACGTGTATTCTAGAAGTCTTATGGTTTTGGTAGTAGTGTTTAAGTGATCCATCTCAAATTAAATTTTCGAGTAAGATAGGAGACAAGGTTCATTTTTCTGTCCAGCTGTGTAGATGCTCCAGAACCATTTGTCACAAAGACTTTTATTTTCATGTTAAATTTATTTGTGATCATTTCTAGACTCTTCTGTTCCATTAATCTATTTGTCTCTGCTTATGCCATTGTGATATGATTTAGGACAGTGAATCTTAGCACTAATTTGCTTGATATCTGGAAGTCGTAATGGATGTTATAACAAATACAATTTCATTTCCTGCTCAAAGATCAGCGGTCTTCTCCACAAGTAAGATCCAAGGAGAGATACACACCTCTGCAACTCCAGGATAACTTCATCACTCACAAAACTGTCCGTAAAACTCATTATCCAGGTTTCTCAGGGTCCGATTTATTTTCCCAGTCCCCCTTTTAGAATAATGTTTATTGCACCAGACATATTGGATAGAGGCTCCAGAGCATTTGTGCAACCTCAGCTACCATCTTGCTATCACCTAGGACCAGTGAGCTAACTCTCCTCTGTGCATGATAGTCCCAAAATATTGCTTTCTTTTCCACCTTAATGGACGATTAGTGGGCTGGAAGGCTAGTCATTACTACCATTATGAAATAGGTGTTCAAGCTAAAACTAAGATGGGCAGATCTGTGCATTTTGCTTGAGTATCCATTTCAGATTGGTCTGAACAAAGTACTATAGACATTATTCTAGGGAACAATTCCACTTTGTCTCTAGGACTGAATCAGATGACCTATCTGTAATGGGGCCTATTATTCCTCTGCATTCACTTCTAAAATCTTACTATGATAGAAAAAGCCTGGCTAAATCAGCTTCAATTGCATCCAGACTTCAAAAGTAATTTCATATCTGCTTCTAATCTAGCTATTTAAAAGTATAGCCTCCAGATGAGTTTCTCCATCTATCTTTCTTGTAAAAAGTGATTATTAATAAGAAATAGATGATTATGCTAACCTTTCCTTTACCACATAGAATGAAAGCATGCATCTCTTCAGTGTGAAAAATACAGGGTGTATGTTTCCATAATTACAAATATACTCCTACCTCTTATCTTCCTGCTGAGAACAATCTTTCCATAATTACAAATATACTCCTACCTCTTTTCTTCCTGCTGAGAACAATCTTTCTGGAAAGCTCTTATTGATGGCTTACAATCAGTGTGAAAATGATAGGTTTAGAAAATTAAAATAGCTCTAATAGAGTGGCAATAGATTTCTTTTTCAATATATATGATGGGAAACTACAAGAGCTTTTGACATAAAATATCCACTAATTTTTTTCTAAAATTTAGTGTTACCTGTATATTTCGTAGCAAAGTTGGAAAGGACTGAGCTTGCAAAGACACTGGACGGTACTGTCAGTGAAGCATCAATAGAAAGATCACCAGTTCATGTTAAATATTTTCTTCTCTCTTGTCTTGGCAGTAACCCCAGCTCTACCTTCTCTGCAGTATATAACATAATTTACTTCTATAAATTTATGAAAAGGACTAAGAGTTTTAGAGTCTTACATTTCATGGGAGGTACGTAGAAGTATCCATCCATCACTCTTTCTACTCCAACTCATGCTGATCTATTCCATCTCTCAACTCCTAGAGCACCTGCAGAGAGTTTTGGACTTTAATGTATCTGTTCTCATAATGTCCGGTTAATAATTAGTCTTTGCTCCTTCACAGAGGGTTTAACTCCTTGAAAATTGGAAACATGTCTCTCGTTTCTTCGCCAATGATCTTAGCCTTGTGTTAGCCATTAAGTGGATGTCCAATAACTCTTCATATATTGATTATAAAAATAATAATTATTTTAGCTAACATATATTGAGCTCTGATATGTGTCAGGCTTAACTAATCCTCATGACAACTGAATTATATTATTATCCTATTTCTACAGATGAGAAGATTGATATTTAATGAGGGTAAATGGCTTGAAAATTGCATGGCTTGTAATCATAGTGAAAGAACTACATTTTAAGGCAATAGACAAAGAAGCTACTGTCCATAGCCAGTAAACACTATTAGTAAAATTTTTAGTCATAATTTCTCTTCATAGTTATCCTCAGAAATGTAGCTGTTATTATCAGATTAAGCTAGTAATTTGTTGGATTTTGTCAGATAACAGAACAATCCAGATGCATTATCATTCACAGCTCTCTCAAATTACTACAAAGAAGAAACATGTCAATTTAAACAAACAGCTAGTGAGGATTAGTGATGGAAGTATAATAGAACCTACAGATAATTAGTTCATTGTTCTTCCCAGCCCCATCTCCCATTAGCTTCACCCTAACTTCTAGTTCTTAAAGATATTTATAAATCAGTGCAGTTCCTTCTCTCAGGAATTTATATCCACTGTCAAAATGCAGGATTAAATTTGCCTGGTGTCATCCTCAGTTGACTCTAGCAGTGCTTAGCTAGCTCTAATAGAAGAAGTGAGAATCTTAAAATATCATGAGCTGGTATGTTTAGATGAACCATGTTGCATATATATGCCATTCATGGAGTTGGGCTCTTAAGAAGCAAAATAAATTGTTTCCTTAGAGGAAGTGCCTCTGGTAGAAGGCAGAGGTTTCTTTTGGTCTAAATAGCAAGAGATATGAGAATGAAAGGAGAGAGTTGATGTTAGTTTCAGGTGTACAGCAAAGTGATTCAGTTTTACATGTACATGTATCTATTCTTTTTCAAATTATTTTCCCATTTAGGTTGTTACATAATATTGACCATCGTTCGTTGTGCTATACAGTAGGTCCTTGTCGGTTAGCCATTTTAAATATAGCAGTGTTAATCAACTATACTCCAATATAAACCAAAAAGTTTCTTAAAAAATGAAAAAAAGAGAGATGATGATTAAAATGTTTGAATTAAAGCTAAACATCCTTTCTAAATATAAACGTATCCATTGTGAGCCTGACAAATTTTTTTAAAGTCAAATGAGAAAAGAATTCAGAAATATAAATGAAACCCTTACACGTTAGTTAAAGAGCAAGGAGACTTGTGTTTTCTCAGAGTATGGTATTTTCCCTCGTCTAGCAAAAGAAAAGTCAGACTTGAGATTTGGTGCTATGAAAATAATTGTGTAATGGGGACATTTGCTGGAATGTCTAAGTGGTGAAGAGAGGGAAATCACCAGGTAGTAGAGAAAGGGATGTGCTGGTTGGCTGAATTCTGAGCAGTGTGCATTATATAGATGGTGGGGGAAGGGGGTGGAGGGTTTAAAGGAGCTCCTTCCTTCCATGAGAAGGGCTGTCACAGAGGAAAATCAGAAATTCCTTAGGCATCATTATCATATGTGCACCTAACAACAGAGCAAGGTTGGTTTAACATCTGAAAATCGATTAATTTAATCTACCATATTAATAGAATAAAATGACTATAAATTGATGAATGGATAAGTAAAATCTGGTATAACCATATGATGGATATTATGAAGCACTGATACATGAGACAACATGGATGAACCTTGAAAACATTATGTTAAGTGAAAGACGCCATTATGAAAGACCACATATATCATTCCATTTACATGAAATGTCCAAAATAGGCTACTTCTATACAGACAGAAAGTAGATTAGCGATGGCCTAGAGCTGAGGGGGTTAGAGGCTGAGATGGAATGAAGAGTATTGCTGATGGCCACAGGATTCTTTGGGGGAGGACAAAAGTATTCTAAAATTAGATTGTGGTGATGGTTGCACAGCATTGTGAATACACTTGAATTGTACACTTAAAATGGGTGAATTGTGTGTTATAGGAGTTATATCTCAAAAAATAACTTTTGTTTTTTGTTTTGGTTTTTGATTTTTATTAAAATTTTTTGGAGATATGGCTGAGTCCATGGCTGAGCTGGGAGGCTACTGTAAGCACTGAATATTTTGTTGGACCAAAAGAAAATAAGTGCTCAAATATTGTGTTCTTATCAAATAAATGCAGAATTGGCTTGGAGGGGTGCCCACTGGCCAGGTTTGAAATAATTTGAGCAACAAAAATAAAATCATACTGTATAGGAAGACCTATATTTAAATAATCCATGAGGCCATAGTATTGATAATATTAAAAATAAATGTTATGTAAATATATATAATACATAGAAAGAAAAGATAAAGAAAATCTCTTCTTTATAAAAGAATGTCAGATAGTAAAAGTAGAAGGAATGATGGAATTAGAAAATCAACATTCTGTTAACACTATTATAATAATGATTTAAGCAAAGAACATCAATAAATGTAAAAACCATTGGATTAAAGGCATTGGAAGACACATTCACATTATCTCAGAGTATCACCCAACAGATTACTAATAACAAAGGGAAAGCTGTAAAATTGAGTGATCTGATAGTTGCCCCCTTAACCAAGTGGTCAAGCTTGCCATCGCCAATAATAAGATGTCCTGATATTCTGTGTCTCCTGACATGAGCATTGTGAGATACACATCACCTTTGTTGGGTTCTTGCTGGAAATGTGTGATCTGAATTTAACCAAGATATAACAGTCAGGCAAATCCAGAAGGTGGAAAGTCCTGCAGGACATGTGGCCAGGAATTGTCAAAGGATGCAATACCATAAAGAAAAAAGGGGTGAGAGGAAAGTTTTAGGTTATGGGAGACTAAAGGGACTCAACAGCAAATGTTATGTATATATCTTAATAGGATTCTTATTTTCAAAATAAAGCTATAAAGGGTGTTTGGGGGACAATATTGAAAAATTGTGCATGGACTTCATGTTTGATGCTGTTATTGAGTTAGTTGATTTTCCTAGGTGTGACAATGATATTGTGTCTGTGTAGGGGAAAAAAATGTTCTTGTTCTTGGATTATGCATGACCAAGAAGTATTTCGTGGAGAAATATCAAGATGTCTTTATGCTACTTTCAGAAGATTTGGGGAAAGAGATGTATTAGCTTATATGTATCCACACAGAGACGTGTATGTGTGTTTACATACACGCACACACACAGAGACAGAGCTATTTGGAAAGCTTAAGTGTAGTAAATCTACATAAGGGATGTACAGGCATCTATTATATTCTTTTTTTAAATTTCCACGGCTTTGATATTTTCGATACTAGCTTATTGCCCATATTACTAATCTGGGCGTTTAATTCTAAACATTTGTGTCTCATGTATTTTTTTATTTATTTTTTTATTCTTTGTAGCACTAGTAAGGTACCCACATCATAATAAAAATATGTAATTGCTAACAGAAACAATCATCTTGACAGGGGCTGCTTTTAGATTTTCCCCAATAGTGGAGGTAGAATGTTCCAGAGAGATCTGAAATTCATAAGTAGATAAAACCTATGTCGTTAAAGATCTCTCTGTTTGTACCATAAAAACTCTAGCATGCAGAGTGAATGGGTTTTCCTGTGTTCTCAATGTGCTAACATTCCCTGACCTACTTCCTCAGTGCAAGAAAGATTTTCTATAATGAAAATTGTTCCCAGAATAGGATTAATATAGATGAGATTGCCCGAATACAATACGAACGATAATCTCTGGAGTTTAACTTTCCAATTCTGCAGGATTTGCAAGGAAAAAAAATTAAATTTTCCTGAAGATAAATGCATTAACATTTAATAAAAACAAAGATTACAGGGTTAGTGAAAAATAAGGAATTTACACAAAGTCATTTTATATTTGATCAAATACACTAAATTGAGTAGCATAATATCCCAGACATGAAAAAGGTGTGAATAAAAGGAAAATTTACAGGCTGATGAAATATTTGGTTACTGGAGTAAAAACTTTCCAGTGCATGTGTGTTGGCAAAAGTGACCAAATTCCTATTTTCAGAATGATTATCCTTGTAGCTCTTGGTGGACTTGTGATATCAATGATCTAAGAAATTGACCATGATATATAGTATTTATGTTCCAAAAGATCAGTAATGGTCATGGAAAAACATAGTATAATTTTTGTTTTCTGCCATCTCCTTATGAGGAATGACTCTTCTTCACTTTTGATTAGCTTTGCTGGAGCTATTCTAAAAGTGGGTACAAGAGCCAAATGAGTAGGCTGAGAGTGGAAATTGGGAAAGTAGTCTTTGTGTTAATCTGGATAGGCTAGACCATGCTGCAGGAACAAATGAAAACCTGATGTATCAGTAGTTTAAGATAATAAAGCTTTATTTCTTCTTCACAGAATGCCCAGTTCATGTTGGGCAGCCGTCCACTATGTTGTAGCTCCTCCATCTGAAACATGGGACCTCTAAGGCACCGTGACAAAGGGAAGAGAGAGATCTAGAATATACTGTGAGTTGTGTACAAAAGCCAGGTCTTGAAGTGTCTCTAATCCCACTTAACCCATCTTTTCTTGGCTAGAACTCAGCCATTTGCCCTCAACTCGACTATAAGAGAGGCTAGGAAATGCAGTCTTCCTGGGAGCCCAGAAATAGGAAATGATGCAGGGGCTGCCTACCATTGCTTCTGCTGTAGTATTCTCTTTACAGGGTGGCTACTCATAGGATGAGTTCCTGGGGTACCTGGTGGTCAGTTTTTTACAAATGTGCCCAAAACCTAGCTAAGAATGAAGCCATCACAGAAGAAAACAAAGTACAGCCAAAGAGCTTTTGTCCATCACATTGTTCTAGTCTGTGGATCCTGCTGGGATGGTGAGCCAATAAATAATTCCACTTCCTTTGTTTTCCGTAATTCAGTTTGAATTGTATTTGCCTCTTGTAGCCCAGAGTAATTACTAACTCGGGGTCCTTTCAAACTGAGCCACATGCTCATAATCAATAATCCCACTGATGCATCATTGGCAAATATCATTGGTATTTACTGTACTGTGACTGGTAAACTTCCACTCTTCTATCAAACTTTGTCTCAGTATCACCCCTTCTGTGAAATCTTCATCGTACTGGTCAGAGTATCCACTCTGTGCCTGGTTCTATCAATTCTTAGAGTTTTATTTGGCAGAGAGAGTGTAGTGTAGTGGATAAATGCATAACCACTTGAGTTAGTTTGCTTGGCCTTAAATCTAGTTGCTACTTAAAGCTGTGTGAACTTGGGCATGTAATTTAACTTCTCTGTGTCTCAGTTTCATTAACCATAAAATGGAGATAATATAATGCCATTGGGCATATTTTAAAAGTTAATACATATAAAGTACTTAGAATAGTACGAGACAATAGGTAATTATTCAATAAATATTAACAATTATTATTACAAATAGACTAAGCCCTTCAAGGACAAGGATAGTGACAATTTACTGATTCTTTTCTCTGATACTTAGTACACCACCTGGTGTTAATATGTGGACAAGCAGTACCTTCCATATTACTGGTGACATCAGCGCACTTTTCCATAAAAGCAGGAAGGCACCCATGTTCACCTCCTCACCTCCACCTGTCACTACCCACCCAGTCTTAAAAGCTTTGTCTCCATGAGTCTTTCCACGAGCCTGGGAGAAAGGAAATTCTCCCTCTTCTCAACCACAGAACATGCAGAATTATTGAATATATGGTTCATGAGCATGGTACCCCCACCCTACATACCTTCATAGCCACCTGCATATCACTTAGCACAGTGCACCTAAGAAACAGTTTTTGGATGACAATGAGGGGCTGGCCCCCTGTGCCAGGCTATGTGCTATTAGCTTTATATCAACTCTCTTATTTACTCCTCCCACAGACCTGTAAGAATTACCATCAACCTTGTTTTACACATCAGGAAACTAAGACTTAGGAGATTACTTGACTAGAGCACAATTTATCCTAAAACACACAAAAAGCTAAGATTAAAACTCAGATTGTCTGACTTTAAAGGTCCAGTGACTTAATCGCTATATGGTACTGGATGGATGAATCAATCTGTCATCTGTCATCTCTGGAAACTTGGCTTAGAGGACTGACAACATTCTCACTTGGGCACTCACTGTGAGCAAATTTATAACAGGTATTATTAAAGGATTAAAAATAGATTGTTGTTCCTGATTTAGAGCAACTTTTGCTTTTCTCTAGTTTCTGGAGTATGGTGGAGGTAGCAGAGGTGGTCAGGGTAGCACTTTAGGATTTTCTGGGGTATAGGTATATGACATTGGAAAAAATTCTCCAGGCAAAGGTGATAGACCTCTGCCTTCTGCCCTAGATGATGCTACTAATCTAAGGTTCTTAGACAAATATGGAATGTATGAAAGGAAGAAGAATGACCCCCAAAGATAGCTACACCCTAATCCCCAGAACCTGTGAATGTTATCTTATATGGCAAGAGACTTTGCAGAGAAATTAGTGTTAAGGACCTTGAGATGAGATTATCCTGGATTATCCAAGTTGGCACAATCTAATCACATGAGTCATCAAAAGTGAAGAATTTTTCCCAACTGCAGTCAGAGAGAATCTAAGATGGAAGGCAGAAGATCTGAAAACAGTAGTGTGAAAAAGATTCTTCATCCCTTTGTTGGTTCTGAGATGTAAAAGGTGATGTGCAAGGACTAGAGGAAAGTTTCTAGGAATCAGAGGTTGTCCCCAACTGACAGTCAGCAAAGAAACAGAAACCTCAGTCCTACAACCGCATAGAACTGAATTCTGACACCTGAATGAGCAAGGAAATAGATTCTACCCTAGACCCCTAGAATATCACACAGCCCTGCCAACATCTTCATCTTAGCCAGGTGAGAGCTGTACCAGACTTCTGACTTCCAGAACTATAAGATGATAAATTTGTGTTGTTTTAAATCACTAAGTTTTTGGTTACTTGTTACAACAGTATAGAAAACTAATACAGTAGGCATTTAAGAAATAATTTAGTCTACACATTCATTTTATTACTAAAGATACTGAGGCCAAAGAAATTAAATTACAGTTTAAGATCTCATTTAGGTTAGTCTAGTTTACAGGGACTCGAGTCTATAATGAGAATAAATTACAATAATAAACACAAATTGTCAAAAATTAGGTATTGCCACAGTTTCTTACAAAATTAGGAAAATGGATATATTTGTGATTCTCAATAAAGGGATGCAATTGGCTAGCTCAGTGGTTCTTTGCAAAACAGGTTACACATTACTATCACTTGAGAGATTTTAATAAAGGCCAATGTCTAGGACCAATACATAGAATTTCTTATTTTATGCATTTGTGATGGAGTCCTGACATTATTATTTTTTAAAGTTTCCGGAGGTGACTTTAATGTGTAAGCAGAGTTGAGAAACACTGCTTTAACAAGTATTCAGCTTGCTAAGCTTCCTTGTGACATCTGTAACGTCTTTATATATAATCACTTATGTTGGTTCTACAATAACACCAAAAAAGCCAGTGTGTTACATCTCCTGGCTATCATTTGATAATGATAGACTTGTCTGCACTACCCCATCATTAACAAGCCCTTGTTCCTTCAATTACTCCTTATTCAACAGTTTCTTAAATATATTGCTTTTCTATTGCTGCATGACAAATTAAAACTTGACATTTTAAAACAACAAATATTTATTATCTCACATTCTGTGGGTCAAATATCTGGATGCTTCTTGTTCACAGTCTTTCACAAGCAATAAGGTATCAGCCAGGATTGCGGTCACCTCAAGGCTCAATCAGGAAAGATCCATTTCCAAAATCATTCCCATGGCTATTGGCAGCCTCAGGTCCTTGCTGTTTGATGGCAGAGACACCAGACCCTTTCCATATAGCTACGCACTGGCAGCTTGCTTCCCTGAAGCAAGCACAGAGAGACAGACAGATAGACAGACAGAGACAGAAACAGCAACATAGATACAGAGAAACAGAGAGAGAGAAAGAAGTGGGAGAAGGAGGCAGGGAGGTATCAAGCAAACTAGAAATCACAGTCATTTTGTAACTAAATCTAAGAAGTAATATCTCATCATTTTTGCCACATTTTATTAGTAAGAATTGAGTCGATAAGTCCAATCCACAACCCAAAGAAGGGAATCCATACAATAACACTTTGGGGCCAGCACGGTATTATTTTAGATCAAATTCGGATACATTAGTTAAACACCCAGGTCTATGAGACATCAAAGCCCACCCTGCACTAATCCACAACACTACAAGTTCCCATGAATTCTACTCTCCAATTCTTCTAGAACCAAGTTTTAAAATTTCTACCTAACATACTCTATCTTGCTCAGCCACCATCTGGATGTTTTAGAATCTCCTGACCTTGGAAGGTGAGACCCATTTGTTCCACCTCATCAGAGAGACATCTGGCACCATAGTCCCATATTTTATTTTAAGAACCATCTAATTATGTATTTTCTCTTTGATCACCTTTACCCTGGAGGATTCTCTTTTTATGTATTATCATTATACAAATTGAAATGATCTTTCTCATTATTTTAATGTTATGAATTTTATTGTATTTTGAGTAGGTAATGTATATGTCTGACACAAAAGTAAAAAAGAAAATATAAAAAAAAATTGTGCCTTTGTGCAATATTTATCCTCCTCACCTGCACTCTGAATCCCATCACTTCTTGCCTTATTAAAACCTTAAGCTGTTAAGTATCCCCTACTATATCTCTAACCTCTCCTTCTCTACCCAACATTTCCCAGTACCATTCAAACATGTGGAAATCACTTCTATCTTTAAAACAAGCAAAATTTTAAAATAACTTACGTGAATCACATATTCTCCTCTAGCGGCTGCTCTGTCTTGTTTTCTTCAAACCAGTTATCTCAGAAGAGGACCCAACTTGTACATCTTCCCCACCTTGGGTAATGGCATTGCCATCTAGCTGGGCAAAGTAGAAACCCCACCATCTGCACTTCTTCACCTACCATTTATTACTCACTTTACTCCAGTATGACTCTGACATGTTCTGCTTTATCAGAATGCTCTTAGATCAACAATGACCTTCTCTTTACAACCAGTGGGCATTTCTAGGTCCTCATTTCACTTGAGTTCTCAGCAACATTTGACACTGTTGAGAACTCCCTCCTTTCTGCAACCATATCCCATTCTCATCTCCCTTGGCTTCTGTTCTCCCACTTTCCCTTGGTATTTCTTCTACTTTGGCAGCTGCTCCTTCTAAGTCTTTTCCAGCTCTTCCTTACTTATCTGCCTTTTAAAGATTGGAGCTTTCCGGGGCTCAGCTTAGGCTCTCTTTCCAATCTGTATTTTTCTGCAGGTAATTTATCTTCTTAAGACTTCTAGATTTATATTCCCAACCCAAAACCCTTTTCCAAGTTCCAGATTGGCATAACTCCCTCCCAAGAATTTCCACTTAAATGTTTAAAATGCTTATCAAATCCATTAAGGATGAGAAGTAAAATCAAGGTTATTTACCCCAAACAGGTTCTCTTCCATATCTTGAGGAATGGCACCACATTCCAGTTGGCAAACTAGAAACCCAGATGTCATCCTTAACCCCTATCTCTCCTTCACCTCCTTTGTCTAGTCCACCACAGGATTTACGTTTTACCGCTTAAATGTTACTTGTTTGTGGTTTCAGATACATTACTCGGTATAGTTTTCAGCTATAATATTTCCTACTTCCCAAACCCCACCGAAGTCAGTTAATCTGGCCATTGAGAATGAGTTTAGAGTTTGAGAAGCCTTTTGTGATTTATAGTTTAAGGCACTTAGTTAACTCTAAAGATTTCCTGTCAGTTCTTCACTGGACAGAGTTAATTTCCACAATTTCAGGTTTAAGTAAAATTATTGTGTCTTTATTGCCTTTTATGTTTTTTAGTTCATTTTTTTGAATCACACACTACTGACTTAAAACAAACCCATTTTTTTCTTAACCTCTTCTTGGAAATGAATTATACTCCCCTAAACCTTCCTCTCAGCCTAAGTGGAAAATCTTTAAAAATTGTGAAACAGGGCTACTACCTTGCTATTGTAGAACTGTCCCACATTAAGTTGATAAGTCATGCAGGAAGAAGTTATTTATCAAAGAAATATATGTATTTGAAACAAGTTCAGTTTAGGTGCATGGTGTGCTGGATTAGTTATCCAGCCCTTAATATAAAACTCTGACCTGTTTGAAAAACAATAAATGAAACCTCATAATAAATTTTTAAATGTTCATATGTCTTGAACTGTACATTGAAGAAACGTTATTATAGGTCTTCAACATATCATACACACCCATTATGCTGAATTCAGTAGTGAAATGGTTGTTAGTGTATTTCTAAGTAAATGCAAGTAAGCCAGGATGGTAGAGTAGGAACACCCTGAGCTCACCTTCGTCCATGGACACACCAAAATTACAGCTTACAGAGAAACTATCTATGAGAATGACCTGAAGACTATCAGAAAATATTTTCCACAACTAAAGATATAAAGAAGGAACCATAAAGAGACTGGTAGGAGGGGCGAAGATATGGTGTAGTCAAGACCCACACCCTGGGGTAGGCCATCCACTAATAGGAGGATAAGCACAATTGCAGAGGTTTTCCCCAAGGAATGAGCCTACATCAGGCTCCCCAGCCTGGGGGATCCTTCACCATGAAGATAAGTCCCCAGAATGTCTGGCTTTGAAGGCCAACAGGGCTCGCATATGGGAGAGCTGGAGGGCTGTAGGAAACAGAGATTCTGTTTTGTTTTTTTTTAAAAATAAATTTATTTATTTATTTATTTATTTTTAGCTGCATTGGGTCTTCATTGCTGTGCGCGGGCTTTCTCTAGTTGCGGCGAGCAGGGGCTACTCTCTTCATTGCGGTGCGCGGGCTTCTCATTGCCGTGGCTTCTGTTGTTGAGGAACACAGGCACGCGGGCTCAGTCATTGTAGCTTGCGGGCTCTAGAGCGCAGGCTCAGTAGTTGTGGCGCACGGGCTTGGTTGCTCCGAGGCATGTGGGATCTTCCCGGCCCAGGGCTCAAACCTGTGTCCCCTGCATTGGCAGGCGGATTCTTAACCACTGCACCACCAGGGAAGCCCGAGATTCTGTTTTTAAGGGGTGCATGCAAAACCTCACACACTCTGAGTCTTAGAGCAGAGGCAGTAATTTGAAAGGAACCTGGGTCAGACCCACTTGCTGATCTTGGAGAGTTTCCCGAAGAGGCAGGTGGCAACTAGGAATCCCCCTGCGGATATAGACACTGGTGGCAGCCATTTGGAGAGCTCATTCTACCATGAGGACACTGGTGCTGCCAAGCACCATTTTGGAGTCCTCCCTCTAGTCTGTTAGCACAGGGGGCTTCCTGGGGCTCTAGGGCCCGACATCACCCTAGAGCCCCCTGGGCCTGCAGGCAGCCAAAGGGGCTGGGGCCAGCCCCACCTACCTGTGCACCTACAGTAGTAAGACCCGGCACAACGAAAGCATCATGAAAGGATGCTCACCATCACTAATCATCAGGGAAATGCAAATCAAAACCACAATGGGATACCACCTCACACCTGTCAGAATGGCTATCGTCAAAAAGACAACAAATAACAAGTGCTGGTGAGGATGTGGAAAAGAGGTGATTGTAAATTGGTGCAGCCACTGTGGAAAACAGTATGGAGGTTCCTCAAAAAAAAAAAAAAGTAAATAAATAAAAATAGAACTTCCATATGATCCAACAATTTTACTTCTGGGTGTTCACCCAAAGAAAACAAAAACACTAGTTTGAAAAGGTATATGTGCACTCCAATGTTCGCTGCAGTATTATTTACTATAGCCAAGATATGGAAGCAACCTAAGTGTCCATCATTAGATGAATGGATAAAGATGTGGTATACACAGAGTGGAATATTACTCAGCCATAAAAAATGAAATTTTGCCATTTGCAACAACATGGATGGATCTCGAGGCTATTATGCTAAATGAAGTAAGTCAGAGAAAGACAAATACCACATGAGGTCACTTATATGTGGGATCTAAAAAACAAAACAAAATGAAAACAAGTTCATAGATACAGAGAACAAATGTTCTCTGTGGTTGCCAGAAGGGGAGGGGGGTGGGGGGAGTGAAATAGGTGAAAGGGACTGAGAGGTACAAACTTCCAGTCATATAATAAATAAGTCATGGAGATGGCAGTTCACAACATAAGGAATATGGCCAATAATATTCTAATAACCTCATATAGGGACAGATGGTTACAAAACTTAGTGTGATCATTTCCTAATGTATGCAAATATCAAATCATTATGTAGTACACCTAAAAGTAACATACTGCACATCAACTATATTTCAATTAAAATTTTTAATAAATAAAATAAATAAAACAAAGGAAATTCTGACACATGCTACAACATGGATAAACCTTGAGGACTTTATGTTAAGTAAAATAATCCAGTCACAAAAAAAGACTAATATCACATGATTCTATTTCTATGAAGTACTACAGTAGTTGAACTCATAAAGACAGAAAGTAGAATGGTGGTTGCCAGAGGCTGGGGGCAGTGGGGAGTGGGGAGTTGTTGTCTAATGGGTATAGAATTTCAGTTTTGCAAGATGAAAAAAGTTCTGGAGGTTGGTAACATAACAATGTGAATGTACTTAACGCTACCAATCGCACACTTTAAAGTGGTCAAGATGGTAAACTTTACCTCAATTAAAAAGAAAAAAGATAGTAAACTTTATGTTGTATACATTTTCCCACAATAAAAATTAAAAATAAAAAGGAATAAAGTACTGATACATGGCATAACATCATGAAACTTGAAAATATTATGCTTAGTGAAAGCAACCAGACACATAAGACCATTTATTGTATGATTTCATTTATATGAAATGTCCAGAAGAGACAAATCCACAGACAGAAAATAGATTAGTGGTTTCCAGGAGCTGCGTGGAGGGAGGATTGGGAGTTCCTGCTAATGGGTATATGGTTTCTTTTTGGAGTGGTGAAAATATTCAGGAATTAGACAGTGGTGATAGATGCACAGTTTTGTGAATATACTTAAAAATACTGAATTGTATACTATAAAAGGTGAATTTTATGGTATATGGATTAATTATCAATTAAAAAAGCTGTAAACAAAAAAAATACAAATAGTGTGAAAGACAGATAGATGGTAAATAAACTGCTATTGATTTCAAAGTGGTTGATATTCTCTATCCCCATCACTCACTCTCTGCTACCATAAGATGAAAAGAAGATAATCTTATGTGACAGATACCATCATGTAATATTTGGTTCTTCTTGAAGTCCTAACTGAACTTCAGTACGTAAGGAATCAGCACCTTATTCACCGTTACAGTGTTCAAAGAAAAATATAGTATCTGGTATTTATAAAAGCATAGGGACTTCCTTAGTACTCATAAACGAAAACATACCCTGTGTACAGAAATTTACTCAAAGTGGATCAACGACCTAAATGTAGTAGCTAAAACTATAAAACTCTTAGGAGAAAACATAGGGGTAAATCTTCATGACCTTGGATTTGGCAAAGGATTCTTAGATATGACATCAAAATCATAAGCGGCAAAAGAAAAAGTAAATTAATTGGACTTTATCAAAATTTAATACTTTCATGCTGCAAAGGACATTATCAAGAAAGTGAAAAAAACAACCCACATGTTGGGGGACAATATTTGCGAATCATATATCTGATAGGGAGCTTATATCTAGAACATATACAACTCAATGACAAGAAGAAAACTCACTTTTAAAACGGGCAAAGGATCTGAATAGACATTTCTCCGAAAGACCAATAAGCATATGAAAAGATGCTCAATATTATTAGTCATCAGGAAAATGTAAATCAAAACAACAATAGATACCACTTCACATAGACCAGGATGGCTAGGATCAAAAAGACATATAATAACAAGTGTTATTGAGGATGTGGAAAAATTCTCATACACTGCTGGTGACTAAGTAAAATGGTGCAGCTACTGTGGAAAACAGTCTGGCAGTTTCTCAAAGGATTCATCATAGAGTTACCAGCAATTCTACTCCTAGTTATATATCCAGGAGAAATGAAAACATATGTCCATGCAAAAACTTGTACATGGATATTTATAGCAGCATTATTTACGACAGCCAAAAGGTGGCAATAACCCCAATGTCCATCAATGATCAACAAAAGGTGGTACATCCATAAAATTGGATAGTATTCAGCCATAAAAAGGAGTGACATACTGATACATGCTACAACTTGGATAAGCCTTGAAAACATTATCCTAAGTGAAAGAAGCCAGTGGTAAAAGTCTACATAGTATATGATTCCATTCATATGAAAGTCCAGAACAGACAAATATACAGACAATAGCAAGTAAATTAGTGGTTGCTTTAGGGCTGAGGAGAGGGGAGGTGGGGAGGGGAAGATAGGAAGCTGAGAGCTAAAGGTTATAGGGTTTCTTTTTGAGATGATGAAAATGTTGCGGAATAGACTGTGATGCTGCTTCTACATATCTGTGAAGATACTCAAAACCATTGAACTGTACACTTTACACAGATGAATTGTATGGCATATGGATTATATTTCAGTAAAGCTGTTGGTACAGTGGGGGGTTCTTCATTAGCACCAGAGGAGGGGGCAGTTCTTTGCTCTGTGCCCCCCAAGGATGTCCCAACAAATAAAAGGGAACAGTTTGCATAACAGTTGGGTGTATGCATTCTGGAGTCAAGTTTCTTGGCTTTGAACACTGGAATACCTCCTGTCACTTCCTAATTGTGTCACAGATACCCATCTACCTTCTCTGAGCCTGTTTTTTCATCTTGGTAACAGTAGCACATATGGCATATGATGTTAGGCAAGAGGGATCAAATCAGAAAACTCATGTGTCTGAGAGAGTGTAAGCACCCAGTAATTATGAACTGGAGGTGAGGGTACCTTGCTTGATATCCCTTGACCATCTTAAAGCATTTAGTCAGGCAAAACATCGTCTCAGCCCGTACATGCCCAAGCCTCTCTCAACTGGAATAACTGAGGGTCTCTACACCCAGGATCTGCCAAGCTTACTCCTCACTCAGTCCCGGTCTGGAGAGTACTTTGTTTCAGCAATTTCAGCCCACCAGGTCAAAGGGTATGGGATGCATATCACTACTTTATTTTTTTTGAATTAATTTTTATTGGAGTATAGTTCAATGTGTTAGTTTCTGCTGTACAGCCAAGTGAATCAGTTATACATATACATATATCCACTCTTTTTTATATTCTTTTCCCACATAGGTCATTACAGAGTATTGAGTAGAGTTCCCTGTGCTATATAGTAGGTCCTTATTAGTTATCTATTTTATATATAGTACTGTGTATATGTCAATCCCAATCTCCCAGTTTATCCCTCCCCCCACCTTCCCGCTTGGTAACCATAAGTTTGTTTTCTACATCTATGATTATTTGTTTTGTAAATAGGTTCATTTGTACCATTTTTTTAGATTCCACATATAAGTGATATCATATGACATATCACTACTTTAGACTTGGCATCAGTCATGCCGATTTTGTGGTTTAGAATCTAGACACTAGACACTCGAGTGTCCCTTTCAACTCCAGCTTCCTGCCATGATAATTTTAGTCTTTACGACTGGGCTTTTGCCTTTGGTTTCTCACCCTGAACCAAGGTTACTGGTTGATACCACAGCCAAGCCCCGAATTGACCTATTTGGTTGGACCCCTGACATTCTACCCTGCCGTTGACATCACTCTCTCCCACAGAGTTGAATATTGTTCTGGTACTCAACAGCTACTAGCTTCATCTTGTTACAGGGACTGATTACCTGGAGCCACAGCCCTTCTGCCCACCCGAATTAGGGTGCTCTGCTTCCTAGGCTCCTACTACTATTTCTTGGTTAGATCTCCATAAAAAAAAGACTTGCCTGAACTTTGACCTCTGTGGCCAAATCTTCAGACATAACGGATTAGAATGCCAGCAGTGCATTGGGTTGAACACAGTAGGACCCAACCCTTCAGTCTGGTCAGTTTCTTTATGCAGAGTCAAACCTCCTCCTCTCCTGCCTTGGATCAGTGGCTCAGCTTCCAGCAGGCATTCAGCTGAGTGACAGAATTTTTAATTTTTATTTATTTATGTACGTATGTATGTATTTTTAATTGAAGTGTAGTTGATTTACAATGTTGTGTTTCAGGTGTACAGCAAAGTGATTCAGATATAGATAGATAGATAGATAGATTCTTTTTCAGATTCTTTTCCCTGATAGGTTAAAAAATGTTGAGTATAGTTCCCTGTGCTATACAGTAGGTCCTTGTTGCTTATCTATTTTATATATAGTAGTGTGTATATGTTAATCACAGACTCCTAATTTATCCCTCCCCCACCTTTCCCCTTTGGCAACCATAAGTTTGTTTTCTATGTCTGTGGGTCTATTTCTGTTCTGTAAATAAGTTCATTTGTATCCTTTTTTTAGATTCCACATATAAGTGATATCATATGATACTTGTCTTTCTCTTTCTGACTTACTTCACTTAGTATGATAATCTCTAGGTCCATCCATGTTGCTGTAAATGGCATTATTTCATTCTTTTTATGGCTGAGTAACATTCAGTAATATTTCATTTCATTCTTTTTTATGGCTGAGTAATATTCCGTGTGTGTGTATATATATGTGTGTGTGTGTGTGTGTGTGTGTGTGTATCTTCCTTTTTTTTTTAATTTTTATTTATTTATTTATTTATGGCTGCATTGGGTCTTTGTTTCTGTGTGAGGGCTTTCTCTTGTTGTGGCAAGCGGGGGCCACTCTTCATCGCAGCGCGCAGGCCTCTCACTATCGCGGCCTCTCTTGTTGCGGAGCACAGGCTCCAGACGCGCAGGCTCAGTAATTGTGGCTCACGGGCCTAGTTGCTCTGCGGCATGTGGGATCCTCCCAGACCAGGGCTCGAACCCGTGTCCCCTGCATTGGCAGGCGGACTCTCAACCACTGCGCCACCAGGGAAGCCCCTATATATCTTCTTTATCCATTCATCTGTCAATGGATGTTTAGGTTGCTTCCATGTCTTGGCTATTGTGAATAGTGTTGCAGTGAACATTGGAATGCATGTATATTTTCGAATTATGGTTTGAGTGACAGAATTAATAAAGGATGTTAAATCATCATTTGTCTGTTAATAGGGATTTCTGATGATTGAAGTCAGAAAAGTGGTTATTTCAGTAGAGGTTACTGACTGAGAAAAGGTACAGGGACACTCCTAAGGTTCTGGAAATATTCTATATCTTGATCTGAGTGAAAATTATTCAGTATTTACATATGTAAAAATTTGTCAAGCTGCACATACAAGATTAGTGCACTTTATGAACTTCATATATGTTATGCCTAAATAGAAAAAGGGGGAAATACAGTAACGTTTAATATTGAGGAACATGATAACAATAAGTCCTGTGAAAACAGTCGTATGTACTGTAGAAATAGTCATGAACATATTTGCTTTATGAAAATCTGCTAAAGAAACGTCTCTCCAATTTCGCTATGAGCCTTGCTTCTGTTTCTCCAGAACATATATTTATTTTCATTTTGTAATTATAGCTCTTATTTCCCTCTTCACTTTGGCTTCCAGGCAGCTCTAAGTCCAATATTCAGTCAATCCAGGTACCTGTGTAGTATTTTTCTTGTGTTTTTTAAATTAATTTCAACCTTACCATACATTTTGGCTTATTTTTTTCCAACTTTAAGTACTTTGTCCTTAAATTTCTTCACTTTCTAATTTTGGCAATCAAAACTGTAGATACCGGGGCTTCCCTGGTGGCGCAGTGGTTGAGAGTCCGCCTGCCAATGCAGGGGACACGGGTTCGAGCCCTGGTCTGGGAGAATCCCACATGCCGCAGAGCAACTAGGCCCGTGAGCCACAATTACTGAGCCTGCGCGTCTGGAGCCTGTGCTCCGCAACAAGAGAGGCCGCGATAGTGAGAGGCCTGCGCACCGCGATGAAGAGTGGCCCCCACTTGCCGCAGCTGGAGAAAGCCCTCGCACAGAAACGAAGACCCAGCACAGCCATAAATAAAAATAAATAAAAATGTTTTCCTAAAAAAAAAAAAAAACTGTAGATACCAAGATCTCTACTTGGTTTTATTTATTTATTTATTTGGTGCTGTCTTCTGTGCTTTTTTTTTTTTTAACATCTTTATTGGAGTATAATACAATGGTGTGTTAGTTTCTGCTTTATAACAAAGTGAATCAGCTATACATATACATATATCCCCATATCTCCTCCCTCTTACGTCTCCCTCCCTCCCACCCTCCCTATCCCACCCTTCTAGGTGGTCACAAAGCACCGAGCTGATCTCCCTGTGCTATGCGGCTGCTTCCCACTAGCTATCAGTTTTACCTTTGGTAGTGTATCTATGTCCATGCCACTCTCTCACTTTGTCCCAGCTTACCCTTCCCCCTCCCCGTGTCCTCAAGTCCATTTTCTTCTACTTGGTTTTAAAGGATACAATTAATGACCTTTTAAGTATTTTCTGAGACTATAATTGTATTATTTATATACTCCATCCATTGATTCTATTGAGTTTGTTTCCTTGGGGAGTAATTCTTCTGTTTGATGTTACTGGTACTTCTCTATACTGATTCTAACTTTCCTTGATGTTTGGTGATTCCTGACTCTTGATGTTTACAGATCACTTTCTGAACAGTTCTCTTTTGCACATTTCTCTTTTTTAGTGTATTTTGAGGGTGGATATGGGGAGTGGGGAGGAATTGGAGCTAGATGTGATGTCATTTGGTTTCTAATTTTCAGAACTTCTTTCATTTTCCACCCACTAGTAGCAGTTCTTTTATTTTACAGCACTGCTGTTGAAATTTTTTTTGGAAAGTAGCAGCACCATGGGCTCAGTCTGCCATCTTGAGATCTCTTGAGAACATGAAAGATCTCAGCAACAGGGGAGCAATAGGAGCTGACAGCTGTGGAAGTACGTTCACCAGTGACACCAGAATTCAGTGGGCCAAACTCTGGGAGTATGAGCTGCGAGTCAGAAAAGCATGGAGGCAAGATGATGGGTAGCAGGTGATGTTGGCATGCACTGCTGGGTACCTACCAGGAAATAGACTTTATAATCTGGTTCTGTCTCTTATTGGTCATTACAGTGCAGTTTATGGACAGGCCAGCCATTTGTAAAGGACCAGAGACATAGCAGACAATAGCCACCTAGTCCTAAAAATTCAGAAAGTTTTCTTAATTCACTACCCTCCTCCCACTGATTAGTAGCTCTCTGATCAGATGTGCTCCCTGTTACTGATGTCAGGCATAAACCTCTAAGACGGCAAGCAGGCAAGCATATGGAGGCTGGGTCCCTGTGGAGAGACTGGTGCTTTTTGACTTTTTCAGCCTGAGGAGGAAATGCTTTGGGTCAGTTATTTCTGGCAATTGCCTGGGGGTAGCCCATGGAAGGATTTGTCAGTATTTTGGATGAAGATCCTTTTGAAGAGAAGGATAGAGTTTTGAGAATTTCAGTTCTAGTCAAAATAAAGATTTTGTTAGTAATCATATTTATTTCTTAGTGCAGTAGGAATGATTTAACAAAATATTCTATGTAAATCTCAGTGTACAGTGCTTGGCATATACTGAACACTTAATAAATGTTAGCAGTAATTATTTCTACTATTATGTGCTTTGTTATCTGCTTTGACTATTGCATTGGGTCACTGTCAGTCACCCCTCTAAATACCTAGAATACCTAGAATGTGTGGAGGTACAGAGTTAAACCCAAACTATCTCTATATCATAGAGTCTCCATGGAGTGTGTAGTGAGGCAGCTGTGATTGTATAAGAGACAAAACAGCTGCAGCTACCCTGGAAACGTTAGGGTGGAAATAAAATTATTCCTTTCAAATTTTTTTTTCCTTCAAATTCAATTAAATAGGTTTATAATAGACTCTGAAGCCACTTACAAAGTCATGAACAAAATATCATATCCGTACCAAGTCCTTTACAGCTTCCAGGGCTTTCATTCCAGTGAGAAAGCAATTCTTTCCTGTTAAATGGAAGTTAATGAGTTTGAAAACATCGCCCAGCAGGAGAGCAGGTAGTGACCATCCTGACAGCTTTTAGAGAGATCTGAACTTTGTCAGTTTACTGACACAATTAAACTGTGATGTTTTATTTGTATTTTTGAGGCTTTGCCATAAAACATTTACTTTCTTTTATTTTTCTTCTCCACCCCTCCATTTCTGTTCACTCTATATTAACAAAGATTAAAGCTGCAGTTTGAGTCAAAACATGATCTCCTTAAATCAAAACAACTTATGAAAGTACATTGATGAGAATGTGTCTAAATACACCAGTATACTTCCTGATTAGTTGTTTGGTGACTCCCAATGCATAATTAAAGCTTATTCAAACAAATTCCAAAGAAGAGCTTCCTTCTTTTTTTAAGGTATCCCTAAAATTATATGTTAACTGTCATTGTTGTACTTACTTCTTTTTAGAAATGTACTATGGATTTTTAAAAGGCAAGGGAGGACATTGTTGAGGCCATGTAATTTGCCCTGGGGTTTGATGCAGAACTTTTTCTTACTTTTCTTTAAACTTCCTGCTGATCTCCGCTTACCTGGGGCTGTACTAATTTGCACGTGTTCACCTTAGACCCTTCAAGACAACAGAATCTAGGCTGCTGGAAGTTAAGGAATCCTCCCTAAGAGAAAAGAAAATCAGTGAAGGACATTTCTTCAAATCCATACCAAGCCAAAAAGCAAGAATGCTGGTTTTTCAAACTTTCCAAGACATCAAATACAAGACCTCAACCTCACCAGTCACTCTATCTATTTATAACAAAAACAGAAAAACGGCTTACCTGGTGATTAAGCCAAACACTCGCCATCTCTGGCTGAGGCAGGAGCACAGGTTGCAAGAAACTGGGAAATCCAAGCTAATCATTAGATGTGAGCTCCCTTAGGGACACTTTCTAGGAATGCATTCCATCCCAGCTGGCCTTAGGCCTCTAAGCTGCAGTGGAGAAGTTCCCAGAAGTGAATTTTTCAAGTTTTTGAGCATGAACCCTCCTCTCTCCTTCCTGGACTGGCTGGAAATATCAGAGTGTTCTTTGCTCTTGTCTTTTGACTGACTCATCTGGGACATAACCGTGGGTCCCACTTAGAGAAACATTGTTCTAAAAGAGGGATGAAAACAAAAGATGTATTTAATTATGATTGTATGTAATTTTTACATAGGTATTTCAATCACATAGTTCAGATTTCAAAAGGTACACACAGTTTGGTAAAATTGCCCCTCCTAATCCGAATAACCAGCCACCCTGTCTCCTCCCCAGAGGCAAGCAACTTGGTCATTTTCTTTTGCTTTCTTCCAAAATATTCTATGCAAAATCAAAAAAATTATAAATACATATTTCCTTTTACTCATCTTTAAACAAATAAGCTTTGGTTTGTATCTTGTTTTATTCAATTAATAATATATCTTGGAGATCATTCTCTACATTTTAGAGAACATTCCATATCAGGTCATGGAGAGCTTTCTCATTCTTTTGGGGAATTTATCATAATTTAACCAATCCTCTACTGGTAGACATTTGGTTTGTGTCTAATGATTTGCTCTTACAAATGGTGGTACAAGATAAAGTTGTGTCCTTGTATCATTTCACATATGTGGGAAAGTATCAGTAGGCTAAAGCGAAATTCCTAAGTCAAAAGGTAAATTTTACTTAAAATTTTGACAAATATTACAACTTTTTCTCCTTTAAAAACTTCTACCTGTAATACATGAGTGTTTATTTCATTAGACTGTTTTCAAACTGTACATGACTTTTTTACTTTTTGCCAACCTGATATATGAAAAATAGTACTTAGTATAGTTTTAAATCACATTTTTTTCTTATATGTGAGACTAACCATCTTTACATATATATTATTTGTTTTCTGTAAACTATCTTTTCCCAAATTTTTACTAGACTGTTGGTATGTTATCTTATTGATTTGTATGGTTCCTTACATATTAGGAAAATTAGCTATTTCTGATATGTTACAATTTAATTTTTAGTTTGTCATTTGTCTTTTGATTTTGATTATATGCAAAATAAATTGATATTTAGAAGGCCTCTTCCACATCAAGATTTTATGTGTGTGTGTAATATATATATGTGTATATATATATGTGTGTGTGTGTGTGTATGTATGTGTGTGTGTATATATATATATATATAAAGACTGCTGTTTTCTGAGACTCAATAGAACATCAGAAGTTGATGGAGACAGAGTAGTTTTGAATGGACCCTGGGCACAGAGGAAAGGGACCAGGGGAAATCACAGAATAAAAGAAATGGAAATGTTTGTTTAACAAGCAAATGCAGGAGTCCCCTGAAAAAAGGTGTGACAAGAAGATACTAGGAGTATAAAGAAGCTGGTTATGAGACAAGCTGATTAGGAAAGGGCTGGAAATGTTTACAGATCCTATCATATGTTAATCAGCAGGATTCCCCTGCTTTGGTTGGGTTTGCCTCTAGAACTAAAGGCATTTCTTTGCTTACACAGTGACAATGGGCAAGCATGAGAAGGAGAACAAGAACACAGACATCCACACGTCTGTAACCACCGTTTACAGAGCATGTGGTGTGTGCCATGCCCCTGCTAAGCCTTGTACAGGCCCAATGTTATTTTTAATATTCACCACCGCCCTATGACATAGGTACTGTTGTCATATATCCTACAGATGAATAAACTGAAACTTAGAGAAGTTAAGTCAGTGCCTCAAATTTCATGTCTATAGAGTGGTTTCTATATGACTAGATTAATTCTTTGCTGTACAACTAAGAGAGCATTTTTATTAAGCTAAACTCTTAAACAGTTGGAGCCAATCAGTGTCACTTGCATATCTATAGTGAAACCTTCTCTGAAGGAAGCAGGGAGCAGCATTCCAATTCTGTGCTTCGTCCAGTCTTTGAGAGCCTCTGCTTGCCTGCTGTCAGCTGGGAGTGCTCATACAATGAACCGAGCATCTCCAAGAAGACCCCGGTTTTGAAACTTAGAGACATGCACTGCAAAGCAATCATAAGGGATCTAGGGATTAAAAAAATGTCAGCAGTTTTGAAGCAGAAAAGAAAGGGTTTATGAAGAAAACTCTATTAAAGTCATCAACTTTCTCTTGCTTTAGGTCAAAAACTTACAGCATGCTGGAATACTATTTGTTATGTTACAAAAGAGTGCCAGCTGTCATCTGTTTCCTTGCCCTTGTCATGTTTCTGCCCGGGGTATTTATATTTGACCATTGTTCTCTTAATGGATTGGACTAATAAACAAGCATGTGAAAGCTATAGTACCTACAGATCTAAAGTAAAAGGGAGATATAAAGTATATTGTCTGAAGATTTGTGATGTCCTTTCCCAAAGTATCATCAGGGAAGTCAGTTTGGCAAGAATGTCATTGATTTATGGTTGAGGACTAGGGAATCTATTGGGAAACTAAATGCCACCCAATTAATTCATCTTGGAAAAAGGAATTCACAAAGTAGAGGAGGGTAGAGTAGAAAAATCCCTCTCCGGTGTGGCCTTGCCTGTCTTTGAGACCAAAGTTCAATTCTCAGAAGATTATACTTCAGGGGGGATTAACCCTTGTCATTTCCACAATACATCAAGCTCAGAAAAGAATGTCTCTTAATCACTTCATGGAATTACACGTGATCGATCTTTGATGATTAGACTTTGATCATCATCAAAGACAGAACCAATAGGACCCAACTGGGAGTGCCTAATAAAGGCGAGGATGTAGATTGATGAAGTTAATTTTTAATCATCAACAGAGCCAGAACACACAGAGCAAGTGTTTAATAATTATTTGAATTCATGACAGAAAGAAAAAAGGAAGAGAGGATGAAACTGGTGGTCTCCGTGGTCAGGATTCATACCCATGGCCTATGATTCTAGTCTAGAGCAGTCGTTTTGGAATAACATTTTAAAATATAAACTCCTCGTATTTGGGGGCTCATACTGTGATTTGCCAGACATGTTAACTACAGAACTTAGCTGTGGCGAAGCAATTTTAGCTTCCCATATATTCAGCTCCCATATTTAATAGAGGAAAAAATTGTGACTCAGAGAGATTTGATGGTCATCTAAGGTCATAGCCCTAATTAACAGCATAGCTGGGGTTAGAATTTGAGTTTCCTGACATTCTCTTCTACACAAATCTGATTTTCCATTGATAGAAACCCAGAAATCGAGACCAATAGCATTCTGGTTTATCAACTTTTCCTCCAATTCTATTTGCACCATGTATTAACTCATTTAATTTATATGTCAGGTATTTATTGAGCATCTACTGAATGTCAGGTTCTGGAGGCCACTGAGAATACAGCATTGAATGAGACAGCCATGGGCTCAGCCCTCATGGGTTTTACAGTCTAATGGAAGCCAGTCACTAAATGAGTCATTACAAATGAAAGGGGGAGCTCTTCAGGGCAGGCATTAATTCTACTTTCTGGGCAAAAAAATAAAATACCCCCAAGAGGCTCCTAAGCAAATGTAAGAGCAAGAATTTGGGCCTTTGACTCTAAATTTAGGATTCTTACAAAATCACAATTACCTTTAAAGTATAGAAGCACCACTGCCTTATATTGGTTATCAATCAGTTTCTTTGTTGCCGCAGCTCAGAGCCTCAGAGAGTAGGTGCTGAGCGTCACATCAAATAGTTACTGAGCTCACAAGTTATTGGTGTGAAAGGGATACCTGGAGAATGTAGACCATCTCCTGCACCAGAAGATCTCATAGTCTGGAAGGAGAGAGAAGGTATGTACCCAGAACACAGTGCAACGTGAGTGAGCACCAAAGTGGGACAAATGAGACGCTGTGTCAGAGGGAAAGGGAAGGAGACAGGACCTGTGCCTGTCGGTGGACAGGCAGGTGGCACAGAGCTCACGGAGGAGCAGTGGAGATGCCCACTGGAGTCTGAGAGTGAAAGGCCTGGATTACCAGACTGTGGCCACTGGGGACCCGCTTGAAGGTGCCTGAGCAGGAAAGTGTGATGGGCAGACTATCCCCAGGTTCTAGGGGATTAATCTGGTAATGATATTTCTTAATTTCTAAGAAATGGGTAGCTCTATACCCACAGCTTGGAAAGGATCTTCAAATGAAGAGATTCCTCCCCTAAAAAATGAAGAAGACACATGTGACCTAGGACACTCCAAGTCACCTCTCGAGGATGAGTTTTAAAGTTTTGTCTCAGATTCTCAGAATACCCATTGAATACCAGCATTTTTCTAAATGACAAATGCACACACCCTTGACAGAGCAACTGACCTCTGGAAATTTTACCTCCGGAAGTACATGTATAAGCTGACGTGTGTACGCGTTGTTCCCTGCAATATCCTTTGAAATTGATTCACTATGCTGTACAGCAGAAACTAACAGAACATTGTAAATCAACTGTGCTCCAATAAAAATTAATTAAAATTTAAAAAGTAATAACAAAAGATTGGAAACAACCCAAGTGTCCAATAGGAAATTGATGGAATCAATTATTGTATATACATGCAATGAGGCATTATGCACATATAAAAAAAATGAGAAATCTTTCCATGTTCTTTAAAGGAAGGGCTGCCAATTGGGAAAAAGTGGTACAGAAGAGTCTGCTACTTTCTGTATAAAGAAGGAACAAAGAACTATATCTATTCATATTTAATTTGCATTTTCAAAATCCCAGAGGGATACATTTTTAAAAATCTACTGAAAAGTAGTTATCCAGGGGAGGAGGGTGTAAACTTTAGGGCAGAGAGACAGGAGTGGAAATGAATCTTTTCATTCTGATCCTTAGTTATATTTTAAATACGTGAGGGCATTACCTAGTCAACATAGTATTTTATCAAATGCCAGTGAGCAGAACACATTCAGCAGGGGCTTCCGTTGCCCATGAGGGTGGGCTCTGATTCCCAGCTCAACACAGAGGTTCCTGAGTGAGGAGAGTGCAGACCTGGAGCTTCCATACCGAGCAGGGCCACTTACCAGCATTTATTCATTCACATCCCCTCCAGAGAATCAAATTCCTGCTCTCTGCGATCAGGCAAAGCTGCTTGTTCTCCTGCAGCAGAACTTGTGCATCAAAGGAGGTTTTGGAATGTACTCAGTCACTGAGATACCATCTCTGTGATGGCCTGTGCCCTGTGCCCTGTGCCCAGCCCTCCTAGAAGAAAGGAGAGGGTAATCCAGCACTGGCCAGTTCCCTGAGCTCAGAGGGCACCTGCCTGAAGAGCAAAGGGCACCCACTTTCTAACAAATATTCCATTTTGTATCAAATCATATCTAACTAGAGGATGACAATTGTCGTTAGTGTCACCATCAGGAATTCAGGAGTTGCCTCCTTCACCCCTCTGTCTTCCTCTCAACTTTCTTAGAGTGGGGGTCTGGGTGTGTGTGTGTGTGCATGTGTGCATGCGCTATGTGTGTTCTTCCTTGTGAAAGAAAATAGAACATAGTGATTTAAAAATATAAAACAAATTTGCGTAAACATGGGTTCAAATCTGAGTTTGGCACTTACCAACATGGCCTTGAAAATGTTACTTAAGACTTCCCTGGTGGCACAATGGTTAAGAATCCACCTGCCAATGCAGGGGACAAGGGTTAAAGCCCTGGTCCAGGAAGATCCCACATGCCACGGAGCAACTAAGCCCATGAGCCACATATACTGAGCCTGTGCTCTAGAGCCCGTGGGCCACAGCTACTGAGCCCATGTACCACAACCACTGAAGCCCACGTGCCTAGAGCCCTTGCTCTGCAACAAGAGAAGCCACCGCAATGAGAAGCCCACGCAAGGCAACAAAGAGTAGCCCCCGCTCGCTGCAACTAGAGAAAGCCCGCGTGCAGCAGTGAAGACCCAACGCAGCCAAAAATAAATAAACAAATACATAAATTTATAAAAAAAATAAGAGGTTACTTGACATAGCCCAGTTTACTCACCTAAAAATGAGGTTGTTTTATAAAATAAAAGAGAAAATATATTAAAGCATTAGCCTTTTACCTGGCATTTAGAGAAGACCCAATAAATGTGTTGCTGATGATGTACGATGACCTTCTCCTGGTTGTGAAACCTCTGATGTATAATAATCTGGAAGCATTTGGTAGAAAATATATTGAATAACCTTATCGGCTTGTTTAGATCAGTTGCAGTAAAGAGACGTGGAATCTCCTCCAAGAGTCCCATGGAAACTTCTTTCATTTTCCTGAAATGATCTACCTGAAACCAAGAGGTGATATCTCCTTCATGTAGCTCTGGAAATGTTCCCAATTCGAACTGTATATTTGTTTATATACATAGCCAGAGTGGCTGACAGTCATTTAAGCTGCATTAGGCTTCTTGGCTGTAACCTCCTCCTCTAATTAGGCTTGTAATTGCAGAGCAAGGACAAATTGATTCAGCCAAAACATTGTCTGCTGGGAGCCTGGCCCCAAGATGGACTCAGCATCCCCCTCTCTTCGTATTCCTTATTTATTTATTTATGTATTTATTTATGTATTTATTTATTTATTTATGGCTGCGTAGGGTCTTCGTCGCTGCGTGTTGGCTTTCTCTAGTTGCGGCGAGCGAGGGCTACTCTTTGTTGCGGTTTGCGGACTCCTCATTGCGGTGACTTCTCTTGTTGCGGAACACAGGCTCTAGGTGCGCGGGCTTCAGTAGTTGTGGCACACGGGCTCAGTAGCTGTGGCGCACGGGCTTAGTTGCTCCGTGGCACATGGGATCTTCTCGGACCAGGGCTTGAACTCTCGTCCCCTGCGTTGGCAGGTGGATTCTTAACCACTGCGCCACCAGGGAAGTCCCTCTTCGTATTCTTTAAACACGCTCAGATGACATACCCCACCACCCCCAGGAGAAAGCAAAAACTCACGGCTGCTCGCAGGCCGCGGTCTGGCTCCTAGAACAAGGCTGCTGCCCCATTCAGGTTCACAGCTTCCTGCTCCTGAACCTTTAAGTGACAGAGAACAAGGACAGACTCTGTGAGGAGAGACCCTGGACTCTGAGGAGCGTCCCTCTAGCCTGTCCTCTCACAGGTCTCTTGAGTGAAGCTGTGACTCTTCAGGGAGTCCTCTCTCTTTGCCTGCCTTCCTTCTTTCCTCCCTCCCTTCCTTTCTTCCTTCCTTTTCTAATACAGATAAATAAATCTAATAAGCCTAGAGGATTTGCTACTACTATACCCATTTTAAAGGCTTAATCTTTTTTTTAAAGGTGAGACAACTTGCTCTGAAAGACATTAAGCAACTTATCCAATGATGATTCAGGTAATGGTGAGCTGGGATAGGAAGCAGATCAGTCTGACTCTAGAGCTCACACTCTTAGCCACCTTGCTGTACCGCCCCTCATTTTGAAAGAGGGTCCTTGGGCTAATTGCTTTGCAGAGCGTGAGAGGGGCACATCACTGGGCATTCTCCCTGTCTGTCCTATTTTAATGGCACACAGAGAAACCTGATTGCATGGGCCGATTGGAACGTGAATGCTGTAGAGGAAGCTTATTAATGGACCAGGGTTATTCTGAGGTCCTAGCAAAGCATGGGTCATCTCCAACTCAATACCATCATGAGCTATAATAGCCACTTCTTTCCAGGATATTATTCAATAATCAAAGTCGAGTTAAAGGGTAAAAAAAGCAACACTATATCTCCGGAGGAGGAAAAAAGGATAAAGGATCTCCCCTTGCCTGTAATTCTAATACATCTTCTCAGGAACCTAATTTGGACTCAGGGCTTCCCCATTAACTATATAAATGGAATTAAAGACTTGATTCCAGCAGAGAACATGAAGTACTTAAGGAATTTGTTCAGCCAGATGACACATTATTAATAGTAATAGGGGGTGGAATTATATAGTATTTATATGGCCCTTTATTTGCAGAGAGTGTTTGTTGGCTTCCTCACATACATATTACAATCCTAATGGTCATTTTGTGCACTCCCATTTGCCATGCCTGTATATATTTGCAGCATTTAAATATTTGTGATTAAATTAATGCACATGGAAGCCCCGTGTGGTCTGATGCTTCATCTATTCATAGAACACTTGCCTTCCCAGCCAAGGACCTCACCCAAGTCTCCTTGACCATCACAGGCTTCTGCAGGCTATTTGGGGTCATGAGGCCTAGAACCAATTGTCTTCTGTCAGTGGAGACTTTATTGATATCCTGGCTCATTGAAAGATCTTCTATTCTTGGGACTATGTGTCCGTTTTTAGCTGCAGATTCTTTTCTTGACTCTATTTCCGTAGTTCAGTGCCTTTAAGTAGGTTCACTCTTAAGATACCTGAGATTTAATTCACCAAATCCTGACTACAGGCTTAACTGGGATAATGCAGAGTAAATTATGATTTGCTGTAGATAATATTTATCTACCACTTTCCACTGTAAGTCCACATCTGATACTGCTTTTCCTGTTTTATGAGTTAGATGGTGATGGTGATGATGATGATGATGATAATCAAAAAAGAATTCATTGAGTACTGAGGTGTCAAACACTTAGTTGAGTACTTCACTTACGCATTCACATTTACCCCTCACAAGAAACCTGTGAGGTATTATTACTATTATATTACTATTATTGTTATTATTAATATCATTCCCATTTTACAGAGGCAGAAGCTGAGGCCCAATTCACATAAGCCAGCCAATGAGCCTGATGCTCACACCCAGGTCATCTGACTCTACCCCATGCACTGAAACCATGATAACCCTTGTACAACCCTCATTTGCTCCAGATCTCTTGAGCCTGGCAAGCTGAGTATGTGTTGTGCTGGGTTTTTTAAACTGTTATCTATCTTAGTCTCACCTATGGTTTGTTTAGGAAACTTCTGTGTACTCAGGTTGCCTGGATGTTGAAAGCTAAAAGTCAGAGAATTATTCTCAACCCTTCATGCTCCTCTGTGTTGCCTCTCCTCTTTATCTGTTTTTCCCTTTCCAGAATGATGGCCTGAGTCTCAGTTTTATGGGGTTTTTTTAGAATAGAATTGAATTTTCTTCATTTTACAATCTAACACCTTCTACTCCATGTCCTAACAGCAGTATCGTGGGCTTTGGGGATTGCTATTGGTCCACATGTTGGTGACAGTAAATTAGCATCTGGCCAAAAGACCCAGTTTTTCTTGTTGAGAAATATGAATCTCTGAGGCCAGGAAAATTCTGCAAAATATAACAAAGGTTACTTATATTTCTTCTGTACTCTCACCTCTGGCCTTTCCAGTGTCCCCAGATCACTCCTCTCATGTAGGAAAGTGTGGCTATTGATCCACACTGCGTGTTGGTAACATAATGTGGTACCTCTGTCAGGTGGCACTAAAATATATGATAGTATGTGGAAGACTTAAGCTAAAAGAATGTTTCTCAAGTGGTAGAATTTAAAGTTGAAACAATAACAGTTAACAGGTATCATGTTCTTACTTAGTTCCACCAAGTTCTTCCCATATTATCTCATTTCATTCTTATGTCAACTTTATACAACAGGTACATGATTCCATCTTACTAATGGAGAAATGACAAATAGTCTGCCTCATGTGTCCCAGCCGGTAAATGGGGGAAATGAATTCAAATGCTGATCTGTTTCATTCTAAAACCACACCTAACCTCTGTGGTCCCCCCTGATGAAGGACACAGGTGTGAGCAGGAGACCCTTCCCTATGATGATCAGACAGAGGTGCCCCCCACTCTGCCTGCACACAGGCTGATCCTGACAAAGGATTAGCTGAGGTTCCCTCTCACATCCACAGTGATAATGTTTCCCTCCCATCTGTGGTGGGAATTTACCAGGTGGCAGAGGGTGACGGTGAGGGTGATTCCTGAACCCGGGGTATGGCTGATGAATCAACCCAGGGAATCCTCAGACCCAGCTCTCCCTTGGACAGAATTAACCTCTTTCCTTCTTCCATCCTCAGTAGGAGAGGAGGGGATCCTACACAAGGAAGGAGAGAGGACCCATTTATTGAGCACCTACTCGATGCACACTCTGTGCTAGGCTCTTTCAGACTTATCTCATGGAGAGCTCAATCCTCCTTTTCTTCATAGGGATCTGTTGACTAAACATTGTTTTGACGGAGCAGATACCTGCAAAATAAATCACAGAGAACTCATTTGGCTTGGCTTTTGCATAGTTTTCATCATACAAGATAAGACATTAGATCAAAGTCTGTGCGTTGGTTAGTTTTTATGCACCAACTTGGCTGAGCTATAATTCCATTATTAAATCAAACACTATCAGGTGTTGCACCAAAGGTATTTTTTTAGATGTGGTTAACATTTACAGTCAGTTGATTTTGAATAAAGGAAATTACCCTTAATAATGTGGGTGGGCCTCATCCAATCAGTTGAAGGCATTAAAAACAAAAACTGAGATTTCCCAGAGAAGAAATTCTGCCTCAAGACTGCAATATCAACTCCTGCCTGAGTTTCCAGCCTGCCCTACAGATTGCAGCTTCCACAATAACATGAGCCAATTCCTTAAGAATAAATCTGTCTATCTATACCTATAATGTGTCATCTGTTTCAGCCTGAAAATTTTGAAACTCTCAAAAGCACTCAGATGGGAGCTGCCAACCCTGGGAGTAACAGTGCTGCCTCTGCTTTGTGTCTTGGGTGTCATTCCTTAATTCCCAGCATCCCTCTAGGCACTCTTTAGGTGTCACTGTCACCCAGCTCAAGAGGTGAGAGGCCACATGGTTCTGAGTTCTTCCAATTCTACCCCCACTGAAAAGTTAAAAAGAACACAGTGTGGCTGAGCAGGTGCTGCAGAGGCTTGGAGTTTGTGTCACTGTAACGTTGTGTAGTGTGGACCCTTAAAGAAGAAAGGGGCTGCTCGCATTGTCTCCACCCCATCCTTAATGCAGATGAGATGATCATAAGCACCTTGCTGTCCTCTGTGGAAAATGCCAGTTGGGGAGGTCTGTGTCTCTTTCAGAGCCTCCATCTCAGGGCTTCAGACGTTTGTAGCATCAGACATTTGTAGCATGGAGTCAAGTTTAGTCAAATGTGACAGATTTAAAGTCCATCAAGTCCTGGGGAAAGAGCATCTGAAGAGCCCGAAGATGAGCTCATTTACCTCTCTTCAAAGATAAGTTAGTGAAAAAGTTCAACAGAGGAGTGTTCAGCAGGTTGAAGCTCATAAATCTGTCAGTAAACTTTACTGACTGCATACAGGAAATTAAGCAAGGCTTTTTTTCCCCTTACCTCCAATATCATTTTGAATGATGTACTCTGCTTTATGGAGAGATCGTCTTCTTCTTGGCTGCTAGCCAGGCTTCTGGAAGACAGGGACAGATTTTATTTTTATATCAACCTGTTTCTGATTCAGAGTTTAGGGTGACATATAGTCAGGCATCAGGTTAAAAATATCATCTGTTAGAGGTCAGTCAACCCACTTTCAATTATGCTCAACGGGATATAATTGGTGATATTGACAATGCACTGGATTGCATTGATTTTCCCATTGGAGTGAAAAACCTTGGGACACTTTTCTTTTTCATCCCACTACCCTGTTAGTTGTGAAAAATTCTCTAAGGAAAAATTATGTTAGTCATAAGTTCTTTAGATATATCTATGCTGTTTTCCTGAAAGACTTGACCTTAAGTGTAAATAATTTACCACTTATTGCATGCTGACTCTGCAGGACTTCCACCCTGTCTTATTCTGGTTCTGTAATGAAACAGAGACGCCCAGCTGAGGGGTGAGTAGGAGCTAGAAGCCAGCCACACTCCAGTTGCCAAGTTACTCACCTTGAGGAAGGGGCATCTTTCTCTAATTCACATGAGTCACTGGTTGTTTATATACACCGTTATATTTAATCTGCACAAATGTTGCACAAGGTAGAGTTATGAATGTGGAGAGAGGGAAGATTAGGATGTACCCTGTGCCATAGGGTTGGAATTATTGGTATTAGTATGGACTCATGACATTTAATAGAGAGAGAGACAGACATAGTCATAAATATATGTAAGTGTGTGTATCTGCACACACCCACACACACTCGCATGTGCATTTTCTAACTCTGGCTACTTAGAATAAGACATACTAGGGCTTAAATCTTAGTACCTTGTTATCCAAAAAAAACCCCAGAAAACAAGAAAGAAAGGAAAATGGGGATGGTAATAATAGCTACCTAACAAGGTTATTGTGATGATTAAATGAGATAAAACATACTTATGAAGTCTGGCACTCCCAAACTCATTCCATGAGGCCACCATCACCCTGATACCAAAGCCAGACAAAGATATCACAAAAAAAGAAAACTACAGGCCAATATCACTGATGAACATAGATGCAAAAATCCTCAAGAAAATACTAGCAACCAGAATCCAACAGCACATTAAAAGGATCATTCACCATGATCAAGTGCGGTTTATCCAGGAATGCAAGGATTCTTCAATATATGCAAATCAATCAATGTGATACACCATATTAACAAATTGAAGGATAAAAACCATATGATCATCTCAACAGGTTCAGAAAAAGCTTTTGACAAAATTCAACACCCATTTATGATAAAACTCTCCAGAAAGTAGGCATAGAGGGAACCTACCTCAACATAATAAAGACCATATATGACAAACCCACAGCCAACATCGTCCTCAATGGTGAAAAACTGAAACCATTTCCTCTAAGATCAGGAACAAGACAAGGCTGCCCACTCTCACCACTATTATTCAACACAGTTTTGGAAGTTTTAGCCACAGCAGTCAGAGAAGAGAAAGAAAGAAAAGGAATCCAAATCGGAAAAGAAGAAGTAAAACTGTCACTCTTTTCAGATGACATGATACTATACATGGAGAATCCTAGAGGTGCTAGCAGAAAACTACTAGAGCCAATCAATGAATTCAGTAAAGTTGCAGGATACAAAATTAATGCACAGAAATTTCTTGCATTCCTATACACTAATGATGAAGAATCTGAAATAGAAATTAAGGAAACACTCCCATTTACCATTGCAACAGAAAGAATAAAATCCTTAGGAATAAACCTACCTAAGGAGACAAAAGACCTGTATGCAGAAAACGATAAGACACTGATGAAAGAAATTAAAGGCGATACAAACAGACGGAGAGATATACCATGTTCTTGGATTGGAAGAATCAACATTGTGAAAATGACTATACTACCCAAAGCAATCTACAGATTCAGTGCAATCCCTATCAAACTACCAATGGCATTTTTCACAGAACTAGAACGAAAAATTTCACAATTTGTATGGAAAAACAAAAGACCCTGAATAGCCAAAGCAATCTTGAGAAAGAAACATGGAGCTGGAGGAATCAGGCTCTGTGACTTCAGACTATACTACAAAGCTGCAGTAATCAAGACAGTATGGTACTGGCACAAAAACAGAAATATAGATCAACGGAACAGGATAGAAAGCCCAGAGATAAACCCACACACATATGGTCACCTTATTTTTGATAAAGGAGGCTAGAGTATACAATGGAGAAAAGACAGCCTCTTCAATAAGTGGTGCTGGGAAAACTGGACAGCTACATGTAAAAGAATGAAATTAGAACCCTCCCTAACACCATCCACAAACATAAACTCAAAATGGATTAAAGACATAAATGTAAGGCCAGGCACTATAAAACTCTTAGAGGAAAACATAGGCAGAACAGTCTGTGACATAAATCACAGGAGGATCCTTTTTGACCCACCTCCTAGAGAAATGGAAATAAAAACAAAAATAAACAAATGGAACCTAATGAAACTTAAAAGCTTTTGCACAGCAAAGGAAGCCATAAACAAGATGAAAAGACAACCCTAAGACTGGGAGAAAATATTTGCAAATGAAGCAACTGACAAAGGATTAATCTCCAAAATATACAAGCAGCTCATGCAGCTCAATATCAAAAAGCAAACAACCCAATCCAAAAATGGGCAGAAGACCTAAATAGACATTTCTCCAAAGAAGACATACAGATTGCCAACAAACACATGAAAGGATGTTCAACATCACTATCATTAGAGAAATGCAAATCAAAACCACAATGAGGTATCACCTCACACCAGTCAGAATGGCCATCGTCAAAAAATCTACAAACAATAAATTCTGGAGAGGATGTGGAGAAAAGGGAATCCTCTTGCACTGTTGGTGGGAATGTAAATTGATACAGCCACTGTGGAGAACAGTATGGAGGTCCTTAAAAAACTAGAACTACCATATGACCCAGCTATCCCACTCCTGGGCATATACCCTGAGAAAACCATAATTCAAAAAGAGTCATGTACCACAATGTTCATTGCAGCACTATTCGCAATAGCCAAGACATGGAAGCAACCTAAGTGTCCATCAACAGATGAATGGGTAAAGAAGATGTGGCACATATATACAATGGAATATTATTCAGCCATAAAAAGAAACAGAATTGAGTTATTTTGTAGTGAGGTGCATGGATCTAGAGTCTGTCATACAGAGTGAAGTAAGTCAGAACAAGAAACACAAATACCGTATGCTAACACATATATATGGAATCTAAAAAAATGGTTCTGATGAACCTAGGGGCAGGACAGGAATAAAGACACAGATGTAGAGAATGGACTTGAGGACACAGGGAGGGGGCAGGGTAAGCTGGGACGAAGTGAGAGAGTAGCATTGACATATACACACTACCAAATGTAAAATAGATAGCTAGTGGGAAGCAGCTGCATCACACAGGGAGATCAGCTCGAAGCTTTGTGACCACCTAGAGGCGTGAGATAAGGATGGTGGGAGGGAGACACAAGAAGGAGGGGATATGGGTATATATGTATGCACATAGCTGTTTCACGTTGTTATACAGCAGAACCTAACACAACATTGTAAAGCAATTATAGTCCAATAATGATGTTAAAAAAATAATAAAAGGGGGAAGTCAGACTTTATATATCTGCTGCTGGGTCTTTAACTGAAAGCCTGAGATGGGACTCACACAAACGCTGGAGTTCTGTGGCTTCGCTGACACAGATGGCACTTGAAGAAGACCATCAGGAGAGCCTTGCATGTTCTTGAGAACTGCAATCTGGGGAATTATTTAAAGTAGTGTTCTTAACTCACTTGAGGAGTCGTTAAGCGCTCGGTACACTGATTACACTCTTTAGATTTTCTTTGGACCAAATTACAGCACAAGAATTTCCTTCACAAACATGTAATTACTTTGGGGGAAAAAAATCACAATTCAGGAAATAATAATAGTAAATTATATAATGCTTTACGTATTGACTTGCATAATTTTGTTAGGTTTCTAAGGGTCTTCATGGAACATTTTGATCTTCGCAGCTTGTGATCAAGAACTTGTGGATGCTTTTCCAAAAGCAAGAGCCCAGGCAAGGAAGCAGCCTTTGGGTTAAGGCTGGGTGGGAAAGGGGGAGCAAGTCCCCCAGAGAGTCAGAGGAAGGCCGACTCTCCTCTGAGGAAGAATGCCCACTTTTGGGTTCAAAAGAACATAGACTGTAGATTCCCCAGGTAGAACCTGGGTCAAATTTATTTTTCTTCACTTTCCAGCAGTGCATCCTTGGCATGTATTCCTTATCTGAGAATTGTGGATAATAGCATCTACTTTGAAGTGTTGCTGGGAGGATTGTCCATCACCACTGTTGGCCCTTGGACTGTTGGCCAAGGTCTGGGCCTTCCTTTTTTTAACTTATTTTATTGAAGTATAGTTGATTTACAATGTTGTGTTAATTTCTGCTGTACAGCAAAATTTTAAAATTATCTGATCCTCTCTTTCTTGGGAAATAAAACACCTTCTTTGTCTAGAGTAATGGTAGGGAAAATAAAGATCAGATCATTTCAGATGTCTTCAGCCTGTTTTGATTTGAGATCCTCAGGTTTAGTCTACCTTGTGTCTATTTATTCTCTCTCTCTCTCGCATCAGCTTTATGGCGTAAGCATTCTTGTCTGGCTGACTCTTTCCCAACACTGTCACAATGTAGACACTGAATTATTTTCACTGAATGAATGAAGTGAGGGTCAATAATTCAGTGTCAAATGTCTTGAGCATGAAATTGTCTTTATTTTTTTAATTGAAGTATAGTTGACTTACAACGTTGTGTTAATTTCTCTGTATAGCAAAGTGATTCAGTTACACATATATATACATTCTTTTTTGTATTCTTTTACATTATGGTTTATCACAGGATATTGATTATAGTTCCTTGTGCTATACAGTAGGACCTTGTTGTTTATCCATTCTATATATAATAGTTTGCATCTGCTAATCCCAAACTCCCAATCCATGGGGCTTCTTGATTGGTCCTGGTGCTCAAAGTTATGGGCTCACTGGACCTTCTACAGATAGTGGCTCAAAGCAGACCTGTCTCATTTGGCTGCAGTTTTCTTAACGATCTTCCTCTACTTGTCCTGAAGATCCATCCCAACTACTGTGAAAAACTATTTGCTTTTGCAGAAATGATTTTACTTTGCCTTTGCCTTTTATAAACCCAGTTTTCGCTTATGTTATAATTAGACCAGGGGAGGGAGAGGGCTGATTATATACCTTTGGCTAAATTAAACTCAGGTTTTGTTTACAAAACTTCTGCTTATAAATATTTCCTTGGGAACATATGTGTTGAGAAGACTAAATCTTGTAGATTTTAAAATACTTTCAGAAAGACCACATAGTATTTTAACTCTATTTTATAATCTCTAACTTAACAATTCATGCTTTTCAAAGCACATTGTATTCACTGTATCATTGGGTCCTCAGGGCAACAGGATTATTATTTCTACTTCCCAGATTAGGGAATATTAAGTTCAAGAGTTTGTGATTCAACATCCACAGAGCTGACATTAGGGTTTGGACTGTTCTTTCCCAACGCTGTGTTCCCAGTGCTTCAACTTTACCATGTTGTGTCCCATTAAAGATACTTCATGTGTGTAATAATAATAATAATGGCAAAAATAATAATAAAATACCTTCAAAACACTTTGTACTCAACATTTTTCTTCTGTTTCCCCTCCAGACTTCTGCTCCCAAGAAATATGTTTCAGTACCATGTTTTATTAACTTTAACTAAGTTTACAAGAGGGAGTATTCAACTAGAACAACCCTAATTGGCTAGAAACATAATATAATAATCTCTTTTCACCCAAATTGTAGAGGAGTTAATTGGACCTGCAGAGCCAACAGTTAAACACATTGCTTTAAACATACAGTGAATCTAATTTACTCCGAAAACATTGTTGCGGAAGCAGGGCAAATGGAAGGGAAGGAGGGAGAATTCTCAGCGGAGCTTTAACTCAGTTTAGTTTAGTTATCTGTTCTTGCTAGATAAACAAAACAAAAAATAATAATTTACTTAAATATATCTGTTTGTGTGTGTGTGTGTGTGTTTGTAAGATAGATAGATAGGTAGAGAGATAGATAGACACTTTTCCAATTGAAACAGTCAAAAATTAAAAAATTATAAATTTTACGTTGGAGTTGAACTAAGCCAAAATCAGCAGGTTGGGATCACTGTGTTCCCTGCCCCCAGCCCCTCATAACTATTATCCCTAAGAGCCTAAATACAATAGGAAGGTTTTTTTTCCATGTAATTTTTGCCCTATGGCAAAAAACAGAAAACAAAGAACAAAAAACCTTAAAATTTAGTGATTAAGAACTGGTCCAATTTAAATCAGCGGTTACTAGTTGCTTGGTGTATTAGAAATCAAGTATATTGATTTTTAGTTCCTCCTGCACTCAGTGGGCTCCCAGTCTCTGTCTGGCAAGCCTTGAAACCTGCTTACCTCATGAGGTCCAGACAGTTAAATGAGAATGGACCTTTAGACTGAAAGTATTACTAAGATGTCAGCAACTCGTGTGGAGACTCAATTCAACGAGAGCACGTAGAAAACACATATATCTTAAAATGAAAAGTTTTCAAGATTCTTTCACTAAAGAAGGTGCTCTCAATGGGACATTTTCTGATAACACTTTATTAATCAGTGTTTTGCCTTTTAATTATACCGTAATTCACATACTATGTGATCCTTACTTTTCACAAATTCAAATTAATTGTCATTCAGTTGGTATTAATTAATAAGCGTTAGTTGGCAAGCCACAGATTTGGAAATTTGTATTAAGCAAATATTTCCACCACCTTCTGGAAAGAATGTGTCTCTATATACATCTTCTGAACTTCTTTTTTTTTTTTTTTTTTTTTGAGACTTCCCTAAGTAGAGAAGGTTGGAGTAACTGTGTCCTTACTCATTATTAGTTCATGATTTTCACAGCAAAAAGCACTGTCACATATTCTACACTTTGGATTTGAGCTCTCATCTTGAGATCTTTCATTAACATATTACTCAATGCCTGGAACCTTATTTATGTGTCAGGAAAAAAATCAGAACACTGTTCAGATTGGGCTTGAGGGAGATAACTGCAGGAACAAATTTTGTTGACGACTTTGGCTGAGTGTATGTAGTTTGCTACTCTTTTTTATTTTTTCTTTGCTTGGAGGTAAACTCAATGATGTCAATGATGTGGGTCCTTCTCATTTTTATGTTGCTGGAATTGGCACCTATTGTTTGGTCTGATTCCAGACTACCTTCTTCCAGGAAAAGCCTATTGTTGAAGGCTCGCTCTCTCCACACCCTTAAACTCTGTCATTTATCTCCTATTTTCTAAACAGATACCATTTATTCATACGGCCCTGTCCTCCTGGCCACATTGATTGGCCCAAAAATGAGTGCCTGACCCAAGCTGGGTCAATGAATCTTTCCTCATGGATATTTGGATTTGGAAACAGGGGGGAATATTTGGCCAGTCTCTCTCTGGTACTGAATCCATAAGATGTACATCTGGGGAGATCTTGGTGGTCGTGTTTTTGGCCACATAGAGAAAGCTACTCTGCCATAGAGAGAAAGGAGGCTGAAATGACCCAAAGAGGGAAATAAACGAGAGAGGAAGAACATCCCGATGTTTCTATTATTATAGAGGTCCAACCATAGCCTTGTTCTTGGGTTCTTGACCCAACATTTTCTGATAGAAATGTTCACGTATGTAAATGTTGAAATAATTTTACAGTGAACACTCGTATCTACCACCTAGATTCTACAATGAACGTTTTGCTGTATTTGCCTTATCTCATATCTATCTATCCATCCCTTATCCATAAAATCATCTTATTTCTCATGGATTTTAGCTTAAGTTGCAAACATCACTTCACTAAAACCCTGAACACTTTAGCATACATATCATTAAGCAGAGTTCAATTATTGTTTACTTATTGAGGTAAAATTTACACATAGTAAGATGCACAGATTTTAAGTGTAGCATTCAGTGAGTTTTGGCAAATGCATACATCTGTATAACTCAAGTCCCTATCCATATACCTAGTATTTTCTTTGAATAAGTTTCTCTTTTCACTTAAGATAATTCAAGTCTTTGCTTTCTCCACCTGCAACCAAGAGAGTCATTGTTATACTTCAGCAAATTCACAGCTGAATTGGGAATTGGACTATCTTAGTCTGCTTTTGTTATAGCTTAGTACACCATAATAAAATAGCACAGACTGGGTGACTTGAACAACAGACTTTTATTTCTCACCATTCTGGAGTCTGGGAAGACCAAGATCAAGGTGCCCGAATTCAGTTCCTGGTGAGGACCTTCTTCTTGGCTTGTAGATAGCTGCCTTCTCACTGTGTCCTCACATGGCAGAGAAAGAGAGAGAGCCCTAGTTTCTCTTCCTTTTTTTTAACAACAACGCTGATCCCATCACGGGGGCCCTACTCTCATGACCTCATCTAAACGTAATTACCTCCCAAAGGCCCCACCTCCAAATATCATCATATTGGGGCTTAGGGCTTCAATATATAAATCTGGGGAGAACACAAAAATTCAGGTGAAGTAGGTTGACGCTGTCAGTCAAGTCTACTATATCCTTCATGATTTTCTGCCATTTTTTTCTATGAATTATTGAGATAGGGATATTAAAATCTCCAAATACCATTGTGCCTATTTCTCCTAGCCACTCTAGCAATTTTTGCTTCATGTATTTTGAATCTCTGTTATTAGCTGCATAAATGTTTAGAATTGCTATGTCCTCTTGATAAATTGACCCTATTACCATTATGAAATGAACTTCTTTATCCCTGGTAATATTCTTTGCTGTGAAATCTTTTTTGTCTGATATTAATATAGATGTTCCAACTTTCTTTTGATTCATGGAATGACAAGCCACATACTGGAAGAAAATATTTGCAAAGCATATATCTGGTAAAGGACTTGTATCTAGAATTTATAAAGAACTCTCAAAATTCAATATGTAGAAAGCAAACAACCTAATTTTTTTAAATGGTAAAAGAGTTTTAACAGGTACTTCACCACAGAAGACACACAGATGACAAATATGCACATGAAATGATATTCGACATCATTGGTCATTAGGGAAATGCAAATTAAAACCACAGTGCAGTCTCACTTCACACATATTAGAATGTCTAAAATTAAAAAGACTGACCATATCAAGGTGTCAAGAATCTGGAGGAACAGAAATTCTCAGTGCACTGCTAATGAGAATGTAAAATGAAACACCACTTTGGAAGACGATTTGGCAATTTCCTACAAAGTTAATCATATGCCTACAATGTAATGAAGCTGTTGCATTCCTGAGACTTTACCCGAAAGAAAAAAAGCATATGTTCATACAAATGTAAATGTTCAAAGCAGCTTTGTTTGTAGTAATAGCAAAAAAATGGAAACAACCTAAATACCCATCAACAGATGAATGATAAACTGAGGTATATGCAGATAAACTATTACTCAGGAATTTAAAAAAAGAAATGAGCTATTGATATACACTGCAACATGGAAAAATGAGAAAATAATTATGCTGAGTGAAGGAAGTAAGACCAAAAAAAAATAGCACATGCTTTATAATTCCACTGACATAAAATCTAAAAAATGAAAACTAATCTAAAAGCACAGAAAGCAAGTTAGTGATTGTCAGAAGATTGGGGTTGATGGGGAAGGATAAGCAGGAGGATTACAAAGCAACATGAAGGATTGTTTGGGGATAAAGGATATGTTCATTACCTTGCTTGTGGTGATGGCTTGACAGGTGTATACATATGTCAAAACAGGTTAAATTGTATACTTAAATTATATCCAGTTTATTATATGTCATTTATAATGTAATAAAGCCGTTTTTTAAAAAGTGCCATATCTGTCCAAGAAAAATGAAAACCTATGTCCTCACAAAGACTTGTAAACAAATGTTCTTAGCATTATTCATAATCACCAAACATTGGAAACAACCAAAATGTCCATCAGTTGGCACACAGGTAGACAAAATGTCATATGTCCATACAATGGAATACTATTTAGCAATTAAAGGAATGAACTACAAATACATGTTATGACATGGATGAACTTCAAAAACATGATGCTCAGTGAAAGAAATCAGACACAACGAATACATATTGTATGATTCCATTTATATGAAATATCCAGAAAAGGCAAAGCTATGAGAGACAGAAAGTAGCTTAGTGGTTACCTAGGGAGTGGGTGTGGGAATGGGGATTAATTGTAGATGTGCATTAGTGATCTTACTGGGGTGATGGAACTGTTCTAAAACTGATTTATGGGGATGGTTGCACAACATGGCAAGTTAACTACAACAAATAGTTCCAAATTCTGGCCCACCTTGTCTCGGTTTTCTCAGCTTATGGTGAACTCTCAGAATGGATGTGCATAACTGGAAGGAAAGCTTGAGGAAACTTAACAGAAAGAGCTACAGGAGTTGAGATACTGCCCTGTGCCCTAATTAAATAACTCCTCTGAGTAATACTGTTACCTTGAAAATGTGATCTTGGAAGATAGCTGTTTGAACAATGAGCACATTATAAGATTATGGCCATGAAAATGAACTGTAGGCATTTTAGGAAATTAAAGGGGAGAACAAACATTGCCAAACATTGCCAGTCTCCTGTTTAGACTCTTGTTGGGTTTCATATGCCAGGTTGGTATCCATCAGAGGGTAGTACTACCATCTTAGTATATTAAGAAGTGTAAGTTCTGAAAAAAATCGTAAGTGCAATGAAAGCCTGGAAGTTATATTATAACCTAGGGCTTAGTTTTTATGCATGCCATGAAGCTGTGAAAAGGAAAAAGAAGAAAAGGGCGATTTTTTTTTGTTCTGGAAGTTTTTCTTCTCTCTCTGATGGTGAATATAAATTTCATCCTTAAAATGGAAAGGCAAGGAAATAGAAATATAATTTTACACAGAAATATAATTTTACACACTTTTGCATTGTCCATTGGGAAAGTTTATAGACAGGCAGAAATTACATCGTATCTTTCTGGGATTTCTGTCCCACAGAAATAGTGTGGTATTATATTTGTATGCAAAGCAGTGGGGGTCCTGCTGGCAGTGAACTCAGTGAAGGTGGGAATAGAGTGTCCTCAGGGATGGTGGTTGAAGTTAACCTCATCACAGCCTCACTATCCAATGACATTGACTCCTTGTGTTTGCACGTAAACCAGAATTCAGTCATCAGCGCTACACCTAGACAATATTTGCCTAATGGGAGTGAAGGCAGATGAGAAGCTTCACTCACAGAATATGTGACATCGATGCTAAGGAGAAAACCTGGTGAGGTGACAGTCTACAGGGTCCTCGGGAACAAGGTGTTGTGATTATCAAGATTTCTGTGATCCTCTGCACTTCGATTACTGCTAATACTCAACTAAGGAGATGTCCTTGTGTTTGCCTCTGAAAAGAAATACATCTCCACAAAGAGGGGAGATAACAGCTGTTATATAAGATAGTGAATGCATTGTTTGTGCTTCAAAGGAGTTCCAGCTCGCAATGCAACAGGAGCCTTTGCTTTTGAAAATACTGTACAAAGAGAAGCACCAGTGGGCTTGAGTGTGAGCATTGCCTGAAGCACTTTAAATGCTACTTAAGAAGGATATAGAATAGATCTAAGCATCTCCATCAGATTTACTTCATTTTTATATTCTAGGGATGGACAATTTGAGTTACTTTCAACAGTTTGATTCAAACATAGATTATCCTGTTCAACACTGGTCTTTGACTCACAAAAATGTTATAGCTAATGATGAAACAGTAGCTAATATCTATACAAGGGTAGCACATTCAGTAAACTGATAAACTGAGGAGGAGAAAACATTGAGTAAATTCATGAACGAACAGTCTGCTTTGACTTCTGCTGTGAAGGGTAATTCATTCATCTTATGTTTGAGTTAATTACAGAAATATAACCTAAGTGGGCTCCTGCTGTGAAATGATAAAATGCATAAGATTAATACACAAATGTGGGAACATGCACCACACATTTTAATTCAATAATACAAACTTGCAGCTTTAATTAATAATAGACAATCAATCAATAAAAAGGATTGATTTTGACCAATAAAAATGTGACTAGTAAATTTGCTCCTTATTTTTCTCTGCTCTGGATTTAAGAGAGCCATTGGTCTCTTCTTATGATACTGGTTTGTGATGCATTTGTCACTGGCCTTCCTGTCTTGTCACTGGCCTTCCTGTCTTGTCACTGGCCTTCCTGTTTGAGGATGATGCCGCTCATGGTGTTGCCATCTGTGTGAGCAGATGTAGCTGGGTTGTCTGGTGGGGGTCCACCTGATCTTTTCACATCGTTCTCTGTAGCCAGAGCTGCTGCTAAACAGGCTTTGTTGTAACTAACTTTGACGTTTAGACTCCTGTTGGGCCCAAAACACATGTTCAAAGTCAGCTGCCCCATACCTCTTACTTTCATATTGTATTGGCCTAATTACTGCTTTGATTTCCTGCTTGACTGCAGCTTGGCCTCCACGTTATAGGTGAAGGCATATCTTTAAGGTGTTGCTTCTCTTTTGTCTGCTTCTCACCCTTCATCTGTTTAGATAGAAATGCAACGAGTCAAGTAACCATAGTCCATTCTGATGGACTGTAGGCATTTCAGGAAAACAAAATTAGAGAGGAGAGCAACTATCACAATGGTTCAGTGTCCTGGACTGCTAAGTGGCTCAGGACCTCTTTTTTTATTGAAGTAGAGTTGATTTACAATATTGTGTTAGTTTCAGGTGTCTACTTTATGTATCTGTTAATCCCATACTCCTCATTTGTCCCTCCCCCCACCCGCTTTGGTAACCATAAGTTTGTTTTCTGTGGCTGTGAGTTTGTTTCTGTTTTGTGTATAGATTGATTTATATTATTTTTCAGATTCCACATATAAGTGATATCATATAGTATTTGTCTTTCCCTATCTGACTTATTTCACTAACATAATATTCTCTAGATTCATCCACATTGTTGCAAACGGCAATATTTCATTCTTTTTAATGGCTGAGTAATATTCCATTGTGTGTGTGTGTGTGTGTGTGTGTGTGTGTGTGTGTATTATATATGCTTAAGAAGATGTGGGGTATATATATATAGCCAATCGTCTGTTGATGGGCACTTGTCTCAGTATCTCTTTACAGAATCTAGAAGAAGGCTGAAAATTAAACTTGTATTCCACCTCTCATGAGTAGGAATAGGCTTTATGTCAATACTTCCTGCAATGAGGGGTAATATTAAATAATTGTTATATTAAATATTAATATTTATGTTTATTAAATATATTTATATTAAATTATATTAAATAAACATCAGGTTTTGTATGAGAATTAAATGAGATAAACACATACAAAACATCAAGAACCATGTCCAGCATACAATAAATGCTCAGTGAATATTTGCTTTTGTCTTTGTATAAAATAAAAATCACCTTCGATTCCAGAATTTGAGGCAACACTGTCTTGGCAGAGGGATTGTCCTAAAAGAAATAAAATATACAGTAGTTCAGTTGAGTTGCCCAAGTGACACCACCTAGTGGGGGGTCCAAGGAAAAGTGAAAGAACAGGGTTAAGACCTCGAAAAGTAGCAGCCGGGGAATGAAGAGGGCAATGGAAGGAGTGAGAGGCAGAAGTAAAAAAATACTTGCTTCATTCCAGCTTTGCTAGAAAGAGCCAGGTTACACATGAGTGCAGCACCACATGAATGCCACATTTGGTGTATGCATGGGTGGGGCTGGGGATGGTGAGAGCGTGAACCCCTTTACTCAGATAAACCATGGCACTAGGATGCGGTCCTGAGGGGTAAGGGAAAAATAAAGACACAGACATTGTTAGAACTAAGTTTTAGCTCTCCCTCTTGGCCCTGAATGTCCACTGCTCTGACCCCCATAGAGATGCATCAGTTTCTCTATGGTGATCTATTTGGGGGAGACCAAAACCAAATCGATTTGGAGAGGTCATGAGGCTTATTGGCCTCCAAAGTTCACTTTTGAGCAGGACTGTCTCAAGATACAACAGACAGGAAGTGGTCAAATCCTCATGGAACTCATACTCCTTTGAACTGCCTACAGCATCACCAGCTCACCTTGGGCCACCTTTATTTGTTCTTGGGCTTTGTTGTTGGTCCTAGATCCTAGATGCAGGCCATATAAGGTGTCCTTTCCTGCAACTTTCCTGATGCAATTAAAGCCCCCTTTAAAAAGTTGTTTCCCAAATCCCTTTGAGGGGTTTACAATGAATCACATACAAGATGAGTGTGCCTGCAACTTAATAATAATAACAATAATAATAATAATAAACATTTATTGAGCACTTTTCAGGTGCCCAGACCCTGTGCTAAGCACTTCCTAGGCCTTACACCATTTAATTTTCATAATCACCCTCTTTAGTCTTTCTAGAAGTGTCTTTTTGAAAAAAAAAAAAAAAAAAAAACCTCTTTAAAAATGCATTCCTGAAATCCCAAAGTTCCCCAATCAACTACTTCTCACAACAATTTTGCTCCATATCCCATGAACACCTTCAACTCGTCCCAACTGCAAGGGGAACAGTTCGTACTGCAGACACACCATGGAAGCTCAAGAAGCTCACAGTACCCTAGCAGGCAAGGCAAGGCAAGGAGAAAACAAGAGGCTTCAAGGCACCCAACGCAGCTTTCAGCTCTGTACATGTCCCTAATTATAGATTTCCCAAAATTGTCAAGGGGAGAGGAAAAGTGAGATGATAATAAAGTGAGAGGATAATAAATTAGCCTGTGATCTAAGCCACTCAAGTTGGAAGAAGTTCTCAGGAAATTGGCATCTAGAGAAACTCAGCTTGCTTGCTCAACATAGTCCTATTTCTGTTTATAAAAGTCACACAAGTGTATTACAAGTATATATTCATCCCACAAATGTTTCTCTTATTACATTTTTCTCTGTAAACGCTCAACAACACGTATATGCAAAGACCATTAGCAGAATGCCAACATAGGCTTTAGAGTTTGTAATTTTAAAAAGCAACAACTAAGATCTGCTGTAACTCATAAAATATGCAATAAGGGATTTTGAGGAAGATTGAAAAATAGAAGAAAAACTGTGCTCCCAGCAGGCAAAATATTCATGATATTTTTAATAATAATGAAACATAAGACCTTCATAAGGCAAAACTAAAATCCATTTTGAGTGTGAAAAAAAAATAGGTTCCATTTAATTTCTTTAGGTTTTTTGGTTAGATTTTATGTTTCTTATTGAAAAGTTTGAGAATATGAAAAGTATAATAAGTGCCTGAGGGGAGGTATGGAAGAGGGAGCCAAATAAGACTAGGTAAGGTAAGAAGCCTTTCTACAAGAGTATCTTCACCCTCTTTTCTTCACAAATTCAGTTTTGTTTTACTTTCAGAAGGCAAAAAGGGAAACCAAGTATTGGCTGGCTTGCCTTTATTTATATAATCTATAATATCCTGGCAAAGCATACATTGAAGGGTATAGTTTGTTACTTATGCTGACTTATGAGGTTTACCTAATTCACCTTAGAGAGGGAGGAAGGGAGAGAGGAAGGAAGATGAGCATTTTTAGTTCTTCAAAGGAATTACGATCATTGTCTTCAAATACCAGATGGATTTGTCCTAATGGCAATGGATTAGACTTATCACTTTTGAGTGGTATCTGCAAGCATGAGAATTCAATAAGGAAGAATCCAATATTGTAGTTGCTGGTTTCATTTTATCTTCCACTCAGTTCTAAGGTCCCTGAAGTTGGGATCACATTTTTTTTAATTCACTACTGTGTTTCCACTGCCTAATCAAGTAGTTTTAATAAGTGTTTGAGTAGGAGCGTAACTACATGATGGTTGGACCTGTCCAGTCATGGAAGCAGTAAGCTTTCCGTCACCAGGGATGTGCCAGCATTTCTGACACGTGGGGTTAGAGCAGAAATCTGAGTGTGAGGCAGGGGTTGGGCTAAAGAGTACGTGATGCCTGATTTAATTCTCATCTTCTGAGATCCCATTCATTTCAAATATCTGTTTTGCCTCTGTGCCTTTTTACACAGTTTTTAGGAAACTCTTTCTCCCCATCTACAAAATAGTCCTCAAGGAAAAAGATGTAATTGCACGGCCTATGGTAAGGATGGGGAGCTGTGTGCTTTTTCCTAGGTCCTTCTTATGTTTCCAGGAAATCTGATGACTCCCTCCTTTATTTCCTTCATTGTATCGTGGCCTTCTTGACTAAATCTTCCCCTGTTACCAGAAAAGAGGGTGAAGTTACTCTGGTATAAAGGTTTCAGAAGGTGCTGGTTACTGAGGCCACTGAAAGAAGCCTCACTCCCTGAGAGGCTATTGTTCTTCTTACATGATACCTAATTGTGAGGCTTCTTAAGAAATTCACCAAGGAGATTGGGCCACAGTCAACAGAGTAATGTTACTGAACATTCCTTATGCATTGCTCCTTAGAGCCATCTGACCTCTGCATGTTCCTGCGATGCACTTATATATGACACTGCTCCCATGAATCAGCAGAATCGGGAGAAAGCAGGAAAGACAGCAAGTACCTCAGGGCCTCCTGGGTTCCCAGCTCTCCTTCTTTGAGGGACAAATCGTACCATTTGGAATTTCTAAGAAGTAGAAGTATTTTGATGTTGGAAGGCGTGCCCCAATCAGCCACCTAGGATTGTCTGTCTCCCTGAGAGCGGCTCTGATTAAAGCAACCCCTGCTGCAGTCTCCTAATCAACCTGGAAGTGATTGTGTGTCATCTCGGGTGTTCACTTGCTCCTTTCAGCTCCCATCCACATGTTGATTGGCAGAAATGCAATAGTTACTGTTTTCATTTATGCTTAATTTAAAATTTTATTGGCTTTGCGGAGCAAACAGAAATAACAATTTGCAGGAAAGAGTGAGTATAGAATACTAAACATTTGAGAAGGGGAAAACGTATAAGGAATCAGAAGAGAATATCTAATGACAGGGAAATGGAGCTGGTCCAAAAGAATGCCCATGAATCTGCAAACTAAATTGCAGAAGCTCTCTCAGAAGGGGAAAAAGATGGAGGGAATACACATACTTTGTCTCATCTAACGCTCACCCTTTTGAAGGTATGTCAGATGGGAATTAAATTATTCTGATTTGACAAATGGAAAAACTGAGGTACTAGATAATCAAGCAACTCACTCAAGATCATAACTCAGTGACTGAACCTAGAGTATTGATTTTTTAAGCTCTTTTGGGTTATAGAAACAATCAAGAATTCTTGGAAAGACTTTTCTCTCCAAGGTGTGGGGAAGGTGTAGCATTGCCCAAGCTAGTACATTTTTGTGGTTTATTTCTGGGGATTCCCATACACTTGAAGGCTTTGCCCTCTGTGGTAAAGACCTTTCTAACCTGAGGAACATTTCCTAGTTTCCTAATTCCATGCACCCAATGGGGGAATTAAAACTGAGGTATTTTGTAAAATGCATTTGACGGTCATTTCATAAAATGATACATGATTGTCCTTAAAATGGCTAACATGCTTATACTCTTGATCTAAACTCTCTAGAAAGTCACCTAGGATGTGGATTAAAAGCTTCTCTCTTGCTGAAGACTTGGAACCAGGATTCCTAAGTGCAATTCATGGGCCTGGGCAAGCCTTTAACAAAGCTTTCTCCAGTCCACAGTGAAATAAGAAAAATAAGAACAAGTGAGTTTTTCATAAAGATAACTTTAAAATTTCTGAAATCATGTCTTTCCCATATTTTTAGTGATGAGTAGTTTTGTAAGGGTTTTCTCTGCTTTAAAGGGAATGGTGGGGGACTTCCCTGGCAGGCCAGTGGTTAAGACTCAGCACTTCCAATGCGGGGGGCACAGGTTCGATCCCTGGTCGAGGGACTAAGATCCCACATGCCACACAGCGTGGTCAAAAAATTAAAAATAAAATAAAAAGAATTAGAACTTAAAACTGAGAATTTTTAAAAAGTTAAAAAAAAAAAAAGGGAATGGTGGTATTGAGAGCCCAAGGGTTGAATGGTCAGAAGTCCAATCTCTGGCTCTACCACCCATCAGCTGGGTCTGACTGGGCAGTGTTCTTAGCCTCTTTGAGCTTCCACTGCATTATCTGTAAAAAGGGAATATTAACAGTATCTATACCGTAAGTGTTGTGCAGATTCAATATAAAGAATCAGTCACATATTAAACCCTCAAACGTTAGCTAATATTAGGAGTAGATGGTAATGTATATCACTATCTATAATATATAAAATAGATGGTAATATATACATATATAATATATGTACACATAGACATATGCATAAAACCATAGCAAAAAGAAGTTGGCAATTCTATATAGATGCCTGAAATTATTTTTTTTAACTTTACCGTCGTGAAATCCAAATGTCTAGGAATTACTCTTCTAGTATATAAGAGGAGAGGGAGAGAGATAGAAGGGAAGAGTGAGTATCCAGGGGTAGGGAAAACTTTTTAAAATTATCTGATCCTCTCTTTCTTGGGAAAAAACCACCTTCTTTGTCTAGAGTAATGGTAGGGAAAAGAAAGATCAGGTCATTTCAGATGCCTTCAGCCTCTTTTGATTTGAGATCCTCAGGTTTAGTCTACCTTGTGTCTATTCATTCTCTCTCTCGCATCAGGTTTATGGCATCAGCATTCTTATATGGTTGACTCTATCCCAGCACTGCCACAATGTAGACACTGAATTATATTCACTGAATAAATGAAATGAGGATCAATAATTCATAGTGTCAAATGTCTTGGGCATGAAATTGTCTTTATTTTTTTAATTGAAGTATAGTTGACTTACAATGTTGTGTTAATTTCTGCTGTACAGCAAAGTGATTCAGTTATATATATATATATATATACATACATATATATATATATATATATATATATATATATATATATATATATATATATATACATTCTTTTTTTGTATTCTTTTCCATTATGGTTTAGCACAGGATATTGAATATAGTTCACTGTGCTAGACAGTAGGACCTTGTTGTTTATCCATCCTATGTACAATAGTTTGCATCTGCTAATCTCAGACTCCCAGTCCATCCCTCCCTCACCACCCACCCGCTTGGCAACCACAAGTTTGTTCTCTATGTCTGTGAGTCTGTTTCTGTTTTGTAGATAAGTTCATTTGTGTCATATTTTAGATTCCACATATAAGTGATACCATATTTGTCTTTGTCTGACTTACTTCACTTAGTATGATAATCTCTAGGTCCATCCATGTTGCTGCAAATGGCATTATTTCATTCTTTTTTATGGCTGAGTAGTATTCCATAGTATATATGTACCACATCTTCCTTATCCATTCATCTGTCGATGGACATTTAAGTTGTTTCCATGTCTTGGCTGTCATGAATAGTGCTGCTATGAACATAGGGGTGCATGTATCTTTTTGAATTATAGTTTTGTCTGGATATATGCCCAGGAGTGGGATTGCTGGGTCATATGGTAGTTCTATTTTTAGTTTTTTAAGGAACGTCCATTCCGTTCTCCATAGTGGTTGCACCAATTTACATTCACACCAGCAGTGCAGGAGGGTTCCCTTTCTCCACGCCCTTTCCAGCATTTGTTATTTATAGACTTTCTGATGATATGGCCATTCTGACTGGTGTGAGGTGATATCTCACTGTAGTTTTATTTGCATTTCTCTAATAGTTAGTGATGCTGAGCATCATTTCATGTGCTTGTTGGCCATCTGTATGTCTTCTTTGGAGAAATGTCTATTTAGTTCTTCTGCCCATTTTTCCATTGGGTTGTTTGTTTTTTTGTTGTTGAGTTGTATGAGCTGTTTGTATATTTTGGAGATTAATCTGGGCATGAAATTGTCTTGATGTTGTAGGTGTGCTGACCTCCCTTGGCCCACGCATCCCACTGGTTAAGGCACAGTCCCTGCCCAGCTCAGTCCAGGAACCGTGACTGGAGGGGGATGCTGGAATCTTCCCTCCCTCTGTGCTACAACATGGGACCCAAATGACATCAGGCAGGCAGTCTGTCTCTCTCTCTTTCTCTCTCCTTCTCCTTTTTATAATTTTAATGTATTTCAGCATCTAAGATGACCTACCCCACTTCTTTATCAGCCACAAGCAACTCATTACAATTGGTTTTTAATGTCAGGTAGCTCCCAGCTGTAAAGTCGAAACATGTTTGTCTTATTTAAGTAGGAAGAAAGGCTTTACCTGGGATGAAAGATAATGGTGATATGAGAGACACAGCTATCAGCTGTGGTTTAAAGTAGCTGCGTTTATAAACGAGAGTAAGGACACGCCTACTTCAAGGACTGAACTGCTCTTTGGTGGAGAGTGTGCTAGGAACAAGAGCAGTGGTTATATTTCTTTTATTAGGCATTTCAGAGAGTAAACAAATGTCAACACATTCACTGAAGGCAACAGGCAGCCACTCAAACACTCTAAACACAAATTGCTTTGACAAGTGATCAGGTGTGTTCAGAATAGAGACCATCCGCTGTAGGCCAGGCGTACTCCACGCCAGCACCCAAGTGTTCTGCAAAGTCAGAGTTTGTGCCTGTTCCATTCCCAACTGAGTTGAACTGATTTTAGAGAGCTAATGCCAAGGTAAATGCAAACAAATTAACATGGCCCAAAGTGATAGGCAAAAAATTTTAAATTAGACTTTAACCTCAAACCAACAAAATACTGAATGTTAAACAATTTATAATTATAAAACACAGCCCACAGTGAATTAATTTAGGTAGCTATGATTACTTGTGTATTGAAATAGAAAGAATATCAGGTTTCCACTTTATTTATCTAAATAAACTGAGACTGAGGGCATTAGGTGAGGAGATAGATTCAGTAATTCCTATTGTTTGTCTATGAAATGAGTTGGATTTCTAAATATGATTGAAATTTTCAAATAATCTCATTAGTATTCTCCCCTCCCACCTCTCTGAAATAGAATCCTTTGATCAGCAGGGACTAGAGAGGAAGGATATTAAAATGAAAATTTATGCTTGACTAGTGCAAAATGAAAATTTATGCTTGACTAGTGCATATATATATATATGTAGATTTAAAGAGAGATGGTAACTCTTCTTTAGGAAATTCATTTAACATCTATTTTATAGATGATCAGCTCCTTCACAGTGGAAAGGAGAGGAAGGAAGTGGATGAGCTGGGGGAGTGGCGTGGAACAGGGCAGGCAAATAATTGCTCCCTTTCCATTACAGTGTAGTTTCTCCAGCAACAACCAAGTTGAAATTAAACATTTATCATAACCAAGTACAGATGTATTTTTTTCAATCTAAAATTTTTGGTCTGTATTATTAGTACAGATCAACACTTCCCAAGAATTTTCTGCCATATATAAATTCTTTAGACACTAATTAATAGATGTTAATTGAAAAGTGGTTTCTAACATTAAATGAGTTTGTTCAATCCAAGGTTTCCCAAAGGTAAAAGGATGTACACACAGCAGGAATTTTGCTGCTTATAAAAAGGAAAATTAACCTCTCTACACATTCTATGAAATGCCATATGGTTGAAAAACATGGATCTATCTAATAAAAATAATAGCCAATTTAAAAATCCTGTTGTAAGCCAGGAAATGGGATAAATGCATATACAACTGCTAGGCTGAATCATGTCACCACAAAATTCATTCATATGTTGAAGTTCTCACCCCCAGTACTTCAGAATGTGACTGTATTTGGACAAAAAACGTTAAAGAGGTAGTTAAGGTAGGGGGACCTTCACGATGGCAGAGGAGTAAGCTGTGGAGATCACCTTCCTCCCCACAAATACATCAGAAATACATCTACATGTGGAACAACTGCTAAAGAACACCTACTGAACGCAGGCAGAAGACCTCAGACTTCCCCAAAGCCAAGAAAATCCCCACGTACATTGATAGGGCAAAAGAAAAAAGAAAAAACAGAGACAAAAGAATAGGGACAGGACCTGCACCTCTGGGAGGCAGCTGTGAAGGAGGAAAGTTTCCACACACTAGGAAGCCCCTCACTGGTGGAGATGGTGGGTGGGCAGGGCAAAAGCTTCGGAGCCACGGAGGAGAGCGCAGCAACAGGGGTGCAGAGGGCAAAGCGGAGAGATTCCCGCACAGAGGATCAGTGCCGACCAGCATTCACCAGTCTGAGAGGCTTGTCTGCTCACCTGCCAGGGCAGGTGGGGGCTGGGAGCTGAGGTTTGGGCTTCAGAGGTCAGATCCCAGGGAGAGGACTGGGCTTGGCTGTGTGAACAAAGCCTGAGGGGGCTAGTGCACCACAGCTAGCCGGGAGGGAGTCCGGGAAAAAAGACTGGACCTGCCTAAGAGGCAAGAGACCATTGTTTTGGGGTGCACAAGGAGAGGGGATTCCTTCCCTGTCTACCCAAAGAAGGTATAGTGCTGCCTAAATGAACTCCAGATACGGGCGCGAGCCGTGGCTATAATCTCAGACCCCAGAGACGGGCATGAAATGCTAACGCTGCTGCTACAGCCACCAAGAATCCTGTGTGCAAGCACAGGTCACTATACACACCCACCCACCTCCTACCCCCCAGGAGCCTGTACAGCCCACCACTGCCAGGGTCCCGTGATCCAGGGACAACTTCCCTGGGAGAACACGCGGCACACCTCAGGCTGATGCATCATCACGCTGCCCTCTGCTGCCACAGGCTTACCCCGCATTCCAATTATAACTACCATACCCCTCCCTCCCCCCACCCTGAATGAGCAAAAACCCCCTAATCAGCCACTGCTTTAACTCTGTCTTGTCTGGGTGGAAACAGATGCCGGAGGGTGGCCTACATGCAGAGGTGGGGCCGAAATGAAAGCTGAACCCCAGGAGCTGTGTGAACAAAGAAGAGAAAGGGAAATTTCTCCAAGCAGCCTCAGGAGCAGCGGATTAAATCCCCCCAATCAACTTGATGTTCCCTGCATCTCTGGAATACCTGAATAGACAACGAATCATCCCAAAATTGAGGCAGTGCACGTTGGGAGCAACTGTAGACTTGGGGTTTGCTGTGTGTGACTGATCTGTTTCTGATTTTTATGTTTATCTTAGTTTTTAGCACTTGTTATCATTGGTGGATTTGTTTATTGGTTTGGTTGCTCTCTTCTTTTATTTTTAATTATTATTAGTTTATAATTTTTATTTTAGTAAATTTATTTGTTTATTTTTCTTTCTTTTTTTCTCCCTTTTCTTCTGAGCCATGTGGCTGACAGGGTCTTGGTGCTCCAGCCTGGTGTCAGGCCTGAGCTTCTGAGGTGGGAGAGCAGAGTTCAGGACACTGGACCACGAGAGACCTCCCAGCCCCACATAATATCAATCAGCGAGAGCTCTCCCAGAGATCTCCATCTCAACAGTAAGACCCAACTCCACCCAACGGCCAGCAAGCTCCAGTGCTGGACACCCCATGCCAAAAAACTAGCAAGACAGGAACACAACCCCACCCATTAGCAGAGAGGCTGCCCAAAATCATACTAAGTTCACAGACACTCCAAAACACACCACTGGAAGCGGACCTGCCCACCAGAAAGACAAGATCCAGCCCCACCCACAAGAACACAGGCACAAGTCCCCTCCACCAGGAAGCCTACACAAGCCACTGAACCAACCTCACCCAACACCCCTTTGGTGTTTGGGGTCAGACACCAAAAACAATAGGAACTACAAACCTGCAGACTGCAAAAAGGAGACCTCAAACACAGTAACTTAAACAAAATGAGAAGATAGAGAAATATGCAGCAGATGAAGGACCACGGTAAAAACCCACCAGACCAAACAAATGAAGAGGAAATAGGCAGTCTACCTGAAAAAGAATTCAGAGTAATGATAGTAAAGATGATCCAAAATTTTGGAAATAAAATGGAGAAAATACAAGAAACATTTAACACGGACCTAGAAGAACTAAAGAGCAAATAAACAATGATGAACAACTCAAAAAATGAAATTAAAAATTCTCTAGAAGGAATCAATAACAGAATACTAGAGGCAGAAGAACAGATAAGTGACCTGGAAGATAAAATAGTAGAAATAACTACTGCAGAGCAGAATAAAGAAAAAAGAATGAAAAGAATTGAGGACAGTCTCAGAGACCTCTGGGACAACATTAAAGGCACCAACATACGAATTGTAGGGGTCCCAGAAAAAGAAGAGAAAAAGAAAGGGTCTGATAAATATTTGAAGCGATTATAGTTGAAAACTTCCCTAACATGGGAATGGAAATAGTCAGTCAAGTCCAGGAAGTGCAGAGAGTTCCATACAGGATAAATCCAAGGAGAAACACATCAAGACACATATTAATCAAACTATCAAAAATTAAATGCAAAGAAAACATGTTAAAAACAGCAAGGGAAAAGCAACAAATAACACACAAGGGAATCCCCATAAGGTTAACAGCTGGTCTTTCAGCAGAAACTCTGCAAGCCAGAAGGGAGTGGCAGGACATATTTAAAGTGATGAAAGGGAAAAAGCTACAACCAAGATGACCCTACCCAGAAAGGATGTCATTCAGATTTGATGGAGAAATTAAAACCTTACAGACAAGAAAAAGCTAAGAGAATTCAGCACGACCAAACCAGCTTTACAACAAATGCTAAAGGAACTTCTCTAGGCAGGAAACACAAGAGAAAGAAAAGGCCTACAATAACAAACCCAAAATAATTAAGAAAATGGTAATAGGAACATACATATCAATAATTACCTTAAATGTAAATGGATTAAATGCTCCAACCAAAAGACATAGACTGGCTGAATGGATACAAAAATCAAGACCTGTGTATATTCTGTCTACAAGAGACCTACTTCAGACCTAGGGACACATACAGGCTGAAAGAGAGGGGATGGAAAAAGATATTCCATGCAAATGGAAATCAAAGGAAAGCTGGAATAGCAATTCTCATATCAGACAAAATAGACTTTAAAATAAAGACTATTACAAGAGACAAAGAAGGACACTACATAATGATCAAGGGATCAATCCAAGAAGAAGATATAACAATTGTAAATATGTATGCACCCAACATAGGAGCACCTCAATACAGAAGGAAAAGGCTAACACCCATAAAAGGGGAAATCAACAATAACACAATCATAGTAGGGGACTGTAACACCCCACTTTCACCAATGGACAGATCATTGAAAATGAAAGTAAATAAGGAAACACAAGCTTTAAATGACACATTAGACCAGATGGACTTAATTGATATTTATAGGACATTCCATCCCAAAACAACAGAATACACTTTCTTCTCAAGTGCTCAAGGAACATTCTTCAAGATAGATCATATTTTGGGTCACAGATCAAACCTTGGTAAATTTAAGAAAACTGAAATTGTATCAAGTATCTTCTCTGACCACAATGCTATGAGACTAGATATCAATTACAGGAAAAACACTGTAAAAAATACAAACACATGGAGGCTAAACAACACACTACTTAATAACCAAGAGATCACTGAAGAAATCAAAGAGGAAATAAAAAAATACCTAGAAACAAATGACAATGAAAACACGATGACCCAAAACCTATGGGATGCAGCAAAAGCAGTTCTAAGAGGGAAGTTTATAGCAATACAATCCTACCTCAGGAAACAAGAAACATTTCAAATAAACAACCTAACCTTACACTTAAAGCAATTAGAGAAAGAAGAACAAAAATACCCCAAAGTTAGCAGAAGGAAAGAAATCATAAAGATCAGATCAGAAATAACTGAAAAAGAAATGAGGGAAACGATAGCAAAGATCAATAAAACTAAAAGCTGGTTCTTTGAGAAGATAAACAAAATTGATAAACCATTAGCCAGACTCATCAAGAAGAAAAGGGAGAAGACTCAAATCAATAGAATTAGAAATGAAAAAGGAGAAGTAACCACTGACACTGCAGAAATACAAAGGATCATGAGAGATTACTACAAGCAACTTTATGCAAATAAAATGGACAATTTGGAAGAGACAGACAAATACTTAGAAAAGCACAACCTTCTGAGACTGAACCAGGAAGAAATAGAAAATATGAACAGACCAATCACAAGCACTGAAATTGAAACTGTGATTAAAAATCTTCCAACAAACAAAAGCCCAGGACCAGATGGCTTCACAGGGGAATTCTATCACTCATTTAGGAAAGCGCTAACACCTATCCTTCTCAAACTCTTCCAAAATATAGCAGAGGGAAGAACACTCGCAAACTCATTCTAGGAGGCCACCAGCACCCTGATACCAAAGCCAGACAAAGATGTCACAAAAAAGAGAACTACAGGCCAGTATCACTGATGAACATAGATGGAAAAATCCTCAAGAAAATAGTAGCAAACAGAATCCAGCAGCACGTTAAAAGGATTATACACATGATCAAGTGAGGTATATCCCAGGAATGCAAGGATTTTTCAATATATGCAAATCAATCAATGTGATACACCATATTAACAAATTGAAGGATAAAAACCATATGACCATCTCAACAGGTGCAGAAAAAACTTTTGACAAAAGTCAACAGCCATTTATGATAAAAACTCTCCAGAAAGTAGGCATAGAGGGAACCTACCTCAACATAATAAAGGCCATATATGGAAAACCCACAAGCAACATCATTCTCAATGGTGAAAAACTGAAACCATTTCCTCTAAGATCAGGAGCAAGACAAGGTTGCCCACTCTCACCACTATTATTCAACATAGTTTTGGAAGTGTTAGCCACAGCAATCAGAGAAGAAAAAGAAATAAAAGGAATCCAAATCGGAAAAGAAGAAGTAAAACTGTCACTGTTTGCAGATGACATGATACTATACATAGAGAATCCTAAAGATGCTACCAGAAAACTACTAGAGCTAATCAATGAATTCGGTAAAGTAGCATGATACAAAATTAACGCACAGAAATTTCTTGCATTCCTATACACTAATGATGAAAAATCTGAAAGAGAAATTAAGGAAACACTCCCATTTACCATTGCAACACAAAGAATCAAATACCTAGGAATAAACCTACCCAAGGAGACAAAAGACCTGTATGCAGAAAACTATAAGACACTGATGAAAGAAATTAAAGATGATACAAACAGATGGAGAGATATACCATGTTCTTGGATTGGAAGAATCAACATTATGAAAATGACTATACTACCCAAAGCAATCTACAGGTTCAATGCAATCCCTATCAAACTACCAATGGCATTTTTCACAGAACTAGAACAAAAAATTTCACAATTTGTATGGAGCACAAAAGACCCCGAATAGCCAAAGCAATCTTGAGAAAGAAACACGGAGCGGGAGGAATCTGGCTCCCTGACTTCAGACTATACTACTAAGCTACTGTTATCAAGACAGTATGGACTGGCACAAAAATAGAAATATAGATCAATGGAACAGGATAGAGAGCCCAGAGATAAACCCACATGCATATGGTCACCTTATCTTTGATATAGGAGGAAAGAATATACAATGGAGAAAAGACAGCCTCTTCAATAAGTGGTTCTGGGAAAACTGGACAGCTATGTGTAAAAGAATGAAATTAGAACCCTCCCTAACACTGTATACAAAAATAAGCTCAAAATGGATTAAAGACCTAAATATAAGGCCAGGCACTATAAAACTCTTAGAGGAAAATATAGGCAGGACACTCTATGACATAAATCACAGCAAGATCCTTTTTGACCCACTTTCTAGAGAAATGGAAATAAAAACAAAAATAAACAAATGGGACCTAATGAAACTTAAAAGCTTTTGCACAGCAAAGGAAACCGTAAAGAAGATGAAAAAACAACCCTGAGAATGGGAGAAAATGTTTGCAATTGAAACAACTGACGCAAAAAAAAAAAAAAAGAAAAAGAAACAACTGACGCTGGATTAATCTCCAAAATATACAAGCAGCTCATGCAGCTCCATATCAGAAAAACAAACAACCCCATCCAAAAATGTGCAAAAGACCTAAATAGACATTTCTCCAAAGAAGATATACAGACTGCCAACAAACACATGAAAGGGTGCTCAACATCACTAATCATTAGAGAAATGCAAATCAAAACTACAGTGAGATATCACCTCACACCGGTCAGCATGGCCATCATCAAAAAATCTACAAACAATAAATGCTGGAGAGGGTGTGAAGAAAAGGGAACCCTCTTGCACTGTTGGTGGGAATGTAAATTGATAGAGCTACTATGGAGAACAGTATGGAGGTTCCTTAAAAAACTAAAACTAGAGCTACCATATGAGCCAGTAATCCCACTACTGAGCATATACCCTGAGGAAACCATAATTCAGAAAGAGTCATGTACCACAATGTCCACTACAGCACTATTCACAATAGCCAAGACATGGAAGCAACCTAAGTGTCCATCGACAAATGAATGGATGGATAAAGAAGATGTGGCACATATTTACAATGGAATATTGCTCAGCCATAAAAAGAAATGAAATTGAGTTATTTGTAGTAAGGTGGATGGACCTAGAGTCTGTCATACAGAGTGAAGTAAGTCAGAAAGAGAAAAACAAATACCATATGCTAACATATATATATGGAATCTGAAAAAAAAAAAAAATGGTTCTAAAGAACCTAAGGGCAGGACAGGAATAAAGACACAGACGTAGAGAATGGACTTGAGGACACGGGGAGGGAGAAGGGTAAGCTGGGATGGAGTGAGAGAGTGACATGGACATATATACACTACCAAATGTAAAATAGATAGCTAGTGGGAAGCAGCTGCATGGCACAGGGAGATCAGCTCGGTGCTTTGTGACCACCTAGAGGGGTGGGATAGGGAGGGTGGGAGGGAGACGCAAGAGGGAGGGGATTTGGGGATATATGTATACATATAGCTGATTCACTTTGTTACAGCAGAAACTAACACAACATTGTAAAGCAATTATACTCCAATAAAGATGTTAAAAAAAAAAAGAGATAGTTAAGGTAAAATGAAGGGGACCCTAATCCAATGTGATTGATGTCCTTCTAAAGAGATGAGATTATGTCACAGACAACACAGACCAAGAGATGACCATGTGAGGACATAGAAACAAGGTGGACATCTACAAGCCAAGGAGAGAAGCCTCAAAGAAATAAACATCCCAACATCTTGATCTTGGACTTCTAGCCTCCAGATCTGTGAAAATAAATTTCTGTTGTTTAACCCACCCAGTCTGGTATTTTATTATGTCAGCCCTAGCAAATTAATACAAGATACTATGTCATTTAATCCCCACAATGACCCTTTGATGTGCATGGCATTATTGTTATCACCTACTTTCACTGATGAAAAACCTGGGCCTTGAATTTCACTAGTACAATGTCTAAATGAGTGCCGTACGTTTAAAAGACCTGCTTGCTTTTACTCCCAAGAATATCCAGCAATTCTTTCTCAGATCTCGTTCTTCCTAATCCTAGACATCTTTGCTGAAAAAAAAAAAAGGAAACTTGTCAAGAGGTTAACTATGGTCTGGAATATTACAGGTAATTTTTACTTTCTCTGTATTTTCCGATTTTTCTGAAACAAACTTGCATTCGTTTTCCAATTTAAAAATATAATTAAATGAGAAAAGGAAGATTCATGATTAATCCCAGCTATTTAATTTGCCTCCCTAATGTATCCCCGTAAGTGATGTGTTTTCACTCTGTCACACCTCCCCTGTTAACCCTTTGCGTTTCTGTTACTTTCAGTATTGTGTCCATGTGTGTTTGCCCCAGTCACTTGGCTGGCAAGCTCCTTAAAGACAAGGCAGTCTCTTGGTATGACACCTTATATTTTTATATCCTCTTGCATTTAGTTACTATTTTGACATTATAAAAAGAACATATGCTCCATAAGAACAACTTTTAAGTTATTTATTATGTATTCTCTATTAAACAAATTTCTATATTTGAAAATTTGGGCTGAAAATATCCTTGTGCTTAAGGACTATCCTGCACTTGGGGGGCTTTTTTTTTTCCGAATAGATGTCTTAATTAGCAGATAATCAAGTTAAAGGCTTTGGACACTTTTAACACTTGGATTCAGATTGTCTAAGAGCTTCCTTGAAGAGGGGTACACTCTCAGCAATGTGTGAGTGTCAGCTGCATCCTTGCCAACACTGGCCATTTTCATTTTTAAAATAGTCTTGGCCAGTTTGACAGGTGACAGTGATATCTCCTGATTGCTTTAATTAATATTTCTTAAAAAATTGAACATTCTTTCACATGGTTATTTTACAATTTAATATCCTCTTTCTAATTTTTAATCATTCTATTTATTAATATCTTATTTATTTGTATGAGCTCTTGTGATAAAAGTATAATAATCTTTTGACATATTTACTGGAAATATTTTTCCCAGTCTGTCTTGTAATTAAATGAAGTAAGATTTTAAATTTTACACAGCCAAGTCTGAAGATTTTTCAATTACTTCTAACTTAGATATTACTCCCTATTTTCATTTAATTTTATTTTCTTTCTCTTTTTTCAAGATTCTCATATTTTCAGTAATGACTTTGTGCTTACAACAAATGTTAAAGTGAAAAATGCAACTTAAAAGTCAATTAGTTAGAATAGATGGGGAATGACTAGTGAATGGAGTGGTTGATTCAGATGTTGTTTTTCCAAGGGCTAACTAGTATCCTGCTGCTTTCCTGCTTACTGAGTATGAATATCTCTGTCCTGGATTCCACAGTTTTCAGAATTTCAAGTTTGGTATCCAGCCTCCACAGGCAAAGAAAGAGAAGACATAAAGAGGAGAATTCTTTAGTGATGATGTTCTCCAAGGGCTGTTTCCCTTCACGCCCTTGTTTCCTTGGCTCTTTTCTCTGCCTCTCCAGTGAAGAATGTGTGGAATGTGTTCATTCCCTTCTTCTAAGAAGCCTCCTTGGCCGCCACCTAAGGTCAGATGCTCCCACTGTGTACTCCAGGATAGTACTTGCCTCAACATAGCCGCCGTACTCTCTTACTGCACTTTCTTTTTATTAGTTGCCCTCAGATCACAGCTAGAATGTAAGTTCTTTGAGGGAAGGGACTACTAAAATAAATAACGATCGCAGTGGTTTAATATAAAAACTAAAGCGTAAACTCTTCAGAGAAATAGGAACACATTAGAACCCCTCTCCCCAACCCCACATTCACTTCTTGGGGTCTAATAGTTGTCTTAAGACAAATGACTCAAATTCACAGCCATCAGCATGTACACTGTTCTTCCTAGCATTCTGGCTGATTTTTTTAGGACATTGCTGCTAACCACCAATATGCTTCTTGCCTGTAGACTTCTATTCTTGCCTGTAGGGACCTGGATTACTCTCTGTCTGTAAGAGCTACAAAACTCAAGGCCCCAAAAAGAGAGATTCTGATCTTAACTACAGCTAGTTTGATATGGTCTCATGGCAATTCAGGGGAGCTACTTAACTTTTCTGAATGTCAACTGCCTTATTTACAACTATGGGAATAATAACAACTACCTTAAACCTTGTTGGATGCTCTTGAATTTTATTACATGAGGTAAAGCATGAAAAAGTCTGGCCTGTAACTGGCTCTCAATAAACGCTGCTTCATTTCCCTCCTTGGAGTTGCAGGTGCTACATCACCAGCAGATAGTTACCCCAGAATAATCCACTGATGAAAGTCGGTGGCCAGACCAATGGTCAGCCAAGCCCTTTATCTTAATCCTGGCTCCAGGCTCTCAGTTATGGCCCAGATTTACACCTGCCCTGAGAAACAGGGATCTACTTGAAGGCCAGTCTAGGATGAGCTGGTTCTAGTCTTGACTCAGTCTAGTGCCCAGAGTAGTTTAAACTCTCACATGGCTTTTCTAATAATAAACTTTGTCTTATATAATATGAATTATATTAGTCTCCCCATGAGATTATAAGTAACCTAAGGACTAGGAGAGTGTCTTAGTCATCTCTTTGCACATTATGGCATCTAGTGCAGTGCTCAATAACCAGAGAGGCATAGTAATACTCTTTGAATTAGATTTCCCAATCACCCCGTATTTAGAGAAAAGGTATTATGCCTCAGTTGGAAAAGTAAGAAGACTGAGCCCCAAAGAATCATCAGCACAGTTGTCTGCCAACCCAAGAATCTGTCTTGAGTGTTCATCCCCTCCACACGAGACTTGGGGATCCCATACTGGTTAGCTTCAGCCAAACAACATAACCTAATCCTTCTTTCCAGGGGTTGGTTTAGCATGAATCAAAGAGGCTTGAGGGGGGTATCCTTTGAAAAGTGTCTGCTATTAAAAAGAAACACATGAGAAGAGAGAATCTGACTTCTTTGGAAAGATGCTGTCCTATCAGCGTGTGACCATGAGGGGGATAACCTGATGAACAAGGCCCACATGTCAAGGAGTAGAAAGCGTGGAGGCATCCAGCTGGGATGATGGGATGCAGCTGTGGCTTAAGGGCCCTGGATCCAGCCACCTCTGCACTTCTTGCTATGTAAGATATTAAATGTGCTCATTATTAAAGCCAGGCAATTTTTTTGTAGCCCAAAGCAGCCCTAATCCCAAGCCCTTCCAGGAGGTCATAGGGAAAAACCTTTTCCTGGAGCTAGGTGCAGCAAAGGATTTTGGTCTGATCTAAGCTGAGGGAGCACATCAGTCACCTGGTCAGTCTTTGTCTTGATTTAAAGTTTGCACATGGCACACTGTTCTCTGTGAAGTCCTTGCAGCACTAGAGTAAGATTCAAAACATCTTGCTTGTCCTCAAGGAAATTTAAGTCCCCCCAGAGGCCTGAGATGTGATCTGCCAGCCTGATCTTTATGTGATAGCAGGCCCTTCCATTTCTTATCGCTTCAGCGCTGGATGCACAGTAGGTCCTCAGACAACGTATGCATATTGCTTGACTGATCAAGTAACTCCAAGTAATGTGCTTCCAGGGAGCATGATCCCCAGAAGCAGAGGAGAGAAGGGAAAATGCAGGAGTGAGAGGAAAATGTAACCTCACTTTATTTCTGTGGTGAAAAATTCATCCTAGCTTTTGCTCTGAAGCATTACCAGGCCTCGTCTCAGAAACTGGCAGTGACTTGCACTAAGAGTTCCGAAGCCCCATGTGGATGTATGAGAGGCATCTCTTCAATTATACAGCCGAGGCTGTTCCGTGGAACTCCTTCCAAATTACCCTCTTAACGTGGTGATTATTTTTTTTGTATGTGTGCCCTGAACAGATTCTTAAATCTGGAAGCAGAGAAGAAACTTGGGGGAAATGTGTGTTTGGATGACAAAAATCCTCCTTTGTGAGTCTGAATTCCTTTCAGCTATTATGTGTTTCATAAACATCACAGTGAATTGGCAGACACTCTGGCTCAGGCATTTGTGGAAATCTTTTATTTTTTTTAAGGACAAAGTGAAGCCTTGTCTTCTCATTTGTTGTGTTTTATTTTTCTTGTGTTATATATGAAGTTCTACAGTGGAATCTCTTCTGACCTTTGATAGAGAAGATAACTGGGACTAAACTATTATTTAACTTCCAGAGTACTAACTTGTGTTTTACTTCCTATAAGTAAAATAGAGCTCTAAATTTGGGCTTTTCTATTACTCTTCTCTGCCTCTAGGTTCTGTGCTCCTCACGCCCTGCTACAGGGTGTCCCAGGCCTGAGGAAAACAGGAGAGCTAGCTCTTGGGCAGAAACAATGGAAGGTGTGGACGGAGGACAGCAGGGTCTTAATCTGGCTGTGATCAATAGCCACCTGAGGGGTGTGGTGAAAAGGGCCATTAGAAATGAAGGTTAGGGGCCCTTCACAATGATCTGTAAGAAATAAGAGGTTTGGGCTTTACTCTGCAGACAGTGGAGATCCAGAAAACATGTATTTGAGCTGAGGGGTTGTCTTGGTTGGGTTTCCCGGAAGCAGACACTGAAAGGAGGATTTGAACCCAAGGAGTTTGTTTGGGAGGCAGTCAGGCAATGGGAGGGTAGTGGGGAAGTGACGTTGAGAACAGGAACAGCCAACAAAGCAGAGCTGTTGATTAAATGTACCCCAGATGAATACCGTTAGGGCAGAGCTGTCTAAGCCCTGTGGTTCACAACTGAGGCTCCGAATCTCGGTTTTATTCTACCCCATAACTGGTGGATGAAACCTCAGAGAAGAAGGGACTCCACAGCAACAGACAAGTGAAGCCTGATGTTCAGAAAGTTTGAGAAAACACTTCAGTTGTCATCAGGAACATCGATGAAGATTTGTGATGAATTTAAGTCCGGGTGTGTAGATCAGGGCAACAGGAGACAGAGACACAGGCCATGGTGGTCCAGGGCAAGAGATGATGAAAATTCTAGAAGAAGATAAGACCAAGATGAGAAGAAGACAGGACCTCACACTTAACCTGCTGGTGGCTGCCAGGTTTTGAGAGAGCAGATTCTCAGAATTGAGCTATAAAGTAAGGGCCTTGTTGAAAACATGGCCAAGTCCCCAGTTCCAGAAGGAAAGTTCATTTTCAAAGTTGGCGGTCAGGCCTAGGTTCAGGTTCCCATGTGAGCTGTTGAATTTGAGACTCTCAAATTCCTTCTGAGGAAGGTCAGTGTTAGTCCAGGAAACCAGCTGCAATACAGGACCAATTAAGTAGTGACAGCGGGAAAGTGGAGGAACTGTGGGGAGCCCAGCACATCCTTATGGATGGAGAGTCTCCAGGCTGATGTCTGGGGGATCGGGTGGGGCATCAGAGAGTGGGCATGTCTGCTCTACCCTCTAACTGCAAGAATACCATTCAGTGTGCAGAAATTTAATCAAACTACCTAACCTTGCCCTTTCTTTTTTCTTTGCAAGAATTCTTAAGGGGTTACAGGGAAGACAGAAATGAGAGATTTAAAATTTCAATGTGATATTCTATCATATTCTTAAGACAAAAGTGGACTGTTTTAGATACCTCATATAAATGGGACCACACAGTATTTGTCCTTCTGTGACGGGCTTATCCCACTTAGGATAATGTCCTCAAGATGTATTCATGTTGTCTCATACGGCAGAATTTTCTTATTTTTAAGGCTGAATAATAGGCCATTATATAATTATATCACATTTTCTTTCTCCATTTGTCCTTTGGGGAGGAATGGGGAGTCATTCAACATGTATAAAGTTTCAGTTATGCATGATGAGTAAGTTCTAAAGATCTGCTGTACGACGCTCTCAGTTAACATTACAGTGATGTACACTTAGAATTTTGTTAAGAGGGTAGATGTCATGGTAAATGTTCTTATCACAATGAAAAGAAGAAGAAGAAGGAGGAGAGGAGGAGGAGAAGAAGAAGAAGGTGGAATTCCTTTTGTTATAAGTTTTCCTTTGTTTGTTTTTCGCCCAAGCCATGAAATAACAGGGTACCTAAAACTTTCCTCTATATGCTGAGTCAGCCACAAATAACAGAAAATGTACCGTGAAAGAGAGGGAGCTGCTTTAATTCCCGAGCCGTCTGCTGCCATCACAGGAATGACTGTGAGATGGAAGGCTCAGGACCAGCCCCAACACAGAGAGCAGAGAGAAGGAAAATGAACTCAAGCTAGAAAATCATAAGCCTTAGCTAAATCTCAGGCTTCTCCTGTTTTCCTATGTAAAATAAAGTGACTTCTAGAAATGGAGAAAATAATTTTGCCCCAGAGGCTCATTACAGGTAAGGATGACCTACTCAGACATATCTGCCCTCTAGGCTTCAGGGAAGCTATCAGAAAGAAACTAAGCATGAATCAAAAGTACAGGCAATACTGGAATAACTTAGATGTCAACCATATGGGCTGGTTAAATAGCAAATGGATATGCTGCCTCTAGAAATGACAGTGATGATCTATGGGTTTTTTTGTTTTTGTTTTTGTTTTTTTGGAGAAGAGTACATCTCTTCTTTTTTTTCTAATTTATTTATTTTATTAATTTATTTTTGGCTGTGTTGGGTCTTCGTTGCTGTGCACGGGCTTTCTCTAGTTGCAGCGAGCGGGGGCTATTCTTTGTTGCGGTGCGCAGGCGTCTCATTGCGTTGGCTTCTCTTGCTGCAGAGCACGGGCTCTAGGCACGCGGGCTTCAGTAGTTGTGGCGCATGGGCTCAGTAGTTGTGGCTTGTGGGCTCTAGAGCACAGGCTCAGTAGTTGTGGCGCACGGGCTTAGTGGCTCCACGGCATGTGAGATCTTCTCGGACCAGGGCTCGAACCCATGTCCCCTGCATTGGCAGGCGGATTCTTAACCACTGCGCCACCAGGGAGGTCCCTATCTATGTTTTTTGACATGGAGAGATGCTCACTCCACATAGTGTTAGTTGAGAAAACAATAAGTAAAAAATAAAATAAACAGCATTATGATGTTGCACTGGTTTAAAATGCGTGACACTGCATTGGCGTAATGCATATTTTTAAAGTCTGGTAGGAAAAACAAAGTGTTAGTGATGTTTATCTCTAGGTGATGAGTGTAGTGATTTTTTAAATCTATATCTTATATTTTTAACAGCAAAAATAGATGTCTTGGGCTTCCCTGGTGGCGCAGTGGTTGAGAGTCTGCCTGCCAGTGTGGGGGACAGGGGTTCGAGCCCTGGTCTGGGAGGATCCCACATGCCGCGGAGCAACTGGGCCCGTGAGCCACAACTACTGAGCCTGCGCGTCTGGAGCCTGTGCTCCGCAACAAGAGAGGCCGCGACAGTGAGAGGCCCGCGCACCGCAATGAAGAGTGGCCCCTGCTCGCCGCAACTGGAGAGAGCCCTCGCGCAGAAATGAAGACCCAACACAGCCAAAAATAAATAAATAAATTAATTAATTAATTAATTAAAAAAAATAGATGTCTTGTGTATTTTTTTAAAAGCATAGTCAATAAGGATTTTCTTAAGAAACGTTATCCCTCCCTCTCCCAAAGTGATGCAAGTATTGTCCTGGATTGAGGGACTGAAGAAGAGCCAAATATTCCTGAGTAGGAAAGGATTAAAATAAAAATTCTTGAAAAATAAAAAATAAGATTTTTTCTGCAATGACATGTGTTATCTCATGGTGGGATAATTAACACAAGTCATGGAGAGAAAATGGTACAATTATATTTAATGGGTTCCAAAGGTTGTTGTCTATTTCAACCTTTACCTCTGATTAAAATTAGCAGACAGATGTAACCTGTGTGAACTTTTTGCCTTCTTATCAAGAATTACTACAGGGATAGTAGATTAGGTAATTGTTCCACCTATTATATGATATATTATTTCAGCAGTGTCTATAAAATCCAAATAAAGAGAAATCTCAATAGTGTTGGCATGATAAAATGAAAATTATTAATAAGAATAAAGTTCATCATAGTCAGACAAATATACTAAAGAACAACAGTATGTTAAGTGTTGGCAAAATTATACTGCAAGGTCAATCAGTTTCTCTAAAGAGTTTTTCTTAGTGAGTAATTAGTACAAAAAATGCCAATGACTCGTGTATCACACAGATAGTGAAGAAAACTGAGGCATGCATGACAGGAAGCAGATGGACCATCTACTTATTTTTCAATTACAGGTGACACATTGAGTGCAAAAATCTGCAAGTCATCCATCTGTCCAGCTGTTTCTTATAATAAATAAACACGCTATTTCATTAGGGCAGCATGTCATAAAAAACAAAAATAAAAACAGCCCACGCACAACGTATATGCCCTGAATGGAACCCCAGGAGGGAAGAATGTTGGCCCAACCAGGGTGGGCCTGTGTGGGTGGAGGCTGTAGGCACCAGGAGGTGGGTGCAGCAGAGGACGGTTAGTTGCCTTTAGACAGGGGCTATTAATGGTTGGGAAGTTTCTTTTTCAGATAGATGAAGTACGGTTTAGTAATCTGGGTGTTTCCCAGCAACAAATAACGTATGGCAAACTATCATCCAGCTTGCCTATGTATAATAAAGTTTATTACACCCATTTCAGACTCTCTGTGCAAACTTGCAGTGCCATAGAGCTGACGGAGAGAGATCTGAGCCAACCTCCAGTGCTGTCATTAAAAATTTTTTAACTGAAACTTTTATTGAAATAATTGTAGATTCACATGTAGATGTCAGAAATAGTACAGAGATTTTTGTATACTTTGCCTAGTCTCCCCAATGGTGACGTGCAGAACGGTAGAATGATATCACAACCAGGATACTAACATCAGTCTTATTCAATTATTTATTGACTGATTTTTCAGATTTCCCCAGCGTTTTTGTACTCGTGTGTGTATGAGTGTGCTTAAATTTTGAAAATCTTCATCCATTGAATTATAAGAGAAGTCTTTATTCTCAAGATTAACAGCTGGACTATTATGTATTCTCATAGGTTCCCCCTGTTAGAGTGGGAAGGGGTGAGGGGAGGTAGGGGACACGCTGAATCAACTCATCAAATAGCATATATTTATTGACTGCTGACTATTTTCTCAGCTGAATCTTAGAAATTTGTCCTATCTTTAAGTATTATATGCTAACAAGGACTTATAGAGAGTGAAGTGCTACTTGCTTTCTAAACAGCATCACTATAGCTCATACATCTGCTCTACACCCTCCATCCATACATCCCTAGGCTGGTATATCCTTCAGTATCTGTCCAGTGGCCACCTTTATTCAAAAGCTATGTCTTTGAAAAATCCAGAGTAAACTGAATTTTATGCAATGCTAAGGACTTAGGTACTGGCCTCAGACAGATCTAGGTTCAAATGCCAGATCTTTACCTGCCTGGTTTTGGACGATTTATCTAAACTCTTCCAGGAATCAGCTTCTACATCTGAAATATGGGGCTAATAAGAGCCCTTATCTCATGGGATTGGGATAGTAAATAAAACATTTCCTGCAAAGCACTTCCCAAGGAGTTTAACACATAATATGCCTAAATACATTATTATCTGTATATTATATTAATGTTACGTGGCTATAGAGTCAAATAGTTATATTGCATTTTCTTATGATCTTTAATAAATACAAGGAAATTTTATTTTGAGGAAAAAGCAGCAGTCTTTTGTAGAGAGAAGAAATTCTGTGTCATCTGAATACACTATTTCTCAGTGCCATAGTCTTGGTAGTTTGAGACAGAAGCTTTCCTTAGAGCAGGACGTTTGCACTCATGATTGTGTGTGGGAAAAGGACTGGCATGTCCATGACACACACCTCTCTGGTGGGGCATGAGTTCAATGCCCTTGATGTCCTCCATGGTGTGGTGAGAGAGCTACACAGATGTCAGTTACTGTTTTATGGGGACCCAGGCTTCTACGAGATGTGTTGGTAGGACTAGTTCATGGGTAAATTTAGTGACAGTATTCTCCACACCAGGCATAAGGACTTATGGTGTGAAGTCATTTCTAGGCAATATACAGGATGTAGTTTGGACACCAGCATATTGAAATTTGGGCACTGTGCTGTGATTTTTTAGGACAATTGGCAGTCTGCTGTAGACAGGGAGCTTCCTGCACCAACACTCCCTATCCAGGATTTCTGATTGGGGCATGTTGATATTCTGGTTGCCATGTTCTCCTCTCAGCAGGCTTCAGGTTGACTGCCTGGTGAAGAGTCCAGAAAGAAGAAAATACTGTTTGTAAGCAAAATATAAAGGAAAGAAATGGCCCTGGCCGCAGATAGATAAAGAATAGAAAATCTGAGCCCATTTTATTTTGCTTTCAATATGTTTCAAAGAAGAAAGCAAGAAAGAGGGTTAGTGTCATGGAATGGTAGGTTTGGGGTGCTGCTGGACTAAAACTTGCTTTGCTGTAAATGAGGTTAAGGATGGGCTGCTGTGCATGAAGGGCAAAACTGCACAAGACAAATATCCACTAACAGTACTTTAGCAAAATCAGGGGCTTGACTTTGCACCAGCTCCTTTTCCATGGGAATTGTCTCTGAGATAGCCACCATTTCTGGAGCACTTACTGTGCTAAGCACGGTGTTAAGTACTTTCAGTGAATGTGGAACTGGTAACATGGGCCTCATTGCACAAAGAAAGGACAGTTCAGCCATTTACCTGAGGTCACCTGGCAAGTAAGTAACCAACTGGACCTAGACTCGAAACGTTGGTAAGGTATTTGAGTGCTCAGATCCCTGGATTTCTACAGTCTGAATACGCCTTTCTGCTCATTTGCATCTGTTCCAGGAATGTCTGTTCTACTCCGTCTGTGCACGGCCTGTTTTCACACATCCCTATTGTCTCTCAGCGTTTGAAGAAAAGCAGCCAGTTACTGCAGTGTGTGGCCATTTACCGCTAATGACGCCGGTGGCTCTTTGAATGGAAGGTAGGCGCTGCCATTGATTTATGAGACTCTAAAGTTGCAGTTCCTCGTGCACTAAGATCAGGTCCCGGCTACCGTGTGACGAGGCAGTAGCACAACTCGGGACTTGCTTGCCTCTGCTGCAGCAAGTCCTTCCTTCAGTCAGGGGTGAGGCAAGGTGGCAAATCCAGTTTGGAGTCATCACAGGGGCTGGGAGGTGGCTCCTAACCCCCTCTCTGCAGCAATGCTGGAGTAAAACACGGGGGAACATGTTTTATTCTAACAGGAACCAGGATTCCATTTAGGGAGGGAAAGACATACATGGAAAAATCAAGTGTTTGGTGCCAAGTGGGACTCAGGGACCTGGGAATCAGATGGCATCAAGGATTTCAAAGAAAAGGCCCGTGTGCCTCTGTGTGGACACAGGCAGGAAGAGGATGAACAAGAGAAGAAATCAGAGGAGAAAATGAATTTGGGGCTGGGTCCTGAGCAATGAAGTTGCCAAAAAGTTCTTTGGAGAGGAGAAATCGTCCACTTTGTTTGCTCTGTGAGGTGGATTCAAAGTGACACCCACTCTGTGAAGCCGTGCATGTTTCATGTGAGTTGTAAGTGTGGGTGGGAGGTGGATGAGAAATCAATGAAGGGACTGAACTTTAAGTCTGGGTCAGTGTGAGGAACAAGAGTATCGAATGGCAAATCTGGAGCCCAAGACATAGAGGAGGACACAAGACTGTCAGTCCCTGGGGGGGGTTCTCAGAAATAGCGAGAAGGGCTTTGGACTCCCACAAGCCATGGAATTGTATATGTGTTTTTTGTTTGGATGGTTGGTTGGTTTTTATTAAGACTGTATTTTTTTATAGCAGCTTTAGATTCATAGCAAAATTGAAGGGAAGGTATAGAGATTTCCTATATGCATCCTGTCCGCACACATGCATAGCCTCCCCCATTATCAACATCCCGTACCAGAGTGGTACCTTTGTTACAGTTGATGATGTGCAGTGACATCCATAGTTTACATTACAGTTCACTCCTGGTGTTATACATTGTGTGTTTGGACAAATGTATAATGACATGTATCCAACACTATGGTATTATACAGAGTATTTTTACTGAGCTAAAAATCCCCTGTGTTCTGCCTATTTATCCTTCCCTCCCCACTAACCCTTAACAACAACTGATCTTTTTACTGTCTCCATAGTTTTACCTTTTCCAGAATGTCATATAGTTGAAACCATGTAGTGTGTAGCCTTTTCAGATTGTCTCTTTCACTTAGTAATATGCACTAAGTTGCTTCCATGTCTTTTCATGGCTTGACAGTTCATTATTTTAGGCCTGAATAACATTCTATTGTCTGGATGTACCATGGTTTATTTATCCGTTCACATACTAAAGGACATCTTGGTTGCTTCCAAATTTTGGCAATTATTAATAAAGCTGCTATAAACACCCATGTGCAGGTTTTTGTGTGGATGTAAGTTTTCAACTTTGAGGGGTAAATACCAAGGAGCATGATTGCTGGATGATATGGGAAGAGTACATTTCGTTTTGTAAATCACCAAACTGTCTTCCAAAGTGGCTGCATTCCCACCAGCAATGAATGAGGGTTCCCATTGCTCCACTTCCTCACCAGCATTTGGTGTTGTCAGTGTTCCAGATTTTGGCCATTCTAATAGGTGTGTAATGGTATCTCATTTTAATTTGCATTTCCCTGATGACATATGATGGCATATGATGTGAAGCATCATTTCACATGTTTATTTCCCATCTGTATATCTTCTTTGGTGAGGTATCTGTTAAGGTCTTTGGCCCATTTTTTAAATCATAGATTTGTTTTCTTATTGTTGAGTTTTAAGAGCTCTTTGTATATTTTGAATAACAGTCCTTTATCAGATGTATTTTGCAAATATTTTCTCTCAGTCTCTGACTTGTCTTCTCATTGTTGTTATATGTGCTTTTTAAGGGGGGGCACATGTTCAAAGCCATCTACCTAGATATCCATGGTCAAGGGGCTCTTACTAACATCCTGTTTACATATTTTTTTCTTACATATCTTTAGTTAGGGGCCTAGAATATGTCATTTGGTTATAAGTATGGACTTTGTAGACGCAGATGGGGAACTCTGGGGAAAGAGAGTTGCTTTGCTTACAAGGGCCACCCAGGAAAGTTAGTCACACCAGTCTCCATCTCTGGCTATGTCATGCACGGATGACATCTCTGTCTCCTGCCAATCAATGTGTAAAGAGAACGGCCGCTCACTTGAAGATTCTCAGAAGTATCACGTGTTCAAATTCTGGGCTCTCAGTCCCTGAGAAGTCCACTTGCCTTGAGTTTAAAACTTAACTTTTTGTTGAATTTTTATGCCAATTTTATTGAATTCAGTCAAAAAGGGAAATGCACAAACCTATGATATATGATCCTATTTCTAAGTAGTGATTTAGTTTACAGTTTTTCTTTGAGACATAGCTTCTCTTTAAAGTACATATTTATTCAATTATTTGGGTCTCTGGGCAAGTGACTGCCAAGGCCAAGGCCTCTCCAGGGAAGAACATTACTGGGAGTGGAAAAAAAACCCAAGGAATTTTGGATCTGCTTGTTAGGTATACAGATTGTGGGTTTTCTAAATGAAAGATTGCAATGTCACACCAATAAACCAGCAATAGAAAAGCACCTCTATGTCTGTAATTGGAGGATTGTGAACGGGAGGGATTTGGATGCAGTCTTAATGTGAATCAGTCGGTTGTTACAGAGGAACTCCGCATGTTCAATAAAACCACCTAACGAAAATCACACTCAGTTCCTGGTCATGGGACCTGATTCCAGCCCCTAATTTATTTTTATTACATTTGGTAGTCGGGAAACTCACCTTAATACAACAGTTCTGTCAAGGCAGCTTTGGTTTGCTACGTGCATGCAAATGCCTGGCTAAATAGCTCAGCAAATGCGTCACTATTCAGAATGGGTAGGTGCACTCTGAGAGAGGAGGGAGAGCAGAATCACCCACCGTACCACAGCCTGGTGAGTCAGCAAAATCAAGAGTCAGAAACAGTCTTTAAGAGAAAGTGCAGGTGGGGAGGGGAGCTCTCTGGAGATAGAGTGCAGGACTTGGTACCCAGAGGACAACCTTAGTTCCATTTCAGGGCTCCATTTCTCCAGCACCCACCTCTTCTTGTCTCCACATCCTCACCCTCACCTCAACTGCATTTCAGCTTCCTTAATGATATAGATGACTGTCATTTTCTGAAAGGAGTCCTGTTTTGTTTTTTATTTATTTATTTATTTTTGGCTGTGTTGGGTCTTCCTTTCTATGCAAGGGCTTTCTCTAGTTGCGGTGAGCGGGGGCCACTCTTCATCGCGGTGCGTGGGCCTCTCACTATCGTGGCCTCTCTTGTTGCGGAGCACAAGCTCCAGACGCGCAGGCTCAGTAGTTGTGGCTCACGGGCCTAGTTGCTCTGCGGCATGTGGGATCTTCCCAGACCAGGGCTCGAACCCGTGTCCCCTGCATTGGCAGGTAGATTCTCAACCACTGCACCACCAGGGAAGCCCAGGAGTCCTGTTTTTATTTTTCACTTCTAGCAGTCCTTCTATCCTCATCACTGCACGTACATTGGTCAAGACACCATTTGAGACTGTAAACCAGGTATGCTGTAAGTTCAGGTTGCACTGCAGGACCCAGGAGCTCCACAACAAAGCACAGGCAGCCTCTTCTCTGTCAGTTTGAATCCCACCTGTTCTTTAGAGTATATTTGTTCCACGTAGACTCCCCTGACTACCTCAACTCACAGGAATTGTGCCTGTCTTATTTCTTAGAGAACAAATAATGGTACACTTCTTCAGACACATCTTAAATTACCTTAAATTATGGTTATCATTTTATGTGTATATATTTGTCCTATCAGGATATATGTTTGTTCTCTCTTCTTAATTATAACTCATAAAGGCATCAGACCTTGTCTTTAAAATAACTAGCCCCTGCATAATACTGTGCAGTTCCAAAGCCACATCTTCTTGGCCTCCTTGAGGCCAGTTTTAATCCCCTTAAAATCCCATCAGTAAATGTGCTGTGTTCACCCATCCCAATGAAAAATTCAAAGAAATCTATTGGAAGAGCAAAATATAAAACATTAAGTCATAATGTGTCCGTGGAGACGCTCAGACATATGCTTATAAATCTTCCTGGGCTTCCAACATGAAAGAACGTTTAATCTGTTTCACTCCAAATGCTCTCGTTCACTTCAATATTGTTCATAGGGAAAGAAAAGCCTATGGAGTTTGTGGAAGTTGGCTTTTGCAATATTCAAATTTTCAGGCTCCATGTAAAAATGTCCCAGAGTTGATTCAAACTTACTTTTACAGGGCAGAGACTGGAAAATCAGCAAGGAGTTTACATGAGCTAATTCATTAAAGAGCCTAGCAGGCCTCCCTTTAGAAAAGACCAAGTAAAAATCCTAGCATCAGAATCTTGAGAACTTTGCTCCAGGAGTTCTTTGCAAAGAAGTCATTATATTTTATAAACCTTTAGAGTACCATAATTGCCCTGCTGTACCTGGGAATGAAAGGTTTTGCCAAACTGTCTATCGGAATAGCTTTAAAATCTCATTTTTAAGTAGAGTTTATTGGCTCTACATTGGGAACATTTTGTTTTGGGGGGGACAAAGGTGCCATCTGCTTGCACTTGAATTTGTTCTGACCTGAGATGTTAATGACATCCCTCCCTGAGAATAAGTGAAGATCATGATTTACCATGATTAACTAAGCAGATGACTGATTTTAGCTCAAATACTGTATTAGCAACCTGTCCACAAGCAAAGAAAGTCCTGGGTTTTTCATTTAATTCCAAACAAAGGGAAGATGCATTTAATAAATTCGCTTTTACCACTTCACTGAAAATTTTACTGATGGGCACAGCTTTTTCCTGCATTTAGGTAGAAGTTATTTCAAGCCTTAGGAGAGTTGAACTCTTGGAGGAAATAGAAGAACACACTGTGCTGCGGAGGAGAGATCAGGATAGTCAAGTCTCCCTTGGAATTCTTGTCTGTAATTGCAGAAGCAAATAGTGCAGGTCAGACATCATTGCAATTATTTCAGCCCAGTTCCTGCACAAACTCAGTGCTCCTTGACGTTTATTCATACCCAAATCCCATACTATTCACCTCCCAGGCTATACTCACTCAATTACCTGGCAAATTCCATATGTCAGGATTGGGCAGATCTTCAAGAAAAAAGACAGCGATCATCATCGTTTTTAGTATTTACTAGTATCAGGACTTGGTGTGGGTGACTGATGACCCTCCAGTAATTGATCTAGGCCAAAGTGAGCTGCCTCATCAAGGTCACGTTCCCTCCCCAGGGACAGCCCTCATCCGACGACTATTTACTGGGGGAGGGAAGTAAAAGCCAGCCTCCTTGCTTCAGAGAGGAACAGCTCTGAAAGGACAACCAGTTTCAGAGATCCTTATAGAATCAGTACTCTATATGATTTCATTGTACAATGCAACTTCCCCCCCCGTCCAATCTTCCTTCCCTCTCCCATCCTAGGTGTTGTTCCTGAAAGCATTCCCCAATAATGCTATTGCATGCAAATCTGAGAATTTTAACATCTATATCCTGGGTCACCTAACCTACAACAGTTGAAACTGGAAGTGATCCAAGTGGGCAGATTCCAAAATGAAATGCTGGTGCTGGATTACTAACAGAACAGCAGGGTAGCAATGAGGACCCCCTCACTGGTGGTAGGCAGAGCAATGAAAGCCCCTGGCATGTAGGTGCAGTAATTGTTAAGCACACTTGACAGGAATGCACTGGTGGGTGCAGTGTCTCACACATTTGAAAGTTTCATAGGAAATAGTAATTATAAGGACTTTGGGTCTGGAGGGCTGTTGATGGGGACAATAAATATGAGAAAAAAAAACAACTAAAGACAAAAAGGGGACATGTAAAAGCCAGAGGGCCTTCTTGGCAACACGTAAAGAAACTCCTCTCCTACAACCTGAGGGCAGAAAGGGCAAAGGATCAGGCATAGGACTTAAAGAGTAGCCGAGCTCAAGATAGTGAGGAAGACCAGGTAGAAGCCTCTAAAACTCCACTCCTGCCCCAGCCAAAGTAGTAAATCAAAAGCTGTATCCCATCATGGAAGGAATGGCAGAGATTAACACTATCCTTAAAGTCCTGAGGAATGTATGGTCCTTCCTAATCTCTATGCATTCTCTATATTAATGGTCACTTACTAACATGTAACTAGGGCTCTGTTAGTTTGCTCTAGCAAAGATATCATAACAGCTGCATCTGGGACTTTTACTTAGTTTGGTTTACTGTGGTCCACTATCATCCTCCAGGATTCATCTGGTTTTTTCAGAGGCAAGACCTAACCCTCATGCTCTATACTGCTTCCTAGACAACAGATTATGACTTGACAACATCTGCAATTTCTCTTTCAAAATAAGAGACCGAAACCCTAGGAGAACTAATGGAACACCCTCTTGCGTTTTTTTTGGCACTTGCCCTTGGTTATTATTACCATAATATATTTACAAATGTCTCCCCTTGTCCTTTGAGCAGCATGAGAAGGCAGTGCAGTAAAGTGATTAGACATGGGGGCTCCAGAGTCAGGTAGACCAGGGTTTCAGTCTCTGCTCAAATTTTTAATAGCTAGTTTCATTGTGCAGTTTATTTAACCTCTCTAAGCAAGTTTTCTGTTCCAGAAAGGGGAAATAAATTGGCCATTTCCTAAGGTTATCTGAGAACTTCTTGACAGAATATATAGAAAGTGATTATCACAGAGCCAAGCAAACATTTCCAAATAAAAGTCTTACTATTATGATTATGATTATGCTTATGACTATGATTATTATTAAGAATTCTTTGAGTTTCTGTCAGGTAATGTACATGGAGCACTGGGTGAATTTTAATAGCAGATGTTCAGTGATTTAGAAACCTTCGTATTTGTTTTAATTCTTAGAATAAGAAGATTGACAAACCCAAGTCACAAAGTTACAAAAACTATATCTCCCAACCAAAAATGGAGGATGGTATGGACTAAATCTTTGTGTCCCCCCAAATTCACATACTGAAGTCCTAAATCCCAAAGTGATTGTATAAGGAGATGGGGCCTTCAGTAGGTAATTAGGTTTAGATAAAGTCATGAGGGTGGAGTCTTCATGGTAGGATTTGTACCCTCCTAAGAAGAGACCAGAGAGCTTGTCAGCTCTCTTTCTCTCTCTCTGCCATTTAAAAACATACAAGGTGCTGCCTGCTAGCCAGAGAGAGAGCGTTCACCAGGAACTGAATTGGCTGGCACCTTGATCTTGGACTTCCCAGCCTCCAGAACGTCAGAAATGAATGTCTGCTGTGTAAGCCACTCAGTCTATGGTATTTTGTTATAGCAGCCTGAGCTAAGACAGAGCATATGATCTAACAAAGGATATTTTTCTAATTGCTAGTATACCTATGTGTAAAGGCTTGCCAACTATTAAAAACAAAAATAGAGTTCTGAGTAATAATGGTTCTTCACAATATGGTTTTTATTGACCCATTTTAACTGAAAAGGGTACACTCACACAGTGGGTCTTATTTTGGAACTTGCAGGCTGTCCAGCCACCTCTATAGAGCACAGTCTCTGGAGTCAGAAACGTTCAAGTCCCGTTTTATGTGAAATGCATTCTTCTTTGTTGTAAGCTTGGAAACACTGTACTCTTCTCTCCCATAGTTCCAGTCTTAATTACTGCTCCCTTTGCCAACAGCATTGCTCCCAGTGTTATTTCTCTGATCAGTGCTTTCAGCAGCCATCAATAAAATGGCCATGCCAGGGCCTTATTGCCCATGTATTTCTTCCCTACACTTGGTTGCTCTACGTTGGTTATAAATTTTGATTCTTTTAAAGTAACCTTCGTCAGTGCTTCTGCACTGGAGGCAGTTGTTTCTGGGGCAGTGGAAACTATTTTGAGCTGACCAGGGACTCTTGCAGAAGCTGTTAGGGCAAGTTAACAACTCTGTCTCTGGAGGTAGGCTGATCAGGGTTCAAATCTTGGCTTCCCCACTTTGAACCTGCTTGGCTTTGAGCAGACCATCTTTCTGAACCTCCGTATATTCTTCCGTGAATTGATAACAAACAAATAATAATGCCTACTTGATAGGGCAGTTGTGAGGATTAAGTGTGTTGACCTGTAAAGAGCTTAGCACAGTACCTGATGCTGGATATGTAGTCAACAGGAGTTAGATTTTGCTAAGATCATCACGGATAATACCATGGTCCTTCTAGTTTATTTATTTATTTTTTATTTTATTTTTGGCTTGGGTCTTTGGTACTGTGAGCAGGCTTTCTCTAGTTGCGGTGAGCGGGGGCTACTCTTCGTTGCGGTGCGCAGGCTCCTCATCACAGTGGCTTCTCTTGTTGCAGAGCAGGGGCTCTAGAGCGCAGGCTCAGTAGTTGTGGCACGTGAGCATAGTGGCTCCGCAGCATGTGGGATCCTCCCGAATCAGGGCTCGAACCCGTGTCCCCGGCATTGGCAGGCAGATTCTTAACCACTGTGCCACCAGGGAAGCCCGGTCCTTCTAAATAGATATACCTTTCCTCTTTTAAATATTGTAGAAGTTATTTTCCTTTCCTTCTTGCTACTGTGAACAGCACTGCAATGGACATCTCTGAATGTATATTTCTCCTTACACTTGTCCAATTATTTCCTTTTATGTGTTCTTAGAACTAGACTTTCTGAATCAACGGATATTAATTTTTCTATATGTATATGTATATATACATATATATGTGTGTATATATATATGTGTATATATATATATATATTTAAATCAATACCAAAGTCTAAGAAGAATATATTATCTAGCTAAGTGTACATTCAAAATATTGAAAATCTGGAAAAAATTGACTGTTACTTGAAATTGACCTGAATATGGAAAATCTACAGCTTGGTAGAAAATGTTGGTGGTCTCAGAAGGAAGCTCATTGGCTCCAGCCTGGAAGATATGCTGTCTCTGTGGCTTCTAAGCCTGACTGGTCACAGGAGGCTGCTCACACTCAGACAGACTGACTTTTAGGAAGAGAAAGCCTGGGAGAAAATATACTAGCTAGTGCCCCACTGCCCAGTATAGAGAGAAATCAGGTCATAGTGAATATTCAGCAAAGCTAAAGGGGAAAGAAAGGAAAGGGAAGGAACTATGGCTAGAGAGTGTCTTAACTCAAGATTAAGAATGTATTCTAGGTTCCTCACTTAATTTACAGAGTTTTAAAGTCCCTAGTTCCTCTGGGCTAAGACCTGTCGCAAAACCTTCTTTCTAGTATTTCCTAATCCCTTAAAATGAGTCATTTGATGATTGCCTGCATTCTTTTTCTTAAAATGTTTTGCATTGCTCCAGTGGAGGTATGGATTTGTCAGCATAGATAATTGTCTGACTGAAGGCTGATGGACATGAAGGAGGGACCTAAAGACCCATTTGCCTGCTAGGGCCCAAATCCTACAGGTTCATGGGTCACAGGTGCCGAGAGCTCCAAGAAGTATCGAGAAGGAAACCTCGCAGAAAAGATGTCTCTGAGTTTAATACTCTCTTACTATATAATGTGAATCCTTACATAGACTAGAGAAGATTTGACTAAGGGTGATTGTATAGTAGTGAAGAGCTTTTTTCCCCCTCTTTCTTACAGAAGCCATGTTCAGAAGGTCCATTCTGGTACTAGACTAAAGATATCAACCAATGACCTGACTTCCATAACAAATACAAACAATTACACTCATATGACTTAATACATGCAGATATTATACTAAGCACTTTAGAAATATAAACTCATTTAATCCTGAGTACAGTCCCATAAAGTGAACAAGATTATAATTCACTTGTTAAAGGTGCAGAAACTAAAGCACAGAAAGGTTAAGTGACTTGCCTAAAGTCACACAGCTAGTAAGTGGTTAAAGAAGCCTGACTTCACATTTTTATACAGGGCAGCATGATCTCAGTAAAGCCTTATAAGGTTCATTAGTCTGGCTGGCCCCCCAACAGCCACCCATATGTCCTTGAAATGGGGTCCCGGCACTAGTAATAACAAGTATTTGTGACCACCTACCTCGTGGCCACCTGCCAAATTCTATGCCCTGTAGATTTTGTTTTACAACTGCCCTGCAAGGCGGGTCCTCAGTCCCTTCATCTATCAAATGTGTTTTATTCACATTTGATAGATGAAGGGACTGAGGCTCAGAAAAATTAAGCTCCTTGTTCAAGGTTACACTGCCAGTGAAGGCCAGAGCTGTCATTATCACCTAAGTCTTCCTGTCCTCAAAGCTCAAGGTATTAACTACTCCCCTGTACTGTTTTAGACATAAATGTTGGGAAAAGCACAAGCCTGGAAGTTAATAGGTGTTGAGTAGTTCTAGCCCAGCTCTCCCGCCCTATTTTAAAATAAATGCTATCAGGACCAAGGTGAGCGACACTGCGTCCCCACTTTTTTGAGTCAGGCAGTGACTTGCCTGTGGATAGCTGTCGAGGTGGGGCGTGGGTAAGATAGAAACACTGGAAAGCACTACTTCTCATTCTTGGCTCTCTCCACCAGAGCACAGAAAGCTAAAGAATACATTAAAGCAATATTAGTTACTTATTCAAATTATGGCTTTGAGTTCTGATTTATTTACTTTCTGCTTTAAAATCATTCCTTGCAGATTGTATTCATGATTCTCAGAGATTGGCTGAAAGATAGTAGCTATTTTCCTTCTTGGCATAAATCTAAATATAGTTTTGCAATGTGCTTAAATCTTCAAGAAAACGCTATAATGAAAAAGTTATCTTCCTCCGAATAAGTTCAAAAATGACACCATGACGCCAGTTCCTGTGTGTGAAATCTGTCTTTAAAAATGGCACATCAGTTTATCACGTATCACTACAGACAGATGTTCAGTTTGTGAAAGAATGTGTGTTTTTTAAATTTCGGCATTTGTGTCACTCGCCTGTCCCCATTATCCATCTGGCACCTTTCTACGAATCCCCTAGAAGCTATGAGGCACCTTTTGGGACACACAGTTGGGATCATTAGATTGATAACTTTTCAAGGCAAAAGATAATTTTCTTCAGTAAAATGATATAATTTAAAGAATGAGTTTTTTCTGACAGCATAGCCAGATGAAAGGCAAAGTAGTGGAATGTAGAAGTGGGTTGTTCTCCACAGGTGCCTGAGCACCCCACTGGCTGGGCTGCATCTTGCCAGGAGCTCCATCACATGTCAGATGTACAATGAGGGTGTGTCAGACTTGGGTGTGGAAAACAAATAGCTTATTACAAAATGCCTCATCTTAATTAATGAAGACAGATTAGTATGCTTCAGACCTTATACTGAGTCAATACTGGATAATACTTTTTTTAAACTTTAAGAATGGTAATGTTTTAAAGACATAGAGCGATGTGTGTAACTTTGTATAATTTAAAAATTAAGGCAAGCAACTGGTTTTATTGTTGACATTTTAATACTCTTATTCTGTCATTAATGAATTGTGAAAATGAAGTCTAAATGCTGAACCTGTATGGATGCTATTCAAATAGTTGGGATGCCTTCTCCCCAGGAAAAGACATGAAAAATGAAATGTCAGTGTGGGACATTGGATTTGAGTGTGTTCTGGAAAGGAGTGGTCTTGAGTGGGGGCGTGTTTTCTATATTCATCAGCAATTTGAAAACAAATTGGAATTATTTCTGATATGGAGAATACTGAAGGATTCCTTACACAGAAATTGAGCCAAGGGATTCAATTCTATATATATTCACCATGGATGCTCTGGGTTCATAAGAGGAGGGGTTCATAAGAACCCCTCCTCCACACTATCCCTCCTCCCCCGCCAAAAACTGCCACAAAGCTTAGGCTAGAAAACACTTCTAATTGAAGGATAAAAATACCTACTATTTACTGAGGGACCATTTTGTAAAAGGTGCTTAAAATGTATTCTTTTTAACCCTCACAATAATGCTATAGAGTAGATTTTTAAACCCATCATGTGAAAGGTGAGGTCCAGAGAAATTCAGTAACTTGCTGAATATCACCCTCTGGAAGTGATGGATTCAAACATAGGGCTGCCTTACTCCACACCATGATCCTAACTACTGTGTGTTTCTGCGTACACCACATACACACACACACACACACACACACACACACACACACACACACACACTCTCTACAAGAAAAGTAATGGTATTATTCAGCCCAAGTGTGCTGGAGCCACAGAGAAGGAGAGATGAACTCCAAATAAAGATAAATCCTAGATTGTGTAAGTTGACTTTTACAAAGTACAATTTTGAGATGGTAAATTTTGACAAAATAAACTCCAAATAGCAATGCATGGCAACTACTATATTGTGATAAATTTATTGTGACCAGACAGAAATGTATTCAGAAACAAACTGAATAAATTCACTTCAGACAGATCCAGGATACTGATCTTATTTGGTTAGAGAATACTCGTTTACTTACTAACATTAAGGACAAATGTTACATTTTACTCAGTATCTACAGGTCATCTTTTCCACTAGATTTCAGAATTTTTGTGGTAAAGCAGGAATTATACCAACTAGTCATTTATGATATGTTATAAACATGCGAAAGAGTATGATCTTATTTTATGGTTGAGGACTAATTAAAGGTACCACCGGCCAGGTTGGGGAATAGACTGACTTTCATTTGGTGTAAAATAGAAGGTTATAAAAATAAACACGACTGTAAAGGTAAACAACATTCAGAACAGTGCCTAGCACGTAGTATGGACTTAATAAATGTTTGATGAAAAGTGATTGAATGACAAATGCCATATATCCATCTATTGCTGTGTGGTATGTGGAACACTTTTTTCTTCCAGTTTTGTTAAGATATAATTGACATACAGCACTGCATAAGTTTAAGGTGTACAGCCTAATGATCTGACTTAGATACATCATGAAATGATGACCACATTAAGTTCAGTAGACATCCATCATCTCCCCTAGGTACAAAATAAAAGAAAAAAATTCTCCTTGTGATGAGAGCTCTTAGGACTTACTCTATAACAACTTTCAGATATGACATAGAGCAGTGCTCATTATATTAACCATGTTGTACATTACATCTTTAGTACTTATTTATCTTATAACTGGACATTTGTTGTGGAACACTTTTAAGGTTCAGAAGTTCATTGGGCCTAAGCAAAATATAATTATCTTGCAATTTTATTTAAAAGCAAATATGATCTATAAAGAAGTTTCTATAAAATGTGCAGGAGAAAAAAATTACAATTATTCCCATAACTTTGTTCCATTTTACAGTAGTTTTGTGTACCCCCAAAAATTACCAAGAAGTCCTTCAAGGGAAGCTATTATTGTCTATTCATTAGGAGGGTTTATGTGGCAGGAAGTAATGCAGCCCTCTTTTCAAGTTGCTCTTCATAATACTTATTTTACAAAATTATCATAGAAAAGAATCTTCACTCTAACCTGTGTTGCAAAATTGAATGGACTATTTTATTGTCTAAAAATTTCCATGTGGACAATAATCTTAAACTGTACCAGGACACTATGGTTTTATTAACATTGATTTTTTTCTAAGGGAAAGGTTCAGAAACAGTCTTATTTTAGTGATGACTGCTCAGTGGTTTACATAGAATAAAATCAGTTTTGTTTTAGAACAGGAAGTACACAACATAAAATAAGGTTAAGATTGATGTTAAAGTAAGACGGCACTGCTGCCTAGCTGGGAAATAAAAAAAGAAAATATTCAGCTCATTTTTTATAAATTGTTAATCTAGTTTTGTGTTTTGGTTGGTTTTTTTACAAAATTGTCAATATTTGTGACCGAGAAGGGAGAAATCAAAGCCTGACTTCCCTAGCCAGCAGCCTGCTCAAAGAAGGAACTGCCTCACCTTAGAATATATTTTGTTTGCAATAGGTTGCTTATAATCCAAATAAATGATTTACTTCTCATTTTATGACTGTGTTTTTAATGAAATATATGAAAAAGGTATTAAATAACTAACATTTATTTCCTTTTTTTTTACAGCTCCCAAATCACTAGAGTTTTTGTCGGATGAGTCAGAATTCACTAAAGAAGCTGTGTTCTGTTTCACTTGCCTCACAGTTTACAACAGCTGTTTATTGAGAACTTACCAAATTCAAGGCACCATGTAGACTAGGAATTGGAGAGATGGTAAGTGGAATCCTTTATCCTCAAGGCGTTTCTAACCTGGCTGGGGGAAAGAGGCACATACTTAAAAGGTTGATAACAGTTCCAAGGCTGTTTCAGAGACCTGGTCATTCTCCAAGACCTGCGAGAAAAGAAAAGCACCACCTTTTGCTCCAGGAATTAAGTAGAGGGTCCCCATTAGAGGACTTCCACCCAAATTTATATTGGGTAAGGGTGTTATGCTCCTTGCTCTTGTTCTCTGTCTTTATAATCCCTCTTAGAACTTTATTTCGGCATCCTGATTCTAAGTAATCAGAAGTTTGGATATTTACTCTCAAGATCCTGGGTTTCTCCTACTTCAGTACATGTAAGGGCAAATTCAGCTCACAACCTATGTGAAAATACTCATGTTTTCTGCCTCCTGAATGTGACAGAGAATGGTAATAAATTAAGAAAATGCACAGTTAACCAGAACGGAGTTTCTCACTCTTGACGTTTGGGGCCAGGTAATTCTTTGCTAGGGGTGGAGGAGGCTGTCTGTGCAATAATGCAGGATGTTAAGCAGCATCCTTGGCCTTTACCGGTTAGATGCCAGCAGCTCCCCAAGCCCGTTGTGACAACTAAAAATACCTCCAGACATTGCCAAGTGTCCAGGGCTGGGGGGCGGGGGGCGGGGGCCAAAGTTATCCCCAGCCGAGAACCACTGCCCTGGAATGATCAGTTACACCTCAGAAAATGAGAAATCTATGTGTATATATATGCACATGGAAGATTCTAGCCAGTCTCTAGAGTGAAGCAACAAACAATATTGAGAGATTTCAGCCACACAAACAAACCATCAGGATTCAAAATGCCAGCAATTGCATCTTTTATTAGAATGAATAATTTCAATAATATTTACAGGCTTTGTTAGAGGCTTCTGTATTCTTAATTAACTCACACCCTGACCTACAGGGTGAATTAGGAATGACAATCTCTACATGGAGCAGGGGGACAAGTTGGACACTGAAACCTGATTCTGGCTGCAGAGCTGGAGATTCATTTTCTACCTCATTTTCACAAACGCCTTGATTTGTGATGTTTTTGGTTATTCCTCAACAACATTTCCATTGCTGAATTTTGCATCTCATTTTCTACAGATTTTTTCATCCATAAATTTTCTTGTGGAAATTTATAGTCGCTTTATAATTTCTGTATTAACTTTTATACTGCATTTTACTGTATTATACTATTATAGGACATTGATATCACATGCAGCCATTAACAATTTTATTCACCATAAAACTCATCAAGTCATGAACACACATGCTCTGTATCTAGCCTGTAGGAGCCTACCTCTCTCTGTCATTTTTCTTATCTTTCTAACACTATCAAAAGGGCATTTTAATGACCAAGGTGTTTGTAAGTCCCGTTCTATCAGCAGTACCCACAATATCTTCTGGAGCCTTCTTTCTAAGACAGCTGTCTCCCTCTCTCTCTCTCCTACCAACAGTCTGGTCTCATTATTAACCTTTCCAGCCAAAGGATGCAGGAGAGGACTCGGGGGGCCGCAGAGCTACATTGCTTTGTTGGGACCTCCCTTAGGACTGGCCTCTTATGTTAAAAGGAGAATTTCTGTTCTGTTATTTCTGTCCTGTAGCTTTACTATCTGAGTCTGATGCCTCAAATCCTAATTCCAATTCCAAGTTTACCCAGAGGCCCAGTGTCAGTTCTATCGTCATTTCTGAGACTTAAACCTCCTATCTTTAAATGAGGATATTCCCTGTGCTATACAGTATATCCTTGTTGCTTATCTATTTTATACATATTAGTTTGTATCTATTCATCCTGTACCCCTAATTTGTCCCTCCCCCCTTTCCTTCCCCCTTTGGTAACCACAAGTTTGTTTTCTATATCTGTCTAAGTCTGTTTCTGTTTTGCACATATATTCAGTTGTATTATTTTTTAGAATCACTATGCTGTACACCTGAAACTAATATAATATTGTAAATCAACTATACTTCAATTTTTAAAAAATGAGGCTGGATGATGTAAAAGTCCCTGACTACTCAAATTGTCTATAATCATATCAAAAATTAAACACAATGACCCCTCCATTACAGGCTAAAACATCACTAGCTTAGTGTACATTTTAAAATGCCTTCTGAAAAAAATAAAATAAAATGCCTTCTGTTCCTCAACTGCTAGAAAACTTTCAGAATGTGTAGATCAGTGTTAATTACAAATGTAAATGGCAACCCCTAGAGTTTTTCACAACTTATACAACCACCTGTGATGCCCAGTTCTAAACGCCATTCATTAGCTAAAATGTAGACAGGAATTAGCAGGATCACAGGGTCACCAGTGAGAGAAGAAGAGAATGTCAGAAGATGGACACTAGTGCTAATAGGAGATGTATCAAAAGGGTACAGTCAAGGGACAAAAATCATATCAAGTATTTAAACAGGGAAATTGAAGAATTTTTAATTAGATATAAAGTTGAAGGTAACAAAAAAGGCAGAAAGAGACAAGTATCATAGAAGTGGCAATTGTAGGAAGAGCTACCACCCCTAGTGATGGGGAATAAAAGGAAAAGGGTTGGAATAAAAGGAAAAGCTGGAGGAGAGGCCTTTGCGGTTGAAATTCAGACCTCTGAGGAGGCAGGATGGGCTGGAAGGCACTATTGTTCCTGAGGGAGATACCGCAAGGCTGTTTCTGAGAGTGTTGGAAAACCTGCCAACTAGATTCAGCTGCTACTACAGAAAGGCAGCAGGAAGCCACAGAAAACATGAAGGAAAGAGAAAGTCCCTTCTTCCTCCAGCCTTGCAGTGTCCATCTAGACTAACAGTGGGCCAGCTGGCAAAGCAGAAACATAACTTACAGAATCCCAACACAACTATCACAAAGAAGAGCATGGAGAGCTGTTTGGAACTAAAGGGATAATAAATAGCACACCAAGTCTGCTCTAAAGCAGGGGTGACAAATAGATTTCATCTGTGTACCAGTTCTAATAATGGCAGCATATTGTGTTGAGAAGGATGCTGAGGTTATACTTATGCAACAGAAGAGAGCCCTGTAATCATTTAGAATATCTTCCATGGGCAGAAGGAGAGCATGGTGGCATAGAGTTGTCATTTCTGGCCTAGAGCCACCTAATTGTCCCGTGCACCTTTTGGGTATCAGTCTCTGGAGACAGAGACCTGAACTCCTTCTCAGCAGCACTAGATGCCCCATCTCACTCCATCTGGCAGAGGGTATGATGGGGAGGAAAGTAAATTAGAGATCCTGACATGGTTATAAGTTTCTTGGCTATGCTTGAGCACCTCTAGGGATGGAGAACACATCATCTTCATCTTCAGGGAGTTCTGATAAATGTCTTCCTCATAAAGAACTTAGATCAACCTCAATGTAACTCCTATCCACTGGCCCCACATCTACCCCTTTCAGAAAGACAGAAGTCAGTCAAATTCTTTCTCTGCATGCCATCCTTTAGATGTTTGAATCCGGTCACCATATTCCACCAGATCTTTCTTCTCGAGGTGAAATAGCCTAATGCCTCCCACTGTTCCTTACGTGGATGTTATAGAGATATCCCTGTCCTGTCTTCTGAGTACACTTTGACACATCTCAGCCCCTCATCAAGGGTGGCCTGAAATTAATACTCCAGATGTGGTTAGAAGAGCACCAAAGAATAAAGCAGAGAATGGAATTCATTCTTTTATAGATCCCATCAACATTTCTGACGACCACATCTCACTGAAAATTTTCATCGGGACTTATTTTCTTTCACCTCAAATAATCCTCAGCCCTTCTACCCCCAGGATAAGCAATTTCCAGTGGCTTCAAACTTTCCCAAGGAAAAACATGTTGTGGTCGATACAAACTACTGGGAAGTCTCCTTGGAGGAGAAGGCAGACTTGTGAATGTTTAACTAAGTTAGAAAATTAAGCTCTTTCTTGCTGATGGTGGCTGTCATAAATGTATGCTCCAGTGAAAAGAAGCTTAAATCAATTTCGGTGTTCTCATTGAGCTGCGAACTTTGTTATTGTTCCTCCTGCACAATATAGATGCCATAAACCATATCTAAGTGTGCAGAAGACATTTACTTCCACTGGGGTTTTCGAGCCAGATGAGATTTTTATAAGTGATTCTGTTCTACCTTTTAACTACATTTTAATTTAAATATATTTTTAATCATAGCTTTAAAATTATCTTCACTATGTAACCAAAGTTTAAAGTAATGGCATATTTTTAAAATACATGCAAAAATCTCTTAGTCAGGGTCTTTAAATAGTCTACTTGCATTATTTATTTTAGGTTCATTTAACTGCACTATAATTTTATGAAGTTTTAGAGTGGTGCGGCATATGATGTAATTGCTGATTACACAGGCCATATTTCCAGGCACATTATCAGAAGAATCTATGAAATAGCAGGGAGTTTAACAAGAACAAGCGTCTTCAAGAAATTACCTGATGAAAATTCCACAGATACAAATTTCTAAAAGTTAAGGGAAGAGAGATAAATATGATTAAATACGAAGAAGTCAGGGGCGTGATGTAGAGAACAGCAGGAGAAATTCTGATTTGTACACAGCACCCTGGAGGATGGATGATCTGCTGAAATTAAATATCAACCTTCAGATTCTTAAATTTAAAGCCAATCATCACTTTCAGTGACTTCATTTTGAAGAACTAGGGGTTGTGCCCCTAAAATGCGAAGGAATTATTTTCTGGGTATAAAAGATAAAATTGAAAGATCAGATACATATTATTCTAAAGAAAAAACAGATGTCTAAAGATTATAGGTATTAGTTTTCTCTTGCCGCTGTAACAAATTACCACAAACCCAGTGGCTTAAACAATGCAAATTTATTATCTTGCAGTTCTGTAAATCAGAATTCTGACATGGATCTCACAGGTCTAAAATCCACATGTTGGCAGGACTTCACTCCCGTCTGGAGGTTCTAGGTAAGGATCCATTTTGTTGCCTTTTCCAGCTTCTATAAGCTGCCCTCATTTCTTGGCTCAAAAATCCCTTCTGCCATCTTCAAAGCTAGCAATGTTACATCTCCATCTGACCTAAGCTTGGAAAGGTTCTCCACTTATAAGGACTCATGTGGTTACATTGAGTTTACCTGGATATTCCAGGATACTCTCCCCATCTCAAGGTCCTTTACTTAATTACATCTGGAAAAATTCCATTTGCCATGCAAGGTAATGTTCATATGTTCTGGAGATTAGGGCAGGGACATCTTTGGGGGCCATTATTCTGCCTATTACACTGTATAAAGCAAAGATGAGACAACACTCCAAGAAACAAATTGCTTGCAGGAGACTTCCTCAGATGAAGATTATTTCCTTTCATCTCATGTACTTTTCTAGGACAAAATTCACCATTCAGTATTCCCACCACCCCCCCACCACCCCCAGAGAAGACAAGAGGGCAGCTATCTGCAAGGAAAGGGATGGGAACTGATCTAGAATGATGGCTGAGTCCAGATTAGGTGTAGAGTGGATATGCCAGGGACTCTTCTAGATACTTTATGCAGATAAATTTATTTAGTCCTCATAGCAGCCCTATACAGAAGGAATCTTATCATCATCCTGTTTTCCCAATGAGGAAACTAAGGCACAGATAACTTGCCCAAAGCTACCCAGAGCCTGAACGTTAACCACTAGAATACACAACCTCCTATCTGCTGACCAGTTAATAGGTGGGTTGCAAGTAATTTGTGACTAACAATACTTTTACAAAAAGTCAATGATTTACATTTGAGTCAAGATTATCTCTATGACAACACTCTTGCCGTTACCTTCTGATATGGGTTTCTGGTTATTACATAGATGTTGGAGAAGGAACAAGCATTGAACTAGTCAATTGATCTAAGTCGGTGGTTCTCGCACTTTATTGGGCATAAGAATCACCTGGAGTACTTTGTGAAAATGCAGATTACTCAGCCCTAACCCCAGAGATTCATTTAGATCTTGGAATCTCTATTTTAAAAAAAATTCCAAGGGGCTTCCCTGGTGGCGCAGTGGTTGAGAATCTGCCTGCTAATGCAGGGGACACGGGTTCGAGCCCTGGTCTAGGAAGATCCCGCATGCCGCTGAGCAAGTAGGCCCGTGAGCCACAACTACTGAGCCTGCGCGTCTGGAGCCTGTGCTCCGCAACAAGAGAGGCCGCGAGAGTGAAGAGGCCCACGCACCGCGATGAAGAGTGGCCCCCACTTGCCGCAACTAGAGAAAGCCCTCGCACAGAAAGGAAGACCCAACACAGCCAAAAATAAATATAGAAATAAATAAATAAATAAATAAATAAATAAATAAATAAATAAAAAGTCCAAGAGTTTCTGATACAGGCTTCCTGGCACATATTAAGTGCAGTATAGAGTGTTTGGAAAAACTACGGTTGGATGACCTCCCTGGAGCATGCCCCTAAGTCCTGATAAGGCACTTGCAAAGAACCCCACATTTATCCCATTGAAGCTCTTACCATATTATATAGTAATTGCCCATTTGTTTATCTGTCTCCCCCTCTAGACTACGAGGTCTTTAAGGTCAAGGCTGTGCCTCTCTCAGTGCCTTATCTCTGCTGCCCACCCCACACTCTACGGGTATAGGTGCTCAGTTAGCCATCTGTTGTCAAATGCATGGCTGAATAGACAAATCAATGATGAAATGGTCTCAGATCACACAAAACCATTTTCAGATGGGTCAGTTGAGAGTCCCACATGCCTCATTTAGTTGAAAATCTGCAGGTAGTAGGAAAAAATTGAAAAAAAAAGAACACCATAAGCTAAGTTCACTGTTGAAGGACAGAACAGAAGCATATGAGCAGAAGCTCTTAGAGAGCAGTAGAAATAGGCAGTAGTCTCAGCGTTGGTAGGTGATGACTTCTTGTACCAGCAAGAGATAGTCAGCAGCCCTAGGGGCAGACAGTGTGTCCTGTGTGAACTCTTTTCACAGTATTATACTGACTTCAGATTTATTTGGCATTTTGGAGAGAGAGTGGTATTCTATAAATAAATTAATAAACAAGGAAAAATGTTTGTGATGTCTCAAAGCGATTGTCTTGTGGAAGGACTAATCTGAGCCACCCAAAGTGACTGTATCATAGTGTGGTTGTGAAGATCTCCAGATCATTTGTACAAAGTGTCTAGCACAAAGCCAGGCACAAGGCAGGTGCTCAGTAAATACTTGTTGAATAATCAAGTCTCAGGAAGCTTTGATAAGCAAAGACCTGTCTCAGCATGACTCTGTTTCTGCCATGACAAACTAAGGGAACCCACGTTTATCATCCCAGAAGGACTCACCGCACTATTTCCCTTAGCCCCTCCTCCATTAAATTTTAAGATTTTTTTTTCTCCTGGAATATTTTGCCTCTTGTAAGAAAAACTTTTCGTGTTGTTTTCATCTGCCAAGAAATTTAAACAAACAATTTGAGGAGTAAACTGTGACTCTGAGGACAGACTGCAACTTATAAATTGTTTTTTTTTAATATCTTTATAGGAGTATAATTGTTTTACATTGTTGTGTTAGTTTCTGCTGTATAACAGAGTGAATCAGCTATATGTATACATATATCCCCATATCCCCTCCCTTTGCGCCTCCCTCCGACCCCCCATATCCCACCCCTCTAGGTGGTCACAAAGCACTGAGCTGATCTCCCTGTGCTATGCAGCCGCTTCCCACTAGCTATTTTACATTTGGTAGCGTATATATGTCCATGCCACTCTCTCACTTCGTCCCAGCTTACCCTTCCCCCTCCCCATGTCCTCAAGTTCATTCTCTATGTCTGCGTCTTTATTCCTGTCCTGCCCCTAGGTTCTTCAGAACCATTTTTGTTTTTGTTTTTGTTTTTTTAGATTCCATATATATGTGTTAGCATACGGTATTTGTTCTTCTCTTTCTGACTTACTTCACTCTGTATGACAGACTCTAGGTCCATCCACCTCACTACAAATAACTCAATTTCATTTCTTATTATGGCTGAGTAATATTCCAGTGTATATATGTACCACATCTTCTTTATCCATTCATCTGTCGATGGACACTTAGGTTGCTTCCATGTCCTGACTATTGTAAATAGTGCTGCAATGAACATTGTGGTACATGACTCTTTTTTTTTTTTTTTTAACCATTTCAAAGAATATTTATTTTCTTTTTTAGTGCTTACCAAATTTTCTTATACAATCTCTGCAATGTCAAATTAAAAATTAATTTTACAATGCTTATATAAGCATTTAAAGGCTACGTAAACTTAAATGTATTACATAATTCTCATTTGAGAAAATGTTTCTACGGATAAACGTGTGCAGAATTTTAAAGCAGTGATCACTAGCAATATTGTTTGCTTCAAACTCTCAACATTAACTACAATAGTTTGTGGAGGTATTTTTTTTACACTGGTCAGACCACAGATGCAGCAGGGAGTTTCGAGTGATGGTTTCCAGCTCAGGGACCAGTGACCAGGACTATCTGTGCGTTTTGAAGGCCTAACTGATGGCTGCAGCAAACCTTTTTCTCTATTTGTCCTGATGCAGATGCTACCAGTGTAAGCCCTCTTTTATATTTTTTAATCTTACCCCTTCTCCACTCTCTCCTTGTTGGTTTGGTTCTTTTCCAGTCAGGATCCCTCACTGGGGAGCAGGTCAGTAGTTTCTTAGTGTTCTGTCCAATCTCTTGCTTCCCTTTCTGCTGTCCACTTGTTTCCCTTTCCTTGTTTCTATCCACTTCCGTAGTCAATGAAGCATTCTTTAAAAGACTGCATCATGTACCTGCTGCTGTGTGTGGGCACACTTCCCCAATTTCCTGGAAACTTGGAAAGTTAAATCTGTTTAAAACATTTAGAAATTTAGTAATTTATTTGCTATGGAAGGAAGAAGTTGAGAAACATTGTTTCTAAGAGGACGTAGAATTCCTGGTAAGCGGATTATCAGGCTTCCTCCAGAAATGTTGACAAATGAATAACTGATTTTTAACACAGGCTGTTGTAAACCATTCTAGGAGCTAATTAAAGGATCATTTATCAAAGTAACCTGCACAGCAGGTATCTTTGATAGCTCCCTCCCCACCCCAACTCCTGCCTTTTCTGGGTAACCCTGAACTGCAAACAGTGGTCTGGGTGGGGGCAGGGAAGTACTATCTTTGTTATCTCTGATGTGTTAACAGAGCTAGTACTCCATGAAAGAACACGAAAAACTACGGAAATAGAAACCTGACTAGAATAAGAACATACTGGTTATTTTAGAGCTGCCAGGTACCCAACGCTTTTCATCCAATGAGCTCCTTTTACAGATGAGGAAATGAGGTTAGAAACACATCCAAGTCACACAGGCAATAGGGACCTGTATCAGTGTTCGCAGGTTTGTTTGCTTCTGGTTAACAGTGTTTAGGTGGCTTTGTGAAACCATCTGACCTCCAGCATGTGGACCAGATGTCATTTAACAGTGTCACCTCCTACCTTTTGTCTACCTCCACCCGTTTCTCAGCATTCCTGCCATAACAAGACTGAGAAAACCCAAGTACTTTGTGCAGAAAATGCACTCCCAAGATATGATTTCGTAAAAACTAGAAAAGGTGAATTCTGGTTCCTATCACCTTATATTAATAAAAACAGTAACAGTTACCACTCATTTAGGGCTTATTGTGTGACAGGCACTGGGCTAAATGCTTTACCAACATATAATCAAAATATTTTAAAGTGGACTTCTACAACAATATGATGAGTTATTAATATCCCATTTTTGTGGATGAGGAAACTGAGGCTTAGTGTTAAGTAACTTTCCCAAGGCTGAAAGGTTAGTAATAATAGCAGAGGCAAAACACAAAGCCTGTTCATTGTGACCTTCATGAAATCTCATTTCCCAGCTTTTGTTTCCTCTTGTGTCACATATTCAGCTGCTTAGTGGATTTCTTTTTCTTTTTTTTTCACACACACACACTGTATTTTATTTTTACAAGAGATAAATAGACTGACACCAAGCATTGTAAATGGATGACCACAACAAAAGCAACAATGATTGCAATTACCAAACACGAAACGCAACTGATAAATTTTAACCCCAGTTTCTTCCTGGACTAAGACCCAGCAGTGTGACCATCAGCAATGTGGTGCCTTTCAGTGATACAAAATGCTTGCTCACAGGCCATGATTTCATGAAACTTGTTCCCACGGTTATAGCAAGGCCAGGTAACCCCCGGATGCATATTATCATTTATAGCCATTCCTCATAAGACACCTAAGAGAGTGATCAAATGCTCTTGTGTCAGCACATAGAACAAATGCCTGGCGGATCATAAAATAATGATACATTATTACGTAATATCCACATTGCTTCTGATATTGTACTTGGGAGATATTGTTAATTTTAGGGATAAAATTGCAGGACAGGATAGGACAGCTTTCAACTCCAAATAGAGCATGCTCAAGACCTCAGCAAAACTGGCATGTCTCTCTCTAGCCTTGGCCACAGAAGCTCTGAGTGCTAGTCATCAAAGGACGTTGGGTACAATTTACTCTCATGGTTTCCAAACATTTATTTTAACAATTGACTTTCTTAAAATTAATCATGGACAGATTCCTCTATGTATATAATAGACAAATGGCAAGCACTCTGGCTGAAGATCTGAACTCTCATCTTAGCCCCTTCAGCTCCTAAATATATGAAATTAAGAAACCACTTTCCTTCTCTGAGCCCTACGTTTTGTTTTTGGTATTCTTAATCTCAGAATGGAAATAATAGTGCTTGCCTTGCCTACCTTATGTTGATAATTGCTTTAGAATCAGACAAATTAACATTGGAGAGTATTTTGTAAATAATAAAAACCATATACATCTAAGGTAGTAGTATTATTACATGAAAAGGAAAAGCACAAGATAGAACATGATAAATAAGTAATTTAAGTTACAGTTATGAAGAAAGAGAAACAATCTTGGTAGTTTACGCAAACTATCTGTTCTTAACTTCTCATAGACTTGGATATTTGAGATGTTTAGAATAACACTAGACATGGTCATAGATCAAGGATGACACATTGATTTCTTAAAAAAAAAAATGGGATGATTCAACTACCTAAAAGGGTGGGTTAATGAGAGTTTTAGGATATCTCACTGCTCATCAGGGAAGGAATCATAAGAGATTAGTGATGTCTGCTATGAGTGGAAGATGAGAATAGTGCATGTTTTCCATTCCTGTCAGATTAGTTTTATCCCTTTGATTCTTTTGCTCCACTTCTTTTCCCCAAGTTTTCAGCCCTGGGTCCTTAGCACTAGCACTCACTCCATTTCACAGGACAGCTGGAGCCACCATTCCCAAAATTGCTGAGTGGCAATAGGGGCTTAAAGCTCAGTTTTCTTCTTGATGCACAATGTGTGCATCCTTCTCCTGAGCTATTTTTAATTCTGGTTAGTTGACCAGCTCATCAGCGTCCCTTTCTCCATAGTATTCTCCTCCATACTGTGCAACCCTTGGAAAATCATCTCAGATGATGTTGCATTACAGCCCACCTCAATCAGCATCTGACCAACTCAGTGCTATGATATTGTAGATGTTGTCTCTTTCCTCTCTCTGGCACACTTAGAATATGAATCCATCAATTCTGTGTGGAGGAAAGATAGAACATTCTGAATTAATTATTAAGGAGACTAATGAACTGAGAACCTGGGTGAGGCTCATAAAGAAAAATGGCTGAAACTTCATCAGCTTTGTCTTAAGCTCTATTGTTCAGCGTGGCCCACCTGCTTGGCCAATGTCTGTGCACCACTGGGAAGGGCAAATGTTGAAGTGACTGCCTTTAGAGGCCTCCCGCATATTTGATGAGGACACCTACTGCCTGTGCCCTGCAGGCAGCACAGCAGGTTTCCAGCACCAGACGTCCATTCTGCCATGATGTCAAAATCCCTGATGTATTCATATGTGTTCTGCTGCTTGCGGCCATAATCTTAATCATGTTAAGGAAGAGATGGCAACCTTACCAGCTCCATCTATCTCTAAATCTTGCCCCTATAATCACCATGGCTCATGGATCTCCTAACCTTAAGTTAAATTTATAGTTAGCAGAAAACAGCTGTTTTCCTTTCCAAAGCAAGCTGCAATGAATGATTGAAATGGATACAGAAATCACTTTATGCTTTATGATGTGTTGATTAATAAAAGTTTTAAAACATTCTAATGATACAAGTGTAAATTATTATTACTATCAAAGAAAAAAATTGATGTCTCTCAAAATAAAAAAAAAAGTCTAAAACTTTGCAAGCTCCTCACAATACATGGACAAAAAGAGGTACTCCACTGTGGAGCACCTAAATTTCTTAATGCTTATCAATTTTATGCTTCATTAGTGTTGGTGTATTTCTCAAAAGTTTGTGAGAAGTATTAATCTTCACAGAAATAATACTTAATGTGGGCCAGGCTAATATTGTATGGTGAATGATGAGAATTCCTCCTTTTATTAGTATATTGCACTATAATTTTTTTCATTGAAATTGTTGCCTCTATAGCAGCTGTGTTCAAAGGCTGGACAGCATGATTCACTGTGTTTAGCAAACAAATTTACATCTGAAGTAACTGGTTAAATGTGGGTCCAGGCAATATGGTTTCTGAGAAGATCATAGCTTGAATGTATTCTCCCTTAAATGGGTGAGATTCTATGGAGTTTTGTTCAACCACTGAGCATATGCCATTATGAGAATAAGACCCAACAGAGTGGACATAGAGTAACCGTATTGGGGAATTCCCTGGCTGTCCAGTGGTTAGGACTCTGTGCTTTCACTGCCGAGGGCTTGGGTTCAATCCCTGGTCTGGGAAGTAAGATCCCGCAAGCCGTGTGGAGCGGCCAAAAAAAAAAAAAAAAAATAGTAACTGTATTGGTCACACCTTTTAAGCGTGATTTCATCTCCTTCTAGTCCCACCTCTGCTTCTAGTCACTGCTGTGGTGACTTTGATCAGCTTTGCACAGGGACAGCCTGACATCGCTTCACCTCAAGACCTGCTCTTGCCTCCCGCCCTGGGGCTCCTCTGAAGCTGGCCACTGATATCCCCAGGACCCACTCAGCACTCAGGTATGCAATTTGGAAATGCAGAGGAGTTAATGTCTGTGGAGTCTCCCTTGACTGACAAGGGAGGGAAACTTTGCATAAATATTTCCTTCTTTTATTCACTAGGCAAATAATTGTGCGATACATTTTGTAAGGCTCCCCAGAAGGTACCCTGGAATAAAGTGCTAGTCACCAGTAGCAATAGTCAACTCAATAGTGCACTCTTGTATTGCTTTTCCTTCTTTCCCTGTTCACTGTCTTTGCCCTCACAGTTGCACCCTGGGATCACATTCCCCAAAATCCCCTTAATGCAGCCTTTATTTAAGGGTTAAGAAAAACTCCCTCCTACTGTTTTAAGTATTTATGAGGCATGTGTGCTGATGTTTTCAATTACCCATTAATTAGTCACGGAATTCTTCTATAGGTATGAGCTCAGAATCCCTCTGAACACAAGATTCCAGGGAGACATTGTCAGTTCATTGTCAGTTCATCATCACCACAATCTCTGACTCTCATTCTGTAATCATTTGAAATCTATAAATGCTGGAAGAACAAAGCTGCCCGTGCTCACTGGGCAGTATGGTCATTTGTTGTAATGTGGATGTTGAGAAGTAGCCTAGCCTTACTCATTAGCTTAGTAACTCTCATATCAATATGTGACATTTTGTATTCAAATCGATGCCTCAAAAAAGATACAATCCATTGGGAATAATTTAAACCTTACATGTTAATTCTGTAAATTACATTACTTACCATATAAAAGTACACAAGAACAATTATTCTTTGACCTAGGATAAGGCTCATCTCGTTTCTGCTTTCTCAAATGACCTGAATAACTCTCTAGACCAAAATAGACATAAAAAGCCTATACAGAATATTCCATCCAACTGCAGCAGAATATTCAGTCTTCCCAAGTACACATGGATCATTCTCCAGAATAGATCATATATTAGGCCATAAAACAAGTTTCAACAAATTCAAGAATATTGAAGTTCTATTATGTATCTTTTCTGACCACAATGGTATGAAACTAGAAGTCAAGAAAAGAAGAAAAGCTGGAAAATTCACCAAAAAATGTGGAAATTAAACAACATACTCTTGGACAAACATTGGGTCAAAGAGAAATTAAAAGGGAAAACAAAAAATATCTTGAGACAAATGAAAATTGAAACACAGCATACCAAATCTTAAAGGATACAGCAAGAGCAATTCTAAAAGGGAAGTTTATAGCAATAAATGACTACATCAGGAAAAAAGAAAGATCTCAAACAACCTAACTATACACATAAGGAACTATAAATGTAACAACAAACTAAGCCCAAAATTAGCAGAATGAAGGAAATAAAAAGATCAGAGCAGAAATAAATTAAATAGAGGTCAGAAAAAATAGAAATAGTCAACAAAACTAAGAGCTGATTTTTGAAAAGATAAACAAAATTGACAAGCCTTTAAGTAGACCTAGAATAAAAGTGATAAGACTCAAAATCAGAAATGAAATAGAAGACACTACAACTAGTACCCTAGTTATGCAAAGGTTCGTGAAACACTACTATGAACAATTATACACTAACAAACTTGAAAACTTAGAAGAAATAAATATATTTTTAGAAGCATACACCCTACCAAAACTGAATCATGAAGAAATAGAAAAACTGAACAGACCAGTAATAAGTAAAGACACTGAATTAGTCATCAAAAACCTCACAACAAAGGAAAGTCCAGGAGCAAATGGTTTCATGGGTAAATCTACCAAACGTTTAAGGAAAAATTCACACCAAACCTATTCAAACTTTTCCAAAAAATTAACAAAGAGGTGACATTTTAAAACTCTTTTTACAAGGCCACCATTACCCTCATACCAAAGTTAGACAAGGACATTATGAGAAAAGAAAATTACAGGCCAAAACCCTAACGAACATTAGTGCAAAAAATCTCAACAGAAAATAGCAAACCATATTCCACAGCACTTTAAAGATATCATACACCATGATCAAGTGAGATTTATCCCGCGGTGCAAGAATGATTCAACATCTGCAAATCAATAAATGTGATACACCACATTAAGAGAGTGAAGGTAAAAATCTTATGATCATTTCAATAGATACAGTAAGAGCATTTGACAAAATACAAAATCCTTTCATGATAAAAATCTCAACAAACTGGGTATAGAGGGAATGTACCTCAACATAATAAAGGCCGTATATGACAAGCCCACAGCTAACATCAAGTTCAACAGTGAAAAGCTAAAAGCTTTTCCTCTAAAATCACAAGACAAGGATGTCCACTCTCACCACTTTTATTCAACATCGTACTGGAAGTTCTAGCCACAGCAATTAGGGGGAAAAAAAAAAAAAGGGAGGGAGGGAAGAAAAAGCATACAAATCAGAGAGGAAGAAGAAAACTGTTCTGTTCGCAGATGATGTGATCTTACATATTAAAAACTCCTAAGACTCCACCAAAAAACTGGTATTGTTACAACTAATAAACAAATTCTGTAAAGTTGCAGGATACAAAATCAACATATAAAAACCACTTATGTTACCACACACTAATAACAAACTATCTAAAAAGAATTTAGTCATCATTCTTTATCTTTTTAATCTAGAATTCCCCCATCTTTTTTTGTCTTTCATAGCATTGACATCACATCAAGAGTTATATGACGTCCACTCAAAAAAAAAAAAATACATAATGTCAATTTATTTCACTATTAGGTGATGTCAAGTTTGATCGCTTATTTAAATTCATATTGGCCAGAATTCTTTATTGTAAGAATTTCTCCCTTTGAAATTGATAAGTAATCTGCGAGCTGGTACACTGAGATTATGTGAACTCCTGTTTCCCAGTATACTTCCATGTAATTGTTTTGGCAGCATTTGGTGATTCTTGGCTGAATAATTATTATATTGATAATTGCAAGATGGTGATTTTCTAATTTCATAATTTCTTCTATTTCTTTTATCTAGTATTCTTCAGTAGAGAGGAGCTTTCCCTTGAGAAGGTGAGTTTTTTAAATGGTATGTACTGAAATTTTCTTATAAACTTTGATGTATAAAGTATTTAGTAGCCCATAAAATATCTTGCCTGGTTCAGAAACAACTTAGAAATAAAACTGTGGGGCCTATAGCTTTACAGGGAGTGTGAAGCTAAGAGGTCCTTGCTGTTTATACAGGACAGAGAGCCTGTTGGACAGGCCATCGCCTGTTTGTGTATAGCTGGTCTCTTTTCCTATCAGCTATTTCTGTCGGGACTGGCTCTACTTGTGTTCTTAGGGGGACAACTCTGTTAAGAAGGTCTCTCAGTGGGTTTGTAGCAGTGTTTTGGGGGGAAGTAAACAGTTATGGAGTTATGCTATTCCAAGACAGCTGAACTAGGGGTATAGAGTTGTGAGAACTAATCTAGACTTTGCTGCATTCTAGTTCTGTGGCCCAGTGTCACACCTGAAAAATTAAATTCTAATGGTTAATCATAGGATTCCATGCCTACATACAGTTCCTTATGAGTTGTGGTTTGTTGGTTGGTTGGTTAGCTGGTTTTAGCGTCCATTATAGAGTTTGTTTTCCAGATTTTAGAGTACCTATGAAATGTACTTTTCCCAAAAATATATCTGAGGGGCGGGCCATATTGCAGGTGCAATATTTGGTATTATCATCATCACCAGCATATTGAGTGCTAACTCAGTGCCAGACATGCTGCAGAATGCTGATCATACACTCTCATCTCTGAGTCAGAGAAGTCAGTGTGAGAATATTACTATTACCTGGATTTGTGTAGATGGGAAAACTGACTCTTAGAAGCTAAGAGATGATAGAACCAGGTGTCAACCTCAGGTCTGTCTGATTCAAAGCCAATGAATGATCTTTACCATGGTGCTATAGTCACTCCCATATGGGCAACAAAAGAGCAATAAATTGTTTGGAGTTTTTCAAGGCCCTTTCAGAGATCCAAAGGTGCTACAGGAGCTTGGTTTTCTATTCTCTGACTTGTGCTGCCATCCATATACATCTTCAGTTCTCATTAAAAGCAAACCAGGATCTCTCACCCTCACCCCAGGAGAGTATGCCCAGAGGCCTGTGAGCAATAACATTCCCATTCCAAGGTTTCAGTCTTCAATTTCAATCCTACTGTTTCCTTTGGATGCTCGTTTGTTTTAAATCTTTTTCATTAAGAAGCTACTGGCTCTGCCCTCCTTGTCTATGCTATAAATGTTTTTATTTTGTTAAATTTAATTCTTATGGATTTGCCACACTATGAATGCCCCAGTGACTCATAAAAGCATGAAAATACATAACCAGAGTTATGCATAACTAAAAGCCTAATTACAAATGTGCTGATGTCCTTAGTTTGAAAACTAAAAATGAAATGAGATGTATTAGCTTTTGTTGTATTTCTTTAACAAAACTGGAGATGGTCATTTTTCCAAGCACCACCCAGAGGGAAGAGGGGAGAATTATTCACCATAAAGTTGCCAGAGGATACTGGACTCCCCACCACTCCCTTTTCCCACTCCAACCCTTTGTGCTAGTTTACAAAGACTTCATAGACCAGAAGCATATGGAGGATTTCTGTGAAGAATCCACATGTGCTCAGCTATTTGCATATGTTTGTGTTTTGTGCTTTCAGATGTTTCCCTATGACAAGAAGGAAATTCTGAAAGGGTACATTGATGGCATCAATTGTTTTCATTAACATGACATCATTGGGAGATGACAAAATAAGAATCTGAGTGTTAGAATCAGATGGTCACAGACTAATGTTGAGTGTCTGTGCTATGCTACCTCTGGCATAACAAGAAAGAAAAAAGAAGAAACACGGGCTCTGTCCTCAGGAAATTTATCATCTAAATTATACATACATATGTATATATGCATGTATATCCATTATTTATTGTATACATATGTGGGTAAATAATAGATACATTATTGGATACTTACTATGTGGTAAGCATCTCAAAGATACCATCTTATTCTTCTTATGAGCCCTGTGTGGTTGACATTGTCATCTTCATTTTACAAATGACTGAACTAGACAATAGACACAAAATGTATATAATTCTGAATATTCAGTCCTAGTATTGGGTATGCACTGTGTGCCAGGTGAGGTAGGATGGGCAGTACATAAACCCAGATGTGTTCCTTATGGTTCTTTACAGTCTGGTTGGGAAACTGAGACTAACACAAATGAAATTTCAGAAAAGATCACAAGGATGGCTACTATTAAGCGTCAGGTTGGGTGATGTAAACTGTTGTGGAAGGTTAAGAAGAGAGCAGTGAGAGGGTATCAGGAAGGATAGAGGCAAGCTGAGGGGTGGGCTTTCATCAGGGGAACAACTAAAGAACAGAAACTTAATGTGGGAAACAGAAACATCCACATTGCAAATTTTCCAATTAGCGCTTTCTATCCAACATGGATGTTAGGAAGATAAGATGAAAACCAAAGTGTCTGAATCTGTGGAAACTTTGTACAGAATTGAATGTGTAGTTGGCATCTATTATATTTTTGGTCTATTTCTTCCTAATGGAAATCTTTGTCCAACTCTCCATGTGATTCATGTACAGTAACCAGTCAAGGGGCTCACCATTCATACCTGAGAAATGAGTGAGAATATACGCCAGTTAGCCAAACAGAATTCTTCCTAGAGACTAACATGGGCCTTCTTTCTGGGGGATCGTGAGTTCTAAGGACCATTTAGGGCCGTAGCTCTGGAGATCAGCTTGCCACTGGCAGGAGACAGAGCACAGCAGAGAATAACCTAAGCAAGGCTCATATATCAGTGGTCAGAGATGACAGTCCTAATGGTGTTGTTAGAATGCCTGGACGGAAACTGACCTGAACGCAGTAGTTGGGCTTCCCAGTTTTGTTTGCTTGCTTGCTTGCTTTGATTAAATTAGTTTGACTTAGGTTTCTTTATACTTATAACCAACACAATCCTGATTAGCACAGAATGGAAGAATGGATGGAAAAAGATGTGGAATGACAAGTCATGGGCAGGGGTCCTGCAGCAGAGGGACTGGAGAAATTGCTGGGAAGTAGTCCCTTGTTCCTGTATCAGTTTTTGAGGGACAACTCCTATGATTTTCTACTGTCCAATCAATACAAAAAGTTATGCCTTTACCCCCATAAAGGAGAACTTGCAAAGTTCTAACAAAGCTGAGAAAAGGACTTTGAGATCTCTGAACCAAAGATAAAGCAGTAAAAGACTAATATTTATTATTAAGCATCCAAAATAAGTGTTGTTCCATTTTTTTCTTATTTAGAGTGTGTTAGAAAGTAGGAAGAAATGCACTTTTCAAGAACCAAACATCATTTATTTAACTTGAACCATCTGTTTTATGATTTCTTTTTTAGGCGACATTTCACATCCTGCTGCTTTCGAGAGAGCTGCTGTCTTCCTGGTCTGTAATCCTCTCATTTCTTCTGTATCTTCATCACTTAATTAGTCCATCTGTCAACCAATCCATCTTTCTCTCTTTTCTCTTTTCTCTCCCCCCATTTCCCACCTCAGAAAGTAACTTCTAACTGAACTAGGCAAATGACTCCTAGAAAATTATCTTCTAAAAGGAATATAATGCATTTTTTATGTATCCACCAAATGACACACTCTCCATTCCTCATCCTGCTCTCATCCAGAAAGCCGTGACTTGCCTGCCTTCACATCTTAAATGAAAGTAAAGTTTATTCTTTAGCTCTGGCTCCCAACAGCCATAACTTATAGCAATAAAGGTTAATGTATTGGATGGAAGGGAAGTAAATTTAAGGTAATAATGAGAATGATTCTTTATCATTCCTGACAGATCTTGAGCTCTGTGTAGGCAGTAATTAAAGAAGAGTTTCAGAAACCATAAAAACATAAATAAGATTTCTAGTAAAACTCTTTATTGTAGCTAGGACTTTTTTATTGTAGTCTGGACTGAGTTGAGAATACTCTCATAGACTTTGTTAAGCTTTTTCAGAAATCACCAGGATGGGAAAGATTGAGTACAATGGTGGGGTCCCTGTCAGTGGGCATCTCTGCCCCCCAGTAGGCATAGAAACATGGAGAGGACTTAGAGGGAGCTACCAAAGCTCTTTCAGTTTGGCTGGAATGAGTCCTTGAGAAAGGCATAGACACCAGGACCACCTGGGCCAGTTCAAGAGTCTGGAAGGGAGTAAACACAGTGGAGGTGACAGAATGTGAATGGCTCTTGTGAAGAATAAACAGTGGTCCTTAAAAGTTGCTGAGGTCTGAGCCATGCACTGAGAAGGTGATAGGCCGGCTGCAGGGAAGTCTTCTGGCCAGATGAAACTTTAAAAAGGGTAATAAAAGATCTGCTCAGAAAGATTCTCAATTAGGATGAAATTTCCTCCAATGAAATCACAAGATTTCTTCTCTTCACAGATGATAGGGTTTTGAGGCATGTGATTTAGAGAAAGACACAGACTGGAACCGGTAATTTCCTTCTTCTTCTGGCCATAATGAGGAAGGAAGAGGGAGCTAATGAGAGCTATCAAGAACGGGAATGAATGGGCCAGGGAGAGGCGAGACAACAGGGAGACTTAGAGCACGTGCGTGCATAACTCAACCTCCTTGCAAGACGGAAGGTGTCCAGTGAAATCAGGGTTGAATTCACATCTACAGACTTGAAGGGAAAAGGACAAGGAAGAGGCACCACAGAACATCAACCTGCAGCCCAGGGATGGGAAAGTATGGAAGCTGGGAGGAGGTTTTCCTCTAAGTTCCCCTGTCATAGTCCTCCTCAAAGTCAGGGACGTGTCTGGGAAGCCAGAGGTTACTTGCCTTTTCCATGAATTCTCTGGTCTGTTTTGGCACTATTTGGCAGTACTGGCTTCCTCTTTCTTGCCTTTTCCTTTCATGTATCAGTGCATCTAACCACCCATTCTCCAGAGCATCACAGGGCTGAGCCAACCCACCCCAGTTTATCACACTCCATTGACAGTCAAAAATATAAGAGAGAGTATAGATCTGGAATCACAAGGACTGAGATGAGGGAGCAGTTTTCCCCAGTGTGGAAGAAGTAAACCCATCTTCACCTTCATTGGGCATAAGGAAGCAAATGACCCAAGAGAGACTGAGCTTTAAACTGAGCCAGACTATCTAAGGTTAAAATTCCAACTCTAACACTTGTACAGCATTTGGTATTTGTCCCATTACATGATCTTCTGTGAGCTTCAATAGTCCCATCTGTAAAAGAGAAATAATAACACCTATCTTGATGCTGTTTTAAGGATTAGTCATAGTGTTCAGTCAGGAAAAAGAGGCATAATCTGAAAGTGGAATGGATTATGGAAGGTAGCCAAGGAAAAACACTTGACCATCTCATGCCCACTCTTGACTTTGGCAGAGAAAGTTCAAGGTGATGGCATGTCAGTCTAGGAGGAAAATATCAACTCAGATGCTGGCACCCAAATCAGATGCTATGTAACGTGCCTTGACTTGTTTGTTTGTTTTTAGAGATATGATTGACATATAACATTATATTAGTGTCAGTTGTACAACATAATGATTCAATACTTGTATATACTGTGAAATGATCACCACAATAAATCTACTTAACATGCATCACCACACATAAACAATTTTTTCTTTTTTTTTTTTTGGCTGCATTGGGTCTTAGTTGTGGCACATGGGGTCTTCATTACAGCATGCGGGATCTTTTGCTGTGGCGCACGGGCGTCTCTGTAGTTGTGGAGTGCGGGTTTTCTCTCTGTAGTTGTGGCGCGCAGGTTCCAGGGCACATGGGCTCTGTAGTTTGCAGCACACAAGCTCTGTTGTTG